>NC_135184.1:5449466-6049466 GCF_041146795.1 Maylandia zebra
ATTAATCACCCAGTCTTAGAAAACCTTGACAGGCTTAGGATTATTACAAGTTACATAATTCCAGTGGCTGTGTTGTTTGTGACTGTAACACCTGTGGTAACTCCATTAATACATGAGACATGCTGCCAGTGATTAGACAGCAGAAATAATACAGAAACTAATATAAACAGTTGTCTCAATCCGATTGTTAAGTGATGACGTGACAAATCCTACTTCCGGGCCTAAAGTAGTCTGTTTAATATGGCTTTTGTGTTGTTAACATGTTTAATGTTATGTATTTTCTTCTATTTAATCTCAAAAAGCTCCTAAAACAGTCAGTGATCACTGTTGACCTCCCTCGGCTTTTATTACCACTAATCATTTATTTAAGCTCAGTTTTTAAAACCTTAGGATGTAACTACAGCCCAGCCCATGCAGCAGTACATGAATGACTAACCTCGTATTGTGGATGGATTATCTCAGTTGTTCTCCTGGCTGAAGTTTGGTCCTTTTACAGCATCCTGCCATGCGATTACATTTGTTTCTGACCACCGAGAACACTCACGTTAACTTTTATCGAGTGGAAAAAAAGTTAGCTTGTTTATATTATGCTAACATAGCTGTGTCGCTAGCGGTCACGTAGCACATCATTATATACCAGCTAGCCCAACTTCAGTAACCCTACAAACGTCACTGCTGTTTAGTTTTCTGTCTTCATTTATGTTGGAAGTGATAACAGAGCTGTACGTTTTAATTTGTTTCCAAAACCCCGCAGTCAGGACATGCTATATTGTATTTAGATAGAAGCTAGCGAGCTAACTCCCTGCTAACTTCCTGCTAAACTCCGTTAAATGTCATAAATTCCGTTTTCATGGATGCCTGGATGTTAAACTCAATTGTTACACCTGGTAGAGCAGAACACTGATCATTTTATTAAAGATGAAAGACTTTAGACAGTTTTTCAACTCTCAGTAATGCCATAGTGATCGTTTGATATATGGACCTGCAGCGGAGTTTAGGTCCAGACACGGCTGGTGACGTCAGACTGAACAATCGGATTTACCTCATAAGACAACACTCACATCACTGGATGAGAGCACATACATTTCAGAATATTTTTCTTACCTGGTAGACTGGTCGGGTAAGCTATTAAACAAATTAACTTGCATTCATTACGGTTTGGACAGTTATTGTAAATCTTCTCCAACTATGAGCAAAAGGTGAACGTAATGAATACACACAACTTTGTGTCATTCATGGACAAATTACACACAGGTGTAAATCTATAATACATTTATTTGAAGTTTATTTTTTTTGCCTCTAACAAATGTTTCCTCTGGTGACATTTTTTATTTAGGCCTTGCTGACATTAAAACTAGTAAATCATCACAAAAGCAGCAAAACACAAGTTTACATTTTGCCTGATAGAGACACGATGTTTTCTTTACAAATGGTTGCATAGTTTCAGATCACCTGATAGTCACCAGGGGCGATGACAGATAACTAAAACCAAAGATTGTGCAGAATCCTGCGCGACTCTCCTTCAAGACATTACACAGGTGATGTATGGTACTTGAGTCATCACCTCATACCTCACAAATAGTTTTACCCAAGTATTCGGACCACATACGTCCTTCACATTAAAGACGTCACTAAAAACTGTGAAAGGAAATGCTTCAAGTAACAGTAACAAGTGTCTGATGCATATCCAAACCTCTGATTTTCATCAGCATAAACTGGACCATCAGGACAGACGTGTTACTTAGAAGAAAACATTGTTCCTCCTTCCATCTCATCTCAATGTTTAAGAGGAAAAAGCTTGTACCAATGTTTAAAAAAATGAAATGAAAGCTGAAACATGGCAGCTATTTTTTTTTACAACATTTTTAAAAATGCTTACACAAGCAGAAATCTACCTAAAAATGTAAATACACCCTACAGTTACTTTAATTAAACCCTGACTTTATTTTACAGTATGAAAAACTATAACAACAAGATGAAATATTATGATCTTAAGCTAATTGCTTATGCTTATGAAGACAAGAGATATATGCCAGTGTGGTTTGTTTTAAAACCACATGCAGTCACTAGTTACTTCAGTTTTTAATGCAATTAATTTCTCCTGAAACTAAATAAACTCAAACTGGTTAGGTTGACTCCTTAAAATGGTGCACAGGCCTGGCCTACCCTAAATATCTTAAAAAATTAAAATCCAATTTTATGCGGTGCTCCTCTTAGCCATCCGTGAAACTTAAGATGTCACTTTCATAAACCGCAGCCAAAAGCTAACCATAATACTACTGAAAGAATTTTAACATGAACGAAGAAGCTCGGCTTTAGTGCACTTGTGGTAGAAGAGGCTGAGACAGATGTCGACAGGCGATGTTAATTCTCACCCCTTTCTCATGAGAGAATGGACCGTGGTTTATGTCAAAAGCACGTAAGAACGAGCCGCATATTTGTTGTTGGGAGCAAAACAAACAAACAAACCACCTAAAAATAAATGCAGATTCGGTTAAAATCAGCACAAACAATGCAAAAACGCTGTCTGTGACAATGCAACACTGCATATATCGGTCATAGTCAGTCAGAGTCATTAGGCGTGAGAGTTGATGTTACTGCTCTGAGTGTGGCTTCTTAAAAATACAGAGTTGATGTTTTAATATTGCAAAACCAGATCACATGAAGCACCTACTATAGACACATCTGGAGTCCACAAAATGCTACTGGCAAGTGTTTCTACAACTTTATTTTATATTAAAAACAAAACAAAAATGCAATTTAAAATAAATAACCTTAGCCTGTGATATTTACTGATATCCGTGGCCAGAGCTCATCTGTTGCCAGTCAATTTTGCAAATAGTGTAATAAAGGGATTTAAAAACATTGTTCTTTTTTTCTCTGGCACAAAATGTGGCTTAAACACACACACACACACACACACAAAATAAAACAAGGCAGTGTTGGAAAATGGTTAAAATAAAAAAATAATCTGGATTTTACACCTTAATTTGTGTAACACTCGATTTTAAAACTGGCAATTTTTTGCACTGTTGACGAGAAAAAACTGTTTATGTTTTATGTGGATTCTGATAGTGAAACACAGAAAGTGCACAAATATTCTGATGTTCACATTCAAATACAGGGAAACGTAACCCGGCATCACACCATAGCTGAAGGCAAAACAAAATGAGGTGACACTGAGTAATGTGAGCTACCCTATTCTGTGTCAAGCGCAGTCGGTGTGAACGGGTGCCACCTGTGCAATGATGCCCTCGTTTCCTCCGTTCAGCCTGTGCCTCTCCTGAGATCACGCCGCGTGATGACAGGACGGGCGGCTCTGCACGCCGGCGTGCTCACACATCAATTAAGCAAGGTGTGCGACCCAGGAGCCCAATTAGCAGACAGACAGCCCAGGCTGAGTGGGCTTCGTGGCTCTCGCGGTAAACAAAGACGACACACCACGCTGCTGTTCCCTCACTAGAAAACTGACAGCCCCACCGGACGTTACGCCAAGAAGACAATCATACCCACTGGTTAAAACGCCGATTAAATCCACTTGACGGGCTCTAGGTTTAAAGAGGGCAACGCTGTCTAAACATTTTAGCACGACTCTCTGCCATTTACCGTTAGCCCGCTAACAGCAAGCGGGTCATAATAAAAGCTAGCGGAGGATCCCCGCTAGCTAAAACTAATGCATTACAACGCAGTGATTACCATAACCGCACATATAATATTTAATTTAAAGAACACACTTGTCATAACTTGTACCGTCAGCAACAAAGACAGCCGCGGCAGGCCACGGGCACTGCAATTGAAGGAGCTCACTTTAGCCACTAGCAGGCTGGCTAATGTCCAACTCAAAGCTTGTCAGGACAAAAAAAAGTCAGCTTTCCCCCCAGTGAACTCAAACCAGCTCGATTACATTGTAGACTAAATGCGAGATAACCTAAATACCAGAAAAGTACATAACAATAATAGGTGATTGTCGGCCATGCGATCGTTATGAGTAGATTTAATCAGCAAAGCTAGTAAACTGTTACGCAGCTAGCGTTAGCTGATGGGCAGCTAAAACATGCCAGCTTCACAGGAAACACTGGTGAGATTCACAATCACGGCAACAGACTGGGAGTGGGAGCACACAGTGTTTGGTCGCTACAAACTAGGCTAACTAGTTACCTACTCGTTTATTTTGAAGGGCGCCATGTTCACAGTCCTCCATCATGGGGACAGGAAAAGAAGCCACGGCTAAGCTAACGGCGTTAGCGCATGTAGTTGCTGGCTAGCTAGCCGCAGTGTTGTCACACAGAGCCTGAGCCATTTTCTCCAGGATTCAAAAAAATAAAATAAAATAAAACTCACCTCCGCCTCCGTGTCACAAGCACAAAGCGCTGCAGAAAATCCGTTGAGGATTGGACTCGAGTCAGCTTACATCAGTAATTTTCGAGCTACTGGGGTCTGTTGGTGAAGGTCTGTGTCCAGCTTGGCTGAGAGGTAAACACGGGGCAGACGGAGCCGAGCGGAGCCACAGGGAGAACTCTAGTGGTGGAATCTGAATCACTGCAACCCGCTACACCTGGAGCCAGCAGCCGGGAGATTTCAGGGCATCTCCATGTCAAATCGATGTGCGTTGGGGAAGCTGACCTTCAAGGCTGCCTGTCAGACACGCTCCCTGAATCTTTAAAAATTATTTTTTTAACAAGATATTAAAAAAACAAGAAGTTTGACAGTATAAAATATAATATTTTTTCCACTTCAATAAATAAATAAATACGTGTTTTTAAAAAATTGTCAGATTCAAAAATAAATAGCGTGCTGGGGCTTCTCGAAAAATAAACAAACAAAAACACAATAAAAGACGAAAGCTTGGAATTTGTAAGGTGGTAACAATTTAGAGCAAATTCCAAATTCTTTTTTTTACTTTAATGAATTAATGGCAAACGATTAATTCATTTATCTAATGTCAGGCTTATAAACATTTTTGGTCTGTATAATTACCTGAATAGCATGTTAAAATAAACGTATTATGTTGTTTTTAGTTATTATTATTACTGTGTATTTATTTTTAATTTTCCATTTCAGGATGGATGAAACAGTTGGGGGAGCTAGAGGATAAGGCAAACTTATGTTCAAACCATCAAACAAATTTTAATATAAGATAAAGATAACACAAGTAGATACAAAATTGAGTTTTTAAATTATTATTTCAATAATTGGGGGGGGGGGGGGGCTATCCACACCTACCTTGCTCTGTGAGGAAAAGTAATTTGACCCCTACCCATGAAATCATAAGAACATGGTTTAACTGTGATTAAGCACATTAAAAAAGATTTAAACAAATGTTTAATATTATATGGATGAATTATTTTACTACTCTGTGAATATGTTATTGGACTTCTTTCTTTCTATATATTGTGATGATCATTGATCTTTAATAATTTGTAAAAAAAATTATGTATTTTAGTGTTGTTTTTGTCCAGTTCACACTGGTTTGACGGTTAATGGAAAATATTTCTGAAGGAAATGTTCATGTTTTTAGGAAGGCTGTAATCATTCAAAAATGATGGCAAACCACATCCTTCCAGTATATCTACAGCATAATGTCACAGATGAGATCATCTCTGCCAAACTGGTCTGTCTGCAGTGTAGACCTGCTGTCCAATGAAAAACATTGAACACTATGGATAAAAACGGTCCCATGTGAAAATGTAATTTGATCACTGGCCATTCAAAATTTCTTGACATCAGTTTGTGCCCTGAAGCTGAAGTGCACTTGAGCGATGCTGCAGGACAATGATCCGAAACACATCGACAAGTCTACAAAATAAAAGCTTTGGAGTGTAATAAATCAAAGTTTGGACTTAAACGAGACTGCGATGCTTTCGCATGACCTTTAACATCCTGTCCATGTTTGAAAACCCTCCAATGTTTCTTAAAAAAAAAAAAAGGTTGTGGAATTGCGTAATCAAAGTCTGGATTTAAATCAGATTGAGATGCTCGGGTGTGGTTCTTTTTTTGCATGCAGAATAAAGTGAACCAGAGTCAAATTCCTTTTTTGTGCACAAACTTGACCAAATAAAGATGATTTTGATTCTGACTCAAGAGATTCTGCAATAAGGAGTCAGCCAAAATTGCTCCATGACAATGCAAAAGACTCATCGTTAGTAACAATAAATTCTTGATTGGTGTTGATGTCTGGTACGGGAGGCCCAACCAGTTATTAGGTTTCAGGGATAATTATGTTTTGATGTTGAAAAACAGAAAGTGTGAGAGTGAGTGCAAAGGAATACACAAGTCAGTTTGTAAGTTCACGAGCTCTCAACAACACTGATTATTTCTTTTATTTAAGCTTCATTTGTTTTAGTACAATGTAAAAGCCGACAACAAAAACAACAAATGGCAGAGATGAGATTATTTTGACTTCTTAAACGTAACAAGCAGATTTTCTGTTTGTTGTTAGTTTTTCAAAAGTAATGATAAAAGTTCACCTCCACTTTAAAGACTGCAGGTGCAAATAGTTTGACGGTTAATGGAAAATATTTCTGAAGGAAATGTTCATGTTTTTAGGAAGGCTGTAATCATTCAAAAATGATGGCAAACCACATCCTTCCGGTATATCTACAGCATAATGTCACAGATGAGATCATCTCTGCCAAACTGGTCTGTCTGCAGTGTAGACCTGCTGTCCAATGAAAAACATTGAACACTATGGATAAAAACGGTCCCATGTGAAAATGTAATTTGATCACTGGCCATTCAAAATTTCTTGACATCAGTTTGTGCCCTGAAGCTGAAGTGCACTTGAGCGATGCTGCAGGACAATGATCCGAAACACATCGACAAGTCTACAAAATAAAAGCTTTGGAGTGTAATAAATCAAAGTTTGGACTTAAACGAGACTGCGATGCTTTCGCATGACCTTTAACATCCTGTCCATGTTTGAAAACCCTCCAATGTTTCTTAAAAAAAAAAAAAAGGTTGTGGAATTGCGTAATCAAAGTCTGGATTTAAATCAGATTGGGATGCTCGGGTGTGGTTCTTTTTTTGCATGCAGAATAAAGTGAACCAGAGTCAAATTCCTTTTTTGTGCACAAACTTGACCAAATAAAGATGATTTTGATTCTGACTCAAGAGATTCTGCAATAAGGAGTCAGCCAAAATTGCTCCATGACAATGCAAAAGACTCATCGTTAGTAACAATAAATTCTTGATTGGTGTTGATGTCTGGTACGGGAGGCCCAACCAGTTATTAGGTTTCAGGGATAATTATGTTTTGATGTTGAAAAGTGCAGAAAGTGTGAGAGTGAGTGCAAAGGAATACACAAGTCAGTTTGTAAGTTCACGAGCTCTCAACAACACTGATTATTTCTTTTATTTAAGCTTCATTTGTTTTAGTACAATGTAAAAGCCGACAACAAAAACAGCAAATGGCAGAGATGAGATTATTTTGACTTCTTAAACATAACAAGCAGATTTTCTGTTTGTTGTTAGTTTTTCAAAAGTAATGATAAAAGTTCACCTCCACTTTAAAGACTGCAGGTGCAAATAGTTTGACGGTTAATGGAAAATATTTCTGAAGGAAATGTTCATGTTTTTAGGAAGGCTGTAATCATTCAAAAATGATGGCAAACCACGTCCTTCCAGTATATCTACAGCATAACGTCACAGATGAGATCATCTCTGCCAAACTGGTCTGTCTGCAGTGTAGACCTGCTGTCCAATGAAAAACATTGAACACTATGGATAAAAACGGTCCCATGTGAAAATGTAATTTGATCACTGGCCATTCAAAATTTCTTGACATCAGTTTGTGCCCTGAAGCTGAAGTGCACTTGAGCGATGCTGCAGGACAATGATCCGAAACACATCGACAAGTCTACAAAATAAAAGCTTTGGAGTGTAATAAATCAAAGTTTGGACTTAAACGAGACTGCGATGCTTTCGCATGACCTTTAACATCCTGTCCATGTTTGAAAACCCTCCAATGTTTCTTAAAAAAAAAAAAAGGTTGTGGAATTGCGTAATCAAAGTCTGGATTTAAATCAGATTGAGATGCTCGGGTGTGGTTCTTTTTTTGCATGCAGAATAAAGTGAACCAGAGTCAAATTCCTTTTTTGTGCACAAACTTGACCAAATAAAGATGATTTTGATTCTGACTCAAGAGATTCTGCAATAAGGAGTCAGCCAAAATTGCTCCATGACAATGCAAAAGACTCATCGTTAGTAACAATAAATTCTTGATTGGTGTTGATGTCTGGTACGGGAGGCCCAACCAGTTATTAGGTTTCAGGGATAATTATGTTTTGATGTTGAAAAACAGAAAGTGTGAGAGTGAGTGCAAAGGAATACACAAGTCAGTTTGTAAGTTCACGAGCTCTCAACAACACTGATTATTTCTTTTATTTAAGCTTCATTTGTTTTAGTACAATGTAAAAGCCGACAACAAAAACAACAAATGGCAGAGATGAGATTATTTTGACTTCTTAAACGTAACAAGCAGATTTTCTGTTTGTTGTTAGTTTTTCAAAAGTAATGATAAAAGTTCACCTCCACTTTAAAGACTGCAGGTGCAAATAGTTTGACGGTTAATGGAAAATATTTCTGAAGGAAATGTTCATGTTTTTAGGAAGGCTGTAATCATTCAAAAATGATGGCAAACCACATCCTTCCGGTATATCTACAGCATAATGTCACAGATGAGATCATCTCTGCCAAACTGGTCTGTCTGCAGTGTAGACCTGCTGTCCAATGAAAAACATTGAACACTATGGATAAAAACGGTCCCATGTGAAAATGTAATTTGATCACTGGCCATTCAAAATTTCTTGACATCAGTTTGTGCCCTGAAGCTGAAGTGCACTTGAGCGATGCTGCAGGACAATGATCCGAAACACATCGACAAGTCTACAAAATAAAAGCTTTGGAGTGTAATAAATCAAAGTTTGGACTTAAACGAGACTGCGATGCTTTCGCATGACCTTTAACATCCTGTCCATGTTTGAAAACCCTCCAATGTTTCTTAAAAAAAAAAAAAAGGTTGTGGAATTGCGTAATCAAAGTCTGGATTTAAATCAGATTGGGATGCTCGGGTGTGGTTCTTTTTTTGCATGCAGAATAAAGTGAACCAGAGTCAAATTCCTTTTTTGTGCACAAACTTGACCAAATAAAGATGATTTTGATTCTGACTCAAGAGATTCTGCAATAAGGAGTCAGCCAAAATTGCTCCATGACAATGCAAAAGACTCATCGTTAGTAACAATAAATTCTTGATTGGTGTTGATGTCTGGTACGGGAGGCCCAACCAGTTATTAGGTTTCAGGGATAATTATGTTTTGATGTTGAAAAGTGCAGAAAGTGTGAGAGTGAGTGCAAAGGAATACACAAGTCAGTTTGTAAGTTCACGAGCTCTCAACAACACTGATTATTTCTTTTATTTAAGCTTCATTTGTTTTAGTACAATGTAAAAGCCGACAACAAAAACAGCAAATGGCAGAGATGAGATTATTTTGACTTCTTAAACATAACAAGCAGATTTTCTGTTTGTTGTTAGTTTTTCAAAAGTAATGATAAAAGTTCACCTCCACTTTAAAAACTGCAGGTGCAAATAGTTTGACGGTTAATGGAAAATATTTCTGAAGGAAATGTTCATGTTTTTAGGAAGGCTGTAATCATTCAAAAATGATGGCAAACCACGTCCTTCCAGTATATCTACAGCATAACGTCACAGATGAGATCATCTCTGCCAAACTGGTCTGTCTGCAGTGTAGACCTGCTGTCCAATGAAAAACATTGAACACTATGGATAAAAACGGTCCCATGTGAAAATGTAATTTGATCACTGGCCATTCAAAATTTCTTGACATCAGTTTGTGCCCTGAAGCTGAAGTGCACTTGAGCGATGCTGCAGGACAATGATCCGAAACACATCGACAAGTCTACAAAATAAAAGCTTTGGAGTGTAATAAATCAAAGTTTGGACTTAAACGAGACTGCGATGCTTTCGCATGACCTTTAACATCCTGTCCATGTTTGAAAACCCTCCAATGTTTCTTAAAAAAAAAAAAAGGTTGTGGAATTGCGTAATCAAAGTCTGGATTTAAATCAGATTGAGATGCTCGGGTGTGGTTCTTTTTTTGCATGCAGAATAAAGTGAACCAGAGTCAAATTCCTTTTTTGTGCACAAACTTGACCAAATAAAGATGATTTTGATTCTGACTCAAGAGATTCTGCAATAAGGAGTCAGCCAAAATTGCTCCATGACAATGCAAAAGACTCATCGTTAGTAACAATAAATTCTTGATTGGTGTTGATGTCTGGTACGGGAGGCCCAACCAGTTATTAGGTTTCAGGGATAATTATGTTTTGATGTTGAAAAGTGCAGAAAGTGTCAGAGTGAGTGCAAAGGTTTGAATACACAAGTCAGTTTGTAAGTTCACGAGCTCTCAACAACACTGATTATTTCTTTTATTTAAGCTTCATTTGTTTTAGTACAATGTAAAAGCCGACAACAAAAACAACAAATGGCAGAGATGAGATTATTTTGACTTCTTAAACATAACAAGCAGATTTTCTGTTTGTTGTTAGTTTTTCAAAAGTAATGATAAAAGTTCACCTCCACTTTAAAGACTCCAGGTGCAAATAGTTTAACGGTTAATGGAAAATATTTCTGAAGGAAATGTTCATGTTTTTAGGAAGGCTGTAATAGTTCAAAAGAATGCTGCACCACATCCTTCCAGTATATCTACAGCATAACGTCACAGAAAAAGATAAACACCTCAAGCTGGTCTGTCTGCAGTGTAGACCTGGCACCCAATCAAAAACCTCTGACTCACACATACAAAAACAAGTAAACACCAGGTACTGAGGTGTTATGTAACTGACTTGATAAAACCACCTGAGGAAATATTCTGTGGACACAAATACTGTCCTCAGTTTAAAGAGCAAATTCTAAAAGATTATATTTAAAAGAAAACTTAAAACTGTTCTGGCATGAAATTCAAAATGAGTATATGTTCATATAAATAATTCATTTCTTAAAAAAAAAAGATATCTTTAAATATATATATATATATATATATATATATATATATATATATAAGGTCTTGTATTGTCTCTGTCCCAGCTGATGAATTGGAAAACAAAAAACAAAAAAACAGTAACTGAATAAAAACAAATGCTACTTGAATACATACAAATATTCAACAGACCTTTAGAACAACTTGTAGATAAACGTTATCTAGTACAGTGCAGAACTGCTACAACACTGATTGTGATCATTTACAGATACAAAATAATAATAATAATATACAGATGTGAGCCAACTCATGTACAACTTTAAAAACATGTCTGTTTCAGTTTAGTAAACTTAGCAGTGTTTCCAAAGCAGTGAAACCAGAGTCCAGCATAGAGCGGCTGAGTGAATGTGGTCTGGACTCTGTGGAGGAGAGTCATGGTTTCAGAGACGCTGTAGAAGGACAAAATACCTGCTCTGTGATCCAGGTACACTCCTACTCTGGAGGAACGAGGACCTGAGACAGGAGTTTGGATGTTGTTGTGCCAAAATGTATAAATGTTGTTGTCACAATCTAATGACCAAGATTTGTCATTACGTCCAAATCTACATTCATTCCCACTCCCTGTTCTGCTGATATTCTTGTAAGCGACTGCTACATAAGCTCCGTTTCCTCTCCACTCCACCTCCCAGTAACAACGTCCAGTCAGACTCTCTCTACTCAGGACCTGCCACATTATAGTGAATCTGTCTGGATGATCAGAATAAGACTGTTCTTGTTTCATTAATGTTGCTTTTCTGTTCCCCTCTGATAATAACAGCTGTTTGTTTGCTGTGTTTGGATCCAGTGTGATTTCACATGAATATTTTAAGAATCCAGCTCTGGTCTTTGGCTCTGGTGGCTCTGACAGTAAAACATCCACTTCAGTGACTGTCAGTGAGATGTTTGTCCGTTCCTCTCTCAGAATGTCCTGTAGTTTATCTCTGACCTCTGACACAGCTGCTGTCACATCCTCAAAGTAGCTCAGAGGACGGATATTGATGCTGGATGAGTCTGTAGACTCACTGAGTGCTGACAGTGAGGGGTAGTTGTGTAGAAACTGGATGTGATCCTCTGTGTGTGAGAGCTGCTTCAGCTCAGCATCTTTCCTCTTCAGCTCAGTGATCTCCTGCTCCAGCTTCTCCTCAAGCTCTTTGACTCGACTCACTTCAGTTTCCTGCTGGGATCTGATCTGCTGCTTCACATCAGAGCTTCTTTTCTGGATGAGATGGATCAGCTCAGTGAAGATCTTCTCACTGTGCTCCACTGTTTGATCAGCAGACTGATTGATGGCCTCCACCTCCTGTTGAAGCAGCTTCACATCTTTCTCTCTGTCCTGGATTCTCTGCTGGATGTTTTGTCGACTCACCTCCAGCTCTCTCTGCCTCTCAGTCCTTTCTGCTGCAGCTGAGACTGTGTCGTGGCCTTTATGTTCATCCACAGAGCAGAGATAACAGATACTCTGCTGATCAGTACGGCAGAACATCTTCATCACCTCATCATGACGAGAGCAGATGTTCTCCTGGAGCTTCTTGGAGGGCTCCACCAGCTTGTGTTTCTTTAATTGAACCACATCATAATGAGTCTGAAGGTGTTTCTCACAGTAAGATGCCAGACAGAATAAACAGGACTTGAATGCTTTCATTTTTCTTCCAGTGCAGACATCACAGGCCACATCTTCAGGTCCAGCATAGCAGTGATCAGCAGGAGCAGCTTGAAGCCTAATCCTCTCCAGCTCTTCCACCAACTCAGCTAACATGGTGTTTTTCATCAAGAAAGGCCTCGGTGTGAAAGTCTGTCTGCACTGAGGGCAGCTGTGAGCTTGCTTTGTATCTTCTGCATCCCAGTGGGCTTTGATACATCTCATGCAGTAGTTGTGTCCACAGGGAATAGTTGTGGGGTCCTTCAGTAGATCCAGACAGATCGAACAGCAGAATTTTATGTGGTCGTTCTGAAATTCTAGCTCCGCCATTTCAGCTCTCAGTTTCATGCACAGCCAACATGTGTCTCTGTCTGCAATAATAGAAAAGTTTGTCTGAGCTTGCAGACAGACAAGCTGGTTACACCCACTCACAAATTTAAAGAAGCGTGAACGTGAAGGAATGAGGAAATATGTACCGCACGTGGAAGAGGGAAGTATTATCAGGGTTTGGGTTTTTTAAAAATATTTTTAGATACAGTTGTTCAAGATGCTCGACATGTTTTCATTTACAACAAACAGAAGTTTAACATAATTACGTGCTTTAATGACGTACATGTTATGATGCATTAATTATGTTATATTTCCACGTTAATAATGTGCTTTAGTAAAGGGCACACCTATCGTAAGTCAGCAATGTTAACAAAATACTTGCTGTGCCGCCAATATTTGGGACACAAAACATTATCTTTTATATCACAAACAAACAGATAAGTAAAGACCAAGAACACAACAGAAATCTACCATCCAAGTTTGCATCTGGCCCTTCTTGTTTGCTGGGGTCATGGACACATTGAGTGTCACTCGAAGCAATTCAATTCAATTCAATTCAATTCAATTCAATTCAATTTAATTTATATAGCGCCAAATCACAACAACAGTCACCTCAAGGCGCTTTATATTGCACAGTAGATACAGAGAAAAACCCAACAATCATATGACCCCCTATGAGCAAGCACTTTGGCGACAGTGGGAAGGAAAAACTCCCTTTTAACGGGAAGAAACCTCCGGCAGAACCAGGCTCAGGGAGGGGCGGGGCCATCTGCTGTGACCGGTTGGGGTGAGAGAAGGAAGACAGGATAAAGACATGTTGTGGAAGAGAGACAGAGGTTAATAACAGATATGATTCAATGCAGAGAGGTTTATTAACACATAGTGAGTGAGAAAGGTGACTGGAAAGGAAAAACTCAATGCATCATGGGAATCCCCGGTAGCCTACGTCTATTGCAGTATAACTAAGGGAGGATTCAGGGTCACCTGGTCCAGCCCTAACTATATGCTTTAGCAAAAAGGAAAGTTTGAAGCCTAATCTTGAAAGTAGAGATAGTGTCTGTCTCCTGAATCCAAACTGGAAGCTGGTTCCACAGAAGAGGGGCCTGAAAACTGAAGGCTCTCCCTCCCATTCTACTTTTAAATACTCTAGGAACAACAAGTAGGCCTGCAGAGCAAGAGCGAAGTGCTCTAATAGGGTGATATGGTACTACAAGGTCATTAAGATAAGATGGGGCCTGATTATTTAAGACCTTGTATGTGAGGAGCAGGATTTTGAATTCAATTCTGAATTTAACAGGAAGCCAATGAAGGGAAGCCAAAACAGGAGAAATATGCTCTCTCTTTCTAGTCCCTGTCAGGACTCTTGCTGCAGCATTTTGGATTAGCTGAAGGCTTTTCAGCGAGTTTTTTGGACATCCTGATAATAATGAATTGCAGTCGTCCAGCCTGGAAGTAATAAATGCATAAACTAGTTTTTCAGCGTCACTCTGAGACAGGATATTTCTAATTTTAGAGATGTTGCACAAATGGAAGAAAGCAGTCTTACATATTTGTTTAATATGTATGCTGCAGTGTCTTTAATCTAACCGCTGTGTATATTGCCACCAGATTATTTTTTTTAAATCATGGAAAGGGTTGCATCTAATTTGTTTCTCACCTCTCCTCCCGGCTACACCTGGCCTCCAGCTGGCAAAGGCCCAGGAACTGCAAAACCAGTCTGAGTCTTTATGACATCTTTTTATGGTAAGGTTGGTGAAAGGGAATGTGCCAAATGTAGTATCTGTTGGTTTTAAACATTTGCAGAATCGGAGTATTGTCTTAATATATTTGTCTTAATGTTCCCGCTGTTAACTTATTATCATTATATTCGAATGACAGATTGACTGGCTATTTGGTGAAGGGCTGCAACTCCTCGAGGATCAGTGTGTGCCAGTTTATGATGGAGAGTGGACCGTAGTGGCTTATTGTCAGGGGCCCCCGTTAAAGGTTTTTTTTCCCCAGTGCCGAGTTGTTTCTCTGTAGTTAGGATTACCTTTAAATTACAGATGTTATTCTTCTTGGTTTCTTTGTTAAAATCTGTTCTGGCATTTATTAGTGACTTTTGTTGTTAAAATTTGTGTACCTCTTGATAAAATGTATGCAGCATATTAGGTTCAAAATTCAACAAGCTTGCTAGACTCATATTTACATGTTTGTCAGACTGGGTTTGTGAGGAATCAGAGCATAATTCGTAAACTGTGTGATTTAAAATGAAAAAAGGAGGGAATCCAAATCAACTCAGAAGCAAATTAAGTAACAAAAGCAAACCTTTTACGAGTTCAACACAAAACAGGAAATCCAACTTATGCAAAAACAGACATCTTGACAACAAGAAGCTCTATATACTAGAGTTGGATTAGATAACAGGACAGATGTGGGAATACTGCACTGAAAAACGAACGAGGGGCAGGCAAGCTCAAAGAACGAAAAAAAAAAGCTTGAAAGTAAACACAAAATTTAAGATGTGAGAAAACAATCCAGGTAAATATGCGCCTTGGACTATGAAGCAAGTTAAACAAATATCTAGAGTAGCTTTCTATCATCTGAATTTACTTTACCCTTATTAAAGGTTACACAAAGCTGGTTGTCAACTCAGTTCTCCCAATCTAGCAACTGGCCTGGTCACATGTAAGTGGTGGTGTCGGCAGCATCCGACCAGTCACAACTATGGATGGAAGTATACTGGCTGCAGGAGGGCTGAAGGTTTAATATTAAAAGCACTGTATGAATACTTTAAGCGAGGTCAGTATTAATCTACTCAAAAATGCAGATCGTGTAATTTAATAAACTTGCCAATATCACAACTCTATCATCAGGACAAAGATAAACTGATGGACTATAACTGAGTATTATATTAATGTTTGACAGATGGTTTTAGTTGTTATTCCTTCAGCTGCAGCTCAGATTTGAGAGCAACTAAATAATTAATATTAAAAACAGCATTCAAATGTAGGCTTAATCGTGCATATATATATATATATATATATATATATGTGTGTGTGTGTGTGTGTGTGTGTGTGTGTGTGTGTGTGTTAAAATAACACAGTAGACTGTTGCAGTTTATTATTATAGGATTAGTTTGGATTAAAGTTTATTCTGTACTGGTCCATTGCTGCCCCCTAGTGACTAAATGGAAAACAGAGCAGCCGTTTGTGAAACTGATGTTGCAGAGCACGTGTCTGTTTTCTGTCTTATCTTTTGTTGCGGAGCACACTCAGCCAGAATGTAAATAACAATTTTAAGGGGGAGCTAAAGACTTCTTGTCATCTTTTACCAGGTGGCAATGGTGTCTACAATTACTTGAACCTCATTTACTGGTCGCCACGTTTACTGATGTCCTGGATTTTTCAGAAACATCAGTGGAGTGGGAAGCTAGGCCTAAAGAGACTGACAACCATCTTACCTGGAGGACTGTGATGTGTGGTATCCAACCAGCTAACAAGAACCATCTCACTTTGAGAGTAGAGAGTGTGCTGGGATGATCCCATCTGTCCAGTAAAAAGTGTTTTTCAAGTTCTTTCAAGTTTATTCAAGTTACCAGAATTACAGTTATCAGGGTGCTTCTTAGATGACATTGACAAAACTATTCTTTGAGGTTAAAGCCAACAAGGGGAAAACAACTTCATGAAAACATGCTGAGACTTATAGAGGTGGTAATTAAACTGCAGCAAAGACCTGCTGCCCATTCCAGCAGATTCCCTTCATACGTCTGTCTCAGAATTAGATGTTATATTTGAAAGGAAAGGTTGAAAAATCTCTGTCATCTTTTCCTCTTCACGCCCAGCAGGACAGAATACAGGAGCAACATTTAATTTGGACTAAACGAGTAAACTGAATGTCAGGCGACTTGCATTAAAGTTGCAGCAACTGACTCCTACCCACTGCTGCGTTCTCTCCCAGCTCATGCGAGCCCACACTGACCCGTCAGACTGGTTTGAATTTGATATCCAAGTTGCTGACGGTAAAGCAGAGATGGCAGGGATAAAGATGAGAACAGCTTGTCACAGATAAAACAGATAAAGCCTAAATATTCTTGTACTGATCCTGTTACTACAGCTGCAGTTGCTCCACAATTAATGACACCCTGTCTCATTGGGCCTCTAGCGTAAAATCGACCATCTTATTGGTACTGTCATTCAATAAAATACAGTAATAATGAATAATAACTGACCATAACCATTTAAAAAGTTGTCTTGTAGAGGTGCTTTACAGCTGCTCTCACAGGGATTCAGGTTGTTTTCTTTGGAACAAGAATTGCTGGAATCCAACACAATGACATGGCTTTATGTAAGCGGACATAGTGGACATAACTCTGCAAAACTAGGTCGCGCTTCCTGACTGAAAGACAACAACAGAAATGAGCTGAAATGAGCAACTTTCTGTGGAATGTCAGTCGTCGTCTTCTTTCTGCCGCTCCCTTCAGGGGTTGCAGATCATTTTCCTCCATCTCTCCCAGTTATCTTCCTCTGTCACACCAACCCGCTGGATGTTTTCCTTCACTGCATCCATTAATCTTATCTTTGGTCTTTTACTCCTTTATTTCCTCCATCTCTAACCTCGTCTATCCTGGTCTTCAGCTTTGCCACCTCTAAGTCTCACTACCACTGTGTAAACCCTCCCTTTCACTCTTGCTATTGTCCTCCTGTTACAAATCACTCCTGTGCACTGTCTGTCTTTACATGGTTGACCTCTAGCCAGTACACATTTCAAATCCTGGACTGAAAGTCGATGCCAAGATGCTTCCTGGCACAAAGTGACAACATTCAGAGCTACTGTTAGATTGTGAGGCACATTTTAAAGGAGGAGAGAAACAATTTAGCAGAAAATTCAAGGAAATGTGATCTACTCTGTAGGAGCAGCTGGCTAAACAACAGATAAGTTTGAGCAACATCATTTTGAAGGCATGTGTGAGATAAGATCAGTAAACTCAGCACTGGAAGTCTGTCGTGGCACAAACTGTTACAACAGAAGTACTGAGGACTGTGCTGCAAAGACAGAGTACTGGAGTCAAAGACATTAGGTTTTGTGTTATTTATCACTCATTTTATTCAGTGACAATATTTCCCAGAGAACTGATTGGTCAGTGTGCGGTGATTTATATGTGTTGATCTCTAATCTGGAACCTAACCAGTGTTACACCACAAAGGAAGTTAACACAGGCTGGCTTAAATTGCCTTAGCTGGCTCAACAGAACATGAAAACCACATATTGCCTTAGCACACGTCTAACATGAATCCACAGGTTTAGATTTTTCATTACCCACTAATGTTGTTTACAGTTCCCAAGATATTAAATAAAGTTTTACTCTTTGGGACACACCATACACTGATCTGACAGCTGGGTAACCTTTGAACACAACGTTTTTATATTTAGAGCACTCAACCCACATCCAGCAGACTCATCTGGTGTATAATAAAATGCTCTATAAACCTCTACACTTACTACATTTTCATGTCCTTTTGAACTGAGCTCCTGCTGAGAGTCTGCAGCAGCATAACCTGTGCATCGTGTTTGTGTTTAAGTCCGAACACTCTTTTAAATCCCAAATTGTTAATAAAGCTCTGCAAACAGGACCACAGGAACTATAATACAGACCGAGGCATATTTATGCAAACGTGGAATGCATGATAGCAAAAACAACTGTTTCTAAAATATTTTTTAATACAGTTCAACTATATAATTTCAAATATTCTTCCTTAAAGTGAGATAACACATTGTTTCAGGTGTGTTTAACAGACACAGTTGCAGTTAAAAGTGATTTACAGAAGTCAATGAACAGCTTGCAGCATTATCCATGGTTTACGACACACTTATACACACGTATGTGTTTAAAACATGATGCATTGAGTATTTCTTCTTCAGTCACCTTCTTAACTCACTACCTCTCTGCATTGAATAATATCTGATATTAATCTCTGGCTGTCTTCCACAGCATGTCTTTATCCTGTCTTCCTTTTCTCACCCCCAAGTAGTCGCAGCAGATGGCCCCGTCCCTCCCTGAGCCTGGTTCTGCCGGAGGTTTCTTCCTGTTAAAAGGGAGTTTTTCCTTCCCACTGTCACCAAAGTGCTGCTCATAGGGGGTCATATGATTGTTGGGTTTGTGTCTTTCTGTATTATTGTATTATTGTCTACCTTACAATATAAAGCGCCTTGAGGTGACTGTCGTTGCGATTTCGCGATGTGTATAAACAAAATTGAATAGAAAATTAAATTGAAAACATGAACAAAGTGAGTTGCTATAGAAATGTGTGATTATTATGATTTTGTTAAAGAAATGTGTACAAGTATGTGTAAAAATAAACAATAAGTGAAATGAAAATGAATGAATTAATAAAAGAATCAGCTTGAATTATTTCTCTGTAATGAAGCTGTTTTAGTGAAAGAAAAGGTCTATCTGACTGATGAATGTCCTGGGTTGTTCTGCTCTGAATGAACTTTGACCTTTGTGGTGTTTTAGGAGGAAAACCACTTCAGTTTTCTCCTCAAACTAGTTTCACATATTCTGTATCAAATCTGAGTGAGATCCTGGAATGAAGGGTTTGTTCATACCTCAAAACTTTTCATTTAAAAAAGCATCCATTTGTCCACACATTAAAATAAATTATGTCATCATTCATTACTTACATAGAAGAAACAACTTGTTTGTTAATTTACAAAACAAGAAAATATTTTGTCTCCCAAATGATAGATGCAAATGTAATTATATATTTAGGATATGATAAACAGAGTATATGTGTTAAAGGCAGGTCTGGTGATTACTTTTAGACCTGTGAAGTGGAAGAGAGACAACAACATAGATATACATAAAAACAAATGTTAAACAATCATTTAGAGCACAGAGAAGTTTTCAATTTCATTTTATGAAGTCCAAATTGTCAAATGTTTCACTGACTTTCCATCTCTGTGTTGTAATAAAAGACAAAGTGTAGATTTAAACACACCTCATTATGGATGACTTCAGTCTATCTGATTTCGCAAAAGTTTCCTGCATCACCTTCAAGCCAAAGTCCGACATAGACTGGCTGACTGAATGTGGTCTTGACCCTGAGGAGGTGACTCATGTTTTCAGAGATGGTGTAGAAAGACAAAACACCTGCACTGTGATCCAGGTACACTCCTAATCTGGAACACCGAGGACCTGAGACAGGAGTTTGGCTGTTGTTGTACCAAAGTGTATAAGTATCTTTGGAAAAATTCAATGCCCAAGATTTGTCATTTCGTCCAAATCCACATTTTTTCCAGCTCTGCTCTCTGTTGATACTCTTGTATGCGACTGCTACATAAACTCCTCCCCCTCTCCTCTCCACCTCCCAGTAACAACGTCCAGTCAGACTCTCTCTACTCAGGACCTGCCAACATTTAGTGAATCTGTCTGGATGATCAGAATAAAACTGATCTTGTTTCATTAACGTTACTCTTTTGTTCCCCTTTGATAACAACAGATATGTGTGCGCTGTGTTTGGATCCAGTGTGATCTCATGTGAATATTTTAAGAACTCAGCTCTGGTCTTTGGTTCTGGCTCCACTTCAGTGACTGTCAGTGAGATTTTTGTCCAGTCCTCTCTCAGAATGTCCTGTAGTTTATCTCTGACCTTTGAAACAGCTGCTGTCACATCCTCAAAGAACTTCAGAGGACGGATATTGATGCTGGATGAGTCTGTAGACTCACTGAGTGCTGACAGTGAGGAATAGTTGTGTAGAAACTGGTTGTGATCCTCTGTGTGTGAGAGCTGCTTCAGCTCAGCATCTTTCCTCTTCAGCTCAGTGATCTCCTGCTCCAGCTTCTCCTGAAGCTCTTTGACTCGACTCGCTTCAGTTTCCTGCTGGGATCTGATCTGCTGCTTCACATCAGAGCTTCTTTTCTGGATGAGATGGATCAGCTCAGTGAAGATCTTCTCACTGTGCTCCACTGTTTGATCAGCAGACTGATTGATGGCCTCCACATCATGTTGAAGCAGCTTCACATCTTTCTCTCTGTCCTGGATTCTCTGCTGGATGTTTTGTCGACTCACCTCCAGCTCTCTCTGCCTCTCAGTCCTTTCTGCTGCAGCTGAGACTGTGTCGTGGCCTTTATGTTCATCCACAGAGCAGAGATAACAGATACTCTGCTGATCAGTACGGCAGAACATCTTCATCACCTCATCATGACGAGAGCAGATGTTCTCCTGGAGCTTCTTGGAGGGCTCCACCAGCTTGTGTTTCTTTAATGGAGCCACATCATAATGAGGCTGAAGGTGTTTCTCACAGTAAGAAACCAAACACACTAGACAGGATTTCACGGCTTTTAGCTTCATGCCAGAGCACAGATCACAGGCCACATCTTCAGGTCCAACATAGCAGTGATCAGCAGGAGCAGCTTGGAGTCCAGTCTTCTTCAGCTCCTCCACTAAATCTGCTAACATGGTGTTTTTCACCAGGACAGGCCTCGCTGTGAACGTCTGTCTGCACTGAGGGCAGCTGTAGATTTTCTTCTTTTCCTCTTCATCCCAAAAGCCATTAATACAGTTCATGCAGTAGTTGTGTCCACAGGGAAGAGCCACCGGATTCTTCAGTAGATCCAAACAGATCGAACAAGAGAAGTTTTCTCGGTCCAGCTGAACTCCTTTCTGCGCCATTTCACCCAACAGTGTCAGCGACTGTCTGAGTTTCTTTTCCTTATAACCAAAACTACGCTGAGCTGTTATGTAAGCAACATAACCTTCTGCAGTAAATGGGTTCTGCCAGCTCTTACGCAAGACCACCTGTTGATCAAACTGCAGAATTGAAGGGAAAAAGCAAACATGTGGACCACAAAGAAATAAAGTGTTAGAGAGTGAGAAGAATAGGAGGGATTATCAGGTTTTAAAAAATTTTAACTTTAAGACTTTGGTCACCTTAATTTTTAGATGGTAAATTAAAAATAAAGTTGTATACAAGCGATTACTAAAACTCTTAGTTTTGTCACTTATAGACCAATGTGACCTTTAGTCCAGGAAAGCTGTAAGCTTTACTTTACTTACTTAGTACTTAGTTCCTCCTACGCCGAGCGGCGCATCGGGCAGCTAGTGATCTCCATCGATGTCGGTCAGCAGCGACTGCTTCAGCTTCGTCCCAGGCAATGTCGACAGTTCTCAGGTCGTCCATAAATGTTCGACGCCATGTGGTCTTTGGTCGGCCTTGCTTTCGCTTGCCAGTTCGTGGACGCCATGTCATGGCAATCTTAGCTTTACTTTACTATGTATAAAAAAACAAACAAAAACCCCCCAAAATCTTTCTCAGCTGTCTTTGCATGTAAGGTGGCGTATGCCCTGGATAGGTGTCCAGGCTATAGAACATTTAGACATTTCAACTAAATATTCCAATCACAGGCCAAATGAGGGTATTGTGAAAATGGGGTAGGGTTACTTTGACTAAGGTAAGGCCCCAGTTCCACAGGCATAGAGACCAGGCTTAAAATGTATTGGTTACATAGTAAGGTACAATGCAGTCAGGCACAGCTTTGGCAGCGTTTCCAGTTTGTGTACTTTGAATGGCATCAGTCATGTTTGAACCTATAGTAACGCAACAAGAGATCCTTTCTTTCAGTAAACACAGTGTACTAGGCTTTTGTTGTCAAAGGGAGGATGGATGTTATGCAAACTTAAGCTGCATTAAATGAGCTCCTATATAAACAGTAGCTTGATTGATAACATACAAATGCAAATATAGTTGTCACCTGACTCTGCAGCTGAACCTGTTGGAGACCGATCCAGAGCTGAGTGAATCTGGCTGTATGATAATCATGTGATTTGATTTCAACAATATGAAGAGGCTGCGGGACATAAATGAAGGTTAAACAAGTTAACTTGTGTTATCCACAATCAAACAAGACCGTCCTGATAAGTTTCAACCTTTGAACAGTTTGTATCTTTGAACTGTGATTGACTGGCCACCAGAAATTCAGAGAAAACGACATACAGAGACCGTGTTGAAAATGTTGATGTCAGGAACAAACCGAAATTACAAGGCCAGTAAATGTAGCTTGTGAAAATAGTTGAAAAATTAAAGGGAAACGTCATCCCACGACTCCAATCACACAGAAAATGTCTAAAGCAAGTCCTGTTTTTCAATTCTACAATGTTAGTGTCACAGTCTGCGAGGCAGGAGGAGCAGACACAGGCAAGGAGACGGGACTGAACTGGAACAAAGACCGAGTTTTTATTTGGCTGGTAACAAGAGATACACATGAAACTGTGAAGACTATGAAAAACAAAGAAGCTATGACAACAATGTCTTTAAACTATGACATTTAACTATGACATGCGCTATGATCTTAAACTATGACTAGACGTGGAAACACAGATGTTCTGACAAAGACAGAATAAAACACAGACTAAATACACACCAGGACTGATCAGGGGAAGTGGAAACACACAAGGAAACAGCTGACACAAATGCACATAATGACACACAGTGGAGTTGTAAAGCTAAGCACACTGACCAAGGGAAACACAGGACCTTTACAAAATAAAATAGAAAACATAGACAAGACAATACCAGCTTAACAGATTTGGCAACTAGACAGGAACCCAAACACAGACAGTGATAAATAATGGCCGAGCTCATCCTCAACTAAAACCGAAATAAGAATCACACAAATTATAATCACAAATCGAACATAAGACAAATACAAACTACACTCAGATAGCCGAGTCAGAGACCCAGCCTGTGACAGTTAGATGGTACAGCTCCAGACCAAATAACTGAGTAACGAACGATACACTCGTACAGGACGCCATGATTTATTAGCAGGATGAAGGCAGGGTTGTGCATCACTTTCAGGCTGTTAACCTGCAGGAAGACAAAACTTCACTGAAACTTCAGCAGCTTCAGCATCATTAGTAAAGACAGATTTAAATATGTGTAATATCACACTGTGTCATAAACTGTAATACTGATGCTGCATTCAGGGACCATGGGACAGATGGATTAGAAAAGTTACCTGTTGAAAAAGATCATAGAACACTTTATTGCTGCTGAAAACAGAAGGAAATGATGTAAAAATCGTGTTTATTATAAAACCCTGACCTAGAGCGGCTGAGTGAATGTGGTCTGGACTCTGTGGAGGAGAGTCATGGTTTCAGAGACGCTGTAGAAGGACAAAATACCTGCTCTGTGATCCAGGTACACTCCTACTCTGGAGGAACGAGGACCTGAGACAGCTCTGGTCTTTGGCCCTGGTTGTGTGAGTAAAGCCTCCACTTCAGTGATTGCTAATGAAATAAACTTTTTTACTTGTGGTGCTTTTTTAAAAGACGCTTATAAAACAGTTGGAACAAATTGATTAAAATAGCAACCCTGTTTTGAGCCCCTTGCTGCTCCTGATGTGGATGATTAGGTTTTGCTGTTTGTTTTGTGAATTGAATAAATAATTTGGGGTTTCATCAAACACAAGAAAACAATAAATAAGAGAATACAGTCACTTCATGTACTACACATACGATGTGTTTATTTTTATTCTTATTTATTACCAGTTCTACTGTCTTAGTCTGTGATGCTTCTTCATGGTTCGAGCTCCAACAGAAGCTGAGTTTCAACCCTGTTTTGAGCCCCTTGCTGC
Organism: Maylandia zebra; assembly: GCF_041146795.1. Lineage (NCBI taxonomy): Eukaryota > Metazoa > Chordata > Actinopteri > Cichliformes > Cichlidae > Maylandia > Maylandia zebra. The sequence continues at coordinate 5,474,086 of NC_135184.1, forward strand.
TCTTGCTGTGGAGGTTTTGCTGTTTCTTTTGTGATTTGTGTTTTTTGGAGGACTTGGGTATTGCCCTTAAGGTGGACTAGAGTAGCTGCCTTGGCAGAGGTTTGCACTCTCAGAGTGCTTCCTGTTGACACTGGTCTGCTCTGGTGGCATCCTGTCCACTCATATCTTATCTTCCCACTAAAGAGCCATTTCAAATAAATGAATCTTCTTATATGGTACAGTACAGTTCAGCTGTGGGTGTGGCAGCCTGCTATTGAATGTACAAGACTTATCCGTAGGTTACGGCATGACATTGAAAACAATATAAATACATATGTACGAGCTAAAGCTGTTGCTCTCAGTCCCTCTCAGACCGAGCGTTCTCTATTGTGGCCCCGAAGGTTCGGGATGATCTTCCTCTTCACATTAGGCCGTCTATATCAATGGTGGTAAATCTCATTAAAACTCATTTTTATTTGCTGGCCTTTGACTCAGTCGGTAACTGGAACTGTTATTTTATTGTTATTTATGTACAGTATTTGTTATTTTTATTGTACTTTTTATATTTCTGCTGTACAGCACTTTGGTCGGCCATGTGTTGTTTTTAAGGTGCTGTATGAATAAATTATGGTATGTATGGGGTTACTTGAGTTCATATATGTATTTAACAATACAGCTACAATACAGTAAAAAGCATAAACTTTAAATGGCCTTCTGTCAGGGTTCCTGGGTCGCTGACAGAGTGTTTTCTGTTTATGTTTGGTTCCTTTTTCACCTGTTCATATTTCCTGCTTGTCTGTGCCTCCTGTCCACATGCATTATGTTCTAGTTCTCTTCCTGTGTGTCATCAGTTCAATCACGTTCAGCTGTGTATTCCCTTGTTGTGTCATTGTTGATGTTGCCGTTACGGTCGTGCGTGTTTTCAGTTTGGTGTTCGTTCATGTTCTGTTCATCCATTCTCAATAATAAACAGCCTTCAGTTCATCACTCATCCACGAGTCCTGCGTTTGGGTCCTCTTTTCCTTCCCTCCACACCATGAAGCCTGACACCTTCAGTACTGAACCCTGATTTAACCCTTATGACCTCACCGGGCATTTTTATTCATTTACTTGAACTTTTTTGTTGTTTCCTTGTCTGTGTTACAGCTTGTTGGATGAATTATTTCCAGGAAATCTACTTTTAAGTCAAATTTTTGAAATGTAGTGCTTTTTACCCTTACATGTCATCCATACAGTTGATGCATTTTGCATGCTTTTGATTCTTTGTCATAAAATCCTCATACAACAATATGTGTTTTTTTTTTTTTTTTTTTTTTTTAGCTTTTTTTTCATAAATGACCTAATCAGCTTGACCCCTTTTCCAAAATGATCTAACATTGAATTATTTTCAGGATTTCAATCATTTTAATGCCAGTTTAAATATTTAAATTATTAAGAATTTATTCAAACCAACACAAAAAAACTAAATATTTTTCATGCAATAAATAGTTCACGGATGTCACATGATTACATTATTATTTTTTGTGTCATGCAAAGTACATCCATGGACAAAAATGTGCATGAACAAAATCTGTTCATTTTCTCATATGAATATAATCTCATATAAATCGTATTCCCTGATTATGAAACGGTTTCAGTTCACTCTTAAACTTTATTTTTTTGTGGGAGATCCTAGAATCAAGACAAAGGACTGTGACATTCTTTTAATTATTAAAACCTTCAATTTGTTTGTCAGCTTAGACAACAAAATCATAAGTATTTGGTGTGCTAAACATAAATATAATTCTCTATCCTTTCTTTATATACTGATACAAAAAACTGTGTGAACATTTCTTTAAAGGGGGTCTGCCCACGTCTCTGTTCTTGAAAGTGGAATAGAAACAACAAGATAAAAATACATCAATACAAATATTCATTTACACATTTGGAGCACAGAGATGTTTCCATTTTCATGTAAAAAATAATTTTACAAATTAAAAACATTATGAGGGATGATAGTCTCCATGGCTAAACAGACAAAGGAATAATCTCCAGAGAATAAACTGCAAAACATCAGGAGAACAACTGGAAATTTTGAGGTACCACCCACAATGTTGACTGACAGCTGATCTCTGTGCAGAACAGAAATGGCGCAACAATGATGGAGAAAACATTAAATGCAGATTTATATGAATATGAAATTCTATTATAATTTACAGAATTTAGCGCTTATTACACCAGAGTAAAGCCAGAGTCCAGCATAGAGCGGCTGAGTGAATGTGGTCTGGACTCTGTGGAGGAGAGTCATGGTTTCAGAGACGCTGTAGAAGGACAAAATACCTGCTCTGTGATCCAGGTACACTCCTACTCTGGAGGAACGAGGACCTGAGACAGGAGTTTGGATGTTGTTGTACCAAAATGTATAACTGTTTTTGTAATAATTGAATGCCCAAGAATTTTCATTACGTCCCAATTTGCACTCATTACCCCACCCTGCTCTACCGATATCCTTGTAAGCGACTGCGACATGAATTCCTCTCCCTCTCCACTCCACCTCCCAGTAACAACGTCCAGTCAGACTCTCTCTACTCAGGACCTGACACCAATAAGTGAATTTGTCTGGATGATGGTAATAACACTGTTGTTCATTCATTACTGTTACTTTTCTGTTCCCCTCTGACAATAACAGACATTTGTGTGCTGTGTTTGGATCCAGTGTGATTTCACATGAATACTTTAAGAACTCAGCTCTGGTCTTTGGTTCTGGCTCCACTTCAGTGACTGTCAGTGAGATGTTTGTCCATTCCTCTCTCAGAATGTCCTGTAGTTTATCTCTGACCTCTGACACAGCTGCTGTCACATCCTCAAAGTAGCTCAGAGGACGGATATTGATGCTGGATGAGTCTGTAGACTCACTGAGTGCTGACAGTGAGGGGTAGTTGTGTAGAAACTGGATGTGATCCTCTGTGTGTGAGAGCTGCTTCAGCTCAGCATCTTTCCTCTTCAGCTCAGTGATCTCCTGCTCCAGCTTCTCCTGAAGCTCTTTGACTCGACTCACTTCAGTTTCCTGCTGGGATCTGATCTGCTGCTTCACATCAGAGCTTCTTTTCTGGATGAGATGGATCAGCTCAGTGAAGATCTTCTCACTGTGCTCCACTGTTTGATCAGCAGACTGATTGATGGCCTCCACCTCTTGTTGAAGCAGCTTCACATCTTTCTCTCTGTCCTGGATTCTCTGCTGGATGTTTTGTCGACTCACCTCCAGCTCTCTCTGCCTCTCAGTCCTTTCTGCTGCAGCTGAGACTGTGTCGTGGCCTTTATGTTCATCCACAGAGCAGAGATAACAGATACTCTGCTGATCAGTACGGCAGAACATCTTCATCACCTCATCATGACGAGAGCAGATGTTCTCCTGGAGCTTCTTGGAGGGCTCCACCAGCTTGTGTTTCATTAATGCAGCCACATCATAATGAGGCTGAAGGTGTTTCTCACAGTAAGATGCCAGACAGAATAAACAGGACTTGAAGGCTTTCATTTGTCTCCCAGTGCAGACATCACAGGCCACATCTTCAGGTCCAACATAGCAGTGATCAGCAGGAGCAGCTTGGAGTCCAGTCTTCTTCAGCTCCTCCACTAAATCTGCTAACATGGTGTTTTTCACCAGTGCAGGTCTCGGTGTGAAGGGGTGTCTGCACTGAGGGCACCTACAGTTTTCCTTCTGATCCTCTTCATCCCAGTGGGTTTTAATACAGTTCATGCAGTAGTTGTGTCCACAGGGAATAGTCACCGGATTCTTCAGTAAATCCAGACAGATTGAACAGCAGAACCTTTCTTGCTGTGCCATTTCACCTTGCAGTGTCTAATTGTCAGAAACAAGGAAAGTAGTTGCTCACCACAGACATGCTGGTTACACCCATCGAGGAACTAGAAAACATGTGAACAAGGAAATTTATGCACCACCGAAGTGGGCGGAGTCAACAGTGGTTTTTCCAGGAACAGGAGTTTCTGAAGAGGCAGGACATGTTTGGCAAGTACAGCCATACAAACCTGTCACAGTAGAGAGGACATAAATGCAAGACAGATCTGTTAAGAAACAAAACGCGAGCCTTCATTGGCTGAAGAAAGACAGAAGAATCCCCTAAAAGGACATTAGAATCACACAAAACAGGAGGGAGAGGAACGTGAAACAAACAGGTTAAAGAACGGACGCTGTGATAACCACAAAAAAGAAAACCACACAATGATGCAGACAGTTTTTTTTTAAAGCTTAGAAAATCAAAATCATAAGTCAAAGAATAGAACATTTGGAGTTTAATCAAACACAAGAAAACAATAAATAAGAGAATACAGTCACTTCATGCACTACACCTACAGCATGTGTTTATTTTTATTCTTATTTATTCATATTTATTACCAGTTCTAATGTCTTAGTCTGTGATGCTCCTTCATGGTTCGAGCTCCAACAGAAGCTGAGTTTCAACCCTGTTTTGAGCCCCTTGCTGCTCTTGCTGTGGAGGTTTTGCTGTTTCTTTTGTGATTCGTTTTTTTTGGGGGGGATTTACTCATTTGTCTCGCCCATCCTGGTAAGTGAGCCAGTACAGATAAAAAAAGAGTTGTGTGTTCCCCTTAAGGTGGACTAGACTTTTTTGTCCTTTTTTATGTTTATGCATTGATGTGTTTGCTTCTTACGGGCTGCAGTGAAACTAATTAGGTGTAAAAATCAAGAACAAAGTTTGTTCTCTTCACTTATTGTGCTTTTAACCTGTTACAGTGCAGTGAAATTGTTCTCAGCCTGCTGTTGAGATTGCGGAACAACTGGGTATTGCTTTGTTTGTCATGAGCTGATTAATTCATGTGAAACAAAGATTGTTTTTTTTTCCCATTAATCTTCATTGAACAGAAGCTTTTTGGTGTAACCTGTCCTGGGTACTAACATATGTTGTTACTGCAAGCAACAAAGTGCCTAAAGCTACAGTTTTAAAAGCCTTCTTTGCCAAGTTGTCTGTCATTTGTATGCACAACACTGATTCTTTCCTTGAGTTGCGTGTTTTTTTTATGCTTGAAGGATTATCAGGTCAATGTTAAGCAGCTTAAAAGTGTGTGTGGGGACTATAAAACACTATCACAAACCCTTCAGAATTATTGCTGAAGGACATTAAATTTTTTTTAGAAAGTCTGGATCCTGGAAAGCAAAATATAAACAAATGAAGGGTGACTCAAAGCTTTTACACAGCACTGCAAGTCTTGTAAAAGATTTTTATTATTGAATATATAAACCAATTTTTCCACACTGGTAGAAACAACATTATTCTGGCATTGTCATCCTCTACTTAACACATTGTTCACACGTATATGTTCTTGTAGGAATACACATTGGGGCATTCCACATACTGAAGACTTGATTAGCTGTAAACACGTGCTTTCAAGTTTTAAGAAAATCAAATCAAATAATAATAGATAATAACTTTATGTATCTACAGCTGGTTCCTACACCACAGGAATGAGGTCTAGGAACAAATTACTCTGTATCAAAGGTGGTATTCTAGATCTTTTAGGACAATATCGTGATTTAATGTGTGAAACAGAATTCAATTATTAGTTGGTCAAAAGTCAATGATGTTGCAGTTTTACACTTGCATCATTGAATCTATCCTCACCTCCTCCATCACCATCTGCTATGCTGCCCATGGACAAAGGCTGGCTGCAGTGCGTCATCCACTAAGGAGAAGGTGATTGGCTGCCCGTACAAGATCACCTGAGACAGGCAAGGAAGAGTGCTGCTGACTCTTCCCACTCCGGACATGAACTGTTTGTCTCCTCAGGGTCCATCAGAACTAACAGCTCAGAGCATAACAGCAGTTTCTTTCACCAGGCTGCTGGACTATTAAACACCCCCCCCCCACAACTTTGCACATCATCTTCTATTTATTCTCCCTCGCTCCCATTTATGGCCTTTTCATGCATTTTAATTTCTGTTATAATATCTGTGCATATGACTCACTCATATCACTGTGACTCCAGGACAAATTGCTTGTTTGTGTGTAAACCAATTCTGATTCTGAGCTATGGTTTCCCGTCCTTAACATAGATGGCCTCCTTCACTCTGCTTTGCAAAGAGCCTGTCCTTTGTGATTTTACAATATGAGTATTGTTGTCCTCAAAGCAGCTGAGGAGGAGGAACGGGCACTGCGTCAAGTTATTTTAGTTAGTTAATGCAGGTAGTTTGAAAGTTCTTAGATCGTTAGTAGAGATGTAGAGAAACCAACACCGCGAGAAGATCTGTGACTTCACTTATGCATTAAGCTTTTCTTTGGTAATAAATATCCTGATTTATCAAACTTACCCAGAAAGACTTGTTGGTAGGAGTTTATTTTGTTGCTTATAATGACTAACTGCCTGTCAGACACTCACACTCATTGTTTCTTTCCGTGTTTATTTATATGCTCAGCGTCAGTCACAATGCACAATAGCTGGAAAAACCAGTATGTAAAAAAAAGTAAAAGTTCTCTACGAGTCATAGGGCTGATCATTTTCTTATTTAAAAAAGTACACGTAGTGTGCGGTATAGTGCCATAGTTACTTAACTTATGAAGCCTAGTTTACTTTTGAATAAACAATTTCTGACAGATTAGAAATTCAGGGTTCAGGGTTTAGTATATGTGTTCGTTACCATGTTGATGTTGAGCCTAAACACAGACAAGGCCACTAATTATGTGTTATAGATGATTCCTTTAAGATTTATATTTAACTGTAAAACATTATTTATAGTAAATGTTGTTATTCTCTGAAAAACATCAGCAGGTGAAGCAGTCGGTATATTAGGTGACAAAAAACTGGGAAGGGTTAAAGGCAAGACTTCACTGAGCAACAAATGATTGTCACCTGTTTACCATCAAGCCGATCATTAACAGGAAGCAGCAGGTGCAAAGAAAAAAATCATGGGCCGTAATGGAAAGCTCAAACTGTCACTACCTTATTAACTACTTATCTAGTATAATTTCTGCATTTCTGCATTATTATTACTATTTTTTTCACACTTTGTACTGCACTGTGTTTTAATCTCACACCTGGAGTGTGAGACAGTCTCGGGATTAAACCACGACAGGCCAAAGATTAAATCGTTGGGTGTGGCACAACAATGTGTTGAAAAAGAAAGTAACGTTTGCCAACAAATTTATGGTTTAAATATTTAATTCCGACAATTAACTATAGTAAAGTATAGTCATCTATCAATTGAGCTTGAAATGTTTCCCTTCATTTGTTTATAATAATGTTTAATAAAATATACAAATTAAGAATTGTGTAATTTTATACTAAAAATGATAATAATAGCATATAGTGATAATTTGCAGTCAATATATGACACCGTTGTCCATGAATCTGTAGATATAATTACACAGTTATTACACAAGGTTTGATCGTTACTGTGAGCTACAGTGGGGATGAAAGACAATCCTGGCAAAAGCCTCATTTAATACTGTAGCTTGTGTTTAAGTGTTTAATAAATCAGATGAACACACATTCAGATTTTTAATTATTTTTTACATGTGGAAACTGCACGTGAGTCTAACGTTCTGGGTGAAAAAGTGCACAATAGAAGTGAAGAATATAACATGGCATGGTGGAGTGGGTGGGTGTGTTTATCATGTCCTCCTCCCTCAGTCCCAACTGGGCACTGCAGAGCCTGGTTCTGCTGGAGGTTTCTTTGCTTTAAAAGGGAGTTTTTATTTCCACTGTTGCCAAAGTGCTCCAAACTTCATCTTCCTGCACTTGTGTGAGTTCCCAGCTCCTCTGTTAGCAGGATGAAGGCGCCCTCTTGTGTTGACCTCAGTTCACAGACTTTAGTTGTCAACCTGCAGGAAGATGTGTAAAAACTAAATGTCATAAAACACTTTTGAACTAACTTAAAAAAAAATCATAACCCCCAAAACCCAAACTGTCTATGTCACGGTTAGCCAGGCAACCATGTGGAGAGAAGAGGCACTGACAACAGCGCAGCTGTGAGTGAATTTATTTAAAGTGAAAGGCAAAATCCAAACAAAGTCTTAGACAGACAGAACCTGAACTGGGATAAACTAACTAAAAGAACATGAGTAAGGTAGTAAACGTTATGAAAACCTGAACCCCGGGAACGAAGAGCCTGAGACACAGAAGCAGAGCACTGAAAATAATACTGAAAACCAAAACCAAAAATCAATAATAGTACAAAACTCAAAACACTGGGTGGCAGACGCAGGACTGTGACAGTCTTAACAAACAACCCCAAAACAAACAAAAACTGTTTGTTTTGTTTGACTGACAGCTGATCTCTGTGGTGTTGAGAAATGCCACAACCAGCATGGAGAGAAAAAACAATAACGATATATTATAGATTAAAAAGCAGAACAATATGAAAGATTTTGATCTATTTCAGTTTAATAAAACTAGCAGAATCTCCATGAGTGCAAACATCCGGATATGTGATTTCAGAATCCAACAGGGATTCAAGCATGTCACCATTGTATAAAAGTAAAATACAACAATATTAGACAATACCAAAATACTTCATTCTACTTGAGTTTAATGAACTCAGCAGTGTCTCCAAAATTGCAGTAAAGCCAAAGTCCAGCATAGAGCGGCTGAGTGAATGTGGTCTGGACTCTGTGGAGGAGAGTCATGGTTTCAGAGACGCTGTAGAAGGACAAAATACCTGCTCTGTGATCCAGGTACACTCCTACTCTGGAGGAACGAGGACCTGAGACAGGAGTTTGGATGTTGTTGTACCACAATTTATAACGGTTTTGATAACAATTTAATGCCCAAGATTTGTCATTATGTCCAAATTTAGATTCATTCCCACAATCTTCTCTGATAATATTCTTATACGAAACTACTACATAACCTCCTCTCCCTCTCCACTCCACCTCCCAGTAACAACGTCCAGTCAGACTCTCTCTACTCAGGACCTGATATCGTACAGTGAATCTGTCTGGATGATCAGAATAAGACTGTTGTTGATTCATTAATGTTGTTTTTCTGTTCCCCTCTGATAATAACAGCTGTTTGTTTGCTGTGTTTGGATCCAGTGTGATTTCACATGAATATTTTAAGAATCCAGCTCTGGTCTTTGGCTCTGGTGTATCCGACAGTAAAACATCCACTTCAGTGACTGTCAGTGAGATGTTTGTCCATTCCTCTCTCAGAATGTCCTGTAGTTTATCTCTGACCTCTGACACAGCTGCTGTCACATCCTCAAAGTATCTCAGAGGACGGATATTGATGCTGGATGAGTCTGTAGACTCACTGAGTGCTGACAGTGAGGGGTAGTTGTGTAGAAACTGGATGTGATCCTCTGTGTGTGAGAGCTGCTTCAATAGCTGCTTCAGCTCAGCATCTTTCCTCTTCAGCTCAGTGATCTCCTGCTCCAGCTTCTCCTCAAGCTCTTTGACTCGACTCACTTCAGTTTCCTGCTGGGATCTGATCTGCTGCTTCACATCAGAGCTTCTTTTCTGGATGAGATGGATCAGCTCAGTGAAGATCTTCTCACTGTGCTCCACTGTTTGATCAGCAGACTGATTGATGGCCTCCACATCCTGTTGAAGCAGCTTCACATCTTTCTCTCTGTCCTGGATTCTCTGCTGGATGTTTTGTCGACTCACCTCCAGCTCTCTCTGCCTCTCAGTCCTTTCTGCTGCAGCTGAGACTGTGTCGTGGCCTTTATGTTCATCCATAGAGCAGAGATAACAGATAATCTGCTGATCAGTACGGCAGAACATTTTCTTCACCTCATCATGACGAGAGCAGATGTTGTCCTGGAGCTTCTTGGATGGTTCCATTAGCTTGTGTTTCTTTAATGGAACCACATCATAATGAGGCTGAAGGTGTTCCTTACAGAAAGATGCCAGACAGAATAAACAGGACTTGAAGGCTTTGATTTTTCTTCCAGTGCAGACATCACAGGCCACATCTTCAGGTCCAGCATAGCAGTGATCAGCAGGAGCAGCTTGGAGTCCAGTCTTCTTCAGCTCCTCCACTAATTCTGCTAACATGGTGTTTTTCATCAGGGCAGGCCTCGGTGTGAAAGTCTGTCTGCACTGAGGGCAGCTGTAGATTTTCTTCTTTTCCTCTCCATCCCAGTGGATTTTAATACAGTTCATGCAGTAGTTGTGTCCACAGGGAATAGTCACCGGATCCTTCAGTAGATCCAAACAGACTGAACAGCAGAATTTTATTTGATCCATTTGATTCATGTGCTGTGCCGTTTCACCGTCTCTCAGTGACTGTCAGACAGTTTGACTTTCTCTGAACAGAAACAACCTCTGTGCTCTGAAGGGAAACAGATCTCTGCTCTTGTTCACCTCCTACAGGAAATGAGGCTCACCAGCAACTGCATTTACACCATGTTGTTTAGACCCATCCTGATACAGACACATCTGTGAAGGGAGGCGCTAAAAATATCTTGGCAGAGTGACAATGAGTTGTTTATAAGAGCCAGGGTATGGCTGCAGTTCTATTGTGCAGTCACAGACACACTCTGTTCTATCCAAAGTTTTGTAGAATTCAAAATGTTATTTGAGTTTTCCGATCTCCTTGCTGTGCAGCTTTGCCCTCACTGACTGACACTTTCTGAATTCCGTAGCAAAAAAAAATTGCTACTCGTGTTCACATCTTAAAGGAAATGAGACTTACTGCACATACACCATAAATTTTAGATACACCCTAATACAGATTGGTCCGTAAATGGTAGGTACCACAAGTCATAAAATCACGAGGCACTGTTTTCAGGGTGTGTTATGTTTGCATTACAGTGTGCTGTAACAACTGCGACCTAGTTAATCTTTGATAGATGGACCTGGAGATTTGACATTTGGAATGTAACAACCAGGGACTTTGTATTTGTTACGTTTTTAAAATCTTTATCAAAATTAATGAAGCTATAATGAATTAAGGTCACACTTTAAATTTTAAATCGTTTCAATGTTAGTTCCTTCCTGCACTTTGTGAATGAGACACGGCTCCTGTTGACCTCTTACACAAAATGAGGCTCTTTAGCAACTATGTAAACACCATGCATTTTCAATACAGGCTTAAATGAACTTGTCTGTAAAGGGAATGTAACAAAGAGTCATAAAGAGCTTTATCTGTGACAGGCAGGGTGTGCTATGTTTTCTTTATGTCATGCAATAACAACAGTGACCTAGTTACACTTTGGTTGTTGGACTTGTTGGAGCTGTAACATTCAGCAAGCAACACCAGGGGATTTTTTAAAAAAATATTTTTTAAAACCTAAGCAAAAACATTGCGTTTCAATGAATAAAGACCAAACTTTATATTTAGAAACATCTTCATCCAAGTTCTTTCCCACACTTTGAGAATGACGCATGGGCACAACTGTACAGTCACACTGTAACAAATCAAACTCATTTTTAGATGAGAAGACTGTATGAGAAGCATTACACCAGATATTTGATATGTATTTTGTTTATTTAACACAAATCTAAACTTTGATGTCGTCATGGTCCTGGGTCATTAGACCCAGTGTTTGTGTTTAATATTGGTATCATCTGCTGCTTCACATCAGAGCTTCTTTTCTGGATGAGATGGATCAGCTCAGTGAAGATCTTCTCACTGTGCTCCACTGTTTGATCAGCAGACTGATTGATGGCCTCCACCTCCTGTTTCTCACAGTAAGAGATCAAAAATGCCAGACAGGACTTGAAGGCTTTGATTTTTCTTCCAGTGCAGACATCACAGGCCACATCTTCAGGTCCAGCATAGCAGTGATCAGCAGGAGCAGCTTGGAGTCCAGTCTTCTTCAGCTCCTCCACTAAATCTGCTAACATGGTGCTTTTCATCAGGACAGGCCTCGCTGTGAAAGTCTGTCTGCACTGAGGGCAGCTGTAGATTTTCTTCTTTTCCTCTTCATCCCAGAAGCTTTTAATACAGTTCATGGAGTAGCTGTGTCCACAGGGAATAGTCACCGGATGCTTCAGTTCTTCAAGATCTCTGCTCTTGTTCACCTCCTACAGGAAATGCTGTTTAGACCCATCCTGATCAAACACATCTGTGAAGGGAGGCTCTAAAGAATGATTCTGACAGAGATACAAATGGCATTTAAGGAAGGCAATGTTTGTGTTTGTCTGATGTGTTTGTGTGATTTGCAGGAGCATGCAGCAATACGTTTGACCCAGTTAAACTTTGATACAGTGGGATGCAAAAGTTTGGGCAACCTTGTTAATAGTCATTATTTTTCTGTATAAATCGTTGGTTGTTACAATAAAAAACATCAGTTAAATATATCATATAGGAGACACACACAGTGATATTTGAGAAGTGAAATGAAGTTTAATGGATTTACAGAAAGTGTGCAATAAATGTTTAAACAAAGTCAGGCAGGTGCATAAATTTGGGCACTGTTGTCATTTTATTGATTCCAAAACCTTTAGAACTAATTATTGGAGCTCAAATTGGCTTAGTAAGCTCAGTGACCCCTGACCTACATTTACAGGTGAATCCAATAATGAGAAAGAGTATTTAAGGGGGGCAAACTGTAAGTTTCCCTCTTTTAATTTTCTCTGAAGAGTAGCAACATGGGGGTCTCAAAACAACTCTCCAATGACCTGAAGACAAAGACTGTTCATCATCATGGTTTAGGGGAAGGACACAGAAAGTTGTCTCAGAGATTTAAGCTGTCCGTTTCCACAGTTAGGAACATACTGAGAAAATGAAAGACCACAGGCTCAGTTCAAGTTAAGGCTCGAAGTGGCAGACCAAGACAAATCTCGGATAGACAGAAGCGACGATTGGTGAGAACATTCCGAGTCAACACACAGACCAGCACCAAAGACCTACAACATCATCTTGCAGCAGATGGAGTCACTGTGCATCGTTCAACCATTTCAGGCACTTTACACAAGGAGATGCTGTATGCAAGAGTGATGCAGAGGAAGCCTTTGCTCCGCCCACAGCACAAACAGAGCCGATTGAGGTTTGCTAAAGCACATTTGGACAAGCCAGCTTCATTCTGGAATAAGGTGCTGTGGGCTGATCAAACTAAAAATGAGCTATTTGGGCATAACAAGGGATGTTATGTATGGAGGAAAAAGAACACAGCAGTCCAAGAAAAACACCTGCTACCTACAGTAAAATATGGTGGTGGCTCCATCATGCTGTGGGGCTGCGTGGCCAGTGCAGGGACTGGGAATCTTGTCAAAGTTGAGGGACACATGGATTCCACTCAGTATCAGCAGATCCTGGAGACCAATATCCAGGAATCAGTGACAAAGCTGGATTTTTCAACAAGACAACGACCCGAACCACTACTCAAAATCCACTAAGGCTTTCATGCAGAGGAACAAGTACAACGTTCTGGAATGGCCATCTCAGTCCCCAGACCTGAAAATTACTGAAAATCTGGGGTGTGAGTTAAAGAGAGCTGTCCATGCTCGGAAGCCATCAAACCTGAATGAACTAGAGATGTTTAGTAAAGAGGAATGGTCCAAAATACCTTTCAACCACAATCCAGACTCTCATTGGAACCTACAGGAAGCGTTTAGAGGCTGTAATTTCTGCAAAAAATGTGGTGTCCAAATTTATGCACCTGCCTGATTTTGTTTAAACATTTATTGCACACTTTCTGTAAATCCAATAAACTTCATTTCACTTTTCAAATATCACTGTGTGTGTCTCCTATATGATATATTTAACTGATGTTTTTTATTGTAACATCCAACGATTTATACAGGAAAATAATGACTATTAACAAGGTTGCCCAAACTTTTGCATCCTACTGTAATTTTACACAAAACACCAGTTTGTTTAAATTATTTAAAATGTTCAGCAAACTTCTATCTTCTATCTAATGAATAAAAATGCATTGTGTGATCCTCTTGCACTGAATCTGTGAGACACTGTAAGATGAGCCCTCGGTTGTCATAAATCCAGTCCCACATCCATGACAACGAGATGTCCTCGATGTGGCATCATGCGGGCAAAAAAAACACAAAGCACAAATAACATCACATGATGAGGCCTGTGGGTGTTTTAAACTGCTGGGAAGTGATGAAAGAACAGCACTTATTGCCCTCCTCCTCTACAGAGCGATAGTTTCTCTACTTGAACACAAATGGCCTCCTTCCTTTTGTCAAACAGCCTGTCTGTTTCTCAGGATCTGTACATTGTCCTCAACACCGTATAACAACTTACTTATTCTGGATTGAGAGTCCAGACAGTCAGAAAAATGGAGGGATTTAAAGAGGAGACTTTAAAGTCTTTAAACTTAAAGAGGAGACTTTCTTGATTTTCAGTAGCCGAATGACTGAATTAAATTCACAAAGTATCTTTAAGTTAAAAAAACTGGCTCACTATAAAGTGCCGAACCACAAAAAACAGAACAATAAAGACAAGCGTCTTTAAAGATGACTCAAAAACAGTTGTAGGAGCAGTTTTATGAACCATGTTCTGTTAATATACTGACTGACCAGCAGCAACACTCTGACTCAGTGTTTCCATCTGTGTTTATTTCCATCTTTACATGAGAAACATCACCTGAACAGTGAGAGTGATAACTTCAGTTAAACAAAAGTACTTATATTGTGTGGTATACTATGATACTAACTTATTGTAAACATATACTGCTTAAGAGCAACACAGCAAATCAAAGAGTCACAACTATAAACATCCAATGATGAAACACACGTGATGCATTTAAAATTTAATTGTAAAATTTGAGGACACAAACCAGAAACAAAAGCAAAGAGTTAAAAGAAGACATTTGAAAATGAAAACAAGACGTCACTGAGCAACAACCTGACAGAACGAGAGACAACAGTTTACTATCAGAACTGAGGCTGATCATTAACAGGGAGCAGCAGGTAACAAGGTCATCAGCAGTGGAGGAAAGTACGAAAGTAATACTCAGCTTCATATTTGAAGATACTCGAGTATCTTAGCTGCAGGTCTGGAACAATTTACATACGAAGTCATATTAAAAACATGAAAAGCTCCAATAACTCCAAGTAGGAACAAAGACATTTAAAGTTATCAAATGATCCACAGAGATTATATAACCGTACAAAACACGAAAAGAAAATCTGGCATCAGAACTGTTTTAAATTTCCTCTCATCCATTTGTTTCTCTTTGCAAACCCACTGAAAATCTAACTCTACATAAAGCAGATCAAACCACTGAGACACAAATTAAATTGCTGCTTCCACTTGGATGCATCAGTTTCAGGACTCTAATAACATCATATATAAAAATATAGCAGATTCAGGCATTATTTTACTGCCGTGAGTAAATCTACTTTGTACTTTACTCTGTTTTACATAATAAGTCTAAACAGCATTTCCTAAACTCTTCAGCTACCAAAAAAACAAAACAAAGACTGAAAGGTCATAGGTGATGATGATGATGGTGTGGAGGAGGAGGTGAAATAAAAAGTCACTGTTGTCATAGAATACTGTGTCTCTAGATACTTGCAAGTCTTGAATACCACTTCTTATTCTTGAAATGTAACAATGATGATAAAAAGAAAAAAAATAATCTTGCAGGTCGTCTCATTTATGCTCTGAGCTCAATGAACTCTGCAGTGGCTCTGTGATATCCACTGAACCAAAGTCCAGCATAGAGCGGCTGATTGAATGCGGTCTGAACTCTGTGGAGGAGAGTCATGCTTTCAGAGACGCTGTAGAAAGCCAGGACACCTGCACTGTGATCCAGGTACACTCCGAGCCGGGACGTCCACGGGCCCGAGACGGCTGTTTTCACGCTGTTGTGTATGAATTTGTAGCTGCTGCTGCAATTACACTCCAGCGCCCAGGACTTGTCGTTGAATCCAAACGCGCACTCGTTCATGGACCCCTCTCTGCTGATATCTTTGTATGCCAGCGCCACTGTGACTCTCTTCCTGCACCACTCCACCTCCCAGTAACGACGGCCGGTCAGGCTCTGGTTACTCAGGACCTGCCTCCACCTAATGAATCTGTCCGGGTGAGTAGGATAAGACTGCTCCTCTCTCATTAATGTCGCTCTCCTGTTCCCCTCTGATAATGACAGCTGTGTGTTTACGGTGTTGGGATCCAGCGTGATTTGGAATGAATATTTTAAGAAGTCAGCTCTGGTCTTTGGCTCTGTTTGTGGGTTTACATCAACCACGGGTGAAACATCCACCCAGGTGTCCCTCAGGATGTCCTGTACTTTAGCTCTGAGCTTGGACACAGCTGCTGTCACCTCCCCAAAGAAGCTCAGAGGAAGGATTTTGGTTCTGGGTAACTCTGTAGGTGGATGAGTGAATGAAGGAAGGCGATGCAGAAACTGGTTGTGATCCTCTGTGTGTGAGAGCTCCTCCAGTTCAGCGTCTTTCCTTTTCAGGTCAGTGATCTCCTGCTCCAGCTCCTGCTGAAGCTCTTTGATTCGATTCTGTTCGGCTTTCTGCAGGGATCTGATCCGATACATCACATCAAAGCTTCTTTTTTTGATCTGCTGGGTGAGTTGATCAAAAACGCTCCTGCTCTCCTTCAGGGCTTTATCTGCAGAGAGATTGATTTTCTCCACCTCCAGCTTAAGCAGCTTCACGTCCTTTTGTCTGGTCTCGATTCTCTGCTTGATTTTTTGCCTGCTTGACCCCAGCTCGGTCTGACTGTCACCGTTCATTCCCACATTAAGTCCACTGTTCTTCAGCTCCTCCACCAACTCTTCTAACGTGGTGTTTGCTGCCAGGTCAGGCCGCGCTGTGAAGGACTTCCCGCACTTTGGGCAGCTGTAGGTGGCATTCCTGTCCTCCTTATCCCAGTGGGAATTAATGCAGTTGGTACAGTAGCTGTGACCACAGGAAACAGTCACCGGATCCTTTAACAAATCCAAACAGATCAAACAACAGGTCTTTTTATCCAGAAGGACGCCTTTCTCTGCCATTTCTCCCCGTAAGTGTGGACAGAAACACGTGTGTGCGCTCCGATTCAAACCAAACCCTCCTCCTCTGGTTTCTGTTTAGCCGCAGATCTGCGTTTGAATGGAACCTTTCAGCTCACGCAGTCACGCGCTGGTTACACCCATCCTCACACTTGTAGATCGGCGACGGGGAGAGCGTGAAGACGAGCATGCGCAGAGCATGCGCAGTTAGAGCGGGAACGGGTTGTCTTAAAGTGGCAGTTTCATTTGAAGATAAAATGAAAATAGAATTCACATCGTGAAAAGAGATGTTTAATTTATTTTTTACTGTAAAACTGAAATATTAAAAAAAGGCTGACGGAGGAAGAGGAAAGACAAATGATTTTAAAGTTATAAAATCAGAATCATCTTTATTACCATGTATGTGCCAAAAACCTGTGACAAAGTTGGCCTGTCTGTCAGAACTCTGGCAGTTTTTCAGCCAACAGGCCCTTAGACGGGCAGCCCAATCATCAACGACCCCTCTCACATTCTTCACCCCGCATTTCAGCGGCTCCTCTCTGAGCGAAGCCTCCGCTGCATTTCCTGCAGGACCGAGAGGAGGAGAGCCACCCTGCTTTTTAACTCCAGCCGATAAGACGATTTCCCACACCAGAAACATAAACTACACTACACTCTTTTTGTGCTGCTGACACTTTACTCACGTTTAGTCACTCAGTTATTTATTCAGCTATTCAGTCACTTTAATTTTAAAACTGTGTAATTTTAAAACTGTGTATACTGTATATTCTGTGTATTTATTATCTCACTCTTATTGCCTGTATCTGCCCTGCCCTTATCTTCAACGCCATGCTGCTCTGTTGTATCTTAATTGCCCCTTGGGGATAAATAAAGTCTTTCTGATTCTGCGCACACATCCAAGGAAATGGGTTCTGTTTCTTTGCTTTTCAGTAAACTTATCAGAAAAAACGAACAGACAGCAACAACATGTATAACATATTTATGTGTACAAAGATACTGGAATAAATAATGGAGTAAATAAGGGATGGATAACTGGTTATTATGAATACAGAACTTGAGAATATAACTTGATGACATACATATATATCTGCTTAAGTGTTTGACCAGTAAGCATCCTGCCGGGGGTCTGGTAGTGGGGGCTGTGATGTCCTACAGGGCGACAGGTCTGTAGTCATTTAACTCAGTGACAGAGGGTTTTTTTTTTTTTTTAGACCGCGATGATTGTGGAGTGCTTGAAGCAGGAGGGGACTTCACACAGGTCCAGGGATCTGCTGAAGATCTGTGTGATGATGGGAGCCAGCTGGTCAGCTCAGACTTTGGGGCAGGAGGGTGACTCACTGTCTGTTACCTGTGTTTTG
This sequence comes from Maylandia zebra, assembly GCF_041146795.1. Taxonomy (NCBI): domain Eukaryota; kingdom Metazoa; phylum Chordata; class Actinopteri; order Cichliformes; family Cichlidae; genus Maylandia; species Maylandia zebra. The sequence goes on from NC_135184.1 coordinate 5,492,293, forward strand.
TCTGCTGAAGAGTTACCTCACATCTTCTTCACAGTGTAGATGGTGAGTCAGTAAGGAGGGGTGGGTGGTGGTGGGAAGTGGTGTGTGATGTGGTTGGAGAGGGTGAGGGGTGTGAAGATGTGATCGTTAAACCTGCAGGAAAACATTCAGGTCTTTGACCAGTTGATTGTTCTCCCTGGTGTGGGGGGATGGTCTCCTGTGGTTGGTGATATCCTGCAGTCCTCTCCACATTGATGCAGGGTCGTTACCTGAAAACTTGGCGCAGAAACTGATGGAAGATGTTACAGCACCGGTGAGATCATCAGGTCTGTAGCTGTGGCCTCAAAAACACTCCAGTCTGTGCTGTCAAAGCACTAATGAATTTACATTGGTTGTTAAAGGGAAAGATTAAATATATGAAAAATAGAAAAACTGGAAATTCTGTTTATGTGACACTTTTAAAAGCATAGAGAAAATAAAGAGAGTACAAAATAAGCACATAAAGTGTACGTGTCCTCTTTAGGAACATGAAAGTGATCTTTTTGTCAGAACACACATTAACAAACTGTAGACCCACCAGATGAGACCCTGAAACTCCAATGATGCTGATGGATGTGGCCCTCTGACCTCACACACTAATTTGTTCATGAAGACAGAGGTGTGGTTATTTTTCACCACTGTTGTAGATGAAAGCTTTTTAAATGTTTATCATATTTTCTTGGTTAGAAAAGACCAGAGAATGACATAAAACACGAGTTCAAAATATGCTGCTGGAGGTCAAAGAGTCCTTAAGTCTCATGGGTGATAAATTTTAACAAGTCCTGGTTTTAAATTTGGAGTTTCATTATTATTATTATTTTGTGTCTGAGTCACTTTTTATGGAGGCTTCTGTCCAAAGTGAAATGTCTGAGGGCTGAAGCTCTTCTTCACTGCACAAAAGTGCATCAGAGTCAACATCTGGTAAGAAATGAGACACAGCAGCTGATCGAATCATTTCATGTTGAGATCTTCAGACAAAATGATCATGAATACAAATAAATGACAGCAGCCTCCAGCTGCTCTGTCGTCACCATTACTGTTTCATGATGTAGTTGTTCTGCTGAAACTGACCTATTTTTCTCTTGTTATGAAGAGTAATACTGTGGTTTTAAATGTGGCCCATATGGTGCATTTACAAAGCTGTTGATTTTTTTTCGTTCAAGAGGAATAAAAGGCTTGGATCTGTAACTTTATTTAGCAAAGTTAGAGAGCCAAGCTAAATGAAAGAGTTTGACTCAGCCAGTCACATTTTTAACAGGTGCTATGAAAATGTTAACGTCAGGAATAAAGTGAAATTACAGGGACCAGAAAAGGTGTGGAAAAAAAGACGTGTATTATTGCAATCACCCCCAGAGAGGCGCTGTAGATGACAGACAACATATTAAGAGAGTCCACATAGTCATTTTATGAGATTTTTACTGTTCATGTTAAACCATGGTGTTTGCTGATACAGTGTTAGTCAATTATTTAGTTTGGAGTTTAATCTAACTAATGATGCTTTGATCCAGTTTACCAGGATCTATGACACAGTGCACTTTATGATAAAGGCTTTATTCAGCCTAAAAACATGGCAGAATGTAAAACATGTGGACAAACTGAGCTGAGGTGCTTTAACCTCCTCTACATCCCTGTTAGCAGGATGAAGGCGCCCTCTTGTGCATCACTTTCAGATTTCACTTGTTAACCTGCAGGAAGACAAAACATAACTGAGCCTTCAGCAGCTTCAACATCATCAGTAAAGACAGATTTAAATATGTGTAATATCACACTGTGTCAGTTTGTTCACAGGAGTCACAACCTGTAACACTGATGCTGCATTCAAGGACCATTAAAAACATTTGAAAGGACTTAAGAACATGAAGAAAATGTGACTTGTTTCTCTGTAATGAAGCTGTTTTAGTGAAGAAAGTTGAAAGGTCACAGAGCGACTGCTGAATCTTCTGCTCTAAACATGAACTCTGAACTTTGTGATGCTTCAGGAGGAAAACTGCTTCAGTTATTCTCTCAGATTAGTTTCATATTTTCTGCATCAGATTTGAGTGAGATCCTGGAATGAAGACAGAAGAAAAGACTTTGTTCAAAGTTTGATTTATAGTCAAACCTTCCAGTTTATTCACACAATAAAACATCAACACAATATATGAATTCATTCATTAAAATCACAGTTTTTCCTCATTTCTTTGATGATTTTGACAAAAACAAACACAAACACACACACATGGTCTGCCATACTCATAAAGAGAAATGTCGACATTTTTCAAGACAAATATTCCAGAAACATTTAGAGGATAGAGAAGTTTACATTTTCATGTGGAGAAATATTTTAGTAAATCAAAATGATGATGAGCAGTGATAGCCTCCATAAACAGTCACAGGAAAGATCTCCTTTAAAAACTCAGAAACATCAAGAGAACAACTAGAAGATGTGGAGGTACCACCCATAATGTTTGACTGACAGCTGATCTCTGTGCAGAAATGATGGAGAGAAAATAAAATGAAACTAAAATACAGATTTAAACCCACAATATGAAAGACTTCAGTCTATTTCACTTTAATCAACTCAGCAGTATCTTCACTATAGTAAACCAACAGTCCAGCATAGAGCGGCTGAGTGAATGTGGTCTGGACTCTGTGGAGGAGAGTCATGGTTTCAGAGACGCTGTAGAAGGACAAAATACCTGCTCTGTGATCCAGGTACACTCCTACTCTGGAGGAACGAGGACCTGAGACAGGAGTTTGGATGTTGTTGTACCAAAATGTATAACTGTTGTTGTCACAATCTAATGACCAAGATTTGTCATTACATCCAAATACACACTCATTCACACTCCCTGTTCTGCTGATATTCTTGTATGCGACTGCTACATCAACTCTCCCTCTCCACTCCACCTCCCAGTAACAACGTCCAGTTAGACTCTCTCTACTCAGGACCTGTTTATACGAAGTAAATCTGTCTGGATGATCAGAATAATGTTTTTGTTTCATTAAGGTTGCTTTTCTGTTCCCCTCTGATAATAACAGCTCTTTGTATGCTGTGTTTGGATCCAGTGTGATTTCACATGAATATTTTAAGAATCCAGCTCTGGTCTTTGGCTCTGGTGGATCTGACAGTAAAACATCCACTTCAGTGACTGTCAGTGAGATGTTTGTCCATTCCTCTCTCAGAATGTCCTGTAGTTTATCTCTGACCTCTGACACAGCTGCTGTCACATCCTCAAAGTAGCTCAGAGGACGGATATTGATGCTGGATGAGTCTGTAGACTCACTGAGTGCTGACAGTGAGGGGTAGTTGTGTAGAAACTGGATGTGATCCTCTGTGTGTGAGAGCTGCTTCAGCTCAGCATCTTTCCTCTTCAGCTCAGTGATCTCCTGCTCCAGCTTCTCCTGAAGCTCTTTGACTCGACTCGCTTCAGCTTCCTGCTGGGATCTGATCTGCTGCTTCACATCAGAGCTTCTTTTCTGGATGAGATGGATCAGCTCAGTGAAGATCTTCTCACTGTGCTCCACTGTTTGATCAGCAGACTGATTGATGGCCTCCACCTCCTGTTGAAGCAGCTTCACATCTTTCTCTCTGTCCTGGATTCTCTGCTGGATGTTTTGTCGACTCACCTCCAGCTCTCTCTGCCTCTCAGTCCTTTCTGCTGCAGCTGAGACTGTGTCGTGGCCTTTATGTTCATCCACAGAGCAGAGATAACAGATACTCTGCTGATCAGTACGGCAGAACATCTTCATCACCTCATCATGACGAGAGCAGATGTTCTCTTGGAGCTTCTTGGAGGGCTCCACCAGCTTGTGTTTCTTTAATGGAGCCACATCATAATGACGCTGAAGGTGTTTCTCACAGTAAGATGCCAGACAGAATAAACAGGACTTGAATGCTTTCACTTTTCTTCCAGTGCAGACATCACAGGCCACATCTCCAGGTCCAGCATAGCAGTGATCAGCAGGAGCAGCTTGGAGTCCAGTCTTCTTCAGCTCCTCCACTAAATCTGCTAACATGGTGTTTTTCATCAGGACAGGCCTCGCTGTGAAAGTCCTCCGGCACTGAGGGCAGCTGTAGATTTTCCTGTTTTCCTCTCCATCCCAGTGGGTTTTAATACAGTTCATGCAGTAGCTGTGTCCACAAGGAATAGTCACCGGATCCTTCAGTAGATCCAAACAGACTGAACAGCAGAATTTTGTTTGATCCATTTGATTCATGTGCTGTGCCGTTTCACCGTCTCTCAGTGACTGTCCGACAGTTTGACTTCCTCTGAACAGAAACAACCTCTGTGCTCTGAAGGGAAACAGATCTCTGCTCTTGTTCACCTCCTACAGGAAATGAGGCTCACCAGCAACTGCATTTACACCATGTTGTTTAGACCCATCCTGATACAGACACATCTGTGAAGGGAGGCAACAACAAGTCATAAATGCTTATTTCATCAGTGCCATGGTTTGTTATGTTTGATTTACAATATGCAGTTAAAACTGTGACCTAGCTAACCTTGTTAACTAGTAACTTAGCCTATACGAAATGCCTTGTGGCGATGATTTAAGTAAGGTAAAACTTTATTGGTATAGTACCTTTTGAGATAATAAAGCGCTCCATGATAACGCTGGTTACACCCTTGTGCACAGGTGTCAAAACTCCAGTCCTTGAGGTCCTGAAACTTTTACATGCGTCGCTGCTCCAACACACCTCAATAAAATTAGATCAAGTAGCAAGAGCCCTGACTGCATACTGAGGTGACAATTCAGCCATTAGATTCATGTTATAGCAGCTCATGAATGAACGTGGCACAATATAAGCATTTTTATTGTTGAAGTACATTTTTTCCCAACACTTTCATTTATTTCAAACTAGAAAATGCATTTTCTGAAGAAACTGCAGTGTGAATGCTGATAACTGAACGTTTTGAGTTGAAATAATTGCTGAATGTTAAGTTAAAAATGTTGAGGTTTAGGGGTTCCCACCTCAGCATGTAGTCAAGACTCTTGCTAATGACCTACTCATTTTATTCAGGTGTGTTGCAGCAGGGACACATGTAAAAGTTTCAGGACTTTGACACCCCTGCCCTTGTGGATTAAACAGGATGAATTTGTTACACTCTTAACTCATCTAAACAAGGCATTTTGTAGAGGGTACAGCAGCCATGGCAGTTTTTCTTGAAACAACTAATCTCACGTGTTGACTTTTTCTCAAAATAAGCATGGGAACAACTGTCTACAATAAATCAAACATATGTTTTACTCATTATGTAAGAATTGTTATACAAATGACCAGTGCCAAGTAGGGCTTCCACAAATGATGATTTTGATCGTCGACTAGTCGCCGATTATTTTTGCGATTAGTTGACTGATCAGACCATGCATCCATTGGACGCACAGCTTACTGCACTAGCATGACCCATCCTCCAAATCCGGGGAAAAGGACGACGCATTTGTCGGAGTCTTCGTCGCGTCGCTGTAACGCAATCGGGTGGTGTAAAAAAAGTCATTAACTGCATGCTTGCTTCACCTACTTAGCTTTAGTATTTTAATTTCCTAACTGTACATCCAAAGCTTTGCTCACTGCAGCTGTATTGCGCAGTTATGTTACACCCCTGAAAGCAGAGGGGAAATTACGAGTGATTTTCAAGTGATTCTCTCATGCAGTAGTTTAATGCAATGAAAAATGAACATAAGTAATTCACATTGCGTACTGCTCAATGTCACACAGTGGAAGAAAGAGCTAATTAATAACCCAAAAATAACAATTGAGTGCTTACTATTTGTATCTGAACATGTTTCTGTACAAAATAGATAACAATAGAAACGTTTGTAGCTCCTGCCGTTAGCTTAATGGCCATTGTGCAACTGAGGCTCAAAACCGCGGCCTACCCACTAAAAATCTATAATAAAATGTTTCTGAAGCTCACAAAATAACGAAAGACTACCTATAAAATATCTCAACAACGTACAGAGTATAAAATATCCTGTTTTGACCACCATTACCTTAAAACACGGAGGAAAGAATGACGAGGGTGATTTTGAGATGCTTCTCTTGTGCATTAGTTTTGTAATGAGGAGAGAGCGCGCGAAAGCCCCCTGGTAGAGAAAGAAGCCATTACCAATCGATCCCAGAAAAGACTTACTAGCCGATTACTGATGTACAGATCGCAGTTCTCTTGAATCAAATGACAACAATTAATGCAACATGAAAAATAACCAATTTAAAACAATTTCGCAGTGTATTTACATTGTTTTCTGGGTAGCTCCCCAACTGGGTCTAGACTGGGTCTAGAGAGTATTTTAAATTCAGGGAATTTAAAATAGAAAGTAGCTCGTCAACAGAAGGACTGGTAGCTCCCCTTACGATAAGGGTTCAGATCGCGCGAACAGGTGTGAAATGTGTGTGTTTAGTTAGTTTGTTTGTTTGCTTGTTTTAATCAATTTTAAATCATGCTTTTTATTTGTTTTTGTTTCTAATGTCTCTGTAAAGCACTTTGAATCACCTTGTTGTTGAATTGTGCTATACAAATAAATTTGCCTTGCCTTGCCTTTTCATGCTTATGAATTTGTATTAATATCCAACAGACTGTTTTCCTTCCTCATCAGCAGTAAACAGCTCAACTCCGTCTGTGCATTTGTGTCCAAATGATCATTTCATGCTGAAGACATCCTCAGACAGAATTAAACACATACATAAACACAGCCTGGTGCCAATAACACAGCTAATGACACTGCTGTATCACTGGCTTTACTGATTAAAGACCATATCTGAAGGAAATCTTTGAACACAACAGAAAGTGACCTTTTAAACACTGAGTGTCATCCTCACCTCAGTTCAGTCTTCAGCTGTTCTGTGGTCACATGACTGTTTCACTGTACACATCAACTAGTTGTTAAACTGTAATAGACTTCATTTGAAATGATTTGTTGTTAACAAGTGTAAGGAGATGATTGTCGACTTCAGGAAGACTCCACTCACACATCACTCAGCATCCGTGGTTCCACGGTAGAGACTGTTACCAGCATCACGTTCCTGGGAGTTCACATCTCAGACAACCTCACCTGGACCACCAACACCACCCCCATCACCAAAAAAAGGCCCAGCAGCGCTTCCACTTCCTGAGACGCCTGAAGCGGGCCAACCTCACTCCTCCCATCCTCACCACGTTCTACAGAGCACCATTGAGAGTGTTCTGACCAGCTGCATCTCCGTGTGGTTTGGCAACTGCAATGCTGGTGATCTTAGCAAACTACAATGCATTGTTAAAGCAGCTGCCAAGATCATCGGAACATCTCTCCCTCTGCTACAAAACCGCTGCATCAGTAAAGCCTCCAGCATCGTGCTTGACCCCTCTCACCCCTCACATATACTCTTTTCTCTCCTTCCATCCTGCAGACACTACTGCAGCATCGGGGCCTGATCCCCCAGACTGCAGAATAGCTTTTTCCCACAAGCCCTCAGACTCGTGAACTCCCTCTCTCCCCCACACAAACTGCTAACCGACTCTTTTGCACTTTACACACCACTGCCTCTGTAAGACATGCTGCTCTATGGACATTTATTTACTCCAGGTTTACAAGCTGCTACACTGGTCACTTTAAACTCCAAACTGTAAATTCTAATTGAGAAGTTTCTTGATCACCTTAGACTTAAGCTTTTATTTATTTTCTTCTCCTTTCTTTATCTATTTATTGCCTTTTTTGCACTGATCTAACCAGAGCCCCATAGTCTTGTCTCCCTGTATGCTGCACCAGATATAGTAGAGATTACAATAAAGTTTCTTTTGACTTGACATTGACTAATACTGTAGTGAAGATAGTTGAAAGGTCACAGAGCGACTGCTGAATCTTCTGCTCTAAACATGAACTCTGAACTTTGTGATGCTTCAGGAGGAAAACTTCTTCAGTTATTCTCTCAGATTAGTTTCATATTTTCTGCATCAGATTTGAGTGAGATCCTGGAATGAAGACAGAAGAAAAGACTTTGTTCAAAGTTTGATTTATAGTCAAACCTTCCAGTTTATTCACACAATAAAACATCAACACAATATATGAATTCATTCATTAAAATCACAGTTTTTCCTCATTTGTTTGATGATTTTGACAAAAACAAACACAAACACACACACATGGTCTGCCATACTCATAAAGAGAAATGTCGACATTTTTCAAGACAAATATTCCAGAAACATTTAGAGGATAGAGAAGTTTACATTTTCATGTGGAGAAATATTTTAGTAAATCAAAATGATGATGAGCAGTGATAGCCTCCATAAACAGTCACAGGAAAGATCTCCTTTAAAAACTCAGAAACATCAAGAGAACAACTAGAAGATGTGGAGGTACCACCCATAATGTTTGACTGACAGCTGATCTCTGTGCAGAAATGATGGAGAGAAAATAAAATGAAACTAAAACACAGATTTAAACACACAATATGAAAGACTTCAGTCTATTTGAGCTTAATCAACTCAGCTGTGTCTCCATAATAGTGAACCCAAAGTCCAGCATAGAGCGGCTGAGTGAATGTGGTCTGGACTCTGTGGAGGAGAGTCATGGTTTCAGAGATGCTGTAGAAGGACAAAATACCTGCTCTGTGATCCAGGTACACTCCTACTCTGGAGGAACGAGGACCTGAGACAGGAGTTTGGATGTTGTTGTACAAAAATGTATAACTGTTGTTGTCACAATGTAATACCCAAGATTTGTCATTATGTCCAAATTTACATTTAATCCCTTTTCTGCTGATATTCTTGTATGCGACTGCTACATAACCTCCTCCCCCTCTCCTCTCCACTTCCCAGTAACAACGTGCAGTCAGTCTCTCTCTACTCAGAACCTGAAACCAGTCAGTGAATCTGTCTGGATGATCAGAATAAGACTGTTGTTGAATCACTGCTGTTGCTTTTCTGTTCCCCTCTGACAATAACAGACATTTGTTTGCTGTGTTTGGATCCAGTGTGATTTCACATGAATATTTTAAGAATTCAGCTCTGGTCTTTGGCTCTGCTGGTGGATCTGACAGTAAAACATCCACTTCAGTGACTGTCAGTGAGATGTTTGTCCGTTCCTCTCTCAGAATGTCCTGTAGTTTATCTCTGACCTCTGACACAGCTGCTGTCACATCCTCAAAGTAGCTCAGAGGACGGATATTGATGCTGGATGAGTCTGTAGACTCACTGAGTGCTGACAGTGAGGGGTAGTTGTGTAGAAACTGGATGTGATCCTCTGTGTGTGAGAGCTGCTTCAGCTCAGCATCTTTCCTCTTCAGCTCAGTGATCTCCTGCTCCAGCTTCTCCTCAAGCTCTTTGACTCGACTCACTTCAGTTTCCTGCTGGGATCTGCTCTGCTGCTTCACATCAGAGCTTCTTTTCTGGATGAGATGGATCAGCTCAGTGAAGATCTTCTCACTGTGCTCCACTGTTTGATCAGCAGACTGATTGATGGCCTCCACCTCCTGTTGAAGCAGCTTCACATCTTTCTCTCTGTCCTGGATTCTCTGCTGGATGTTTTGTCGACTCACCTCCAGCTCTCTCTGCCTCTCAGTCCTTTCTGCTGCAGCTGAGACTGTGTCGTGGCCTTTATGTTCATCCACAGAGCAGAGATAACAGATACTCTGCTGATCAGTACGGCAGAACATCTTCATCACCTCATCATGACGAGAGCAGATGTTCTCCTGGAGCTTCTTGGAGGGCTCCACCAGCTTGTGTTTCTTTAACTGAGCTGCTACATAATGAGGCTGAAGGTGTTTCTCACAGTAAGATGTCAAACAGACTAAACAGGATTTGAAGGCTTTCATTTTTCTTCCAGTGCAGACATCACAGGCCACATCTTCAGGTCCAGCATAGCAGTGATCAGCAGGAGCAGCTTGGAGTCCAGTCTTCTTCAGCTCCTCCACTAAATCTGCTAACATGGTGTTTTTCTCCAGGACAGGCCTCGCTGTGAAAGTCCTCCGGCACTGAGGGCAGCTGTAGATTTTCTTCTTATCCTCTTCATCCCAGAAGCTTTTAATACAGTTCATGCAGTAGCTGTGTCCACAGGGAATAGTCACTGGATCCTTCAGTAGATCCAAACAGACTGAACAGCAGATTTTTGTTTGATCCATTTGCTTCATGTGCTGTGCCGTTTCACCGTCTCTCAGTGACTGTCAGACAGTTTGACTTCCTCTGAACAGAAACAACCTCTGTGCTCTGAAGGGAAACAGATCTCTGCTCTTGTTCACCTTTAGACCCATCCTGATACAGACACATCTGTGAAGGGAGATATATTCTTACAGAGCGACCAAGAACCAATCACATGATGCTGGGTGCGGTATGTGTGATTACATCATGCAGTAACAAGTCTGACCCAGTTAAAGTTTAATAGTTTATCTTTACTTGGTACTTTGAAATGTGACAGTCAACACTCAGTGAGTTCATTTTATATTTCAAAAAGTTCAGCAAAGTTTAGGATGCTGTGATGAATAAAAATAAATGACACTTTATATTTTGACATTTTCTAATCTTAGTTCATTCTCACACTTACAGAATGATGCATGGGAACAACTGACTCCACTAAATCAAACCTATGTTCAAATGAGATTATGATCATTAAATAGTAACAAATATTTAAATTTAGCAACAACAAATGCAGATCAGTCCACAGTGTTTACAAAAACAAACAAACAAACATTATTTTGTAGTCTTTCCTGTGTACACAGTCACTGTGGAGTTTAAATGAAAACTTTCAAGTTTAATTCAAGGTTTTAGTAAAATTTTGCCTGAACTGTTTAGTAATTTTTCACAAAGTGTCCATGTCAGTAATTCATTCAAATGTATTTTGGTCTTAAACTGATCCAGTAAATGTAACTTTTTCTCACCTACTTAATCGAGTATTTTAGTTGTTTAACTGTCATTATAACTAAACTGAACATCCAAAGCTTTTCTCACTGCAGTTTTGTTGTGCAGTTATAGCAGCACTTTGAATCATCCACAGTTTTATAGAACTGTCTGTTGAATTGTTGTTTTGTTTGGTGCAATGCTTGCTTTCATTTAAATATTGATGATCATTTGATATATTTGATTATTTATTACTGTTTCAAACAATTCATTTCTTCATGGTGCAAATATATAGTAGACTCAGGAGTTTAACTCAGTTTTCTTGGCCTTTGTTTATCGTTCATTTAAAATCTTAATGGGTAAAGATCATCATAATTACATATGAAATTATATGTGCAAATTATATGTTCCATTACACTATTAACAGCACAGATTATACAGCAAACATCAGATTCATGGATGGAGCCAGAGGCTAAATGACTGTTCAGTCCTCTTTAGGAAACGATCTTCATATGACTACAAACACGACAACAATCAGCTGTCAAACTGTACAAGAAGTTCACAGTAATGTAAAAGAAGTTATATCACTTTATTTTTAAACGTACGCACTCAGGGTCAGGACTGAAGACACTGATCGAGAAAATACTCTAAATATAAATATTCACCTAAACATTCAAAATTATTCAATTGCATGAAAAGAAATATGAACTCTCTACAATACTGGCTTCTGATTGGTTGAAAAAGATGGTGCTGAACTTCAGAAGAGCTAAACCGAATGAATGAACTCACTGAGTGTTGACTGTCACATTTCAAAGTACCAAGTAAAGATAAACTATTAAACTTTAACTGGGTCAGACTTGTTACTGCATGATGTAATCACACATACCACACCCTGCATCTTGTGATTGGCTCTTGGTCGCTCTGTAAGAATATATCTCCCTTCACAGATGTGTCTGTATCAGGATGGGTCTAAAGGTGAACAAGAGCAGAGATCTGTTTCCCTTCAGAGCACAGAGGTAGTTTCTGTTCAGAGGAAGTCAAGCTGTCTGACAGTCACTGAGAGACGGTGAAACGGCACAGCACATGAATCAAATGGATCAAACAAAAATCTGCTGTTCAGTCTGTTTGGATCTACTGAAGGATCCAGTGACTATTCCCTGTGGACACAGCTACTGCATGAACTGTATTAAAAGCTTCTGGGATGAAGAGGATAAGAAGAAAATCTACAGCTGCCCTCAGTGCCGGAGGACTTTCACAGCGAGGCCTGTCCTGATGAAAAACACCATGTTAGCAGATTTAGTGGAGGAGCTGAAGAAGACTGGACTCCAAGCTGCTCCTGCTGATCACTGCTATGCTGGACCTGAAGATGTGGCCTGTGATGTCTGCACTGGAAGAAAAATGAAAGCCTTCAAGTCCTGTTTTGTGTGTTTGGTCTCTTACTGTGAGAAACACCTTCAGCCTCATTATGTAGCAGCTCAGTTAAAGAAACACAAGCTGGTGGAGCCCTCCAAGAAGCTCCAGGAGAACATCTGCTCTCGTCATGATGAGGTGATGAAGATGTTCTGCCGTACTGATCAGCAGAGTATCTGTTATCTCTGCCCTGTGGATGAACATAAAGGCCACGACACAGTCTCAGCTGCAGCAGAAAGGACTGAGAGGCAGAGAGAGCTGGAGGTGAGTCGACAAAACATCCAGCAGAGAATCCAGGACAGAGAGAAAGATGTGAAGCTGCTTCAACATGATGTGGAGGCCATCAATCAGTCTGCTGATCAAACAGTGGAGCACAGTGAGAAGATCTTCACTGAGCTGATCCATCTCATCCAGAAAAGAAGCTCTGATGTGAAGCAGCAGATCAGATCCCAGCAGGAAACTGAAGTGAGTCGAGTCAAAGAGCTTGAGGAGAAGCTGGAGCAGGAGATCACTGAGCTGAAGAGGAAAGATGCTGAGCTGAAGCAGCTCTCACACACAGAGGATCACATCCAGTTTCTACACAACTACCCCTCACTGTCAGCACTCAGTGAGTCTACAGACTCATCCAGCATCAATATCCGTCCTCTGAGCTACTTTGAGGATGTGACAGCAGCTGTGTCAGAGGTCAGAGATAAACTACAGGACATTCTGAGAGAGCAATGGACAAACATCTCACTGACAGTCACTGAAGTGGATGTTTCACTGTCAGATCCACCAGAGCCAAAGACCAGAGCTGGATTCTTAAAATATTCATGTGAAATCACACTGGATCCAATCACAGCAAACAAAAAGCTGTTATTATCAGAGGGGAACAGAAAAGTGCAAGCAGTGATTCAACAACAGTCTTATTCTGATCATCCAGACAGATTCACTTGGTGGTTTCAGGTTCTGAGTAGAGAGAGTCTGACTGGACGTTGTTACTGGGAGGTGGAGTGGAGAGGGGGAGGAGTTTATGTAGCAGTCACTTACAAGAATATCAGAAGAAAAGGAGATGAATCTGAATTTGGATGTAATGACAAATCTTGGGCATTAGAGTGTTACAACAACAGTTTTACATTTTTGTACAACAACATCCAAACTCCTGTCTCAGGTCCTCGTTCCTCCAGAGTAGGAGTGTACCTGGATCACAGAGCAGGTATTTTGTCCTTCTACAGCGTCTCTGAAACCATGACTCTCCTCCACAGAGTCCAGACCACATTCACTCAGCCGCTCTATGCTGGACTGTTGGTTTACTATAATTATGGAGCCACTGCTGAGTTGATTAAGCTCAAATAGACTGAAGTCTTTCATATTGTGGGTTTAAATCTGTATTTTAGTTTCATTTTATTTTCTCTCCATCATTTCTGCACAGAGATCAGCTGTCAGTCAAACATTATGGGTGGTACCTCCACATCTTCTAGTTGTTCTCTTGATGTTTCTGAGTTTTTAAAGGAGATCTTTCCTGTGACTGTTTATGGAGGCTATCACTGCTCATCATCATTTTGATTTACTAAAATATTTCTCCACATCAAAATGTAAACTTCTCTATCCTCTAAATGTTTCTGGAATATTTGTCTTGAAAAATGTCGACATTTCTCTTCATGAGTATGGCAGACCATGTGTGTGTGTTTGTGTTTGTGTTTGTCAAAATCATCAAACAAATGAGGAAAAACTGTGATTTTAATGAATGAATTCATATATTGTGTTGATGTTTTATTGTGTGAATAAACTGGAAGGTTTGACTATAAATCAAACTTTGAACAAAGTCTTTTCTTCTGTCTTCATTCCAGGATCTCACTCAAATCTGATGCAGAAAATATGAAACTAATCTGAGAGAATAACTGCTGCATTGCAGATGTGTTATACCCCCTGCCCAGCCGAATGATTCTCAAAAAGAAAATTTTGCAGAAAATCAATGTGATCGCTTGGATCACTGGAATTATCATCTCGATATCTCTTGTCCTTCTTTCATTTCAGACGTCTTGAAAACAAGTTTTAACAAAGTCCTGGAGAAGTGCCCAATGCTGGAGGACCTCCTGCTTTACCCCTGGCTCAGATAAACTCCTCTCTGACACAAACACACACGCATACTGAATTCACATCTTGCCATACAAATGTGATACAGTAACCAACTTTCTTTCTTTCAGAAAAAAAGAAAATTGGGAGATTCAAAATTTTCCTCACAGTAATGTTTGCATCAGTCTATCAGATGAATCCCCTTCAAGTCCAATATTTACATCAGTTACAGTGATAATGCTTGGTGTCTACTTTCAGCCACCGCAGTAGAATGCCAGGAATGAATCTCATTGAAATTGTAGTTGCATTTGCTATTTCATTTAATTGTCATGGATGATACACAGACAACCCAACAGCAAACAGAGGAAAACAATGGGCTTAAATACACAGAGGGATAAATGAGGGAATAAGACACAGGATGAGAGCACAGCTGCGAGAAATCACAAACAACAAGACCATGGGGAAGGAAAACTGAAAACACTAACATAGTCTAAGGAGCTTAGAAAGAAAACGTCTGGACTTCTTTAAGTTGCTTGAAGACGTTCAAGCAAAGTTGAAGTTCTTTTCATCCGAGAAGGTGAAACATCTTCAAGCAACTTCAAGTCCAGACGCTTTCTTTCCAAACTCCTTAGACTACGATGACCTAGATGACTGAGACCCTTCACAGACATGAAAACACTAACATAGCACACAAGACTATCAAAGTAAAACAGCAAACAAGAGACTTTTACAAAGACACAGAGTTGACACAGAGACATGACTGACTGGGGAGAAATTGGGGAACATGGAAAGAAGAGTGACTAGACATGACACGTGGGACACAGGGGCAAGGCAAAGTAACAGAAACCTAAAGCCTAAGAATATAACACAAGAAGAAAACAATAAAGAGAACCAAAAACATACATAAGAATAATCAATGAATATAAATGAACAAACACAAAACACTGGGTCACAGACTCACTACCATGACAGTTAAATGTACAATAATAAATACTTTAAATCAGATGACAATGTAGCTGACACTGTGTTTATTAGTGTGTGGTCAACCACAAATCTTCATACTGTCATCCATACATGAGGTCTTTATACAAACGATGAAAGATAATGAAAGAAACTGTTTAATTGATATGAAATGATTGAATTATATGAAATATTATGGCTTTGTCTGCCAGAGTGTTTTTCTGTGAACTACTTTGAACTACTGGCAGTCAGTGAAGTCACTGAAAGGCAAGATTCTATGTTGTGTTGCCGTAGTTTCCAGAGTTTACTTATAAAGCTCACTTACAGAATTCAGTTAGAAAAGTCAAGCATTTGAAGGGCGCACATTTGAAGGAGTATTAACTCAATATTAACTCATTACGGTTTACATTTTCGAGTTTAAAAGTTCTCTGAAATTACAATGAAAAAGGAAACAAGGAAAATTACCACTCCAGCCGTTAAGAAAGATTCAGGAGATCAAGGTAAGTAAAATAATAAAATCAAATCCTGGTAAAATCCAAATCCTAGAAATGTTGACACTGTGTGAATCATTTTTAGAGCAATTGAATCATATGTTTGATTGAAAATAGCTTTAATACAAGATGTCTAATCAAAGAAAGGTTACCGGTCTTTTGGTAAAATAATGTAATAAGTTTATTCTTGGACTCAACAGTAAAAACAGACCAACAAGTGTCATCAAGATGTAAGACTTAGTAAACCTAGTATCAATTCGCACTGGTCAGTTTTTTTATCCCAAGAATAAACTTGTGATAATTTAAGCAAAAGCAATTTCAAATTCTTTGCCATCAAACTGCTTCCAGTCCTGATGTCGGGGACTCTTTTTCACCACTGTGTTGTTGTCGTTTATAGATTGTAAGAGCAGGACTGCTAAAAGAAAGGCCAGTCCTGAAAAGAAGACCCCAATGAAAAGGAGGAGGGTCGCTGAGCAGGCTGGTCCTTCCACCAGCTCAGATGTGGTCAAAGGAGTGAAGCGCAAGGTTGTGCAAGATGAAGAGGGCACAACAAAGAAAGCAAAGAAGGCTAAACTTCTCCACCATATGAGCGGTGACAAGGAGCAAGCATCCTCCTTGTTGGACTCTGGTAAAGGTAGGCTAATTAGTTGAATAAGGGGGTAGATTAAGTGTGGTTGCTAGGTTTAAGATATTAGTGTTTAGTGTTTGTGTCTATCATCCAGTGAGCTGATGTGCTTTTGGTGTTTTCCACATCTCCAGACTTGAACAACAAACAGGTGTGCGCAAAACATGGCAAAAGAAAGGCCACGGGAGACAACAGAGAGCCACCCAAGAAAAAAAAAAGGAATGTGGACCAGGACAAAAAATCAGTGGCAGACCAAAAACGTAAGTAGCAAGCAGCTTGGGTTTTATATTCAGGGGAAGGGCAAAAGGAACATTTAGGCTACAGAGGAGAGTAATTTGTGTCACAGCTGTAATAAAACAAGATTTGTTGTTTTGTCTGTTCAGGTGAATTCCAAGCCAGATATGTGGAGGAGCACCAGCTCGGAGAAGGAGGCTGCGGAGCAGTGTTTGCTGGCTACCGGATAGAAGATCGTTTTCCAGTAAGTGTTCAGATGATGGTAGTAAGACAGGCAGTAACGCAGATAATGGATAATATCGTAAACTGAGACGTCTGCTGTGTTTCCACCTTTCATTATGTCATACTGAGGAAATGCTCACCAATGCTCTGTGTCTTCTAGGTTGCCATCAAACACATTCCCAAAAATAAAGTCTACTGCAAAGTGGCGGTAAGCGTCCAACACTTGAATCAGTTTTACATTACTGGATTGAATGCGGCGTTCCTCATCATCCACTTTGTTGTAATATTTCAGGATGAAAGCGGGAAGAAGCTCTCAGTGGAAGTGGCCATTATGGTTAAACTTGCAGGTGAAGCAGAAGGGTCAGTGGGAATATCTGCACCTGTGTCCTTGCTGGAGTGGTTCGACCTTGGCAAAGAGCTGATCCTGGTGCTGGAGAGACCTGTCCCCGCTGTGGACCTGCAAAAATACAAAGCAGAACATGGAAGAACTTTAACAGAGGACAAGGCCAAGGTAGGTTGACTGGGAGAGCCTTAGACTGTACAGCATTCAATCAAGGCAGAAAAGCATTAACTCATTATTGTGTTTTTCATCTTTTCCAGGTCATTCTGAAGCAACTAGTTGATGCTGTAAAGGAACTTGAGGATAAACACATCTTTCATCGGGACATCAAGGGACCAAACATTCTGATTGAGACCGGCTCAGATGTGCCTCGAGTTCGCATCATTGACTTTGGACTGAGCTGCTTTGTTAAGCAGCGATCTCTGTATCGCATCTTCTATGGTAACATATTCTGCTCCTGCTTTTCACAGATGTAACAATTTGTGTCTTTTGTTTTAGAAGAAATTGCAATTGTGTCTGTTTGTTAGGCACTCCTCTTCACATCCCTCCCGAGTGGTACATTAGGAGCTGCTACAGGTGTGGACCCACCACGGTGTGGCAAATGGGAGTGGTGTTGTATGAAGCGCTTCATGCACGATACTTTAGTACCGCGAGGTTCCTCACAAAGCAACTGAGCATCAAAAAGCGTCTGTCCACAGGTAAGAAAACTTCACACTTCCAGATTCACTGATGCCTTGGATCACTAGAACTATCATCTTCATCTTTTTGATCTTTTCTTTCTTTCAAGAATGCCGGGATTTCTTGGACGCATGTTTAGCTTTAGTCCCGGAGAAGCGCCCAACACTGGAGGAGCTCCAGCTTCACCCCTGGCTAAGATAACACACACAAACACACAATTCACACCTTATCATATAAGTATGATACGCTGTAGTAACTTCCTTTCTTTTTTCTGTTGGACAGGAATAGATAGAATGGGTCAATCTTAAAAAATAAATAAATAAAAATTTAGCTTTTTTGGAGTTCCTGTAACCCCCCCAGCCATCCCAGGAAAGGGGATCTCTCTTTGAATGGGCTTTCCCGAGGTTTCTTCCCATCGATCTGGCCCCCTGGGGAGTTTTTCCTCGTCTTCATAGAGAGCTTGGGCTGGGTCAGGAGCTCCATCAAAACTGTCTTTATTTGATGACATTAAAGTCATCAAATAAAGATGTGTTTTACTTAAAGTAAAATTTGATCAAAATAAAACTTGTTTAATTCATCTTTGCTGAGGATTCTCCTTCATTACTATTTTGTTTTGTTTTGTTTTTACCCATGGTGCATTTTGACAAATAAGAAAACTGAATCAGGTTAAAGTGTGCACAAAGACAGTCACACTGCAAATGATCTGAAGACTTGCATCTGTTGCTCTAACCCCCAACTAGTTTAGACAGATTTCCTGGTTCTACCAGAGGTTTTTTCCTTCAAGAAGGGAGTTCTTCCTTCCCACTGTTGCTGAGTGTTTGCTCATAGTGGGTTGTAAAAGCATAAAAGTTAATAAGAGGCATTCATAGCAGAGTTATCACAGCGGGAACTATATAGCTTAAATGTACAATTTCTACAGGACGAATTATAACTTCATTATGTATAAAAGCTCCTGTGGATAATTACTCCTATTTGTAACTTTACACAAGAGAAAGTTTGCTGTCACACTATTTATAACAGGTTGGATTTTGTCCTCTGAGTTGAGCCTTTGGTTGCAGTTTATTGAAGAATTTCCTCTAAAGTAGCTGTTGATAAAGATTTAAAGTCCTGTTTATATACAGAAATATGCTTTAGTTCATGTTTTTTTACATGTCTGCCTCAGTGGATCAGTAGAAGATCTGGCACAGGAAACTAGATGATGAAAAAGGGTACGAATACACATATATATCTATATAGATACAGATATATACACACACACACACAGGTTGCAATGTAGTATTTTCATTTTTTCTTAGCATTTCTTTAACGTCTTGGTGCAAAAGAATACCTGCATTTGTGTGTAAAGAAATGTTACATATATACTCAAAACAGTTGGAAAAAAGAACTACAAATTTGGAAAGGAATTTATTCATGTTCTTACTCATAGATGGAGTACATGGTTTAAAAAACACTGAGGAAACAGATATGAGGCGGCTGTATCAACATAAAAAAATTAATACAGTTAAAAATGAATAAAAAGTTGCACGCTTAAACTTAGTTCTCTACAGTTTGTACAATTAATCCATGTAACAATAGGTTCTCTCTTAATATAGTAGTTAATTAAAATATCTTTACATAAAATAAATTTTTAAGTATTCTCTGGTGGAAGTCTGTTGTGGCTTATGTTTCTAAATGACACAACCATAAAGCAGCCCACAGAATATACAAATATGTCTTTGATAAGTGAATGTTGGCTCCCACAATGGCCTGTTAAGTTATTGCAAAAATAACTTAACTTGTCATGTTTCCACTATGACAGTTTATAATTTCAGTGTTTCCCATTGCAAAAACAATTGGTGACACCTGAAAATGCTGACGACAGCACTATGGCCTACCTGTACAGCCATCTGAAATGTGCAGTAAAGTCACTGTAGATGTTATGGGAGTCTTGGGAGTAACTGAGACACTGAATACGTACGTTTCACATTTCCATTGTGTAAAAGTGTTTGTAATCCTACAGAATTGTGCAAAAGAAAAATATGCTACAGTCACTTGTTCACTGTAGAATACATGTAAACATAAAATCACCCATTTGGTAGAGCTGTGCACTAATGTGAACAATAAACAGCACATGTAACAGTACAGTAAATCATTCTGGCACATCCAGACGTTCCTGTCTGTCTGGCCACATATGTTCATCTACATCACAATAGATGTTATCCCTCGCAATGCAGCGAGGAAAGTATCTCCTGGAGTGGCGAATCCATCCTCTGCAGGACCCTGCTGTGATGTCGTCACATGCTGCATCCATGGCTGCAAGCAGGGCCATTTGCTCATGTGGATTTCATTTGTCTTGAGTACTCTGTCAATTGTTGAAATTGGAACAGATTCAATATTGCCAAATACCGTGTAATTCTCTATGACAGCGCTTTGTATGTCTCTCAGCTTTATTGCATTGTTTGCAATGACCATTGCACAAATGGCTTCTTCTTGCTGTGGGGTAAGAAGGGGCCCTCTTCCGCCTCCGCGAGGTTGTCTTACAATCCTATGTGGTGCAGAGTGAACTTTTTGTGAAATTGCAAATACAGTACAGTAACATGTGATGTGTCTGAGATGGCACAGTACAGTACAGTATATTACTGTTTGCATACCTGTTTTCCCTACGGAATGTTTGAATGATTGAACTGACAGTAGTTCTTCCAATATTGGGTTGCACCCTTCGACCAGCCTCCTCCATGGTGAGGCCGTGATTGACAACATGGTCCACAATTGTAGCCCTTATTTCATTAGGAATCCGCCTATATCTGCCTCTTCTCCCTCTTCCCCTTCCCCTTCCTCCCCGCATCCTCACCCCTCTTCCACGGTGCTGACCTTCCATTTTGTGTCACAGAAGTGTAGAAATGGTACACACTAGCTCCTGCGCAGTTTATATATGCTTGCCAATTGGGGATTCACAGGATTCATCCATAATTGACAGTGAACAAGTTGTTTGTCATTGGTTACAACTAAACTTTCACACGCCTCCTCATGAGTGACAGCTGTAATTCACCTGAGATCAATTGTTCAATTTCGGAGACATTTCCAGGAAAAATGATACAGAAAGGTATAGGATTTGCTTGACAGATGGCCAATATTTGGCATGTGATAACTAGTTCAACAATTTTGTGTGTGATGACTCAAGCAATGGATGTATGACTATTAGTTTTATTGGGAACGACTATTCAGCATCCATAGGTATGATTACTTTTGACTGACATGACATAAGCAAATGGAAATGTCAGAAAGCAGCAAGGAAATGTATGGAAGCAACTGATTCATGTCCAAAATCATTTGCAGTTTGTTCAGAGAGAGGAGAAATTGCTACTATGATGTGCACAAATGACTGAGTGTTGTGGAGGTTGAACTAATAGTTATGAGAATTTCAATTCTGATCTGAGAAACGCACCAAAGCGACTGAGAAAAACTGTAAACTGATCCAGTAAATGTAACTTTTTCTCACCTACTTAATCGAGTATTTTAGTTGTTTAACTGTCATTATAACTAAACGGAACATCCAAAGCTTTTCTCACTGCAGTTTTGTTGTGCAGTTATAGCAGCACTTTGAATCATCCACAGTTTTATAGAACTGTCTGTTGAATTGTTGTTTTGTTTGGTGCAATGCTTGCTTTTATTTAAATATTGATGATAATTTGATATATTTGATTATTTATTACTGGTGCAAACAATTCATTTCTTCATGGTGCAAATATATAGTAGACTCAGGAGTTTAACTCAGTTTTCTTGGCCTTTGTTTATCGTTTCATTTAAAATCTTAATGGGTAAATCAGAATCAGAATACTTCATTAATCCATTAATTAAGCAGTAGATATCAGTAGATACTAAATAATAAACGATATTGTGCAGCACGCAAGATAGACAGCGCACAATGTGCTTTGAGGCAGCAGCCAAGAAAGCTGTAGTCCGCGTCTGTGAATACCCGTGTGTACACCTGTGTGCATACCTGTGTGGATCAGCATGCTTGCATTCCAAAGGTTTCTCCATGTAACGATCTGCTAGGGAGTGTGGGGAGCCACAGCCCCGTCCTCCAGGGTATGAAGCAGGTATGGAGGAGATGAAAACTCCAGACATCCAGAGGCCCCCAGAACACAAGAGACCAAGGAAGACCAACAGAGGGGCAGCCGCGCCACTGTCCCAGTAAAAGCTGAGGAGAGTCCCAGGTGAGGGCTCACTCAGCAGCCGCGGAGCAGAAGCGATAGTTTGTGAGTTGCAGTGATGCGCCCGTGAGCTCCGCCGGCAGCCAGCTGTGCCTGAGTGACCGAGCCCCGGGCCGAGAGGCCGGGGCACCCCACCTCCGAAGTGGCCCGAGCGAGTCCCAGGTTCCAGGCCCCGATAAGCGGCCGCCAAGGAGTGAGCCGGTGTGTACCCGGACGCCCACCCCCAGACACAAAGAACCACCAACGCACCGACACCTGAGGGAGTCCTCCACTGGGGTTTATAATAAATATTAACTGAGAGAGAAAAGATACACCAAAGCTACTCTAGGGTAATAACAAAACGAGGGAAATTAACAAACTACATCTAACTGTTTTGGATTCAGAACAAATATTTTCAGCCTTTTATAAGGATTAAAATTTAATTCTGGATTTATTTTGGCAGCTTGAACTAGTTAAAGAAGATGCTGCCTATCCTGACATTTATATGAAAAGTCAAAACTACTATTTAAGCACAATGACGACAGACTCCAGGCAGACAATCCTGTAAAACATGGAAATATGAAGCATCTCTGATGGCTCAACACAGTAAGAAGAAGGGATGGAAATGATGTATAACTAGTTGAATACTGGAATCGGTGTTTTAAGCTGTGATGTAATAAACTAGTGCTGGGAAAATGAAAAAGGAAGAAGACAAATGTTTCCCTTTTGTGTTTTCCCGATTATGTGTCCGATATTTAAAAAAACAACAACTATCTGTCATATACAAACTCTTTACAGGAATAAACCTGAAACCAATTGTTCTGCTGGGGAAGTTTCGTAAGTGGTACGAAGTTTAAAAACCACCATTCACCTGAGGGAGGCTCCCAGGAGCTCAGGTCTGACTGGTTTCAGTGACCAGAAACTGGAATGTACGGTGAGCAAACTGTGTTAAAATGCAGTGACTGATAAAAGACGGATGAGCACCATCACCATCACAATTAGTTGATCAATATTCTCAATAATATAACAAAAGGCTTTCTTACAGACTGTATTATAATACAAATACAAACCACACATGGATTATTGCATGGTCCTGAAGCCAGCAGCGCCCTTGGTCATGAGATTGGTTTTAAATGTTTGCTGTATTATTGTTTTTAAATCATTGGAGTATACAGATTTTAAAAGTGTTTTATGATTACAATAGTTCGTAAAGTAGCAGAAGTATTCACACATCACAGTGACGGAGGTTAAAGGTTAATTATCAACCTTCTGTGGAGGAAATAAGGTGCTTGTTGTGCATTACGTTCAACATTTTCCTAATGTACCTTCAAACAGCTAATACCGCTTGAGCATTCCTGTCTGTGCCTAATGTCAAGTCATAGTCATGTAGTTTCTCTTTTCAAGTTCTTCTTGATGAAAATCACACTTTAACCTTTGACTTTCATAAATGATGTGACAGACTTAACACCATGTTAAGTCTATTTGGCAAATTCTGATCAATTATGAAGGATTAACCAGAATATTCTGACCGGCTACCTTTGATAACGCAGAAACAGAACTCTTGAGTTGTGGTATCAGGGTGCTCAGCCCACAGATATTGAACTTCACATACCCCATCTGCCTCCATTTGGGACTGCAATGGCCTTAAAAGCCCTACACATATCTTCCCTACTTAAGTGCAGCCTTTTTTCTAATGGAATTACAATATCGGCATCTGGCCTCTGACTTCTCATCAATTGTGTGGGCGTCCTTTAGAGGACATTTCATCGGAATAAAGGCAAATACGGTGGTGCCTTTATCTGCAGAAATATGTGGCCTGTAGCCAGTGGGTGGGGCACCACATGCTCGCTCTCACTGTTAGATTGGATAGAAAAGTCTGCAGCAGGACAAGCGAATATTAATGACGTTTCTGAGTGTTTCGATTCCATCAAGAACAAAAACAAATCTTAGCTAACCAACACTCACTGGGTTTTAGTGGATTACTTTATTTCACAGAAATATTACAGAAACAGTTTCTTTGGTACAATAATCCAGCTGTGCAGAAATCAGGGAGTCGGGAAGAAGCAGCTCATTAAATTCTGTGCTTGTTTAAGACTGAAGCACATATTATATTATCATAATACCAGAGCTGAACTGGATGACTCATTCCTCATTAAATTACTTCAGATGTTATTTAAAAAAATATATATTTTATAGAAGTAAAGCTGCTTGTGCTGCCACCTAAACCAATCATAACGTGGCCTCAAATGTTAAAGTAACCTTATGAGCAGAAACTGATATAAGAGACTATCAGTTATGGAGACAAAGATAAAGGCAAAAAAAACCTGTATTAAATTAAATAAGCAAACTGATATGAATGAACCTTACATTTAGATAATACAAATCATCAGCAAGAATAATAAAAAACAAGCAAAAACAAATAATAAAACAAATCTCAGCTAACGTGGAAGCTACACTGCAAGGTGGTCTGTTTAATAAATAAAATGTGACAGGTCACATACAGGACCATTAACATCTCTGTAAACAGAACTCAGCTCCCACAAAGCTCCAAATGAAGAAAAACTGCATCTGCATGCAGAGAACTGTTTGTGGAGACATCCAGCATATCGACGCACAGTGAGTGAATGATGAAGAACAAACCATAACGAGGGGCAGGGCTACTACACTGCATTGTGTCCATCAGGTAAAAAAAGAAAAGAAATCTGTTGGCTAATCTACACCATATCAATAACAGCTTCCTTAAGGTTTTAAAATGCACTGCAGCTGCATTTTAAAACATATCTACAAGCAATGCCAAAGAAACACACAGGTATGAGTACAGAGGTACTATGAAGGTAGCTCACTTCTTACTGGAGTATATCACCATAGTGACTTAAACTGTAGAGCAAACCTGCTTCAGAGCAGGTTGTGTTTGAGATTACGGATCAACAAGTATGAAATCACCACTTAGCTACCAATCAGTTCTCTGGAAAACTGCTTTACAACAAGTACCTGAAAGATCCCTTTGGACTGCTGTGCCATGGATAGTGGGAGGATATTTCCATTGATGAGCATCAGTAGTCTAATCAGTTTACATTCTTAAATTCGACTTCATTCTTTGACTTTTCCCATTTGTCTGCAGAACAATTTCACAACATTTTGAATTCCTCTATAAACATTAATCTCGTTTTTTTCTTTTGTCTGCAACGCTTGTCCCTAGCATGTCCTCGTCCATGAAAGCATTTAATCTTATCTGAGCAATTCCTCTTGGTCTCCTGTATCACTGCTCATCATTCGACATGCTTTTCCCAGTATATCCACGGCCATTTTTGTATTTATGCTTGTATTTTCTACCTGACTGGTAAACATCAACAGAGCTCAGCAAAAGAACTTTTAGTTCCTATTTGAACTTTATTAATACAAGTGTTTAACCTTTTCATGTTTATAGTTTTATCTTTCTTTGTAAAGTCAGCTGTTCTGCTGCTCTGTATGTGATTGGTCAGATGCCCCCAACGCCACCCCTTTCATGTAAACAGGCTAGTAGCTAAAATGGGAAACCCTGGTTTACCTTATAGAGTTGATAACTAGCGTCATGTGATCACTTAGCCTGATTGACAATGTTGGGATAAGTTAATCAAGATAACAGAAAGATTTCTTGAGTATGATGAACAATGAATTTAACTCCTAAATGTGACTTCCTAACACAGAATGTGATGACGTCATACGCTTTGTACTTTGATGTGTGGTGATTGGAAGTGTCTGTGTGGTGCAGCCTGGACAGACCAGACCAGCTGCACCACACAGACACTTCAAACCTCACCCGAGGACAAAAAGCACAAGAACAACAAGAAAAAAAGAAAGAAAACAAACCTTAGAAACATGCAGGGTTACAGGAGAAGCCAGCCGTGCAGAGTCTGAATTTAACTCCTATTTATGACTTCCTACCAAAGAATGATGATGGGAGAATTTCGATTTATTTATTACGCATTAGTTTTATGGGTCTGTTCCACTTAAGGTCAGATTGGTGTCTATGAACCAAAATGAGTTTCACACCAAGACTAAACTCGTGTCATGGTTTGCATTATGCAGTGGTTACAGTGGTGACACTTATTAGACTCTGAAGTCTGTGCACCAGTTTTTCAGGGTCCTATAGGTGCAATTGTTGCGACCACTGTAAATGTGACACCATCACAGAAAAATGGTATAAAATCAGAAGAAGAAAGAGAACTCTAATATGATGGCTGCACACCAGCTGGATCATTATAACAACATCACATCACATGAGTAACTTCAACATGATGAGACTTCAAGGACTCCAACAATGTTCATACAGTGAGGATAAATAATGTTTTTTTTTATTATTTATTATAAAAAGGACACAATATAGATATATAAAATGCAGCCAGAACTCCAATAACTAACATGTCCATTAATTTGACACGTTGATTTATATATAATTTCTTTTTCTCTCTTAGCTTTTCAGCTCCACATTTTTGCCATTTCTTCCACACTCAACTCTTTTCTACAAGCTGAGCACACAGTGAAGGTAGGGGAGGGCTGGTGGCATTAAGAGATTTGATTGGGCAATCTAGGGGCCAGTTAGTTCTTTCCTTTGGTGAAAGTTGGGCTCTTCAATTCAGCATGGTACAACTCCAAAGATTCTGCAACATCAAACCCTCTGTCTGCTAATATTACATCCAGTTACAAGATGAGCTTCCCGACCCCCTGAACTACAGATGCCCTACATGACTGTTAGGACAACTTATGTATTGCAAGTATGCAGTACTAAGAATAACTTGATGTTTCTGACTTTGCATTATGAATTGTTTATCCACTGACAAACATTTCAAGTTCTACTAAATTAAAAGACAATTTGTGGTAACCTGATTAGGATTCAAAAAGAATAATTAACAACACTTCTTGTAATGGTGTTAAAATCAGCCCAGCTTTTATTTTCATATGCAAAAAGTAAAAGCAAATCAGCCAACATACTGGACACATAATTGTCAATTATACTGTCACCATTGTTACTGGTATTGAAAGCTTATTGATAATTTGTCCAAGTAAGGAATGCCCTCTCACAAATGTCATGTGACAACCTCATTGGCTTACGGAACTGTGATGTCACACACATTTAGAATCTTACCACCACTGTGATCCTTCGATCCTTTGATCCTAAAACCTATAAATAGGGGTGAGACGCAAGAACTTTTAGTCCGTTATTCGCAGCATTTATGTTTGCAGCATTCAAACGAACGTTCGCCAGAGAAGCCCTTTTTGGATCCTTTTCAGAGTCACTGTTAACAGATTCCAACATGTCTCCAAGAAAGCAGAAAAAAAGAGAAAACGTAAAGCCCAGCGCTCCTCTTTGCAATCGAGAAGACGATACGCAACTGCAGAAGATGTGCTTGGAAGAAATGCATGAGGAAAATCTCATGAACAATCACAATACGCGACACCCGCCCCAGCCAGAGTACACCAATTACATCTGGGAAAGTTTTTTTAAACAACGAACGGAGATTATCTTACTGAGAGAGCACTGTGAGAGAAGGACCGCTGAAGCAGATAAACTGTTCAGACAGCTTCTCGATAAGGAAGATATTATAAAGGAGAAAGAAATGGAACTCCTAGACATGCGGGGAAGGATCTTTGAGCTCCAAGCAAAGCTTAATAAAGTACAAGAAAAACCAACAGAAGAAATCCTCCAACAGAAGAAAAACGAGAAAGAGAGGGGAAAAAAGATTCAGGAGCTGCAAGTAAAGCTGGATGAAGCTCTGCAAAAAAATCAAGAACTCCTCCAAGAGAAGAAACAACTGGTCATAAAACTCCAAGGCACTGAGATAAATGAAAAAGTGCTGAAAGGAAGGGTTGAGTTTCTTCGAAAGAAAGCGCAACAGACCATGAAAAAGGAAGATATGGATTGCAAGCTTCAGGACAGCGAGAAACACAAGGAAGCCTTGCAAATAAAGCTTGATGAAGCTCTGCAAAAAAATCAAGAACTCCTCCAAGAAAAAGAACAAATGGACATAAAGCAGCGCAAACTGCAAGGCATGGAGGGAAAGTACAAAGCACTGCAGGCGAAGCTTGATAAAACACTGAACAAAAATAAAGAGTTGCTTCAAGAAAAAAAGCAACTAGAAATTAAACAGAAAGAAACGGACTCCAAGCTTGAAGGCGTGGAGGAAAAATACACCGCGCTGAAAATAAAGCTTGATAAAACAGTGCAAAGAAATAAGGATTTCCTACAAGACAAAGAACAATGGGAAATAAAGCAGAAAGAAGATAAACAAATTCTCCAGGACTTTGAGAGGAAAAACCAACAACTGCAAGACCGTTATAACAAACTGAACTCCAAAACAACTGAGCTGGAGGGGGAAAAGAAAAAAGTGCAAAAACAATGCTCAGAGATGCAGAGTAAGCTCAGTGACATGCTGAGAAAAAACACAGAACTGGAGAAACTTTCCAACAACTTGAAGTGCAAAAACACTGAGGTGCAGATGTTAAAGCAGCAAGTAGAGAAAACAAACAAAGACCTGCAGTGTACACTTCAAGAACTCGAGAGAAGTCAGCAGCTACAAGACGCACACAACAAATTACAACACAGTTATACAGAGATGCACGAGGCAAAGCTTATGCAGGAGGCCAAATGTAAAGAACTGAAAGAAAGGCTGGAAGAAAAACAAGGCAAATTAGAAGAAGTGGAGACAACATGCAGGAAACTTGAGAAGGAAAACACACAAACAATTGATGAGTTACGAACCCTCATCCTAGAGAAAAGAGTGCTCGTGGAAAAGATCACGGAAAAGAAGAAAAAACGCTTCCGCTTCTTCTGGAGAAAGAGCACTCCTGCCTTTTCTACTTTTTCTGCTTTTCCTTCTGCTGATGTCACCCCGTCTTCCTCCTCCACCGTTGCATCGTAATTTTCACCTTAACTCCTAACACCTGCCCCCCCCCCCCCCCCCCCCCCCCCCCCTCTCTCTTTCACCCTCACCCCCCAACCAGTCCCGACAGTTGACTGGCCCCTCTAGAGCCTGGTTCTGTCATAGGTTTCTTCCTTTAAAGGGAGTTGTTCCTATCCACTGTCGCACCCAGTGCTTGCTCAGAGGGCATAGTTGGGGTTCTCTCTCCTCTCTTTCCTCCTTTCTATCCCTTTCCTTTACCCTCTTCTTTACCCCCCACCCCTCCCCCCTTTTCTATTCCCCCGCTTTTCTATTTCCTTAATAATTAAATAATAAACACAATTGGCTACATTTTAAATGTGTCTGATCAACGTCTTCATTCAAGAATGAATTGTCTTTCTCACAGAGTCATGTGTATTTTGTGTTTTCCTCGGGCTGGTGATCTCCGCGGTCGTTCAGCCCCGGAGTCCAGAGTTTTAGTGTTTTAATCACATTTAGTGTTACATTTTAGATCACCACAATAGGATATCCATAATTTAGGATTCAGGCATTTGTTTTAGTTCAATATCGTAATCATTCTATGACTGAGTAGTTTACAGAACCTTCAGTCTGCACCAATAACTTCTGTTGGAGCTATTTGTTCTTATTTTTTTATTATTTTGAAATTAGTTAAAGTTTGTTGTTAGTTTACTTATATTTTGGGGTTTATTTACAAGTTTATTTGTAGGTTAATATTTGTTTCAATGTTTTGTTTGTTTGATGTTACCTTGTTAAATTAGTCAGTAAAAGCTGTAGGGCCATTTTGTTTCTATAAATAAAGAGACTGGTATAGGACCAGCATGCACTGGGGTGAGCCTATGGTTTTTTACTAGAGCAGGAGAAGCAGCAGGACGTAACTAAAAATGGATCTTGTTATTGCTTGCCAAACTGGATAAAATAAACCATAAGAACGCAACTTTAAAGTTTGGACAGTGGACTTCTTTTGCCTGCGTACGAAATATTATCTCAGTGCAGCAGTGGCTTGTGGACTTTTAATTGTGGGATGTTTGGTTTGTCAAACAAAAGGAATTGCCACTACAAAAAGTAAAAAACCTGCCCGTGGACAAAGGAATAATCCTTCATTAATGGATATGTTGGATATATGGATTTCAAGGATCACCGTCGAACTCGAATAAAAGTTACTGGATCGTCTGTAAGTACTCCAGACGGATTTGATGTTGAAGCCTGGATCAACATGTCACTCGTTCATCAAAGCTGGTGAGTGACAATATTGTTTAAGCCGTAAAGGAAAACGGTGAAGCTATTGGAGTTTAAAGACATTATTTCACTACTGTCATGGTCCTGGGCCATGTGGGCCCAGTATTCTTAGTTCCTTGTATTTTTGTATTTCGTTCCTTATTTAGGCCATGTTTTCTGAGTTGCCCTGTTGTGTTGTTCCCTAAGTGTTTTCCCTTCATGGCTTTTACCCCCTGTGTGCCCCTCTGTGTATCTGTGAGCCCTCGTCTCCCCTTGTGGTTGTTTCATGTTTCCCCAGCCCGTTATGTCTGTGTTTTCCCCGTGCTCTCTCTCCTCCTGTCTGAACCTCTGTGCCTGTACATGTCATGTTCAGTTCACCCCGCCCTGTCTCGTTATGATTATCAGTATCACCTGTGTTCCCCGTGTGTGCCCACTTTCCTCGTTTATACCCTCTGTGTATTTCTGTCTGAGTCTCCCTCTGTTCAGCGTCGCGTTCTCCCTCATGTTGTGTGTAATTCTCCCCGTGGTTCGGTTCCTTGTACAGTTCATGCGTTAGTTTTCCCAGTTTTAGTTTATTCTGTATTGCTTCCCGTGGCCAGCAATAAAGCTGTGTTTTTGAGTTTATCCCCGTGTCTGTGAACCTGCATCTTGGGTCCTTCCCCTGCCTGCCACACAACGTATCATGACAACTACAAAGACTGATGAACTGAGTTTTGATGTACTAAATTTGTGCATAATAGGATCACTAATTGAAACATGCCAACGCCCTCCGTGGAAATGTTTGTTCGGTGCAATCATGTTTGCGCTTTATGCTATGGATTCTCAGTGTGCTGTGCATCTTTATAATGTTTGAAATAATCCAAGAGGACAATAAAAATGTCGGATATTAAGAGTAAACAAGAGAGTAAACAAGAGGATGACACTCAGATGCAAGCAGAGAAAAGAAGCATCAAATTTACGCCAAAAGGTTTGGATTTGTATATAAAGACATGCCAAGAAAAGCGGAGTTCAATGTGTAAGCAAGCATCTAAGTACATGGGGAAAACTTCTGCTTTAATGACCTCACATGAGAACGTTAAGGAAGTGTCTTCGGAATTTGGGAAGTTTATTAAATGCTATCAAGATGCAAACGCTTTGCAAGAATCCTTTTTAAGTTTGCCACTGCCAGAAGATGAAGTGAAAAGGCAAAGCGCACATTTTCAGTCTAAGGTGACAGCATTCTGTGTTTTTATGGACAAAGTAAAGGTTTGGTTGCAGGAAGCAGGCGAGCCGTATACTGAACAAAGCAATACTGCTCTTAATGATCAAGCTGTTGAAAGTTTGGATGAAATAAATCCTGAAGACAGTGTCTCTAATATCTCAAGTGTAAAGCCACCTTCGAAAACATTGTCACAGCTGTTATGATATTTTGATACCACGGTAAGCATTTACAGGATATTGTTTTATACAGGAAAACTGTTACTCAATAAGGCCAATCTACTAGTTGTTTTTCTCTTTCTCTGTGACCCAAGAATTAATGTGTAAGACTCACAAGCTGGTACCAGAAGGTCGAAAACACCACAGAGATGAGACCACTTCCTTACTCCCATCCTCCCTTTTTCTTTATCTCCTGGAAAAGGCTCGTTAAAGGCTAGGTGGTTTGTTTCAGAATTCACTAATGAAAGAACTCTGTATTTTATGTCTAGGAGTGTATTTTGCTGGGATGATCATAAATTGTAGCTGAACTGATAAACTACACACAGGATACTTCTTGGCTCACAAGGCAGGAAGACGTTTCCTTATTTGGTCTGTACCGGTTTGAACTGGGAAAGCTGACACACGAACCTTTTTTTTCATCTATATAAACTGCTGTGTATCAAATAAACCTTTGAGTCGATTTGGGAAGACAACCTGAAGCAGTCTGTGTTTCCTTGTTCTCCCAAGCTGCTCCCGACGTCGTAACTAACCCAGCTGAATGGCATACCTGAGTGTTACTTTAAATAATTAGGAATCTTATAAGGAAAGGACAGAACTCTGCTTATCGCTCACGCCACGGAGGAAACCCGGGAAGGCAATTTCCTTCAACAGCAAAGTCGAATTTCATCAACATCTTCCGCACGCATTAAAGCTGCGGCTGACAAGGCAGCGCTCATGGAGCGACTCGCTGCATTAAAGAAAAACATTCTATTGAAGCGCAAGAGGAAAAACTGAGAAAAGAAAAGGAGAAATTATCCTTGGAAACAGAGTTGGCAGCAACTAAGGCAAAGCTTCGTGTCTTAAAAATAAACTCAGTTTGTAGCTCTGAGCGTTCTGATGGAATGAACTCTTATTTTGAAAGAGGGCACGTACAAGAAGCGCCTTGTGCTGATACATTTGTTCCGGCAGAAAGAGATTACTCTGGTACAAATTCTACATCTGAATCACAAGTAATCGTACCTCAAAACTCAATCAACTGGAAGCAGAACAAATTCCACTGTTCTGCATAGTTGTTTGTTTTGTTCACACAGCAATCATTTACTAGAGAATTGTAAGCAGCTTAAAGCTAAAATTCATCGGGATAAGCTGACTTTTATCAAGGAAAGGGGAATTTGTTTTGGTTGTTTAAAAGTTGGTCACATAAGCAAAGACTGTAGGAGTCATTTGAGACACAGCAGCTGAGCAAATGATCATTTCATGCTGAAGACATCCTCAGACAGATTTAAACACATACATAAACACAGCCTGGTGCCAATAACACAGCTAATGACACTGCTGTATCACTGGCTTTACTGATTAAAGACCATATCTGAAGGAAATCTTTGAACACAACAGAAAGTGACCTTTTAAACCTGCCACACTGATGCTGCATTCAAGGACCATTAAAAACATTTGAAAGGACTTAAGAACATCAAGAAAATGTGACTTGTTTCTCTGTAATGAAGCTGTTTTAGTGAAGAAAGTTGAAAGGTCACAGAGCGACTGCTGAATCTTCTGCTCCAAACATGAACTCTGAACTTTGTGATGCTTCAGGAGGAAAACTGCTTCAGTTATTCTCTCAGATTAGTTTCATATTTTCTGCATCAGATTTGAGTGAGATCCTGGAATGAAGACAGAAGAAAAGACTTTGTTCAAAGTTTGATTTATAGTCAAACCTTCCAGTTTATTCACACAATAAAACATCAACACAATATATGAATTCATTCATTAAAATCACAGTTTTTCCTCATTTGTTTGATGATTTTGACAAAAACAAACACAAACACACACACATGGTCGGCCATACTCATAAAGAGAAATGTCGACATTGTTCAATACAAATATTCCAGAAACATTTAGAGGATAGAGAAGTTTACATTTTCATGTGGAGAAATATTTTAGTAAATCAAAATGATGATGAGCAGTGATAGCCTCCATAAACAGTCACAGGAAAGATCTCCTTTAAAAACTCAGAAACATCAAGAGAACAACTAGAAGATGTGGAGGTACCACCCATAATGTTTGACTGACAGCTGATCTCTGTGCAGAAATGATGGAGAGAAAATAAAATGAAACTTAAATACAGATTTAAACCCACAATATGAAAGACTTCAGTCTATTTCACTTTAATCAACTCAGCTGTGGCTCCAAAGTAAACCCAAAGTCCAGCATAGAGCGGCTGAGTGAATGTGGTCTGGACTCTGTGGAGGAGAGTCATGGTTTCAGAGACGCTGTAGAAGGACAAAATACCTGCTCTGTGATCCAGGTACACTCCTACTCTGGAGGAACGAGGACCTGAGACACGAGTTTGGATGTTGTTGTACCAAAATGTATAACTGTTGTTGTTACAATCTAATGACCAAGATTTGTCATTATGTCCAAATAAACATTCATTTCCTTTTCTGCTGATATTCTTGTATGCGACTGCTACACAAACTCCTTCCCCTCTCCACTCCACCTCCCAGTAACAACGTCCAGTCAGACTCTCTCTACTCAGGACCTGTTCATATCCAGTGAATCTGTCTGGATGATCAGAATAAGACTGTCCAAATAAATTGAATGTTGCTTTTCTGTTCCCCTCTGATAATAACAGCAATATGTGTGCTGTGTTTGGATCCAGTGTGATTTCACATGAATATTTTAAGAATCCAGCTCTGGTCTTTGGCTCTGGTGGATCTGACAGTAAAACATCCACTTCAGTGACTGTCAGTGAGATGTTTGTCCGTTCCTCTCTCAGAATGTCCTGTAGTTTATCTCTGACCTCTGACACAGCTGCTGTCACATCCTCAAAGTAGCTCAGAGGACGGATATTGATGCTGGATGAGTCTGTAGACTCACTGAGTGCTGACAGTGAGGGGTAGTTGTGTAGAAACTGGATGTGATCCTCTGTGTGTGAGAGCTGCTTCAGCTCAGCATCTTTCCTCTTCAGCTCAGTGATCTCCTGCTCCAGCTTCTCCTGAAGCTCTTTGACTCGACTCGCTTCAGTTTCCTGCTGGGATCTGATCTGCTGCTTCACATCAGAGCTTCTTTTCTGGATGAGATGGATCAGCTCAGTGAAGATCTTCTCACTGTGCTCCACTGTTTGATCAGCAGACTGATTGATGGCCTCCACCTCCTGTTGAAGCAGCTTCACATCTTTCTCTCTGTCCTGGATTCTCTGCTGGATGTTTTGTCGACTCACCTCCAGCTCTCTCTGCCTCTCAGTCCTTTCTGCTGCAGCTGAGACTGTGTCGTGGCCTTTATGTTCATCCACAGAGCAGAGATAACAGATACTCTGCTGATCAGTACGGCAGAACATCTTCATCACCTCATCATGACGAGAGCAGATGTTCTCCTGGAGCTTCTTGGAAGGCTCCACCAGCTTGTGTTTCTTGAATGAAGCTGCAACAATATTATGAGTCTGAAGGTGTTTCTCACAATAAGATGCCAGACAGAATAAACAGGACTTGAAGGCTTTCATTTTTCTTCCAGTGCAGACATCACAGGCCACATCTTCAGGTCCAGCATAGCAGTGATCAGCAGGAGCAGCTTGGAGTCCAGTCTTCTTCAGCTCCTCCACTAAATCTGCTAACATGGTGTTTTTCACCAGGACAGGCCTCGCTGTGAAAGTCTGTCTGCACTGAGGGCAGCTGTAGATTTTCTTCTTTTCCTCTTCATCCCAGAAGCTTTTAATACAGTTCATGCAGTAGCTGTGTCCACAGGGAATAGTCACCGGATCCTTCAGTAGATCCAAACAGACTGAACAGCAGAATTTTGTTTGGTCCATTTGATTCATGTGCTGTGCCGTTTCACCGTCTCTCAGTGACTGTCAGACAGTTTCACTTCCTCTGAACAGAAACAACCTCTGTGCTCTGAAGGGAAACAGATCTCTGCTCTTGTTCACCTCCTACAGGAAATGAGGCTCACCAGCAACTGCATTTACACCATGTTGTTTAGACCCATCCTGATACAGACACATCTGTGAAGGGAGGCACTAAAGAAATATTCTTACAGTGCGACCAAGAGCCAATCACATGATGCAGGGTGTGGTATGTTTGGTTACAGCATGCAGTAACAAGTCTGACCCAGTTAAACTTTAACAATTCATTTCTTCATGGTGCAAATATATAGTAGACTCAGGAGTTTAACTCAGTTTTCTTGGCCTTTGTTTATCGTTTCATTTGAAATCTTAATGGGTAAAGATCATCATAATTACATATGAAATTATATGTACAAATTATATGTTCCATTACACTATTAACAGCACAGATTATACAGCAAAGATCAGATTCATGGATGGAGCCAGAGGCTAAATGACTGTTCAGTCCTCTTTAGGAAACGATCTTCATATGACGACAAACACGACAACAATCAGCTGTCAAACTGTACAAGAAGTTCACAGTAATGTAAAAGAAGTTATATCACTTTATTTTTAAATGTACGCACTCAGGGTCAGGACTGAAGACACTGATCGAGAAAATACTCTAAATATAAATATTCACCTAAACATTCAAAATTATTCAATTGCATGAAAAGAAATATGAACTCTCTACAATACTGGCTTCTGATTGGTTGAAAAAGCAGGTGCTGAACTTCAGAAGAGCTAAAGCTGCAAAACTGTGTAAACCCAGAGTGGATGCTGCCCTCTGACCTTTCAGAAGTACGATCTTTTTATGAAGACACAGAGGCAGAGTTATTATTCATCACTTTAAAGATGATATTCGTTACATGTTCTTCACTCGTTGTCTAGTAAAGTCCAGAGAATGAGACACATGATTTCAAAACATACAGCTGCATGTTAGAGATCACAGAGTTCTTCAGTCTTATGAGAACTCATGGAGACTAAATGTCAGACACATCAACAGTAAATGTCGTTCCTCCCCCCGTCAGTTTGTGTCCTCCACACTTGTTTACACAAACATCTGAGGTTTGAACAGTGTGCAAAACCACATGTTACAAAGCTGCTGAGCTACTGAATACTGGAATATTTCATTCAATATCACCATCTGACCAAAGGACAAACACAGAGAGGATTAGAGCGCCAAACTTTGTTTCAAACTGTTTCAGATTTTAGAGGCAAAAAGCAGAATTTCTACCTGGACAAAGAAATCAAAGCAGGAGCAAAACAAGCTTTTACATTTATTCAAAGGCATTATGTGAATGTACTCTGAGCCACAGCCTCCTAAAGTAAAGACATTTGATCATCTAAACCAGACAGAGTCATGTTTTCAGCAGTGTCTGTATCCTCCATATAGACCATGCCATGGTCCACCTAGGGTGACCAGGTGTCTGACTTTATGTGGGACTACACAGCACTCAGTCCTTGTTTGCCTGTGCCACACACACATTGAGCCAATGTCCAGTTTTTTTATTGACTCTAGTTTCTGTCGATCGGTAGGCCCACAAAAAACCCTGTACAGGAAGTAGATTTCATCTCTCTGATAAAAGGAGTTCTAATCCCTGATCCTATGAGTCTGAGCCAGTAGATAATATTGATATGATCATATTTATGCCTTTGTTGTTTCACAAAGGGTTAAAAACATTCACAGGTTGGACTGTGGTTCTCCTTTTAGCATCTCTGCTGGAATTTTAACTGTGAACCTCTTAGATCCAAACTTCTGAACTGCTCATCTCACAGAGGACAAAAGGGAAGAACCCCGAATCTCTTCTTCACCTCACTTTTATACCTGCTCACCCTTTCTCCCCCCTTCCCTCAGTGGACGCCACATCTTCACACTTGGGCCAATCAGGTTGTTGACATTTGATCATCTGATGTGCACCCACACCTCATCTCTCTCTCTCTCTCTGATTTACAAGATTTAACACAAAGTTTAAACTTTAAAATCACTTCATTACATTTTCTTTGTTATTCTTAACACAGAAAATTCACATTCAAAAACTTAACACAGAATAAAACAGAGTAGCCAGTAGTGGGACATGGTTCCAGCAACTCTGATGGTGACGGCCCGTTTGAAGCTGAAGCTCCGGCACGTGTGTCAAAAAATCAACACACTGCTTCAGAAACGCTGTGCTGAGGCTTGGTTTGACTGAACAGAGTCACGTGATCAATGACGACTGAAGCTTCATTCAGCACGTCACTGCTTCAGTACCTGATTCAAAGATTTATAAGGAATTGAACCATTGGTGGGATTTGTGCTGTGTTTTGGTGGTTTTGTGAGAGCGAATCAGTGTGTGACATAATTATAGACATGGAGCCAGGAAGAGAGGACGCTCTGCCTGTTCCTCAATAAAAACCAGTTCATCAGCATTTCTGCTCCCAGGTCTAAAATGTACATAAGAAATATGATGTACACATAATTATAATGATATAACTTATAGTATATTATATATAAACGTACCAGTCTGCTGGTTAATTACATAATCAGGTGGAGGCAGTGACCTCACAGCACAATACTCACAACTATTATAATATTGTGCTTTACATTGTTATATTTAGTGTATTTTTTATTACTAACAAACTACAAGAAGTCACAAGCAACAGGAGAACACACCATGGCACATGTTTACACAAGAACGTTTTATTCATCTAAATTATTTATTATTAAAATCGACATAACAGAATTTTTTTCACGTAAAACAAATACATGTTCAAAGCACCATATCAGCCCGATATCAGACACAACTGTCACGTGACATTAAAGAGAAGCTGTCAGTTCATCTCTGCAGAGTGGGCAATCATAATGAAGCAGTTCATTATAAGCTGTAGATTCAAGCTGCGCTTCATAGTTTTGTCCACCAGATGTCACCAAACAGGACTGTGTTGAAAAGCTTCGAGTAATGAACCGTTTTTCAATCCAAGCTTCAGAAAGCTTCATTTGGACATCAGAGGCCGTCTGATGTTAACTGGCAGCCCTTTATAGACTGCTGCTAATTTACCCTGGAGCCAAACCACTATCTGGGGTTACATACTGAACTAAGCTACACACACATTTCACACACAATCAAGAGAAATCACAGGTAAGACAATCGTATCCAAAATTCTTGTCTGCAAGCAAAATACAAAAACATAAGAACAAGCAAAATATAAGAACGGGTAAATCTGAGGATTATAAACAAACATTCAATAAAACATAACAAACTTTTGTATGAGTTAAATATCAATATTAAAACCACCCATGTGTGTTTATATGGTTAAGTAATGAAGACGACCTTCATTATGCCCTCACACACACACACACACACACACACACACACACACACACACACACGCACACACACACACACACACACACACACACACACACGCTGTGTGAAGCTTTGAGAAATGAACGTTTTGTGAACCACTTGGCTGGAAGACTCAACTGCTTCTAGGTGCACATGGAGTAAAGGCAGGAAAGGCACTCACACGAGCTAGCTGCTTACCCTAACCATCAAAAATGAATGCCTAACCCTGACCCTGACCCTTACCCTAAACCTAACCATAACCTAATTGTAACCCTGACACTAAAACCAAATTTTGAGTCTCAAAAATGCCTTCAAACATGTGGGGACTGGGATTTTGGTCCTTGTGAGGCCTGTTTGTCCCCATGAGTATAGAAAACTACCAAGTTTTGGTCCCAGCGAAGATGTTAATACCAGCTCTGGTAAAAAGCAGCTCTGATATTTAATGCTGAGCATTCAAACTGGGCAAACTTTAAAATGAGATGCCTGACCATCACTCCTGAACCCCAGAAAGTTTACACTCATTTAAAGCCACCTGTTTCATTTGCTGCACGGTTTGAGCTCCAGCAGGTGAAGGACAATTTTTAAAACGTTTTCTGGCGGTTAACCTCTTTCACCAAACTAATAAAAACGCGATAAAAGCAGCTATTTAAGCAGTAAGACTTCAGACAGATACCAACAGGTCGACTTGGGCTGTATTTTTATGCATTCATCAAAGATTCAGTACAAGGACTCGATGTTACAGTCCCTGACAATGCATTGCTTTAAATGGAGAAAATCTTGAGTGATGGCTGTTATGAGGAAAAGCAGCCCAGAAACTTGACCAGCAGCACACATCGTTGTGTGCCTAAACTTTCGTTCTTTTACCCAAGCTAGTCTGCCCTTTTTCTTTGGTTAGATTTAAAGAATTTAAAATTCAAAATAGTTAAACTCAAAGGTTTGAGCAAGTCTAGGCATACCTGTAAAAAGAGAACAGTTGCTCATAAGTTTACGTTATACCTGCATTATTGACACAGTATTGTCACTTCATTGTAATCGTCAATACACGGTTATCATGAAACTCATAACAGCCAACAAACAATCGATCAGTCGACCCTTGTTTTTGTTTACAGTTACTGCATTAATATTATTATTATTATCATTATTATTATTGTTTTACACGTGCTTCCTATTTTGTTCCCCTCAGAGAGTCGCGGTGCATCTTGTGCAGCAATAGGATAAAAAATAAAATTCAAGCTGGAATATTTCAAGATGAGGCGCGTGCTGGAGCTGATGACTGACTGGTGAGCTTTAAGGGTTCAGTGATGTTAAAAAAGATTCTTGTTTTAATTAAAGTGATTATCATGGTTGAACAGGTTAGAGCTCATGTCTGATGCAATAACATGTTTCTGTAATGTTAGAGTGACAATAATCACACATAAGAAACGTCGTTGGGACAAAAAGAAATCGCACCACTTCTCAGTAAATGGAAGGAAAACTTGACGCACGATTCCAGTAGAGAAAGTAGAGTAGAATCAAATTTCAGCACATCATTCCATTTTCATGTACAGCGAGAACAACTAATACAAATCTCACCCGTGTCCGTCTGTGTCGTGTTAGAGATGCTCGTCCATCTGTTTAACATTTAACAACCAGAACATCTGCTGTTTCAGTTTGTCCATGCAGCGCTGCGGTTTAGCTGCAGGCGGCGCTGTTTCACGTCTCAAACGACACTGGGGGGATGAACTGCTGACACCAGTATTTCTTGATGGCTGGCTTTTTTCCCCCTTTTTGTACCACACAAAAAGAAAATGGGAAGTTTTTGTTTAACAGGAGGAAAAGGTGCGTTTATTGGGGACTATTTTTCATGGCGGATTAGTCAACCTGTTACTTTTGGGGCAGCACAGTGATGCATGTGGGAGTGGGTCTGTGCTCATGGTAATAGAGGAACATTTTAGTCGTCTTTGGACAGCGGTGCAGTGCTGTTAGGAGGAAGTTTGTGGCTTTCTGGGTGTCGTACAGCTTAATAAACCTTGTAATGAGGCACACAGGAAGCCTCCTAATCACACACCTGGACCACCTGATGCACTGATAGATATTCTGTAATCTTTATAATGAAGCTGAAAGCTTTTTAAGGGGTTCAAAGGTCCAGAAATTCTCATTTCTCATTCTAGCCGCACATAACCAGCCGTGCAGGTGGTGTCAGTATTTCATCCTCCGGCTTCAGGATTTTACCACATCGAGTCGTTTACCTCCGTGTGTTGCTTCATATGTGGCATCATTTCCAGACTGTGACTACAGACAAAGACTGAATCTTTACGAGCTCCTTCAGGCAGATGTAGGTTTTACCTTCTTCTTCTTCTTTTTTTTTTAAAGAAAAAAAAACAATCAGTATTGTATTTATTTCCAAACAGTGTTTTTGAATGACTGAACGATCGCACTGATGAGAGGCAACATGTAGATTTGTGGATGCACTGTTTACAGATGCCTTGGTTACTTGACTTCTGTCAATAAAAATGTGAAGAAAAAAATTAATAAAAGAGAATTACAGAAACTGCTGCTTTGTGTTTCTTCTTCTGTCTGCAGTCGTTTATCTGCCGCGTTCCCTCCAGCTGGTTTATCTTAACAGGAATTGAAACACAGAAGAATAACAATAAAAAACAACCCATTGAGCACATGTGGTTTTATACATTTCTTATATGTTAGATTTCTGTGGTTTGCAGTTCTTTAGATGTTATTCTGGGTTCTTTTGTGACCTGGATGAGTCACTGGTAGCTTCTTGGAAAGTTCACCTCTCCGTTGTTCACTGGAGACCCAAAGCCTTACAAACATCTGCAGACTAATAGATGCCAATAACTTTGTAATTTTTCTCATAAGTTTTCTTGAGCGTCTTTACATCGTGGTGTGATGTTTGTTTTTCTGAGCTTTCAGCCTGCTTCACTTTGACAGACAGGTTCTGTTTGAGTGATTTCTGGATTTCTAACGAAATCATCATTTATGAAACACTTTTTTACTTACTTGGGTTATTTTTTTTATCTAATATTAAAATTAGTTTGATCTTAAAATACAGGCCATATTAAAGAGAAATGGAAACTAGAACTAAATATTATTATCACTGATAATGTATGGGAAGAGATGTGTAAAACAAGGGAACAAGTAGTCAATTATGGAGAGTTTGACTGGAAATTTAAAATTTAGATTTTTTTAATACACCTCTTGTTATCTCCTCATAT
Organism: Maylandia zebra; assembly: GCF_041146795.1. Taxonomy (NCBI): domain Eukaryota; kingdom Metazoa; phylum Chordata; class Actinopteri; order Cichliformes; family Cichlidae; genus Maylandia; species Maylandia zebra. Next base: position 5,534,209 of record NC_135184.1, read on the forward strand.
TGTAAGGAACCCAATGCAGAACTATGTTGGAGAAAATGTGGGGGAATAGGAGACGATTCACATATCTTTTGGGACTGTCCAATAATTCAAGGCTTCTGGATAAGAATCAAAGAAGAAACAGAGAAAATCCTACAAGTAAATCCTGCACTGAACCCCACCATATTTCTCTTGGGAGTTATACCTAGAGAGAGGTATACCATAGATGAAAAATATATACTGATAGCTAAGAAAAGGATAACTGTGAAATGGAAACAAACAAACTCACCATCCATAACTCAATGGAAACAGAGACTGAAAAGAGTTCATACAATGGAAAGAATGACAGCAAGCCTGCAACTGAAGGTGGAGATCTTCCACCAGGGATGGATGTGTGGCCAGATACTTGGGTGAATGAAAACAAACTTTGGAACATTGTAATATAAAGCTATAAATCTCCCCTACGACATATCATTATATTAATCGTGGTCTGTTTTTTTCCTCTCTCTCTCTTAAATGGTCTTATGTCAGAGAATGTTAATATGTTGCTTGTTTTTTTGGTTATTGCCACAAAAATTACTAAATAAAAAGTCCCCCCATAATTAGTTTGATCTTATTTAATGAATAAAAAATAAAGGGGGGTAAAATAAATCTTTATTTTTAGTGATCTCTCTGCTGATTTTCATAAATGTTCCCTCTGACATTTGGCCTCCATATTACAATAATAATTTAAAAGCCTAAAAGTAACTGAAACTACTAAAAACTACACTGAAAGAAGAAAATTCACTCTGGAGACTAACTGACACTAAACTGACCTTAAAAAGTCAAAATGGAATGAAAAATAAAAACTAGAAAATTCAAAACTAATAACTCTAGTAAAAGGTCACCTCCATCTTTTATCTACAGTCCATGTATTCAGTAGCATGTCTTCTTTAAAAATAAGGCTTAATCTTTATTTAATTCAATAAATGTAATTAATATATTACACACAATTAAAATAAAAGTCCCCCATTCAGAGTCTGTTCACCTTAATTAAGACTAGTAATTAGGTTTAAGAAAAAATAGAGATGAAAAAGGAATATTTTTTTTAATAAACAGCTGACATTACCTGAAACAAACTGATATTTTCACATTTTATTTATTCATAAGGCTAATTTATGTCTAAGTTCTTATTCTGTTGATCTCTTTAAGGTCGACGTTTGACATAAACAATTAAACAAAACCACGTAACCTTTAACATTTTAATGATTCTGTTATACAGACGGGCTTTTCTTTAAAAAAGAAAAAAAAGAATAAACATCCACTGAGCTTGCAAAGCATGCATGAAGATATGTACATTTGCATTAGAACGTTTCCCCGCCCGTCACAGCAGCTTTCGAGAGCAGCGTCCCTTCTGTTCAGCGCACTAAACCCAAATCTCCGAGTGTACATGCTGCACGTTTATGGCTCGTTTTCTTTAACACACAATCCTTCACTCTCGTTTCAAAACAAACAGTATCGTTCACATCTCTATATGTTACCTTAATATTCTTTCATGCACATTTTTAAGACATTGAAGTAATCATAAACATCTCTAAGAGTTTGACTTTCTCTTTCTGCTACAGTCTGGTCTGCAGGCTCAATACTGGCTGAACAATCCTTTCTGTGGCATCCATGAGCTTATTTTCCTTTGCAGTGACTCAACCGAAGCACAAGAAAATGATCACAGAATTATAAGTAAACATTATGCTGGAAATAAGACATTAACACTCTGTTTTTAAATTGAAAGTGTAAATATATTTTTTTTTAAGTTTTAAAATGAATGTAATGTTTTGAATTATGGATGGATACTGATAAGGATGTAATGATTTATTTCTGATAAATCTCTTGTAAGGTCTCGAGTTCCTTAAAGGTGGAGAAACAAAACTCATACAGTAACCAGAGTTCATGACACTGAAACTTTTAAGTCGCACTTTCCCGGTCGCGGTGTACGTGCAGAAGGCTGATATCAGAACGTGAGCTGCATTTGTGGATATGAACAAATACAAACTAAAATGGCTGAAGGTGTAAGGCAGAAGTTTTCCCCTCAGTAGCACAACGCTGGAGGACCCAAAAATCCCTCCATGTTCAGGATCGGAGATCCTGTGGAGAAAAAAAACAGCACATCAGACTAATACTGTGGATACGAATCCTGACTGACGTCTGTCTTTACGTATTCTTACCCTTTTAAGTCACTTGTGTAATGAGCCCTTTTTCAGCTTCGTGTTTATCATCCAGCTCCTCTTCAGAGTCTGAACACGAAAGGGAAATCGGTCAGCGTTTTTATAGAAACACCACAGAAAATGTAGGACGATAAAAGAACGGTGGAGCCAGGATTTTAACTGCCAACCTTCAGATTAGAAGACGACCCCTCTGAACCCGGACGGCTCAGGTATTCATGCCAACTAAATGTATTATCCTTAAAGACATTAATGGCATCTACAACTGCTTAATAGCAGATGATGCCCTTCGCTCTTATTTTGAAAATTCAGCCACTGATAACCAGCCTGACAATTCCCGTCTTGTCAGGTTTCATCATTTTTAAATTTTCTTGTTTATTGACCTGTGTGAAACAACTGAGGCGCGCTTGTCTTAATCGTCTGCAGGAGGCTGCAGGTTCAAAGCAGCTGCAGGAGGCTGGTGTGAGAATAAACCTTCACTTTTAATTCTTCACATTTTACAGAAACGGGAATTATTTTTGTATTTTGTGTTATCGACTGCAGCTCTGCTTCTGCTCTGGAGAGTGTCTGTGTCTGCAAAGGATGGGCCCACCCATTGTATGGAAGGCTCACTGCAGAGGCAGCTGAGTAATTGAATTATTTTCTAAGCAATAAGATGTCTGCAGATGAAAAAGCTCCTTTCACTGTGCAGTGAAACAAATACTGAAGGAGCTACGCCACTCATTTCTGGGTGTGAAGTGCAAAGCTGGAAATCTAAAAACTCTAATAATAATAATAATGATGACAATAAAATGAACTGTATATCTTCATATTTTGTGTCTGTACGCTCATTTAAATGGGAATGAAGAGTCAGAATCATCAGACTGAGCAGTCTGAAAGAGCGACAGCTGAAGCGAGCGTGTCGGGTGTGTTTGGGTTTGTCTGATGTCAGTGGGCAACACGTTCTCACTCCCAACTCGTCAAACGTGTGACGCATGGTCAGGCTCCCTCTGCTGCACTTATGGACGCGCAGGGTACCCCTCTCGCGTCGGGAATTGACGTGAAGGGTCCTCCGATTGAAGAGATTGCCGCGGAAGTGCCTTTTGTCGGTATATTTAGACATTTTCCAAATCACATTGTAGTGACGTATACAGAACACAATAAATTATATAATGTAAACAACTACCTGAAAAACAGGTAGAACAATACTTTTGTATGGTTTATTGCATTTACGGAGGGAGTGATGTATGCTGGGTAATGGCACAGCTAGCTACTGGGTGACTTTATTCACCCGCTTCGGCTGTTATCAGTCCATACAATGGGCGTCATTAGCACAAACCAGTCCCATAGATATGGGCCATCTCCTGCTAGATTGTTCAGAAGGTTGTTCTCATCCATCCAGATGGAGGATCACTAACAGGAGCGTGGAAGACTCCAGAATCCACTCTGGCTGGAATCCGGTGGATACAGCAGTGTTTACAGGTAAGACCATTTAAACGGACAGCATTTATAGAATGACTATTAAAAGTCAGCGAGTGTCAGTAATGTTAATGTGGTTATGTTAGTAATACACCGAGTGCTAATATAACAGCTTTAAGATGCATTTGTAGATGTTATTACGTGTTTTACCGTCTTTATGGTGCTAGCTTAAAGTTACGGTGTAAACGTTAGCTTATATTGGAGTAAAGCTGTTACTGTTTAAACGATGTTAGCACAGAAATATTAGCTTCTGTCATGACTGATGAAGTTACTAGTTAATAAAGTTTCCAGTAAAGTGTTTAATCGCAGCCACAGATTGACAGCAAATATCTCGATTAGCTTCAGTGCATCTGTAATAAATATGTGCAAGTTTCAGTGCTTCGTTTAAACTGTATGATACTTATACTGACCCAGGGTCAGTGTAAAATACAATCCTAGCTGTGTGAACAAAGCCTGGCTCCTTTAATCCTGCATGACAAACCTCAGGATGCAGGTTATTATTACTCTTTCCTGCTGGCACACCTGTCACACCTGAGAGTCAGCTAGAAACTTACAGTGACGTGGACATCATGCAAAGACTGCCAGACTCTGTAATGCTGCAAATGATCAGTGACTCAGGTTAACACTAAACTTTAAACGGCACCTCTGTGTCTCTGTGTGCTGAACATCTAGGATTGGGTCAGGCTGCATCAGCTGAAGCTGTTATTTGTATATATCAGTATTTTTTATTCAGGTGTGGGGAAAATACGTAAGACTGCAGTGAAGCGATGCACCAGATTAATCCCTGGCCAAAGGTATCGTACTTAAATCAGACTACTGATCCAGCCACATCAGCCTTTTGTGAGGTCTGTTTAAAGTAGACTAAAAGTGAACTGCAGGTTCCTGAGAGGTGGACTGTGAGCACAGAAACACATGTTCATATATACAGCTGCAGCAAACTTACATTAATTTTAAATAGATTTGTTACTCTGATGTCTGTCTCTGTGTTAGTCCTCTGACAGACTGGTGACCTGTCCAGGTGTGCTCTACCTATGACTACTGGGACAGGCTCTAGCCTCTGTAATAGAAATGTTCTGTTATTCTCATTTAAAGTATTTAAGTGCTTATGCATGTGCTTAGTTGTGACACTGTTACTGTTCAGTGAAAGTTTCTAAAACTAGATGAACTTACTTCAGCGTCAGCAGTTTGAGAAAACAACTCCCTTTACAGGTGCTGATAAGGCCAAGGGCACAAAACAGCTTAACCATTGATACGTTAGGTTTCATAGCGAGACACGTGAAGTGTGGTGTGATCAGTTTAACTTCCTCTTCCTTGGAATGCATAAAGGAGGAGGAGCACGACCTCTGTGGCAGCGCTGACATGACTGAACTGTGATGTTTGATGTGTGTTGGCGCAGTAATAAATAGCTTGATCACAGCTCTTTCTGTGTTGCAGACTTTATTTCAAAAATTCCACGACCCCCCCCCCCCCCCCCCCACCCCCCCCACCCTCCCACTGTGAACCTGAATTGAATATTCAGAAGACATTTGTTTAAATAGTTCTACAAATCTGAGCTGTCGGTGTGTCCTTGGATTGTGTGGTAATAATATTAGAGCCTGCAATCTTTCTTACTGAATCTCTACTATGAGTCATGTTACCTGAGATTAATTCTATGTTTACCTGTCAGCCTGGACGAATGTGCTGTGTGAAGGAAATTAAATTAAATCAGATCTGAACTGCGTACATTTAAGGAACCTGTTCATATTTAATTGAAATATGAACCAGTGTTTTTTTTTTTTGATTGCTGATTCCAAGAGAGTCTTTGTGGAAATCCTGTTTGGCTTTTTGTTATTTTAATTCTCTTCTCTGTTTTCCAGAACAGTTCTCCACAGTCACTGTCCACATGGGTCAGTGGGACCAAGAAGCACTCTGCTAATGTGGAACTCTGACCAGCAACATCCAGCAGGACCCAGACAGCGTTTTCTATCTCCCAGCTGGAGTTTTTGTTTGTCAGTGACTGGAGAGTCAGATTTTTGTTGAGCTTCACACTTGCAGAGGTAAGTCAGTTTGCAGAGATCCCTCCCACCCTGGCTTTTATGTGCTAGATTTCTTATCTGAAAGAGTAATATTTCAGTGACTGCTGCTTATACCACAGGTTAATACTGTTACTGATCCCTGATAGGAGAATCATCAATTTTGCCAGCAAAGAAGCCTGGTGGATGTTTGTTTACAGTCTGATGATGGGACATCATGCTCTGCATCTTTAAAGTTTGTCTCTTGATTATTATTCATACCCAGTAATGTGAAGTATGCTCATATCTACTATAACTGAACCAACCTGGTGCTCTTCATTTATGGAGGCTGTTGAGTCTGAATGTTGGATGTTGTGTATCTCGTGTTCTCTGGGCTTTGTTGTCCTCAGTCTTTTTGCAGGATCAGAAAACAAAACCAGGAGGCGCGTAAATGTTTCTTCTCCATGATGTTTCTTCAAATGTTTCTTCTGGATGATGATATGACTGTGACACGGGATGCCACCTTTGGTCTTGTGATGAAGCAAAGCTCAGGAAGAAGTGTGATTAAATGGTACCCACATGTGTGCTGCTGAGAAGGATGTACAGGGGCACCTGCAGCCAAATCCAAGCCTCAGGTTAGTTGTAGTTGCAGAACGCTATAGACTGAGACAGCTGAGGCATCAAATGTTTGATTAAACGGATGAAAAAGAGAAGTTTTTTCCCTATAATTATCACTTCTTAAAATCTGTAGCAACTTCAAGTCTTTCAGCATGCTGAGCATGCTCAGAATGTGACAATATATTTTTGTTCAATATTTAATTTCTTTCAGTTGCAATTGTTAAATGAAAAAAAATATATTCTTATAATTTAGCAAACTAATTTATCAAAAAAAATATATATACATATATCTGTAGTAGTTTTAATGAATTAATTTGACACCTGTATTGAAAATACCATATTGTATTCATACAGAATCAGTATGGTATCATTGTTTGTCTGTTCACTGATTGTTGAAACTAAGAGCTACTTTGATCTGTTTAGATCTAAAGTATCCAAAGTTGAGCTCTGATGTTTCTTCACCCCTGTGTGTGTGATATGTGATTTCCTACATGCTGGCAGAGCAGCAGTTTGTGCTCACAGATGGTGACGGTGTGGAGAGACGGTGGTGTTTCCTCAGAAGAACCAGCAGAGTCACAAAGGACACCAGTCCATCTCACCACCTTGACTTGCTGACTGATGTTCGTCTGCACTGCACAGAGGAAATCAACTGACCGAGGTTTGTCCAGTGACGTGTTATGAAATGTATATTTGTTTTATGCTTACAGATATGTTTTTCTTGACAGAGGCTCTGCAGAGGTTAGACAAAGCAGAGAAAACATGTGCTTTACATTTTACTGTGATTTATTGAGATATTTGTTGCCTGATGTTCAGCAGGAATGGAGAAATAGAATCAAAGGGAGATGTTTTTGATGTTTTTGTAATGATGTAAGTAAATCTTCAATATTATTTATTTGCTTGGTTATATTAGGAGTGTTTCTGAGTGAGGGGGAGAGGAGTCATCATCCAGGTAAAGTGACGTAGATCAGTGGATACACTTGTCTCCCCTTTAAAGGAGACGATCCAAGTCATCCTTAAATGTTAGTGCTTTCAAATACACAAACATTTTTAAAGGACAAAAATGAACATCCAACTTTGACTGTAACACAAAATAAATCTTTGCATGTGTGTTTTCAAACTCTCAGATGGGCAGCATATCAGTCTTGGACTGTCTAACCTGCAGCACTGAATGACCACCGCACGAGCATGTTCCTGCAACATTCAGCATCTGATCCTTCATCTGTGTGCTTCTGCTTTTGGTAAGTAGAGTTACCCAACTACAGTAACTCTAAACACATGCCATCCATTTCTAACGGCCTGGTTACTTCCTGTCAGTTACTTTAGAAACCATGTGGTCACCTGACCTAACACTGTTTCTTCTTCTTCCCCTTAATGTTCAAGTGTCACATGTCAAACAGCTGGAGAGGAAACTACACCAGCGTACTGAGATGTTTCACCAACACGTGCCAGATGCTGTTCCTTCATGGTGACATCACCAGAGACAGCCCCGCCCACCTCAGGACCTCGCCATTGATCATGATGATTATAATGATGACAGCGAGCGGAACTAAGACTGTAAAAATCCACGACCAGAATGTTTCTTTCTAATTATGAACGAATAGTGAGAGCCTCTTTCTGTGTTTTGCCTGTTTTGGGTTTTTACCTCATTTGTTACTAACAAAGTTCACAAACTCACACAGTTTACATTCTGTATGTTTCCATCTTTACCAGCCACACTCTAACTGCATTTAAGAAAATAATCCTTAGAAATCGTTGTTTTTCTCTTTTGTAATTGATGATAATTCAGTGAATATACTGCGCTGCTTCCTTTTATTGCGTCACACATTGCTTTAAGTTTTTCAGTGTCCAGTTATTTTTTACTGCTGTTTGAATTCTCTGTATGTTTGACCCTGTAGACTGTTTGATGGACTGCTTGTCTTCCTGTTTGTAACCGCCGCCTGTTTTTTAATAAAGATTTGGATTTCTGACTTCAACACAGCCTCTGCGTGTCCTCCCTTTGTGTCCTCTTCCTCTGTGAATGTGTTGCATGTGTCACAGATTCATTTTATTAACAGCTCTCCCACAGTGAGTTGCATCAGCATTCATTCACAGCACATTTCAGAAGGATTCAGATTAATACAGTGATCTTACAGTCAGAATGATCCTGACAGAGTGCCACTGTAAATGATCTTTCATCAGGTCAATTTTAAAGTTCAGTATTTCAAAGCAGGAGTTATGAAGAATCATGCTGGCATTAGGACTAATAATATGTACTTACAAAGTCAAAGTTTTTTAATTATGCTAGAATATTGGAAGACAATCAACTTTTAGTGTTTTCCGCATATTAATTATTCTGAAATAGAGACGGTGACCCTAACTGTACAGAAGCACTAAACAGCTGACAATCTAACAGACATCATTGGCCTGAGCTGTCATGCACAGTGAGTCTGATCCTTTGCTGTGAGAGTCTGACAAGCATGTTTCTGGTCAGTTTGGAAGAAATAATATCACAATGTTGATCTTTCTTTCCAATATTCCTTCTCTTTTAAACTGTGATCAAAGGTACTTATGTTCACAGCATGTAATAATACTGACAGTCCAGGGCATTGTGGTCTGTTGAGCTAGGGTTAGGGTTAGGGTTAGCAATTCAGACATATGTAATCAATATTAAACGTCTCTGACGTGGGCCACTGTCCGCAGTGTTGGGAAATCCATACCAGGCTGGAATGAGTCAAGGTAGGTGAGCATCCACGAGAAGACACAGCAGATGCATCCTACTGACAGGACCAGGAGACTCCAGAAACCGAGCATCTTCTCTTCAGTGCCATCCACTCCTGTCACCCTCTCTGCCCACAGCTCTTTGAGTATGGGGTAGATAAGGGCGCAGAGAAACCCTTATTACTAATTCGTATTATAATTCAATTTCCATGAAATATTCATATTCAGTATCGGTCCTTTTATATTATAACCACGTATCCACCCAGGCTCATGGTGGGGCAGGGCTCTGTCCTGGGATGCTTGAGTACAAGGTAATGTACACCCTGACCAGGTATCCAGTCTGTCAGAATTGTTTTCAATATTTGGTTCAAAAACATGAGTGACAACAGAAATCCAACTAGGATTCTTGCATATGATGAATGAAGTCTGTCTTTGACTGTATTGTCCAGCTGATCCATCAAACCCCCAGCAGGTGAACCTTATTCATGACATAACACGGCAACAATGTAAAAAATTAAACAGCAACAGTCTAAATGTAAAGTGCATTCTAAACTCCTCTTCAATAAATCATATGCAAAGAGTCATTCAGGACTGTAAAACGTGAACTACAGAACCCAGAGTCTTCATCATTAAATCTCTGGTTGCTTCATTTTTCTATCCTATATCAGATACTTTAAGGTTAGGTTAGGTAAACTTGCATTCTCATGGTGAGGCAAAGTGCTTTATGTGTGTGCGTGTCATGAACGGCTATAAAAGGCCTATAATTAAAGAACAAAGCGGGGTTTGAGTTCGAGTTGCGGCAGACTGTCACTACTTGTAAATGGAACGCAGCCTTCCTACGGCGGACAGCTAATAACAGGAATCGGACGCGGTCCACCCAAGTCCACAGCAACCACCATAGCAACCGCCTAGCATGACCTTAAAAACACATTCTGTCTTCATAACTATCAAAAACGTAAAATGATTTGCAAAGTGTTTAAGTGTTACAGCTGCAGAGAGCTATGGCGGTATCTTTGGAAGCTGTTTACATAGCTAATAATATACGATGTAACCATGGAGACAGTCAGTCACGTGAGCTAGCGGTGCATGTTTACTACAGTGAATAAGGTGATTGCGTCCACACGCTGCAGGGGGTAAAGACATTACTTCAATATTGTTTTATACTGATATATATTTGCCTTCTGTTGACCATCACCTCAGGTTCACCATTACAGTTTCAGCATACAAATGCACACTGTCTAAACACATTCAAAAACTCATGTCTCAGAAATAAGCACAGATGTTCATGTTTGTCATTAGTTTTATTTGTAAGAAAATTATGAACTTCATATTGTGCATTAAATAAAAGAACATTTCACAACTCGTGAGTCAACAGAAACAGGTAACAGAAATGTCTCTAATGTGTACAGTGTAGTGTAAGCATTAAAAGATCATAAAGGAAACACTAACATTTATGTGAAACTAATTGTAATAAAAAAATGAACAGGTGGTTTATAGATTTAAAAGAAAGAATCTGAAAACAACACTTTTTTGGTCTAAGTGATCAAAGTAGAAAACAGAACTGATGTTCAAAAACAAACCGTAGCTGCACTAATATTACACATCTCCATTGTTGTGGTGAACAGACATGTTGCTTTTAAAACCACATGCAGTGTGTGACCGTGACTGTTCACTGAGACCATGAACGCCACTTCGCTGAAGCCTTCGCCTTCTTCTTCTTCTTCTTCTAAATTGGAAGCAGAAGGAGCACGAGCTGCTTTGATCTACTGAAATGAAAAAGCAGAACATCTGAGCTGAAACCAGTCAGCTGAAATCATTAAGACAGGAACAAATTCAATGCAGTGTCTCAGGTGGCTTAGCCTGTTACAACTGTTGATACAAGCTAAATACGGTTAACACACAGTGTCAGGGAGCTCCAGTGTGGGAACTAGTGGCTTTAGGTTTGTAGTCATTTAACTTTCATCCATTCATTCATTTAATTCAGGAGGAAGAAATGCCAGGTTGGTGCAGGCTGGTTACATGCATTTGGTCCCATGCAGTCTTTAATTAAATGACTTGGTTCATTTTATGGCTGGGCTGTATGTGGGGTTATATCATGTTATTTGGGCAGGAGTACCTGTCCCCTGTTAGACTTAGAAAGTTTCTCCATAAGTAGAGTTTCTAACTCTTCTAGCACATCTGTGGCTGGCAGCTTTTTTGGTGGCTCTTTTTACCCCACACTGGTTGTGAGTGTGTAAATAGCCCCACTAGTTCTTTTGGGTTGCAGTTAACTTGGGAGGAAGGGGTGGGTATGCCATGACTAGATGAATAACAATTATCTGGGATACATAAATTTCATAATGCATGCATGTATCTCTATAAACCTGCCTGAGGGCTGCCATTTTTACATTCAGTTATTTCTCTGTTGAATCTAAATAATGAATGTGTTACAGTTAAACTGACACTGATCAGTGTAAATGGCTCATTGGGACACAGAAACCTTTAAATTAAACCTGATATCGAGTGTCAAACCATATCAAAGCTGTAAAAGCTGTTTACAGTCATAATTTATAAAACTATGATTGTAAATAAATTCAAACAAGTGAGCTTTTCTCTTTGTGCTGAATATCAACACTGTGATTTCTTAGACTGTAAGCTTTACTTTAGCACAACCACTTGTAGAAGCTGCCACTCCAAATGTCTTTGATAACAAGAAAAAAATACCTTTTCAGTCCACGGCCTGAAGTTCTTCTCCGACATCTTCTGCAATCGGCTTTGTCTGCTGGTTTGAAGACAATAAACCACAAAAAAGATGATTTAGTCACTTTGTCTGTGTCATGCAGCTCGAATGTGTCGTGTAAAGATGTTGAATAGCCGTCGTTATCCCTCTGCTGTGTCAGTAGGATTGTACTGTACAGCATCTCATTGATATGTGAGGAATGCTAATGTAACACGATAACAGACTTACATCATTAAAACATAAAGGGCAGGAGATATTTAGATATTTTTATATTTATATTACATTTTATAGCTGACGGATATTACTAAATAGATAGAATTTACTAAATAGCTGGATGAAGATGAAAAATATGTCTATAATAACAAATGACCATGAGAGCCAGTAGAATTAATTCAGCTGGACACTCGAAAGACGTCCTTAAATGCTCTTTAAGTGGCAGAACAAACGAACAAACAGTTAATTGCTTACTTGAGATGAAATCTGCTCAGCTACTTTGAAAACAGCTTCTAACTGGTTCCTCCTTTAACAGGATGACGGCTCAGGGGTAAGGCCATCATGCAGTCCAGCAACCTTTATGGTTCTGCTTTGATTCACCAGGAACTATTAGGGAAACCTTCCAGCGCCTCCTGTGAAAGACACAGGCATAAACATACAAACATTTATTAACATGTTCCACAGTCTTCCAGTTTGATTTTCTCATCCTGTGGACAACAACGTACATGGATGCAGGTTTATTGTTAACTTTTGTAAGGTTTATTTAGTGAACATATCCAGCTGCAGCTCCACTGTGATCCTGAGCTGGATAAGCACTTAAGGAAATGTGTCAATAAATGGACAAACATCAACTTACTATATTTATCCAAACAGATGGGACCAATAATGCTTCACTGAGTCAGAGACTTTAATGTCTCTTCTATGTAAGAATGTCTCGTGCTGATATACCTGCAAACTTGACAACAAAGGTTTTTCAGACTACATGTAGCTGTCCTCTATGTCAGCTAACACATTTACATTTATGTCACACTTATTTCTGCTTTCCCATTTTATAATTATTACTTACATTTTGATTAGATACCTTGAGTTTGTAAATGATCAGATTACATAATTGGAATACAATGTATCCAATTCAGGGTTGCAGGAGGATGAAGCCTATCCCAGCTGATACAGGACAAAGACAGGCTGCCAGTTTATTGCAGGGCTAACACAATATGTGTAACAGAAAATCCACTTAAATGTTTTATATTTGTTATAATAATCATAATTATGACTATTATTTAAAGGTTTCTTTAAATAATACATTTTGATTTTTATAACCTCTAAAATATAAACCTGAGCTGTTTCAGATTCTGACCTCTGACCTCAGTGACCTGGCTGTGTCCTCACTGCAGCTCCCTCTTGGAAGTACGTCTGCTTCTTGTCTACCCCCAGTGTTGACCGCCTGCCCTTGATATCACGTACTGTAACTGAGGAACAAAAAAGGACAAACACTTGCCTTCATTTAAGAAGTACATTCATACAGAGGTAATCTATGGAAACACACTAGTTCAACCTTTGGGAGAAATCAGTTCCTGTGAAACATTTCTGTAAATGAACATCATGTGGAGAATGAATGAAATGAGTTCTTCCGGTGACTCAGCAGTCCCACACTGACAAATGACATCTAGTTAAACTATTAAGCATATTTGCTCTTCTGAAATCTGTGTTAAACAACAACAAACATAAATTAGTAACAAAAATACAGCTGAGTAGAGGCTTTACAAACCACCAGCAGCCATAATGCTAAATTTTAATCTTCAAATGTTTCTGAGCCGTCTTCAACCTGCTTTTAACACATTAAAGTCCCACAGTCAATGCAGCCTGACCCAATCCTAGATGTTCAGCACACAGAGACACAGAGGTACTGTTTAAAGTTTAGTGTTAACCTGAGTCACTGATCATTTGCAGTATTACAGAGTCTGGCAGTCTTTGCATGATGTCCACGTCACTGTACGTTTCTAGCTGACTCTCAGGTGTGACAGGTGTGCCAGCAGGAAAGAGTAATAATAACCTGCATCCTGAGGTTTGTCATGCAGGATTAAAGGAGCCAGGCTTTGTTCACACAGCTAGGATTGTATTTTACACTGACCCTGGGTCAGTATAAGTATCATACAGTTTAAACGAAGCACTGAAACTTGCACATATTTATTACAGATGCACTGAAGCTAATCGAGATATTTGCTGTCAATCTGTGGCTGCGATTAAACACTTTACTGGAAACTTTATTAACTAGTAACTTCATCAGTCATGACAGAAGCTAATATTTCTGTGCTAACATCGTTTAACCAGTAACAGCTTTCCTCCAATATAAGCTAACGTTTACACCGTAACTTTAAGCTAGCACCATAAAGACGGTAAAACACGTAATAACATCTACAAATGCATCTTAAAGCTGTTATATTAGCACTCGGTGTATTACTAACATAACCACATTAACATTACTGACACTCGCTGACTTTTAATAGTCATTCTATAAATGCTGTCCGTTTAAATGGTCTTACCTGTACACACTGCATATCCACCGGATTCCAGCCAGAGTGGATTCTGGAGTCTTCCACGCTCCTGTTAGTGATCCTCCATCTGGATGGATGAGAACAACCTTCTGAACAATCTAGCAGGAGATGGCCCATATCTATGGGACTGGTTTGTGCTAATGACGCCCATTGTATGGACTGATAACAGCCGAAGCGGGTGAATAAAGTCACCCAGTAGCTAGCTGTGCCATTACCCAGCATACATCACTCCCTCCGTAAATGCAATAAACCATACAAAAGTATTGTTCTACCTGTTTTTCAGGTAGTTGTTTACATTATATAATTTATTGTGTTCTGTATACGTCACTACAATGTGATTTGGAAAATGTCTAAATATACCGACAAAAGGCACTTCCGCGGCAATCTCTTCAATCGGAGGACCCTTCACGTCAATTCCCGACGCGAGAGGGGTACCCTGCGCGTCCATAAGTGCAGCAGAGGGAGCCTGACCATGCGTCACACGTTTGACGAGTTGGGAGTGAGAACGTGTTGCAGTGGGAGGAAACAGACCTGCCAAAGACTCTGGCGGAGAGTAGAACTGCCCATCAGATAAAGGACCTGGACCCAGGAGAGGAGCCCTACTTGTATCTATGATGGACTGATGTCCTGAAACACAGAAGGATGAAGAAAGCAGGAATAACGGCATCAGCAGGACATCAATGAGGTTAGAATAACATAACAGTGGTGAAACAACTTTCATTTATCAGGTGAGTAAAGATTTTGTTCATAGCATATAATTATTAATAATTACCTGAGAAATAGCAACAGGAAGCTGATGCATTACACTTTTTACTCTAACATTATAATAAATAATTATAATATTAACTTCTTATCCCATGATCATATATTTTAAATAAAACAACTGAATAAAATTACTCAGTATGTAGCTTTGAATGTTCACCAGCAGGTGGCAGTGTTTCACCAGAGCGCCTGCTGCTGTTCTTTATCGTTTTCTTGTTTCTTTTTCATTCTCCACTCAGAGGCTCTTGAGTCATAGTACTTGTTTTTTCACATTCTTTTGCTAACTTAAAGGAAGGTTTTAAAAGGAACCTGTAAGGTAAACGATCTGTTGACAGAGATCACAGCAGTGACAGCAGCAGTACTGCAACAGTAATGAAGGTGCCTTTTTTATTATTAGCTCAGTTGAGACTCACTGTTTTCGTCTTCGATCTCCTGAGGCAGGACCTTGAAGTCGAGCAGCCACGTTTCTATCCAGGCCAGAACGAAGGAGATGATGGGCAGCAGGTACCCAAAGGCCCCCAGACTCAGCAGCTACACAAGAAACACACACGTCCCAGTATGAATATGTAATTCTACACAAAGCATACAAAATCTGACCATTTAAAATTTAGAAGGTGCAAAAACAAATATTTATTATTGTTAAACAGCAGCAATTACAGGTTTTCCTGTACAGGGAGTTTGCTTCACTTCCTTAAATCCTCATACATGTTTGCATCGCCATCGAGGAATATGGAGCAAAGACTGCAGAAGAAAATTAACTCCAACAACAAACTGTCCTCTAAGAGGTTTTTGTGTGTGGACATTGACACCAATACTAAAATAAATAAAGATATTATTAGAAGTAAAAAACTAAAGTCAGTGCAACATTTTTGTTACAAATAATGAAAATATTAGATGTTGTCAGGTTTCTTAGATCAAAGCTTTAAGTACCACCCTGTTTTCTGAGGTGCTGTTAGTGTGTGTGTGTGTGTGTGTGTGCGTGCGTGCGTGCGTGCGTGCGTGTGTGTGTTTGAGTGTGTGTTTGAGATTACGGATCAACAAGTATGAAATCACCACTTAGCTACCAATCAGTTCTCTGGAAAACTGCTTTACAACAAGTACCTGAAAGATCCCTTTGGACTGCTGTGCCATGGATAGTGGGAGGATCTTTCCATTGATGAGCATCAGTAGTCTAATCAGTTTAGATTCTTAAATTCGACTTCATTCTTTGACTTTTCCCATTTGTCTGCAGAACAATTTCACAACATTTTCAATTCCTCTATAAACATTAATCTCGTTTTTTCTTTTGTCTGCAACGCTTGTCCCTAGCATGTCCTCGTCCATGAAAGCATTTAATCTTATCTGAGCAATTCCTCTTGGTCTCCTGTATCACTGCTCATCATTCGACATGCTTTTCCCAGTATATCCACGGCCATTTTTGTATTTATGCTTGTATTTTCTCCCAGACTGGTAAACATCAACAGAGCTCAGCAAAAGAACTTTTAGTTCCTATTTGAACTTTATTAATACAAGTGTTTAACCTTTTCATGTTTATAGTTTTATCTTTCTTTGTAAAGTCAGCTGTTCTGCTGCTCTCTATGTGATTGGTCAGATGACCCCAACGCCACCCCTTTCATGTAAACAGGCTAGTAGCTAAAATGGGAAACCCTGGTTTACCTCATAGATTGATAACTAGCGTCATGTGATCACTTAGTCTGATTGACAATGTTGGGATAAGTTAATCAAGATAACAGAAAGATTTCTTGAGTATGATGAACAATGAATTTAACTCCTAAATGTGACTTCCTAACACAGAATGTGATGACGTCATACGCTTTGTACTTTGATGTGTGGTGATTGGAAGTGTCTGTGTGGTGCAGCCTGGACAGACCAGACCAGCTGCACCACACAGACACTTCAAACCTCACCTGAGGACAAAAAGCACAAGAACAACAAGAAAAAAAGAAAGAAAACAAACCTTAGAAACATGCAGGGTTACAGGAGAAGCCAGCCGTGCAGAGTCTGAATTTAACTCCTATTTATGACTTCCTACCAAAGAATGATGATGGGAGAATTTCGATTTATTTATTACGCATTAGTTTTATGGGTCTGTTCCACTTAAGGTCAGATTGGTGTCTATGAACCAAAATGAGTTTCACACCAAGACTAAACTCGTGTCATGGTTTGCATTATGCAGTGGTTACAGTGGTGACACTTATTAGACTCTGAAGTCTGTGCACCAGTTTTTCAGGGTCCTATAGGTGCAATTGTTGCGACCACTGTAAATGTGACACCATCACAGAAAAATTGTATAAAATCAGAAGAAGAAAGAGAACTCTAATATGATGGCTGCACACCAGCTGGATCATTATAACATCACATCACATGAGTAACTTCAACATGACGAGACTTCAAGGACTCCAACAATGTTCATACAGTGAGGATAAATAATGTTTTTTTTTATTATTTATTATAAAAAGGACACAATATAGATATATAAAATGCAGCCAGAACTCCAATAACTAACATGTCCATTAATTTGACACGTTGATTTATATATAATTTCTTTTTCTCTCTTAGCTTTTCAGCTCCACATTTTTGCCATTTCTTCCACACTCAACTCTTTTCTACAAGCTGAGCACACAGTGAAGGTAGGGGAGGGCTGGTGGCATTAAGAGATTTGATTGGGCAATCTAGGGGCCAGTTAGTTCTTTCCTTTGGTGAAAGTTGGGCTCTTCAATTCAGCATGGTACAACTCCAAAGATTCTGCAACATCAAACCCTCTGTCTGCTAATATTACATCCAGTTACAAGATGAGCTTCCCGACCCCCTGAACTACAGATGCCCTACATGACTGTTAGGACAACTTATGTATTGCAAGTATGCAGTACTAAGAATAACTTGATGTTTCTGACTTTGCATTATGAATTGTTTATCCACTGCACTGTAAAAAAATATTCCGTAGAAAAACAGAGAATGTCCTGGTAATTTTCTGCCAGTACATTTTCTGTTTTTTTACGGAGGTTTGACGGACCTTTCTGTAAATGATAAAACGGAAAATTCTGTAGATTTACAGTATACTCTCTGTACTATTTACGGACATTTCCTTCAGCTATAAAACAGAAAATTCCGTTTATTCACAGTATATTTTCTGTATCATTAACTGATATTTTCCGTTAATAGAAAAATTGAAATTTCTGTTTATATTACTATTTCCAAGCACTTCTTTTCACTGTAACTCATTAAATATAGTTCTTTATATCCTTAAACGTACATTTCTATGCAATTACAACCTAGTACACCATGTACTCAAAAATTCATAAATTAAAACTTAAATTAATTTGTGCTTCGTACACAACAACATTGGTACAATTAATGTTAAATATTCTTTTATTCTCCTTAACTCAAACACTATACTTAAATATAATGACAGCATCCATCTTGTCATAAAACTACTAAACAGCTGATACATGAACAAAATAACTCACAAGCTTTCAAATTTGAGCATTTTTATTTCCTTGAAATCAGGTTGCCCTCATGTAAATGTGTTTATTTACATTCATTCAAGTGGCTACCAAGTGTTTTCTTCAAACAGGACACCTGACAAACAAAAAATGTCATATTTAACGACATGTTCACATTTAATAATATCCAGAGTACCTTTTAGTTAGAATCACTGCCTTGTGGTAGTTTTGCCTCAGCCAAATGGTTAAGGTGTGGTTTACATCCATCTCTGTCCACTTATGATACAGTATACACATGTAGTCAGTTATAGCCAAACACCTTTGATTACTGAATTGCATTCACTTCATTAATGAAGTGAATGTAATTCACATTTGTGTGAACATTTGTCTGAGATTAACTCTTTGGGCTCTTTACCTTACAATATAACATACTTGAGTCAAAATTTGTTGACTGTTTAAGTGGTGCCACATGAATACAACTGAACAGATCTAAAGAAGATGTTCCTGAACTTTGGGTTTATTCGAACAGGACTGATGGATAACCACAGGACTTTTCCCCATATGATAACTACAACACATAATAAATTAAGACAGATTACTGTCCCAAACTTAAAGATAAAAGTGTATTTACGGGACTTGTTTTGTCAGTGAGGAGCAAAGTACAATTAGAAGTGCTTGTTCTGATGAAAAGTTAAACTGTAAACAGCAGCATAGTGAATAAGGATCTGTGTCCACGAATCCTCAGCAGTGACAACACTTAAACATCATAGTTCAAAATCCTTAATGCACACCTTTTTCTCCACGGTGTTCAAATTCTCTAAGCTGGTTAAGTAGAGGAAAAAGTCTGACATATTTCATGACCATTAAATGTTAGACAAGGCTCTGAAAACGAGGTTACAGTTACAAACAAAAACCTCTGCTAGTGCGCACAGACCCTAAATCACAACAAATAAGACAATAGTAAGACAAATTACTACAAAGTCTTGTTACCGCTCTTCATATAACAGTGTGACAAAGTCCTGAATGCAGCCTGCATGTTAGTACATCAAGGTCCATCTGAGCTTTAAGTAAAATACACTCAGCTTTTCCTTGGATTTTAAGAGTTGCTCAGTTCATACAGGAACTGCAGCAGTCGGAGTTAACGTGTCGCTGTGTTGCTCCTCCGTGTCAGCCATTGAGACTAGTCGCAATTTATTCTGAGGAAAAAAAGAGAAACAACAAGACATTTTTAAAAAGTTTGTATTTTTATAATTTTTTTTTACCTAGAGCATAAACAACATAAACAAAAAAAGGATTAGGGCTGTGCGATATGACGATATATATATCAGATTACGATATAAAAATGTCTATCGTTTCATATTATACACTATTCTTTGTTTTGTGGTGTTGCAAAATAAACTGTTTATGGCAATATTTTTTTCATGGTTTTGATGGGCACTGTAGTTGCTATATTATTTCTTAAAGTTCTCTCCTTCTCTTATACTTAAAATAACCACACTATGGACGGACAAGTGACTGTTTTTACGCGTACTTTCGTTACCAACAATGAGGATAAAACCATCGTGTGGCTCCGCCGTCCGCTTGTTTATTTTCCACATAAACCTTTCACAATAAAGCTCAAGTTTCTGTTGAGACTTTTCAAACTAAACTGAAATGATATACATTATTCTCAAACATAAAATTTCAGAATATGCATCAAACAAATGACCTCAAATAAAAACATCAAGTAACTATAAATGGCGCTTACAGTCACCACGCAGATGAAGGCACAGAGAATACCAGCATGGCCAGCAAGGATGAGGCAGAACCAGAAGGACCAGTCAAAAGAAATCGAGGACCTTATTGTTAAATGAGGGGCTACCTCTGTAGCATGGACATGGTTTGGTTATGAAAAGTCTGACACGCCCCAGAAAACTGTACTATGCAAATTATGCCACAAACTGGTCCCCACCACCACTCGAACACGACAAACCTCTTTAACCACCTACACAAGAATCACATGAAAGAGTTTCGAGAGAGTTTACGAATGAAAAGCAAAAAAAGAGTCGTCAGGTGCTCAAAATAATCCTTAGACTCAAACGTTAGAACAGGCTTTTCCTTGCAGCACGCCGTCTAATAAATACTCAGAAAGAAAATGGCGGCCATTTAAACTCATGTCTAAAAATGTATAGTTTCATGCATCGGTCAAAACACTCGACTCCAGGTACACGACGCCCAACTGAAAACATTTCACATAAGTCGAGTTGCCCGAGAATCACAGAATTTACAGAAAATGCACTATTTTGTGATATATATCGTTATCAGGAGAGATACGTCTTATATTGGGATATGAGACTTTGGTCATATCACGCAGCCCTACAAAGGATTATAATTCACGTAGAGTTGCATACACATAACACCATTCTGTTGCAACCAAAGCAGTTTATAATTAAAGTAACATACATACCTTGAAAAACTAAATCAACCACAACATTAAACTCACCTTGTGTTTGTAGAGAAGGTGATCAGGGTTTTTCTTCATTTCCTGAGACCAGCTGCTCTGGATCATCACCAGCTTGTATCTTCATCTTTTTTTTCACTCGGGGAAGTCTTTCCTTTTCTTGGCCATTGCTCTGCACTGGAAAACCAAAGTGTGTGATCAAAGGTGAAATAAGGGATATTTTTCCACTGCAGGACTTAAAGTGCTTCAAGTAGTGATAGCTGTTGATCCATTTCTCAAATAATCTGTAAGGATCTGGATTTTTAAGAAAGATACAAATATCTCTGCT
Organism: Maylandia zebra; assembly: GCF_041146795.1. Lineage (NCBI taxonomy): Eukaryota > Metazoa > Chordata > Actinopteri > Cichliformes > Cichlidae > Maylandia > Maylandia zebra. The sequence continues at coordinate 5,555,388 of NC_135184.1, forward strand.
TATATTTGGCTAAAAGCTTGATATAGACAAGGCATATAGAGCCCCTGCACACCAGCACTGCGCTTACATTATAGTTCAATCAAGAAATAGTTATTATTGATTTATTATTGAATTTTTTTAGTAATAATTTTTAGTATTTAATCACATTAGCATAGTGGGGTGACAAAAATATTCCACATACAAGAAATGCTGCTCAGCATTTCATAAATTACATTTTCAACAAATGTTGGAGTAAAAACACAGTTACAGGGAAAATGTGTCTGTCTGTAAATATTAACTAAACATTTCTATGTGCTACAAAATAGACATAATTGTAAATGTGCTGAGGTGAAACTATACTTTCAATAATTTTACCACTACAGTCTGTTAACCACCGAAATAATCTATGCTGGTCAGCTAGCTAAAAGTCTTTATTTTAGCAGCCCAAATCAGAGGCTAACATTAGCATTTGCTAGCGTCAGCCAGGAAGGTCTGAGGCTTAAACTAGGGTTAGTGTAACTTTGCCTGAAACCCTTTAAAGTGTACAGTAGAGCCAACTGTAAAACACAGGTATTGATACAGTACTTATTAGAGTCCTAGAATAATTTCTAGAACCATGAAGTTCTCACTTTCCCAGTTATCCACATCGCTGACTTTCGCTAATTAGCTAGTTAGCAGTCACAGCTGTGTAATACCCAGAGAGACACAGACAGCTAACTATAATATTTATGAAAACTGGTTCAGCCACTGAAGGGCAAAACTGGTGGTATCACAGTAAAAATTATTTTAACATTAATTAAAATAAAGCTTAAGTCATGTTAAACCTAAATAACAATTATTTTAAAAAATGAGTCAGCAAAATATTCCTGACTTGTCTGGAGACAGCCGAAACCAGTTAACAAATAAATTAACAATTCTTTCTAAATAAAAACACGGAGTCTTTTGAAAAACATTATTTTAATAAAACGAAACATGAGTTTTAATACTTACCACAGAAATTTGAAGGCAGTTTCTCCAACTTCAGAATCCAAAATCCAGATGAAGCCTGAAAGAAGCCTAATGGCTGCTCTTGCGCTTACTTTTCCCTCCTTTTCAGGTTCTTTTTCCCACAATGCATTGCAGTAGTTGAGAAATACAGAAAAATACCTGTAAATGACTAATACGGAAAATTCCTTCACGTTTATACAGTAGATTGTACTGTATTTTTACGGATTTTTTTTACAGTGTGACAAACATTTCAAGTTCTACTAAATTAAAAGACAATTTGTGGTAACCTGATTAGGATTCAAAAAGAATAATTAACAACACTTCTTGTAATGGTGTTAAAATCAGCCCAGCTTTTATTTTCATATGCAAAAAGTAAAAGAAAATCAGCCAACATACTGGACACATAATTGTCAATTATACTGTCACCATTGTTACTGGTATTGAAAGCTTATTGATAATTTGTCCAAGTAAGGAATGCCCTCTCACAAATGTCATGTGACAACCTCATTGGCTTACGGAACTGTGATGTCACACACATTTAGAATCTTACCACCACTGTGATCCTTCGATCCTTTGATCCTAAAACCTATAAATAGGGGTGAGACGCAAGAACTTTTAGTCCGTTATTCGCAGCATTTATGTTTGCAGCATTCAAACGAACGTTCGCCAGAGAAGCCCTTTTTGGATCCTTTTCAGAGTCACTGTTAACAGATTCCAACATGTCTCCAAGAAAGCAGAAAAAAAGAGAAAACGTAAAGCCCAGCGCTCCTCTTTGCAATCGAGAAGACGATACGCAACTGCAGAAGATGTGCTTGGAAGAAATGCATGAGGAAAATCTCATGAACAATCACAATACGCGACACCCGCCCCAGCCAGAGTACACCAATTACATCTGGGAAAGTTTTTTTAAACAACGAACGGAGATTATCTTACTGAGAGAGCACTGTGAGAGAAGGACCGCTGAAGCAGATAAACTGTTCAGACAGCTTCTCGATAAGGAAGATATTATAAAGGAGAAAGAAATGGAACTCCTAGACATGCGGGGAAGGATCTTTGAGGTCCAAGCAAAGCTTAATAAAGTACAAGAAAAACCAACAGAAGAAATCCTCCAACAGAAGAAAAACGAGAAAGAGAGGGAAAAAAAGATTCAGGAGCTGCAAGTAAAGCTGGATGAAGCTCTGCAAAAAAATCAAGAACTCCTCCAAGAGAAGAAACAACTGGTCATAAAACTCCAAGGCACTGAGATAAAGGAAAAAGTGCTGAAAGGAAGGGTTGAGTTTCTTCGAAAGAAAGCGCAACAGACCATGAAAAAGGAAGATGTGGATTGCAAGCTTCAGGACAGCGAGAAACACAAGGAAGCCTTGCAAATAAAGCTTGATGAAGCTCTGCAAAAAAATCAAGAACTCCTCCAAGAAAAAGAACAAATGGACATAAAGCAGCGCAAACTGCAAGGCATGGAGGGAAAGTACAAAGCACTGCAGGCGAAGCTTGATAAAACACTGAACAAAAATAAAGAGTTGCTTCAAGAAAAAAAGCAACTAGAAATTAAACAGAAAGAAACGGACTCCAAGCTTGAAGGCGTGGAGGAAAAATACACCGCGCTGAAAATAAAGCTTGATAAAACAGTGCAAAGAAATAAGGATTTCCTACAAGACAAAGAACAATGGGAAATAAAGCAGAAAGAAGATAAACAAATTCTCCAGGACTTTGAGAGGAAAAACCAACAACTGCAAGACTGTTATAACCAACTGAACTCCAAAACAACTGAGCTGGAGGGGGAAAAGAAAAAAGTGCAAAAACAATGCTCAGAGATGCAGAGTAAGCTCAGTGACATGCTGAGAAAAAACACAGAACTGGAGAAACTTTCCAACAACTTGAAGTGCAAAAACACTGAGGTGCAGATGTTAAAGCAGCAAGTAGAGAAAACAAACAAAGACCTGCAGTGTACACTTCAAGAACTCGAGAGAAGTCAGCAGCTACAAGACGCACACAACAAATTACAACACAGTTATACAGAGATGCACGAGGCAAAGCTTATGCAGGAGGCCAAATGTAAAGAACTGAAAGAAAGGCTGGAAGAAAAACAAGCCACAGGAAAGATCTCCTTTAAAAACTCAGAAACATCAAGAGAACAACTAGAAGATGTGGAGGTACCACCCATAATGTTTGACTGACAGCTGATCTCTGTGCAGAAATGATGGAGAGAAAATAAAATGAAACTAAAACACAGATTTAAACCCACAATATGAAAGACTTCAGTCTATTTGAGCTTAATCAACTCAGCTGTGTCTCCATAATAGTAAAGCATCAGTCCAGCATAGAGCGGCTGAGTGAATGTGGTCTGGACTCTGTGGAGGAGAGTCATGGTTTCAGAGACGCTGTAGAAGGACAAAATACCTGCTCTGTGATCCAGGTACACTCCTACTCTGGAGGACTGAGGACCTGAGACACGAGTGTGGATGTTGTTGGACCAAAATGTATAACTGTTGTTGAACCACTGTAATGCCCATGATTTGTCATTATGTCCAAATACACATTCATTCACACTCTCTGCTCTGCTGATATTCTTGTATGCGACTGCTACATAAACTCCTCTCCCTCTCCACTCCACCTCCCAGTAACAACGTCCAGTCAGACTCTCTCTACTCAGGACCTGAAACCACCAAGTGAATCTGTCTGGATGATCAGAATAAAACTGTTGTTTCATGAAGGTTACTTTTCTGTTCCCCTCTGATAATAACAGCTGTTTGTACGCTGTGTTTGGATCCAGTGTGATTTCACATGAATATTTTAAGAATTCAGCTCTGGTCTTTGGCTCTGGTGGATCTGACAGTAAAACATCCACTTCAGTGACTGTCAGTGAGATGTTTGTCCATTCCTCTCTCAGAATGTCCTGTAGTTTATCTCTGACCTCTGACACAGCTGCTGTCACATCCTCAAAGTAGCTCAGAGGACGGATATTGATGCTGGATGAGTCTGTAGACTCACTGAGTGCTGACAGTGAGGGGTAGTTGTGTAGAAACTGGATGTGATCCTCTGTGTGTGAGAGCTGCTTCAGCTCAGCATCTTTCCTCTTCAGCTCAGTGATCTCCTGCTCCAGCTTCTCCTGAAGCTCTTTGACTCGACTCACTTCAGTTTCCTGCTGGGATCTGATCTGCTGCTTCACATCAGAGCTTCTTTTCTGGATGAGATGGATCAGCTCAGTGAAGATCTTCTCACTGTGCTCCACTGTTTGATCAGCAGACTGATTGATGGCCTCCACCTCCTGTTGAAGCAGCTTCACATCTTTCTCTCTGTCCTGGATTCTCTGCTGGATGTTTTGTCGACTCACCTCCAGCTCTCTCTGCCTCTCAGTCCTTTCTGCTGCAGCTGAGACTGTGTCGTGGCCTTTATGTTCATCCACAGAGCAGAGATAACAGATACTCTGCTGATCAGTACGACAGAACATCTTCATCACCTCATCATGACGAGAGCAGATGTTCTCCTGGAGCTTCTTGGAGGGCTCCACCAGCTTGTGTTTCTTGAATGGAGCCACATCATAATGAGGCTGAAGGTGTTTCTCACAGTAAGATGCCAGACAGAATAAACAGGACTTGAAGGCTTTCATTTTTCTTCCAGTGCAGACATCACAGGCCACATCTTCAGGTCCAGCATAGCAGTGATCAGCAGGAGCAGCTTGGAGTCCAGTCTTCTTCAGCTCCTCCACTAAATCTGCTAACATGGTGTTTTTCTCCAGGACAGGCCTCGCTGTGAAAGTCCTCCGGCACTGAGGGCAGCTGTAGATTTTCTTCTTTTCCTCTTCATCCCAGAAGCTTTTAATACAGTTCATGCAGTAGCTGTGTCCACAGGGAATAGTCACCGGATCCTTCAGTAGATCCAAACAGACTGAACAGCAGAATTTTGTTTGATCCATTTGATTCATGTGCTGTGCCGTTTCACCGTCTCTCAGTGACTGTCCGACAGTTTCACTTCCTCTGAACAGAAACAACCTCTGTGCTCTGAAGGGAAACAGATCTCTGCTCTTGTTCACCTCCTACAGGAAATGAGGCTCACCAGCAACTGCATTTACACCATGTTGTTTAGACCCATCCTGATACAGACACATCTGTGAAGGGAGGCACTAAAGAAATATTCTTACAGAGCGACCAAGAGCCAATCAGGTGAAGCAGGGTGTGTTATGTTTGGTTACATCATGCAGTAACAAGTCTGACCCAGTTAAAGGTTAATAGTTTATCTTTACTTGGATGTTTGAAATGTGACAGTCAACACTCAGTGAGTTCATTTTATATTTCAAAAAGTTCAGCTAAGTTTAGGATGCTGTGATGAATAAAAATAAATGACACTTTATATTTTGACATTTTCTAATCTTAGTTCATTCTCACACTTACAGAATGATGCATGGGAACAACTGACTCCACTAAATGTTCAAATGAAATTACTGTACAAGACAGGCAGCAAGCTTGATTTCTTGATTATTTTTTTAAATAGTAAAATATATGTAAAACTATTTAAAAAACAAATACAGATAGTGTTCTAATTCTACATTCTTTAGTAATGTTTCCCGTGTACCACCATGGATTTCGAAACAATACATTAATATGTGCTTTAAATGCAGACACTCAAACATAACTCAACATTCACACTGAAGATACACAGCAGACATAAGAATCAGTTTTCATGCCCTTTATTTTTTCTTTCATATAAAATCTTTTTGGTAAAGATCATCATAATTACCTATTAACTTTCATGTACAGCTTAAATGTTTCACTATACTGTTGGCAGCAAACGACTCTTCAGTCCAAGGGCGTAGATTTGGCATTAACGGAAGGGACATGTCCCCACCAATATCCAGCGATTATTGAATTGTCCCCACCAATAATTTGAAAGAAAAACAAACCCGATAGAAAGAAAAAAACGATCTGTCAACGTCTCATTCGCCCAGCGGTGCAGAAAGAGTTAAATTACGTTCTCTACTGGAGTCCTACGTCATGTGACAAATATGGCCAATGTGATTGGAGCTCTGTTTAGTTTTAGCAGCGGCAAGCCTGCGCTGCAACTGGATGAGAGACTCACTGAAAAGGCAGCTGGTTTTATTACTCAGTGATTTGTTGTTACAAAGATAAAAATTGTGAACAGGAAGAAGTAATGGTATTACTTCTTCCTGTTCACAAGAAGTCACCACAGCAGGTAGATGCCTTTCCTGAACCAAACCCAATGGGATAAGCGTCTCCTTCTGGGATCTTTCACCTGGTAGGCGAACCACTGTAAACCACAATACCAACTAAACCACTTGATAGTTTAGTTAAGAAAAAGTCTGTACAGATAAGGAACATGCATTCTTCACCAGCTTTAAACCTTTGTTCACATGTAATGCTATATTCCACACTTTGCTATCAGTTGTGTACAAATCGGTGGCTACTCATGAGTTCCTCTGAACTTTCATACAACTGAGCTCAACAAACAATAACTGTCAGTCAGCAGAGGAAACTCATTTTTCCTCCAAAGTGATTTAGTGCATCAGAAATCTACGGTGTGTTTATTTTTGTTATTCAGTTCAGTTGTGCGTCAAGCTGACTGCTGTTAATCGTACCGATCAGGCACAAAAGTAAAAGCAGATAGGAATGATACTGTCAATCCGAAAGTCCACTACAAGCTGAAAGAAACAACTCTAAATGCTGTAAAAGAACAATAAATGTTTTTCCACAAAAAAGCAAAACCAAAGGCTCTGAGCCTGGCCTTTTAACGGCTTCACCTACTTTGGAGTTTTTTAAAAACTTCAATACTAGCGTTTTATCTTTCCTGACTTTGTTTAACTTTACTTTTAAATAACCCTTTAATCTCTGGGAAATAATAAAATCATCTTCAGTTTTAGTTTTTTCTTGAGCAAAATACATAGAAGACAGCAGATGCATCCAATAAATTTCTCCCGAGTAGGCTGACTCAGTCAAAAAGGCTCACTGTCTGGTGATACATCTTAATCTCGTGTGGTTTTACATTGCTGTAAAAACTTTATTACTACAGATATCTAATAAAAAAACAAAACTGCTGTCACAGCCACTACAAACACAGACTTACATTGAGTTCTATGATCCAGAGCATGGTGACGAACAAGAGGTCAAAGGTGACAAAGAGGCAGAAAGTCCTCCTCACATCCGAGATGCATTTCTTCTCTCCGATGTCGTACGGCTCCAATCTCACAGAAACGGCCGGGGAGTTGACAGACCCCATGCCTGTTCTGACAGGGATCTGTGAGTAGCTACCGCTGCTGCTGCCTCCACGTTGGCCTTCCATCGCTGGCCACCCCACCTGGGCAGGGCTGGCCCCACCTACTGGTCAATTTTAGGAAAGAGTCAGAGGTGGAAGATCATTGGAGCTGGAAGCGAGGCTGGTGTTGGTGATGTGGAGTCACTGTGTGGAGGTTAAAAGCATCACTGCATCTGTAGAAAAGAATATGAAGAAGGTAAAGAAATGGCAATCTCCTCTCAGGGAGTAAACCTCAGCGATTTTCTAAAGCATCTAAGTCTTTGTAGACATAATAAAAATTCTGACAATCGTCTGCGTCTTTTTTTGAACAACACAGTAAAGCAGAATAAGCTCCATCAGGCTGTGGATTTAGATTGTTGAGTTAGATTTTATAACGATTTGTTCATAATACAAAGCTTTTAGAGATCTTTGGGCTTTGCAGTGCTAAGAGTGTTTATGTTTCTGGTTTCTGAGAGCAGAGCTAAAAACAAAACAAACAAAAAAAAACAAGCACAACACAAAACCACCAAAATCTAATTCAAACCACTAATCATGCACAAAACCAACCATATATGTGCAAAGTTGTTGATGCTCTCTGTATGGTTGCCACTCAAACTCCTCACCATATCTCAAAGACTGAACCCTTCAGGAGAAACTCATTTCTGCTGCTTGCGTCTGTGATTTCTTCACTACTCAACGTTGCTGAGATCTGGAATGCAGATCGACTAGTAAATCAAAACGTTCACCTTCTGGCTCAGTTCTCCTGTCACCACCACAGTCTAGTGCAACACCTGAGGTGTCGGATGTCAACTTCAAATTGCTCTTTCTCTTATAACTGAGCTTAAATTGGACTTTTCTACTAAAAAAACCCTGTAAAAATCACTGTCACATGACCCAGAAAAAGATTTCCATTATCATCTAACTTCAATGACTTTTGGACCTCATACCATTAAACACTGTTTACACTGTCTTTGTTTTAAGGAACTGAAACCAGTTGTGCTTTTGCTTTAACTGTCAGCTGCTCTGATACACAGAAAGAAAAAGGCAGGATGGAAACGTGATTTGTACAGTCTGGTCCCAGCAGGTTTTCTCTGGTGATGTGGTTTCACAGTCTTGTGACTTTCATGTTTTACATGAATTAGTCTTTTTGGTTCACAAAATGCATCTATTTTAGGGCTTTAGTCAGGTTTAAATGACTGTTAATTACCTGAAAAATAAATCTGTTAAAAGAACCATTCAGTCACTTTGTAATGGGACGTATCTTCAGCACAATCGTATGTGCTGTGCACCTGAAACTAATATCGTTCACCATTTGGCGCTTCCTTCTCACATGCCAGAGAGCTATTACAGTTACACCGCAGATGGTGTCTAAAACAATTTAACCCTCAACTTCCTCGCAGTTGCATCATTACATTATTTCAGCATTTGCAGTTATTCCAACTGTTTTATTAATCCTTAACATACTTTTCATTTACTTGTTCAACTTTACAAAATGCCAGTCAAAAAAAAAAAAAACCCCAGAAAGTATACGGGACATTGACTGTCATTCAAAGCTGAACTTTACCCAGTATTTTCCACATAAATCAGCTAGCACCAACATTAAAACCAATTACATTTGCCACGCTGCAATGGATCCTGGTTTGTATGTGGATGTTGTTTTCACACAGACTGCCCTACTTAAACATTATTACAGCCAAATTACACCTCCCATATGCCAATGGCACTCCCTGACGGCTGCAGCTTCCCTTGGAAGTCTAATGCGTCAGACCGGAGCTTAATTACTCAGGAACAACAACAACAAAAAAAGATAAATCCACATATATATTAGCGTCTGAGTTGCAAGGGCCAGCAGTCAAAGCAATTTTAAATTACATTTTATTTAAACATATGGGATCCCAGCACCACCCTCTCCCCAGCCACCTACTCCACCTCTTCCAAAGTGAAGGTGTGGTATCAGGGTGCTCAGCCCCGCCGTGAGATGTAACGTCTCCAGCACGTCCTGGGTCTGCACCAGCTTACAAAACAAAGAAACAGATTAGAGCTGGGGACCTGTCGCTGTTCTAAATGTCTTTGAGTGGTTACAATTTCCACTGCTTCAAATCTGTTAACTAACAAGTTTTCATTTAAATATGTGTATGAGACTCCAACGTATTTACAAGTAGTAACCTCCAGGTCTGAAAAATTAATCCAGAATGGAAGTGCAAACAACTAACAGGAGCAGTTCCTCTGAAAGACACCAAGGCTGGTGCCAATTCCCGCAGTTAGAGCAACAAATACTGAGGCAGCAGTTTGAACAGGCTTGCCAAAGCTGGACACAGCGGAAGATTGAAAAGATGTTGCTGGTCTGATGACTGCTGTGACATTCAAATGGTAGGGTTAGAATTTGGTGTAAACGACATAAAAGAATGAACATCTTGCCTTGTATTAACATTTCAAGTTGCTGATAGCGGTGTGAGAGTGTGGAGAATATTTTCTAGGCATACTTTGAGCCAATTAGTACCAGCTTAGCATTGTTTAACCACCACAGCCCAGCTAATGCTGACCATGTCTATCACTTCATAACCACACTGTACCCATTTTTTGATGGCTGCTTCCAGCTCAAATCATCTCAAACTGGTTTCTTGAACATGAAGATGAGTTCACTGTACTCCACTAGAGCATCTTTGGGATGAGGTGGAACGGCAGATTCAAGTCAACAATTAATGAACATGACTTCATGACGCAGTTCTGTCAGCAACAGGGGTCATACCTGCTATAAACAAGGTGTACCTAACAAAGTGACCAGTAATTGCATATATGCTGTTATGATGGATGTTTATAATAAATATTAACTGAGAGAGAAAAGATACACCAAAGCTACTCTAGGGTAATAACAAAACGAGGGAAATTAACAAACTACATCTAACTGTTTTGGATTCAGAACAAATATTTTCAGCCTTTTATGAGGATTAAAATTTAATTATGGATTTATTTTGGCAGCTTGTGAGGAGAAAACTATTAGGAGGTAAAGAAACACAGACTCAAAGATTTTACATGTACATGGGCACTGTGTGTGTGTCACAGAGGAATCGCTCCGGGGCTCCCAGTACATTCTTTATTTATACTCAAACAAGCTTTCACAGCAATAGGTGTGGCATGTATGGAACTGATAACAACTCCTTAAAAGGAGGGACCGTTAGCTTATCTGTTGAAACAGAAATCTTGAGTTGTGGTATCAGGGTGCTCAGCCCACATATATTGAACTTCACATACCCCATCTGCCTCCATTTGGGACTGCAATGGCCTTAAAAGCCCTACACATATCTTCCCTACTTAAGTGCAGCCTTTTTTCTAATGGAATTACAATATCGGCATCTGGTCTCTGACTTCTCATCAATTGTGTGGGCGTCCTTTAGAGGACATTTCATCGGAATAAAGGCAAATACGGTGGTGCCTTTATCTGCAGAAATATGTGGCCTGTAGCCAGTGGGTGGGGCACCACATGCTCGCTCTCACTGTTAGATTGGATAGAAAAGTCTGCAGCAGGACAAGCGAATATTAATGACGTTTCTGAGTGTTTCGATTCCATCAAGAACAAAAACAAATCTTAGCTAACCAACACTCACTGGGTTTTAGTGGATTACTTTATTTCACAGAAATATTACAGAAACAGTTTCTTTGGTACAATAATCCAGCTGTGCAGAAATCAGGGAGTCGGGAAGAAGCAGCTCATTAAATTCTGTGCTTGTTTAAGACTGAAGCACATATTATATCATCATAATACCAGAGCTGAACTGGATGACTCATTCCTCATTAAATTACTTCAGATGTTATTTAAAAATATATATATATATTTTATGGAAGTAAAGCTGCTTGTGCTGCCACCTAAACCAATCATAACGTGGCCTCAAATGTTAAAGTAACCTTATGAGCAGGAACTGATATAAGAGACTATCAGTTATGGAGACAAAGATAAAGGCAAAAAAAAAAATGTATTAAATTAAATAAGCAAACTGATATGAATGAACCTTACATTTAGATAATACAAATCATCAGCAAGAATAATAAAAAACAAGCAAAAACAAATAATAAAACAAACCTCAGCTAACGTGGAAGCTACACTGCAAGGTGGTCTGTTTAATAAATAAAATGTGACAGGTCACATACAGGACCATTAACATCTCTGTAAACAGAACTCAGCTCCCACAAAGCTCCAAATGAAGAAAAACTGCATCTGCATGCAGAGAACTGTTTGTGGAGACATCCAGCATATCGACGCACAGTGAGTGAATGATGAAGAACAAACCATAACGAGGGGCAGGGCTACTACACTGCATTGTGTCCATCAGGTAAAAAAAGAAAAGAAATCTGTTGGCTAATCTACACCATATCAATAACAGCTTCCTTAAGGTTTTAAAATGCACTGCAGCTGCATTTTAAAACATATCTACAAGCAATGCCAAAGAAACACACAGGTATGAGTACAGAGGTACTATGAAGGTAGCTCACTTCTTACTGGAGTATATCACCATAGTGACTTAAACTGTAGAGCAAACCTGCTTCAGAGCAGGTTGTGTTTGAGATTACGGATCAACAAGTATGAAATCACCACTTAGCTACCAATCAGTTCTCTGGAAAACTGCTTTACAACAAGTACCTGAAAGATCCCTTTGGACTGCTGTGCCATGGATAGTGGGAGGATCTTTCCATTGATGAGCATCAGTAGTCTAATCAGTTTAGATTCTTAAATTCAACTTCGTTCTTTGACTTTTCCCATTTGTCTGCAGAACAATTTCACAACATTTTGAATTCCTCTATAAACATTAATCTCGTTTTTTCTTTTGTCTGCAACGCTTGTTCCTAGCATGTCCTCGTCCATGACAGCATTTAATCTTATCTGAGCAATTCCTCTTGGTCTCCTGTATCACTGCTCATCATTCGACATGCTTTTCCCAGTATATCCACGGCCATTTTTGTATTTATGCTTGTATTTTCTCCCAGACTGGTAAACATCAACAGAGCTCAGCAAAAGAACTTTTAGTTCCTATTTGAACTTTATTAATACAAGTGTTTAACCTGTTCATGTTTATAGTTTTATCTTTCTTTGTAAAGTCAGCTGTTCTGCTGCTCTGTATGTGATTGGTCAGATGCCCCCAACGCCACCCCTTTCATGTAAACAGGCTAGTAGCTAAAATGGGAAACCCTGATTTACCTTATAGAGTTGATAACTAGCGTCATGTGATCACTTAGTCTGATTGACAATGTTGGGATAAGTTAATCAAGATAACAGAAAGATTTCTTGAGTATGATGAACAATGAATTTAACTCCTAAATGTGACTTCCTAACACAGAATGTGATGACGTCATACGCTTTGTACTTTGATGTGTGGTGATTGGAAGTGTCTGTGTGGTGCAGCCTGGACAGACCAGACCAGCTGCACCACACAGACACTTCAAACCTCACCCGAGGACAAAAAGCAGAAAACAAACCTTAGAAACATGCAGGGTTACAGGAGAAGCCAGCCGTGCAGAGTCTGAATTTAACTCCTATTTATGACTTCCTACCAAAGAATGATGATGGGAGAATTTCGATTTATTTATTACGCATTAGTTTTATGGGTCTGTTCCACTTAAGGTCAGATTGGTGTCTATGAACCAAAATGAGTTTCACACCAAGACTAAACTCGTGTCATGGTTTGCATTATGCAGTGGTTACAGTGGTGACACTTATTAGACTCTGAAGTCTGTGCACCAGTTTTTCAGGGTCCTATAGGTGCAATTGTTGCGACCACTGTAAATGTGACACCATCACAGAAAAATTGTATAAAATCAGAAGAAGAAAGAGAACTCTAATATGATGGCTGCACACCAGCTGGATCATTATAACAACATCACATCACATGAGTAACTTCAACATGACGAGACTTCAAGGACTCCAACAATGTTCATACAGTGAGGATAAATAATGTTTTTTTTTATTATTTATTATAAAAAGGACACAATATAGATATATAAAATGCAGCCAGAACTCCAATAACTAACATGTCCATTAATTTGACACGTTGATTTATATATAATTTCTTTTTCTCTCTTAGCTTTTCAGCTCCACATTTTTGCCATTTCTTCCACACTCAACTCTTTTCTACAAGCTGAGCACACAGTGAAGGTAGGGGAGGGCTGGTGGCATTAAGAGATTTGATTGGGCAATCTAGGGGCCAGTTAGTTCTTTCCTTTGGTGAAAGTTGGGCTCTTCAATTCAGCATGGTACAACTCCAAAGATTCTGCAACATCAAACCCTCTGTCTGCTAATATTACATCCAGTTACAAGATGAGCTTCCCGACCCCCTGAACTACAGATGCCCTACATGACTGTTAGGACAACTTATGTATTGCAAGTATGCAGTACTAAGAATAACTTGATGTTTCTGACTTTGCATTATGAATTGTTTATCCACTGACAAACATTTCAAGTTCTACTAAATTAAAAGACAATTTGTGGTAACCTGATTAGGATTCAAAAAGAATAATTAACAACACTTCTTGTAATGGTGTTAAAATCAGCCCAGCTTTTATTTTCATATGCAAAAAGTAAAAGAAAATCAGCCAACATACTGGACACATAATTGTCAATTATACTGTCACCATTGTTACTGGTATTGAAAGCTTATTGATAATTTGTCCAAGTAAGGAATGCCCTCTCACAAATGTCATGTGACAACCTCATTGGCTTACGGAACTGTGATGTCACACACATTTAGAATCTTACCACCACTGTGATCCTTCGATCCTTTGATCCTAAAACCTATAAATAGGGGTGAGACGCAAGAACTTTTAGTCCGTTATTCGCAGCATTTATGTTTGCAGCATTCAAACGAACGTTCGCCAGAGAAGCCCTTTTTGGATCCTTTTCAGAGTCACTGTTAACAGATTCCAACATGTCTCCAAGAAAGCAGAAAAAAAGAGAAAACGTAAAGCCCAGCGCTCCTCTTTGCAATCGAGAAGACGATACGCAACTGCAGAAGATGTGCTTGGAAGAAATGCATGAGGAAAATCTCATGAACAATCACAATACGCGACACCCGCCCCAGCCAGAGTACACCAATTACATCTGGGAAAGTTTTTTTAAACAACGAACGGAGATTATCTTACTGAGAGAGCACTGTGAGAGAAGGACCGCTGAAGCAGATAAACTGTTCAGACAGCTTCTCGATAAGGAAGATATTATAAAGGAGAAAGAAATGGAACTCCTAGACATGCAGGGAAGGATCTTTGAGCTCCAAGCAAAGCTTAATAAAGTACAAGAAAAACCAACAGAAGAAATCCTCCAACAGAAGAAAAACGAGAAAGAGAGGGAAAAAAAGATTCAGGAGCTGCAAGTAAAGCTGGATGAAGCTCTGCAAAAAAATCAAGAACTCCTCCAAGAGAAGAAACAACTGGTCATAAAACTCCAAGGCACTGAGATAAATGAAAAAGTGCTGAAAGGAAGGGTTGAGTTTCTTCGAAAGAAAGCGCAACAGACCATGAAAAAGGAAGATATGGATTGCAAGCTTCAGGACAGCGAGAAACACAAGGAAGCCTTGCAAATAAAGCTTGATGAAGCTCTGCAAAAAAATCAAGAACTCCTCCAAGAAAAAGAACAAATGGACATAAAGCAGCGCAAACTGCAAGGCATGGAGGGAAAGTACAAAGCACTGCAGGCGAAGCTTGATAAAACACTGAACAAAAATAAAGAGTTGCTTCAAGAAAAAAAGCAACTAGAAATTAAACAGAAAGAAACGGACTCCAAGCTTGAAGGCGTGGAGGAAAAATACACCGCGCTGAAAATAAAGCTTGATAAAACAGTGCAAAGAAATAAGGATTTCCTACAAGACAAAGAACAATGGGAAATAAAGCAGAAAGAAGATAAACAAATTCTCCAGGACTTTGAGAGGAAAAACCAACAACTGCAAGACTGTTATAACCAACTGAACTCCAAAACAACTGAGCTGGAGGGGGAAAAGAAAAAAGTGCAAAAACAATGCTCAGAGATGCAGAGTAAGCTCAGTGACATGCTGAGAAAAAACACAGAACTGGAGAAACTTTCCAACAATTTGAAGTGCAAAAACACTGAGGTGCAGATGTTAAAGCAGCAAGTAGAGAAAACAAACAAAGACCTGCAGTGTACACTTCAAGAACTCGAGAGAAGTCAGCAGCTACAAGACGCACACAACAAATTACAACACAGTTATACAGAGATGCACGAGGCAAAGCTTATGCAGGAGGCCAAATGTAAAGAACTGAAAGAAAGGCTGGAAGAAAAACAAGCCAAATTAGAAGAAGTGGAGACAACATGCAGGAAACTTGAGAAGGAAAACACACAAACAATTGATGAGTTACGAACCCTCATCCTAGAGAAAATAGTGCTCGTGGAAAAGATCACGGAAAAGAAGAAAAAACGCTTCCGCTTCTTCTGGAGAAAGAGCACTCCTGCTTTTTCTACTTTTTCTACTTTTCCTTCTGCTGATGTCACCCCGTCTTCCTCCTCCACCGTTGCATCGTAATTTTCACCTTAACTCCTAACACCTGCCCCATCTCCCCCCCCCCCCCCCCCCCCTCTCTTTCACCCTCACCCCCCAACCAGTCCCGACAGTTGACTGGCCCCTCTAGAGCCTGGTTCTGTCATAGGTTTCTTCCTTTAAAGGGAGTTGTTCCTATCCACTGTCGCACCCAGTGCTTGCTCAGAGGGCATAGTTGGGGTTCTCTCTCCTCTCTTTCCTCCTTTCTATCCCTTTCCTTTACCCTCTTCTTTAACCCCCACCCCTCCCCCTTTTCTATTTCCTTAATAATTTAATAATAAACACAATTGGCTACATTTTAAATGTGTCTGATCAACGTCTTCATTCAAGAATGAATTGTCTTTCTCACGGAGTCATGTGTATTTTGTGTTTTCCTCGGGCTGGTGATCCCCGCGGTTGTTCAGCCCCGGAGTCCAGAGTTTTAGTGTTTTAATCACATTTAGTGTTACATTTTAGATCACCACAATAGGATATCCATAATTTAGGATTCAGGCATTTGTTTTAGTTCAATATCGTAATCATTCTATGACTGAGTAGTTTACAGAACCTTCAGTCTGCACCAATAACTTCTGTTGGAGATATTTGTTCTTATTTTTTTATTATTTTGAAATTAGTTAAAGTTTGTTGTTAGTTTACTTATATTTTGGGGTTTATTTACAAGTTTATTTGTAGGTTAATATTTGTTTCAATGTTTTGTTTGTTTGATGTTACCTTGTTAAATTAGTCAGTAAAAGCTGTAGGGCCATTTTGTTTCTATAAATAAAGAGACTGGTATAGGACCAGCATGCACTGGGGTGAGCCTATGGTTTTTTACTAGAGCAGGAGAAGCAGCAGGACGTAACTAAAAATGGATCTTGTTATTGCTTGCCAAACTGGATAAAATAAACCATAAGAACGCAACTTTAAAGTTTGGACAGTGGACTTCTTTTGCCTGCGTACGAAATATTATCTCAGTGCAGCAGTGGCTTGTGGACTTTTAATTGTGGGATGTTTGGTTTGTCAAACAAAAGGAATTGCCACTACAAAAAGTAAAAAACCTGCCCGTGGACAAAGGAATAATCCTTCATTAATGGATATGTTGGATATATGGATTCTCAGTGTGCTGTGCATCTTTATAATGTTTGAAATAATCCAAGAGGACAATAAAAATGTCGGATATTAAGAGTAAACAAGAGAGTAAACAAGAGGATGACACTCAGATGCAAGCAGAGAAAAGAAGCATCAAATTTACGCCAAAAGGTTTGGATTTGTATATAAAGACATGCCAAGAAAAGCGGAGTTCAATGTGTAAGCAAGCATCTAAGTACATGGGGAAAATTTCTGCTTTAATGACCTCACATGAGAACGTTAAGGAAGTGTCTTCTGAATTTGGGAAGTTTATTAAATGCTATCAAGATGCAAACGCTTTGCAAGAATCCTTTTTAAGTTTGCCACTGCCAGAAGATGAAGTGAAAAGGCAAAGCGCACATTTTCAGTCTAAGGTGACAGCATTCTCTGTTTTTATGGACAAAGTAAAGGTTTGGTTGCAGGAAGCAGGCGAGCCGTATACTGAACAAAGCAATACTGCTCTTAATGATCAAGCTGTTGAAAGTTTGGATGAAATAAATCCTGAAGACAGTGTCTCTAATATCTCAAGTGTAAAGCCACCTTCGAAAACATTGTCACAGCAAAGTCGAATTTCATCAACATCTTCCGCACGCATTAAAGCTGCGGCTGACAAGGCAGCGCTCATGGAGCGACTCGCTGCATTAAAGAAAAACATTCTATTGAAGCGCAAGAGGAAAAACTGAGAAAAGAAAAGGAGAAATTATCCTTGGAAACAGAGTTGGCAGCAACTAAGGCAAAGCTTCGTGTCTTAAAAATAAACTCAGTTTGTAGCTCTGAGCGTTCTGATGGAATGAACTCTTATTTTGAAAGAGGGCACGTACAAGAAGCGCCTTGTGCTGATACATTTGTTCCGGCAGAAAGAGATTACTCTGGTACAAATTCTACATCTGAATCACAAGTAATCGTACCTCAAAACTCAATCAACTGGAAGCAGAACAAATTCCACTGTTCTGCATAGTTGTTTGTTTTGTTCACACAGCAATCATTTACTAGAGAATTGTAAGCAGTTTAAAGCTAAAATTCATCGGGATAAGCTGACTTTTATCAAGGAAAGGGGAATTTGTTTTGGTTGTTTAAAAGTTGGTCACATAAGCATTTGAGACACAGCAGCTGAGCAAATGATCATTTCATGCTGAAGACATCCTCAGACAGAATTAAACACATACATAAACACAGCCTGGTGCCAATAACACAGCTAATGACACTGCTGTATCACTGGCTTTACTGATTAAAGACCATATCTGAAGGAAATCTTTGAACACAACAGAAAGTGACCTTTTAAACCTGCGACACTGATGCTGCATTCAAGGACCATTAAAAACATTTGAAAGGACTTAAGAACATGAAGAAAATGTGACTTGTTTCTCTGTAATGAAGCTGTTTTAGTGAAGAAAGTTGAAAGGTCACAGAGCGACTGCTGAATCTTCTGCTCTAAACATGAACTCTGAACTTTGTGATGCTTCAGGAGGAAAACTGCTTCAGTTATTCTCTCAGATTAGTTTCATATTTTCTGCATCAGATTTGAGTGAGATCCTGGAATGAAGACAGAAGAAAAGACTTTGTTCAAAGTTTGATTTATAGTCAAACCTTCCAGTTTATTCACACAATAAAACATCAACACAATATATGAATTCATTCATTAAAATCACAGTTTTTCCTCATTTGTTTGATGATTTTGACAAAAACAAACACAAACACACACACATGGTCGGCCATACTCATGAAGAGAAATGTCGACATTTTTCAATACAAATATTCCAGAAACATTTAGAGGATAGAGAAGTTTACATTTTCATGTGGAGAAATATTTTAGTAAATGAAAATGATGATGAGCAGTGATAGCCTCCATAAACAGTCACAGGAAAGATCTCCTTTAAAAACTCAGAAACATCAAGAGAACAACTAGAAGATGTGGAGGTACCACCCATAATGTTTGACTGACAGCTGATCTCTGTGCAGAAATGATGGAGAGAAAATAAAATGAAACTAAAATACAGATTTAAACCCACAATATGAAAGACTTCAGTCTATTTGAGCTTAATCAACTCAGCAGTGTCTTCATAATAATAAGGCAACAGTCCAGCATAGAGCGGCTGAGTGAATGTGGTCTGGACTCTGTGGAGGAGAGTCATGGTTTCAGAGACGCTGTAGAAGGACAAAATACCTGCTCTGTGATCCAGGTACACTCCTACTCTGGAGGAACGAGGACCTGAGACACGAGTTTGGATGTTGTTGTGCCAAAATGTAAAACTGTTGTTGTACTGAAATGTAAACTTATTGTTGTTACAATTTAATGACCAAGATTTGTCATTATGTCCAAATTTACATTCATTACTATTCCCTGCTCTGCTGATATTCTTGTGTGCGACTGCTACATCAACTCCTCTCCCTCTCCACTCCACCTCCCAGTAACAACGTCCAGTCAGACTCTCTCTACTCAGGACCTGACAACATACAGTGAATCTGTCTGGATGATCAGAATAAGACTGTTGTTGTTTCATTACTGTTACTTTTCTGTTCCCCTCTGATAATAACAGCCATGTGTTTGCTGTGTTTGGATCCAGTGTGATTTCACGTGAATATTGTAAGAATCCAGCTCTGGTCTTTGGCTCTGGTTGTGACAGTAAAACATCCACTTCAGTGACTGTCAGTGAGATGTTTGTCCATTCCTCTCTCAGAATGTCCTGTAGTTTATCTCTGACCTCTGACACAGCTGCTGTCACATCCTCAAAGTAGCTCAGAGGACGGATATTGATGCTGGATGAGTCTGTAGACTCACTGAGTGCTGACAGTGAGGGGTAGTTGTGTAGAAACTGGATGTGATCCTCTGTGTGTGAGAGCTGCTTCAGCTCAGCATCTTTCCTCTTCAGCTCAGTGATCTCCTGCTCCAGCTTCTCCTGAAGCTCTTTGACTCGACTCACTTCAGTTTCCTGCTGGGATCTGATCTGCTGCTTCACATCAGAGCTTCTTTTCTGGATGAGATGGATCAGCTCAGTGAAGATCTTCTCACTGTGCTCCACTGTTTGATCAGCAGACTGATTGATGGCCTCCACCTCCTGTTGAAGCAGCTTCACATCTTTCTCTCTGTCCTGGATTCTCTGCTGGATGTTTTGTCGACTCACCTCCAGCTCTCTCTGCCTCTCAGTCCTTTCTGCTGCAGCTGAGACTGTGTCGTGGCCTTTATGTTCATCCACAGAGCAGAGATAACAGATACTCTGCTGATCAGTACGGCAGAACATCTTCATCACCTCATCATGACGAGAGCAGATGTTCTCCTGGAGCTTCTTGGAGGGCTCCACCAGCTTGTGTTTCTTAAATGGAGCCACATCATAATGAGGCTGAAGGTGTTTCTCACAGTAAGATGCCAGACAGAATAAACAGGACTTGAAGGCTTTTATTTTTCTTCCAGTGCAGAAATCACAGGCCACATCTTCAGGTCCAGCATAGCAGTGATCAGCAGGAGCAGCTTGGAGTCCAGTCTTCTTCAGCTCCTCCACTAAATCTTCCACTAATAAGTTTTTCTCCAGGGCAGGCCTCGCTGTGAAAGTCCTCCGGCACTGAGGGCAGCTGTAGATTTTCTTCTTTTCCTCTTCATCCCAGAAGCTTTTAATACAGTTCATGCAGTAGCTGTGTCCACAGGGAATAGTCACCGGATCCTTCAGTAGATCCAAACAGACTGAACAGCAGATTTTTGTTTGATCCATTTGATTCATGTGCTGTGCCGTTTCACCGTCTCTCAGTGACTGTCAGACAGTTTCACTTCCTCTGAACAGAAACAACCTTTGTGCTCTGAAGGGAAACAGATCTCTGCTCTTGTTCACCTCCTACAGGAAATGAGGCTCACCAGCAACTGCATTTACACCATGTTGTTTAGACCCATCCTGATACAGACACATCTGTGAAGGGAGGCACTAAAGAAATATTCTTACAGAGTGACCAAGAGCCAATCACATGATGCAGGGTGTGGTATGTTTGGTTACAGCATGCAGTAACAAGTCTGACCCAGTTAAACTTTAACAATTCATTTCTTCATGGTGCAAATATATAGTAGACTCAGGAGTTTAACTCAGTTTTCTTGGCCTTTGTTTATCGTTTCATTTGAAATCTTAATGGGTAAAGATCATCATAATTACATATGAAATTATATGTACAAGTTATATGTTCCATTACACTTTTAACAGCACAGATTATACAGCAAACATCAGATTCATGGATGGAGCCAGAGGCTAAATGACTGTTCAGCCCTCTTTAAGAAACGATCTTCATATGACGACAAACACGGCAACAATCAGCTGTCAAACTGTACAAGAAGTTCACAGTAATGTAAAAGAAGTTATATCACTTTATTTTTAAACGTACGCACTCAGGGTCAGGACTGAAGACACTGATCGAGAAAATACTCTAAATATAAATATTCACCTAAACATTCAAAATTATTCAATTGCATGAAAAGAAATATGAACTCTCTACAATACTGGCTTCTGATTGGTTGAAAAAGCAGGCGCTGAACTTCAGAAGAGCTAAAGCTGCAAAACTGTGTAAACCCAGAGTGGATGCTGCCCTCTGACCTTTCAGAAGTACGATCTTTTTATGAAGACACAGAGGCAGAGTTATTATTCATCACTTTAAAGATGATATTCGTTATATGTTCTTCACTCGTTGTCTAGTAAAGTCCAGAAAATGAGACACATGATTTCAAAACATACAGCTGCATGTTAGAGATCACAGAGTTCTTCAGTCTTATGAGAACTCATGGAGACTAAATGTCAGACACATCAACAGTAAATGTCGTTCCTCCCCCCGTGAGTTTGTGTCCTCCACACTTGTTTACACAAACATCTGAGGTTTGAACAGTGTGCAAAACCACATGTTACAAAGCTGCTGAGCTACTGAATACTGGAATATTTCATTCAATATCACCATCTGACCAAAGGACAAACACAGAGAGGATTAGAGCGCCAAACTTTGTTTCAAACTGTTTCCGATTTTAGAGGCAAAAAGCAGAATTTCTACCTGGACAAAGAAATCAAAGCAGGAGCAAAACAAGCTTTTTACATTTATTCAAAGGCATTATGTGACTGTACTCTGAGCCACAGCCTCCTAAAGTAAAGACATTTGATCATCTAAACCAGACAGAGTCATGTTTTCAGCAGTGTCTGTATCCTCCATATAGACCATGCCATGGTCCACCTAGGGTGACCAGGTGTCTGACTTTATGTGGGACTACACAGCGCTCAGTCCTTGTTTACCTGTGCCACACACACATTGAGCCAATGTCCAGTTTTTTTATTGACTCTAGTTTCTGTCGATCGGTAGGCCCACAAAAAAACCCTGTACAGGAAGTAGATTTCATCTCTCTGATAAAAGGAGTTCTAATCCCTGATCCTATGAGTCTGACCCAGTAGATAATATTGATATGATCATATTTATGCCTTTGTTGTTTCACAAAGGGTTAAAAACATTCACAGGTTGGACTGTGGTTCTCCTTTTAGCGTCTCTGCTGGAATTTTAACTGTGAACCTCTTAGATCCAAACTTCTGAACTGCTCATCTCACAGAGGACAAAAGGGAAGAACCCCGAATCTCTTCTTCACCTCACTTTTATACCTGCTCACCCTTTCTCCCCCCTTCCCTCACTGGACGTCACATCTGCACACTTGGGCCAATCAGGTTGTTGACATTTGATCATCTGATGTGCACCCACACCTCATCTCTCTCTCTGATTTACAAGATTTAACACAAAGTTTAAAGTTTAAAATCACTTCATTACATTTTCTTTGTTATTCTTAACACAGAAAATTCACATTCAAAAACTTAACACAGAATAAAACAGAGTAGCCAGTAGTGGGACATGGTTCCAGCAACTCTGATGGTGACGGCCCATTTGAAGCTGAAGCTCCGGCACATGTGTCAAAAAATCAACACACTGCTTCAGAAACGCTGTGCTGAGGCTTGGTTTGACTGAACAGAGTCACGTGATCAATGACGTCTGAAGCTTCATTCAGCACGTCACTGCTTCAGTACCTGATTCAAAGATTTATAAGGAATTGAACCATTGGTGGGATTTGTGCCGTGTTTTGGTGATTTTGTGAGAGCGAATCAGTGTGTGACATAATTATAGACATGGAGCCAGGAAGAGAGGACGCTCTGCCTGTTCCTCAATAAAAACCAGTTCATCAGCATTTCTGCTCCCAGGTCTAAAATGTACATAAGAAATATGATATACACATAATTATAATGATATAACTTATAGTATATTATATATAAACGTACCAGTCTGCTGGTTAATTACATAATCAGGTGGAAGCAGTGACCTCACAGCACAAGCGTACTCACAACCTATTATAATATTGTGCTTTACATTGTTATATTTAGTGTATTTTTTTTATTACTAACAAACTACAAGAAGTCACAAGCAACAGGAGAACACACTATGGCACATGTTTACACAAGAACGTTTTATTCATCTAAATTATTTATTATTAAAATCGACATAACAGAATTTTTTTCACGTAAAACAAATACATGTTCAAAGCACCATGTCAGCCCGATATCAGACACAACTGTCACGTGACATTAAAGAGAAGCTGTCAGTTCATCTCTGCAGAGTGGGCAATCATAATGACGCAGTTCATTATAAGCTGTAGATTCAAGCTGCGCTTCATAGTTTTGTCCACCAGATGTCACCAAACAGGACTGTGTTGAAAAGCTTCGAGTAATGAACCGTTTTTCAATCCAAGCTTCAGAAAGCTTCATTTGGACATCAGAGGCCGTCTGATGTTAACTGGCAGCCCTTTATAGACTGCTGCTAATTTACCCTGAAGCCAAACCACTATCTGGGGTTACATACTGAACTAAGCTACACGCACATTTCACACACAATCAAGAGAAATCACAGGTAAGACAATCGTATCCAAAATTCTTGTCTGCAAGAAAAATACAATAACATAAGAACAAGCAAAATATAAGAACGGGTAAATCTGAGGATTATAAACAAACATTCAATAAAATATAACAAACTTTTGTTAAATATCAATATTAAAACCACCCATGTGTGTTTATATGGTTAAGTAATGAAGACGACCTTCATTACACACTTACACACGCACACGCACACACACGCACACACACACACACACCACGGTCAGATTCTTGGTGAGGTCAATCACTGTTACTCTATTTTCTGATTCATTATACTGGTTAACTTAAACATATTTATTTTTAATTATTTAATTTATTTTCAACATGCCAGTATTGAGAAACTGAGCATAATTAAACCTCAGAAAAACTGCATATAAGTTCTGGTAACTGGCACATATTTATGTTTAATATGTTGTTTTAAATTTTGATCATTTTAGCTGTTTGTGCGACTGTGTTAAACATTTTTTTTCAAGATGGCGGCACAGACACAGGCAACGTCTGCTTCCTCAAACAAAACAGTGTTCACGTCTTTGTTTTGCCCTTTTTCTTGTTTTTTTTTTTCTTTTTACAATGCTCCTACAGTTTTGAGCTCCTCAAACTTTTCAGTCATGGAAGCGTTACTCAGGAACTGTTGACTGCTTCGGTGGCATCTACCATCAGGGACCAAGGCAGTACTCCAGGAGGATTTCAAAAAGCTTCAGTGACAGCTGAGACACTCGGAGGCTGTGACAAGGAATACAGACCATCACCGACTACAAGCCCACTCTGCAGACTGTTGTTGGTGTCATGTAATTAATGTATTCGTAGTGCTTATTTTCTTATTATATTGTTTTATGTATTTTAACAAGAGAGGCTTTTAGAAACTAAGCTCAG
The DNA here is from genome assembly GCF_041146795.1 of Maylandia zebra. Taxonomy (NCBI): domain Eukaryota; kingdom Metazoa; phylum Chordata; class Actinopteri; order Cichliformes; family Cichlidae; genus Maylandia; species Maylandia zebra. Next base: position 5,580,031 of record NC_135184.1, read on the forward strand.
ACGAGACAAAAACTAGGTCAGAGGGTGACAGGTTGCCCTGGCAACAGACTTTAGAAAGAGGAAGTTTAGTGCAGAGCTGCACCGGAAATCTGACACAAAAAGAAAGAGGAACTAACTGAGTGTGTGTGACGTGCTGCAGAAATATAACCATGCTGGCTGCTACTGCTTTCAGACCTGAGCGTGTGTGTTCGTGTGTTCAGGTCTCCGTCTCCGGAAATGTAAAATAAAGATCATTTTTTGAGCTTTGACCCCTCTGAGTACAGTCTTTTTCTGCCGCCAAACGAATTCAAAAGAACTGAATTTAATATTGGTTTCATGTCTTTACCGGATGAGCTAAACAAATTCTTCGCTCGCTTTGAGGCACAGACCTTCACCCCCGCACAGAGGACCCCCCCCCCCCCAACGATCGGGTGGTGAGACTATCCCCAGACAGTGTGTGGAGGTCCCTTGCTAGGATCACTCAAAGCCCCAGGTCCTGACAACATGTAAATTGTTCTGCTCTCTGACAAACCATCAGAGGTGCAGCACGTGTATCATTTGGTGTTTGAAACAGAAACAAAAGCAAAGAGTTAAAGGAAGACATATTTGAAGAAGGAGGAAAATGAAAACAAGACGTCACTGAGCAACAACCTGACAGAACGAGAGCCAACAGTTTACTATCAGAACTGAGGCTGATCATTAACAGGGAGCAGCAGGTAACAAGGTCATCAGCAGTGGAGGAAAGTATGGAAGTAATACTCAGCTTCATATTTGAAGATACTCTAGTATCTTAGCTGCAGGTCTGGAACAATGGTTTTATTTCCTTTCCCATTAAACATCTCACACAGCCCCTCATCTGTGACCCTTAGCAAACCCACTGGATATCTACCTGCACATAAAGGAGATCAGATCAGTTCCATCTAGACCAGCTGTAACAGGAAAACGCTGATTACACTTTGATGCATCACTTTCAGTTTGTCATATAAGACAATATATCAGATTGAGGCATTATTTTCCTGCAGTGAGTAAATCTACTTTGTACTTTACTCTTTTCTTTTAGGTAAAGGCTCTAAACAGTACTTGTACACTGTGGAAATCCCATAAGAACGTCTCCTGAACTCTGAAAAAAAACAAAACAAAGACTAAAAGGAGGTCATGGGTGCTGATGATGATGATGATGATGATGGTGAGGAGGAGGAGGAGGAGGAGGAGGAGTAGCATGCATTTAAAAAGTGACTGATGTCCTAGAATACAACAGAACAGTGTCTCTACAAACTTATGAAAACATGACAGTCTTGCATTAGTTTGTATTCTTATGATTTCAAAAAACGAGGGAAAAATCTCCTTGAAATGCACAATTCCTTTTTGTTATTTCTTAGTGTGTGACGTATTTTATTGGCTTTATGATTGGTGCAAACAGTTTCCTGATTCATAATGGAAATAGATTTTAGACACAGGAGGAACACGCAGTGATCAGCAGGAGCAGCTTGGAGTCCAGTCTTCTTCACACTGAGGAGGGACATATATGCAGGAACAGTTGTCATAACTGTTACAACCACCAGATGGCGAAAGAGTCCCACTGCAACTTTAAGCCATGAAGGATGTGTCTTGATGTTTGCTTGTGATAAATCTGCTTTATGTGAGTCTTTTTCAGAAAGTAACAGTAATATGTCTGATTATATGTCTTTAATCAGTAAAGTCTCGCTTTGCTGGAAATAAATAAATAATTGTAAACATGCAGCTGTATGTTAGAAGTCAAAGGGTCCTTAAGTCTTCTGTAAATTGACGGGGATCAAATGAAGGACACAAGTATCTGTTCTTACTCTAATAAATGCTGCTTTAATATCCAACAGACTATTTTCCTTCCTCATCAGCAGCAAACAGCTCGACTGCGTCTGTGCATTTGTGTCCTCCATACTTGTTTCCACAGACATCTCAGGCTTGATGCCACGATGCAGTGTAGAAACCTGACAACCCTCTGACTCATGTTCAAATGTTCAAGGACATTTCTCAGGATCATGTATGACCCCTTTTTGACATTTGGACTTTCATTAATAATATTTGTGTTTCTGAGTCATTTTTGTGGAGACTTCTGTCCAACGTAGTGTCCAAATGAAGCCTGAAGCTTTTCTTCACCCTCTTGTCAGATGGTCAGCAACAAAACTCTGTTCCAACCAATGTCTGATAAGAGATGAGACACAGCAGCTGAGCAAATGATCATTTCATGCTGAAGACATCCTCAGACAGAATTAAATACATACATAAACACAGCCTGGTGCCAATAACACAGCTAATGACACTGCTGTATCACTGGCTTTACTGATTAAAGACCATATCTGAAGGAAATCTTTGAACACAACAGAAAGTGACCTTTTAAACCTGCGACACTGATGCTGCATTCAAGGACCATTAAAAACATTTGAAAGGACTTAAGAACATCAAGAAAATGTGACTTGTTTCTCTGTAATGAAGCTGTTTTAGTGAAGAAAGTTGAAAGGTCACAGAGCGACTGCTGAATCTTCTGCTCTAAACATGAACTCTGAACTTTGTGATGCTTCAGGAGGAAAACTGCTTCAGTTATTCTCTCAGATTAGTTTCATATTTTCTGCATCAGATTTGAGTGAGATCCTGGAATGAAGACAGAAGAAAAGACTTTGTTCAAAGTTTGATTTATAGTCAAACCTTCCAGTTTATTCACACAATAAAACATCAACACAATATATGAATTCATTCATTAAAATCACAGTTTTTCCTCATTTGTTTGATGATTTTGACAAAAACAAACACAAACACACACACATGGTCGGCCATACTCATAAAGAGAAATGTCGACATTTTTCAATACAAATATTCCAGAAACATTTAGAGGATAGAGAAGTTTACATTTTCATGTGGAGAAATATTTTAGTAAATGAAAATGATGATGAGCAGTGATAGCCTCCATAAACAGTCACAGGAAAGATCTCCTTTAAAAACTCAGAAACATCAAGAGAACAACTAGAAGATGTGGAGGTACCACCCATAATGTTTGACTGACAGCTGATCTCTGTGCAGAAATGATGGAGAGAAAATAAAATGAAACTAAAATACAGATTTAAACCCACAATATGAAAGACTTCAGTCTATTTGAGCTTAATCAACTCAGCTGTGGCTCCAACTACATTGTAGTAAAATGTCAGTCCAGCATAGAGCGGCTGAGTGAATGTGGTCTGGACTCTGTGGAGGAGAGTCATGGTTTCAGAGACGCTGTAGAAGGACAAAATACCTGCTCTGTGATCCAGGTACACTCCTACTCTGGAGGAACGAGGACCTGAGACAGGAGTTTTAATGTTGTTGTACCGAAATGTAAAACTGTTGTTGTTACAATCTAATGACCAAGATTTGTCATTATGTCCAAATCCATATTCACTCCCTGTTCTGCTGATATTCTTGTATGCGACTGCTACATAACCTCCTCCCCCTCTCCACTCCACCTCCCAGTAGCAACGTCCAGTCAGACTCTCTCTACTCAGGACCTGCCACCATTGACTGAATCTGTCTGGATGATCGGAATAAAACTGTTGTTTCATGAAGGTTACTTTTCTGTTCCCCTCTGATAATAACAGCTGTTTGTACGCTGTGTTTGGATCCAGTGTGATTTCACATGAATATTTTAAGAATCCAGCTCTGGTCTTTGGCTCTGGTGGATCTGACAGTAAAACATCCACTTCAGTGACTGTCAGTGAGATGTTTGTCCATTCCTCTCTCAGAATGTCCTGTAGTTTATCTCTGACCTCTGACACAGCTGCTGTCACATCCTCAAAGTAGCTCAGAGGACGGATATTGATGCTGGATGAGTCTGTAGACTCACTGAGTGCTGACAGTGAGGGGTAGTTGTGTAGAAACTGGATGTGATCCTCTGTGTGTGAGAGCTGCTTCAGCTCAGCATCTTTCCTCTTCAGCTCAGTGATCTCCTGCTCCAGCTTCTCCTGAAGCTCTTTGACTCGACTCACTTCAGTTTCCTGCTGGGATCTGATCTGCTGCTTCACATCAGAGCTTCTTTTCTGGATGAGATGGATCAGCTCAGTGAAGATCTTCTCACTGTGCTCCACTGTTTGATCAGCAGACTGATTGATGGCCTCCACCTCCTGTTGAAGCAGCTTCACATCTTTCTCTCTGTCCTGGATTCTCTGCTGGATGTTTTGTCGACTCACCTCCAGCTCTCTCTGCCTCTCAGTCCTTTCTGCTGCAGCTGAGACTGTGTCGTGGCCTTTATGTTCATCCACAGAGCAGAGATAACAGATACTCTGCTGATCAGTACGGCAGAACATCTTCATCACCTCATCATGACGAGAGCAGATGTTCTCCTGGAGCTTCTTGGAGGGCTCCACCAGCTTGTGTTTCTTAAATGGAGCCACATCATAATGAGGCTGAAGGTGCTTCTCACAGTAAGATGCCAGACAGAATAAACAGGACTTGAAGGCTTTCATTTTTCTTCCAGTGCAGACATCACAGGCCACATCTTCAGGTCCAGCATAGCAGTGATCAGCAGGAGCAGCTTGGAGTCCAGTCTTCTTCAGCTCCTCCACTAAATCTGCTAACATGGTGTTTTTCTCCAGGACAGGCCTCGCTGTGAAAGTCCTCCGGCACTGAGGGCAGCTGTAGATTTTTTTCTTTTCCTCTTCATCCCAGAAGCTTTTAATACAGTTCATGCAGTAGCTGTGTCCACAGGGAATAGTCACCGGATCCTTCAGTAGATCCAAACAGACTGAACAGCAGAATTTTGTTTGGTCCATTTGATTCATGTGCTGTGCCGTTTCACCGTCTCTCAGTGACTGTCAGACAGTTTCACTTCCTCTGAACAGAAACAACCTCTGTGCTCTGAAGGGAAACAGATCTCTGCTCTTGTTCACCTCCTACAGGAAATGAGGCTCACCAGCAACTGCATTTACACCATGTTGTTTAGACCCATCCTGATACAGACACATCTGTGAAGGGAGGCACTAAAGAAATATTCTTACAGAGCGACCAAGAGCCAATCACATGATGCAGGGTGTGGTATGTTTGGTTACATCATGCAGTAACAAGTCTGACCCAGTTAAAGTTTAATAGTTTATCTTTACTTGGATGTTTGAAATTTGACAGTCAACACTCAGTGAGTTCATTTTATATTTCAAAAAGTTCAGCAAAGTTTAGGATGCTGTGATGAATAAAAATAAATGACACTTTATATTTTGACATTTTCTAATCTTAGTTCATTCTCACACTTACAGAATGATGCATGGGAACAACTGACTCCACTAAATGTTCAAATGAAATTACTGTACAAGACAGGCAGCAAGCTTGATTTCTTGATTATTTTTTTAAATAGTAAAATATATGTAAAACTATTTAAAAAACAAATACAGATAGTGTTCTAATTCTACATTCTTTAGTAATGTTTCCCGTGTACCACCATGGATTTCGAAACAATACATTAATATGTGCTTTAAATGCAGACACTCAAACATAACTCAACATTCACACTGAAGATACACAGTAGACATAAGAATCAGTTTTCATGCCCTTTATTTTTTCTTTCATTTAAAATCTTTTTGGTAAAGATCATCATAATTACCCATTAACTTTCATGTGCAGCTTGAATGTTTCACTACACTGTTGGCAGCAAACTAGAAGCTAAACGACTCTTCAGTCCAAGGGCGTAGATTTGGCATTAACGGAAGGGACATGTCCCCACCAAGATCCAGCGATTATTGAATTGTCCCCACCAATAATTTGAAAGAAAAACAAACCCGATAGAAAGAAAAAAACGATCTGTCAACGTCTCATTCGCCCAGCGGTGCAGAAAGAGTTAAATTACGTTCTCTACTGGAGTCCTACGTCATGTGACAAATATGGCCAATGTGATTGGAGCTCTGTTTAGTTTTAGCAGCGGCAAGCCTGCGCTGCGAACCACTGGATGAGAGACTCACTGAAAAGGCAGCTGGTTTTATTACTCAGTGATTTGTTGTTACAAAGATAAAAATTGTGAACAGGAAGAAGTAATGGTATTACTTCTTCCTGTTCACAAGAAGTCACCACAGCAGGTAGATGCCTTTCCTGAACCAAACCCAATGGGATAAGCGTCTCCTTCTGGGATCTTTCACCTGGTAGGCGAACCACTGTAAACCACAATACCAACTAAACCACTTGATAGTTTAGTTAAGAAAAAGTCTGTACAGATAAGGAACGTGCATTCTTCACCAGCTTTAAACCTTTGTTCACATGTAATGCTATATTCCACACTTTGCTATCAGTTGTGTACAAATCGGTGGCTACTCATGAGTTCATCTGAACTTTCATACAACTGAGCTCAACAAACAATAACTGTCAGTCAGCAGAGGAAACTCATTTTTCCTCCAAAGTGATTTAGTACATCAGAAATCTACGGTGTGTTTATTTTTGTTATTCAGTTCAGTTGTGCGTCAAGCTGACTGCTGTTAATCGTACCGATCAGGCACAAAAGTAAAAGCAGATAGGAATGATACTGTCAATCCGAAAGTCCACCACAAGCTGAAAGAAACAACTCTAAATGCTGTAAAAGAACAATAAATGTTTTTCCACAAAAAAGCAAAACCAAAGGCTCTGAGCCTGGCCTTTTAACGGCTTCACCTACTTTGGAGTTTTTTAAAAACTTCAATACTAGCGTTTTATCTTTCCTGACTTTGTTTAACTTTACTTTTAAATAACCCTTTAATCTCTGGGAAATAATAAAATCATCTTCAGTTTTAGTTTTTTCTTGAGCAAAATACATAGAAGACAGCAGATGCATCCAATAAATTTCTCCCGAGTAGGCTGACCCAGTCAAAAAGGCTCACTGTCTGGTGATACATCTTAATCTCGTGTGGTTTTACATTGCTGTAAAAACTTTATTACTACAGATATCTAATAAAAAAACAAAACTGCTGTCACAGCCACTACAAACACAGACTTACATTGAGTTCTATGATCCAGAGCATGGTGACGAACAAGAGGTCAAAGGTGACAAAGAGGCAGAAAGTCCTCCTCACATCCGAGATGCATTTCTTCTCTCCGATGTCGTACGGCTCCAATCTCACAGAAACGGCCGGGGAGTTGACAGACCCCATGCCTGTTCTGACAGGGATCTGTGAGTAGCTACCGCTGCTGCTGCCTCCACCACGTCGGCCTTCCATCGCTGGCCACCCCACCTGGGCAGGGCTGGCCCCACCTACTGGTCAATTTTAGGAAAGAGTCAGAGGTGGAAGATCATTGGAGCTGGAAGCGAGGCTGGTGTTGGTGATGTGGAGTCACTGTGTGGAGGTTAAAAGCATCACTGCATCTGTAGAAAAGAAGATGAAGAAGGTAAAGAAATGGCAATCTCCTCTCAGGGAGTAAACCTCAGCGATTTTCTAAAGCATCTAAGTCTTTGTAGACATAATAAAAATTCTGACAATCTTCTGCTTTTTTTTTTTTGAACAACATAGTAAAGCAGATTAAGCTCCATCAGGCTGTGGATTTACATTGTTGAGTTAGATTTTATAACGATTTGTTCATAATACAAAGCTTTTAGAGATCTTTGGACTTTGCAGTGCTAAGAGTGTTTATGTTTCTGGCGGACTACAGCTTTCTTGGCTGCTGCCTCAAAGCACACTGTGCGCTGTCTATCTTACGTGCTGCACAATATCGTTTATTATTTAGTAACTATTGATATCTATGGCTAGCTAGTTTATTGTGATGGTGCTTTTTTTTTTTCTATTATTATGTTGCTCTTTGTTGTTTGCTGTCTCCTCTGTTTTTTTTTTTTCTCCATACAGGTGACCCAGGAGTTTTTTCTGTTGTTTGTTTTTTTTTCTCTCTTCCCCCCCTTCTCACCGTCTCTTCTCCCCTTTGGTTTTCTTTCTTTCTCTCCCCCTCTTTCTTTCATTCTTTCCCCCTGTCCTATCCCACAGTTATGTCTGTCCCGTTTGCAACTGAAAATAAAATAAATTCATAATTATAATAAAGGTCAACCAAATGGACCAATATGGCAAGGCCATGATGATCCACTTGGTAAAATAAATCCGCTTGGCATCTTTCTTGGCCTCAAGACAACAATTCTGATGGCTATAGATCCAAACGGGACAAAAAAAAAAAAAAAAAAAAAAGAATGTTTATGTTTCTGGTTTCTGAGAGCAGAGCTAAAAACAAAACAAAACAAAACAAAACACAAAACAAATAAAAAAAATAAGCACAACACAACCCCCCCCAAAATCTAATTCAAACCACTAGTCATGCACAAAACCAACCATATATATGCAAAGTTGTTGATGCTCTCTGTATGGTTGCCACTCAAACTCTTCACTGTATCTCAAAGACTGAACCCTTCAGGAGAAACTCATTTCTGCTGCTTGCGTCTGTGATTTCTTCACTACTCAACGTTTCTGAGATCTGGAACGCAGATCGACTAGTACCGTATTTTCACGACCATAAGGCGCACTTAAAAGTCTTAGATTTTCTTCAAAAAGTGCGGCGCGCCCTATAGCGCAGTGCGCCCTATGTGTTGTAAGGAGGACGTAGTAGAGAACACCATGAGAACGTTAAAGGGTGAAGTGTGGGCGTTGATTGTATATACCAGGACAATCGCACATACCTGTATAAAAGAACAGGTATGTGCATTATGCAGGACATCGTTGTTTTAACAACCCTGAAAATGGCAAAGAGACACGCTTACAAAGCACAGTTTAAACTGAAGGCCATCAGCTACGCGGAGGAACATGGAAATCGAGCAGCGGCGAGAGAATTTAAGGTTAATGAATCGATGGTTCGCAAGTAGAGGAAGCTGGAAAACAAGCTCCGACAGGTCAAGAATACGCAGCTGAGTTTCCGCGGACATAAGGCGATCATCGAGCAAAGAACGAGCGGGAGAAGCGTTTCGACGGTCACCATTCGGCTAAAAGCAGTTTCACTTTCACTTTTTATGAAACTGTGCCATTTTTCCATCCGGACCAGGACTACGGTAGCGCAGCAACTTCCAGCGGATTATAAGGAAAAGCTGGCCATCTTCCGCTCCTACTGCAGCAAACACATCGGCGACAAACACATCCAGCGATGGATGACCAATGGAGACCACAGTTTCACCAAGAGTGGAAGGCAGCGCCGGGCGAGTTACGCCACAATTTGCCAATGGATTGTAGATGCTTGGGCTAACATGTCTGCTGGCACTGTTGTTCGAGCTTTCGCAAAAGCCGGCATCATTTCCGAGGAGCCGCACGGCACGGAAAGTGACTCTGACAGTGAAGAAAGTGAACCTGGCATGTTTGATGAAGATTTAGCGCAGCTGTTCAATTCAGACACAGAGGATGAGGACTTCGATGGGTTTGATTGATGATAAAAATGTGAGTACCAAACTTTGTTTTGCTCCTGCTTTATTTTTAAATATGCACACTTGTATGCTTGTGTGTTGTTGATGATGACGATTACCGGCAATAGAAATGTGAGTAAGGTACCGAATTCAGGTTTGCTCCCGCTTTATTTTTAAATACGCATACGGTACTTGTATGCGCCCTATGGTCCAGTGCGCCTTATGTGTGTGTTAAATACAGTAAGGGCACACATAACTGAGACTGCGCCTTTTAGCACAGTGCGTCTTATGGTCGTGAAAATACGGTAAATCAAAACGTTCACCTTCTGGCTCAGTTCTCCCGTCACCACCACAGTCTAGTGCAACACCTGAGGTGTCGGATGTCATCCCAGCCTGTTCACATCCAGCAGTAAACTCTACTACATGGTGATTGTTCGGATGAAGTCAACAGAAACACAATGTCTGAAAAAAACGTTGTATTACATCTTTTTCTTCATGTTGTCACCACCCAGCTCATAGGAAGTGACAAATAAATGGGAGACCACACACAGGCTTTTAAAGACTGTAAGACATATTTAATGAAAATAAGGTAAAACAACTTAAAGACAATGTAAATGATATAACAGCCATAACTGAAACTTCCAAAAGAACATGATGAGTGGCAGACAGAGAGAGCCAGAGCCAGCCTCTCTAGCTGGTTCAGTCAAGGTGCCTTTGGATACACTGGGACTGGCCTCTCAGGTGTGCTGCATCAATAATTGCGTCAGCTCCACCTGTGTGGTGAAACCCATGCCTTGAACAAGCACACACTCACCAGTATCAGTAACCTGTGAAAATGGCAACACGGAGGCTAAGATAAAAGAATCCTTCGCTCCTGTGTCACGCAAAATCTTTACAGGAACTTTATGAACATCACCCGGGAGTGATACAAACCCATCGGACACAAAATCCTCAAACCCCGCATAGCTCTCTGAGTCAGACTTAGTCGAAACTGGCGTTTCCCGAGAGACTACTGAAATTTCCCGTGCAGGAATGGTAAGAGCCGCAGGCTTAACCTGTTTGCCTGTACGCGCCAACTTGCTTTTCAACAAGGGACATTCTGCTTTCCAGTGTCCATCGCCATGGCAGTAGTTGCATGCTTGACCAAACTTACTGGGCTTCACACCACCAATGGCCTTCGCAGGGTCCGATGACATAACCTTAGTTTGACCAAAAGCTGTAGCGGGAGCACCAACTGAAAAACAGTTTCTACCAACCTGCCCCTTATGTGCCAAGACATATTCATCTGCCAATTTAGCAGCGTCAGAAACGGTTGTCACTTCCCGTTCGGCAATATAAGTGGCAAGCACAGGAGGAACACACTCTTTAAACTGCTCCAATACCATCAACTCACATAAATCCTGAAAAGTTGTCACTCCCAGTGCCGAACACCATCTGTTGAAGTGTTTAGTTAACTCCCTCGCAAACTCTATATGCGACTGCTTATCAGACTTCCTCCATGATCTGAAACGTTGATGGTAAGCTTCTGGTACCAACTCATACGCCTTCAGAACTGCATCTTTCACAGTAGCAAAACTCCAACAATCAACTGCACTGAGTGCTGAATAATCTTCCTGAGCCTTTCCAGTCAAAACAGACTGTAACATAATCACACAGTCAGCTTCTGGCCATCCTCTCAATTCGGCAATGCGTTCAAAAAGGGAGAAAAAGGCATCTGGCTCTCTTTCATCAAATTTCGGCACCAAGCGCAAATTACGCAGGACATCAAAAGTTTCAACTCCTTGTGGAGAAGACTCTTTAGCCTCAACACCACCTGATAACTTGCCCGCCTTGATTAGGTCTAGCCGATACTGCTCTAGCTCCAACTTTTCCTTTTCTAAAGAATGCCTTACACGTTCTTTCTCCATGCTCAGCTTGTCTCTTTCCATTTGTAAGAGTAACAACTCCTTTTGCTGCTCAAAAGACAAAGCAACGGCAGTTGAGACCACAGACTGATCAACCTCAGCCACTAAGGTCTGCATTTTACGTGGCAACACGCCTTTCTTTACTAATGCAGCCTTCAACACTCCTTTAATCTCATCTTTCAACCGTTTATCTCCAATGTCGACATCGTAATGTTCAGCAAGTTTCAAGAGTTGTTTTTTAGTACAACTATTCAAGAGTTCCTCCGATGGAGACTGAACAAAAGCATCAACAGTAGCCATAACAGCAAAGTATTGATTCTCGACATGCAATTGAAAACAGCACTTTCCCACTAACTGCCTAACCAAAATCTACTTAACTAAAGCCTAGTCTTCATGCAGTTACTTACGGTGGGTACTTATGCACTAAAAACCACCAGGAAGAGAAAGGGGACGTGCTCCCGAGACAACTGCTCTAACCGTGTTCACCGCAACAGAAATTTCAGTGAATGATTCTCGAGAGAAACACTCCTTCAACCTAACAGGGAAAGCACTGATTTTAACTTTGCGTATTCAATAATCAACACAGCTCATACGCGCCAAAGTTGACACAAGACAGCACATCAACACTAGCTCAAGTCTACAGCAAACAACAGTATTAACATGACTGCCTCCACTCAATCTGCCTAACCCAAATGGCCTCCCAAACACAATACACAGCAGACCCAGAATATCAAAGCACCACAAATAACCAAAGTGATCAGCAATCAACTCAACAATTGCCTACCAGGCAAGTCCTAGCCAAGACACAACTAGACAAGCAGCTGCAAACAAACCAGCTCTCAATCAAATGTTAGAAAGCTTACCAAACCAGGATAATTGCAGACGAGCCCCCATTTGTCACAACCCGGCTCATAGGAAGTGACAAACAAATGGGAGACCACACTTCAGCTTCCCTTGGAAGTCTAATGCGTCAGACCGGAGCTTAATTACTCAGGAACAACAACAACAAAAAAAGATAAATCCACATATATATTAGCGTCTGAGTTGCAAGGGCCAGCAGTCAAAGCAACTTTAAATTACATTTTATTTAAACATATGGGATCCCAGCACCACCCTCTCCCCAGCCACCTACTCCACCTCTTCCAAAGTGAAGGTGTGGTATCAGGGTGCTCAGCCCCGCCGTGAGAGGTAATGTCTCCAGCACATCCTGGGTCTGCACCAGCTTACAAAACAAAGAAACAGATTAGAGCTGGGGACCTGTCGCTGTTCTAAATGTCTTTGAGTGGTTACAATTTCCACTGCTTCAAATCTGTTAACTAACAAGTTTTCATTTAAAAATGTGTATGAGACTCCAACGTATTTACAATTAGTAACCTCCAGGTCTGAAAAATTAATCCAGAATGGAAGTGCAAACAACTAACAGGAGCAGTTCCTCTGAAAGACACCAAGGCTGGTGCCAATTCCCGCAGTTAGAGCAACAAATACTGAGGCAGCAGTTTGAACAGGCTTGCCAAAGCTGGACACAGTGGAAGATTGAAAAGATGTTGCTGGTCTGATGACTGCTGTGACATTCAAATGGTAGGGTTAGAATTTGGTGTAAACGACATAAAAGAATGAACATCTTGCCTTGTATTAACATTTCAAGTTGCTGATAGCGGTGTGAGAGTGTGGAGAATATTTTCTAGGCATACTTTGAGCCAATTAGTACCAGCTTAGCATTGTTTAACCACCACAGCCCAGCTAATGCCGACCATGTCTATCACTTTATAACCACACTGTACCCATCTTTTGATGGCTGCTTCCAGCTCAAATCATCTCAAACTGGTTTCTTGAACATGAAGATGAGTTCACTGTACTCCAATAGAGCATCTTTGGGATGAGGTGGAACGGCAGATTCAAGTCAACAATTAATGAACATGACTTCATGACGCAGTTCTGTCAGCAACAGGGGTCATACCTGCTATAAACAAGGTGTACCTAACAAAGTGACCAGTAATTGCATATATGCTGTTATGATGGATGTTTATAATAAATATTAACAGAGAGAAAAGATACACCAAAGCTACTCTAGGGTAATAACAAAACGAGGGAAATTAACAAACTACATCTAACTGTTTTGGATTCAGAACAAATATTTTCAGCCTTTTATGAGGATTAAAATTTAATTATGGATTTATTTTGGCAGCTTGTGAGGAGAAAACTATTAGGAGGTAAAGAAACACAGACTCAAAGATTTTACATGTACATGGGCACTGTGTGTGTGTCACAGAGGAATTGCTCCGGGGCTCCCAGTACATTCTTTGTTTATACTCAAACAAGCTTTCACAGCAATAGGTGTGGCATGTATGGAACTGATAACAACTCCTTAAAAGGAGGGACCGTTAGCTTATCTGTTGAAACAGAAAAAAGGCGTTTAACGGTCATAGCACATATTTTCTGCACACAATGTCTCACTTCCCTTTCCTGCAGTTGTACAACTCATAAGCTCTTCTTCCTTTAAATGAAGCTACAAAATAAACATAACACAAAACTCAAAATCTCCCAACACAGCTTGAACTAGTTAAAGAAGATGCTGCCTATCCTGACATTTACATGAAAAGTCAAAACTACTATTTAAGCACAATGACGACAGACTCTAGGAAGACAATCCTGTAAAACATGGAAATATGAAGCATCTCTGATGGCTCAACACAGTAAGAAGAAGGGATGGAAATGATGTATAACTAGTTGAATACTGGAATCAGTGTTTTAAGCTGTGATGTAATAAACTAGTGCTGGGAAAATGAAAAAGAAAGAAGACAAATGTTTCCCTTTTGTGTTTTCCTGATTATGTGTCAGATATTTAAAAAAAACAACAACTATCTATCATGTACAAACTCTTAACAGGAATAAACCTGAAACCAATTGTTCTGCTGGGGAAGTTTTGTAAGTGGTACGAAGTTTAAAAAAACAACATTCACCTGAGGGAGGCTCCCAGGAGCTCAGGTCTGACTGGTTTCAGTGACCAGAAACTGGAATGTACGGTGAGCAAACTGTGTTAAAATGCAGTGACTGATAAAAGACGGATGAGCACCATCACCATCACAATTAGTTGATCAGTATTCTCAATAATATAACAAAAGGCTTTCTTACAGACTGTATTATAATACAAATACAAACCACACATGGATTATTGCATGGTCCTGAAGCCAGCAGCGCCCTTGGTCATGAGATTGGTTTTAAATGTTTGCTGTATTATTGTTTTTAAATCATTGGAGTATACAGATTTTAAAAGTGTTTTATGATTACAATAGTTCGTAAAGTAGCAGAAGTATTCACACATCACAGTGACGGAGGTTAAAGGTTAATTATCAACCTTCTGTGGAGGAAATAAGGTGCTTGTTGTGCATTACGTTCAACATTTTCCTAATGTACCTTCAAACAGCTAATACCGCTTGAGCATTCCTGTCTGTGCCTAATGTCGAGTCATAGTCATGTAGTTTCTCTTTTCAAGTTCTTCTTGATGAAAATCACACTTTAACCTTTGACTTTCATAAATGATGTGACAGACTTAACACCATGTTAAGTCTATTTGGCAAATTCTGATCAATTATGAAGGATTATCCAGAATATTCTGACCGGCTACCTTTGATAACGCAGAAACAGAACTCTTGAGTTGTGGTATCAGGATGCTCAGCCCACAGATATTGAACTTCACATACCCCATCTGCCTCCATTTGGGACTGCAATGGCCTTAAAAGCCCTACACATATCTTCCCTACTTAAGTGCAGCCTTTTTTCTAATGGAATTACAATATCGGCATCTGGTCTCTGACTTCTCATCAATTGTGTGGGCGTCCTTTAGAGGACATTTCATCGGAATAAAGGCAAATACGGTGGTGCCTTTATCTGCAGAAATATGTGGCCTGTAGCCAGTGGGTGGGGCACCACATGCTCGCTCTCACTGTTAGATTGGATAGAAAAGTCTGCAGCAGGAAAAGCGAATATTAATGACGTTTCTGAGTGTTTCGATTCCATCAAGAACAAAAACAAATCTTAGCTAACCAACACTCACTGGGTTTTAGTGGATTACTTTATTTCACAGAAATATTACAGAAACAGTTTCTTTGGTACAATAATCCAGCTGTGCAGAAATCAGGGAGTCGGGAAGAAGCAGCTCATTAAATTCTGTGCTTGTTTAAGACTGAAGCACATATTATATCATCATAATACCAGAGCTGAACTGGATGACTCATTCCTCATTAAATTACTTCAGATGTTATTTAAAAAATATATATATTTTATGGAAGTAAAGCTGCTTGTGCTGCCACCTAAACCAATCATAACGTGGCCTCAAATGTTAAAGTAACCTTATGAGCAGAAACTGATATAAGAGACTATCAGTTATGGAGACAAAGATAAAGGCAAAAAAAACCTGTATTAAATTAAATAAGCAAACTGATATGAATGAACCTTACATTTAGATAATACAAATCATCAGCAAGAATAATAAAAAACAAGCAAAAACAAATAATAAAACAAACCTCAGCTAACGTGGAAGCTACACTGCAAGGTGGTCTGTTTAATAAATAAAATGTGACAGGTCACATACAGGACCATTAACATCTCTGTAAACAGAACTCAGCTCCCACAAAGCTCCAAATGAAGAAAAACTGCATCTGCATGCAGAGAACTGTTTGTGGAGACATCCAGCATATCGACGCACAGTGAGTGAATGATGAAGAACAAACCATAACGAGGGGCAGGGCTACTACACTGCATTGTGTCCATCAGGTAAAAAAAGAAAAGAAATCTGTTGGCTAATCTACACCATATCAATAACAGCTTCCTTAAGGTTTTAAAATGCACTGCAGCTGCATTTTAAAACATATCTACAAGCAATGCCAAAGAAACACACAGGTATGAGTACAGAGGTACTATGAAGGTAGCTCACTTCTTACTGGAGTATATCACCATAGTGACTTAAACTGTAGAGCAAACCTGCTTCAGAGCAGGTTGTGTTTGAGATTACGGATCAACAAGTATGAAATCACCACTTAGCTACCAATCAGTTCTCTGGAAAACTGCTTTACAACAAGTACCTGAAAGATCCCTTTGGACTGCTGTGCCATGGATAGTGGGAGGATCTTTCCATTGATGAGCATCAGTAGTCTAATCAGTTTAGATTCTTAAATTCAACTTCATTCTTTGACTTTTCCCATTTGTCTGCAGAACAATTTCACAACATTTTGAATTCCTCTATAAACATTAATCTCGTTTTTTCTTTTGTCTGCAACGCTTGTCCCTAGCATGTCCTCGTCCATGACAGCATTTAATCTTATCTGAGCAATTCCTCTTGGTCTCCTGTATCACTGCTCATCATTCGACATGCTTTTCCCAGTATATCCACGGCCATTTTTGTATTTATGCTTGTATTTTCTCCCAGACTGGTAAACATCAACAGAGCTCAGCAAAAGAACTTTTAGTTCCTATTTGAACTTTATTAATACAAGTGTTTAACCTTTTCATGTTTATAGTTTTATCTTTCTTTGTAAAGTCAGCTGTTCTGCTGCTCTGTATGTGATTGGTCAGATGCCCCCAACGCCACCCCTTTCATGTAAACAGGCTAGTAGCTAAAATGGGAAACCCTGATTTACCTTATAGAGTTGATAACTAGCGTCATGTGATCACTTAGTCTGATTGACAATGTTGGGATAAGTTAATCAAGATAACAGAAATATTTCTTGAGTATGATGAACAATGAATTTAACTCCTAAATGTGACTTCCTAACACAGAATGTGATGACGTCATACGCTTTGTACTTTGATGTGTGGTGATTGGAAGTGTCTGTGTGGTGCAGCCTGGACAGACCAGACCAGCTGCACCACACAGACACTTCAAACCTCACCCGAGGACAAAAAGCACAAGAACAACAAGAAAAAAAGAAAGAAAACAAACCTTAGAAACATGCAGGGTTACAGGAGAAGCCAGCCGTGCAGAGTCTGAATTTAACTCCTATTTATGACTTCCTACCAAAGAATGATGATGGGAGAATTTCGATTTATTTATTACACATTAGTTTTATGGGTCTGTTCCACTTAAGGTCAGATTGCCCATATGGAAAAGAAATAGTAAAAACTTATATGTGATTACTCATGAAAGTGGCCACTTTCATGAGTAAATCATATAAGGCTTACATGATTTACTCATGAAAGTGGCCACTTTCTCATTACTTTCATACATTGTTTTAGTAAGTATCCAAAACATACAAGTTTCATTATATAATTTTTCAAGGGATCTTATATCTGTTTTCACTCTTGTATGCTTTTCATACAAGTTTCACACAAGACAGATACAAACTTTATAAGATTTATATATATCTTTTCCATATGGGTGGTGTCTATGAACCAAAATGAGTTTCACACCAAGACTAAACTCGTGTCATGGTTTGCATTATGCAGTGGCTACAGTGGTGACACTTATTAGACTCTGAAGTCTGTGCACCAGTTTTTCAGGGTCCTATAGGTGCAATTGTTGCGACCACTGTAAATGTGACACCATCACAGAAAAATTGTATCAAATCAGAAGAAGAAAGAGAACTCTAATATGATGGCTGCACACCAGCTGGATCATTATAACAACATCACATCACATGAGTAACTTCAACATGACGAGACTTCAAGGACTCCAACAATGTTCATACAGTGAGGATAAATAATGTTTTTTTTATTATTTATTATAAAAAGGACACAATATAGATATATAAAATGCAGCCAGAACTCCAATAACTAACATGTCCATTAATTTGACACGTTGATTTATATATAATTTCTTTTTCTCTCTTAGCTTTTCAGCTCCACATTTTTGCCATTTCTTCCACACTCAACTCTTTTCTACAAGCTGAGCACACAGTGAAGGTAGGGGAGGGCTGGTGGCATTAAGAGATTTGATTGGGCAATCTAGGGGCCAGTTAGTTCTTTCCTTTGGTGAAAGTTGGGCTCTTCAATTCAGCATGGTACAACTCCAAAGATTCTGCAACATCAAACCCTCTGTCTGCTAATATTACATCCAGTTACAAGATGAGCTTCCCGACCCCCTGAACTACAGATGCCCTACATGACTGTTAGGACAACTTATGTATTGCAAGTATGCAGTACTAAGAATAACTTGATGTTTCTGACTTTGCATTATGAATTGTTTACCCACTGACAAACATTTCAAGTTCTACTAAATTAAAAGACAATTTGTGGTAACCTGATTAGGATTCAAAAAGAATAATTAACAACACTTCTTGTAATGGTGTTAAAATCAGCCCAGCTTTTATTTTCATATGCAAAAAGTAAAAGAAAATCAGCCAACATACTGGACACATAATTGTCAATTATACTGTCACCATTGTTACTGGTATTGAAAGCTTATTGATAATTTGTCCAAGTAAGGAATGCCCTCTCACAAATGTCATGTGACAACCTCATTGGCTTACGGAACTGTGATGTCACACACATTTAGAATCTTACCACCACTGTGATCCTTCGATCCTTTGATCCTAAAACCTATAAATAGGGGTGAGACGCAAGAACTTTTAGTCCGTTATTCGCAGCATTTATGTTTGCAGCATTCAAACGAACGTTCGCCAGAGAAGCCCTTTTTGGATCCTTTTCAGAGTCACTGTTAACAGATTCCAACATGTCTCCAAGAAAGCAGAAAAAAAGAGAAAACGTAAAGCCCAGCGCTCCTCTTTGCAATCGAGAAGACGATACGCAACTGCAGAAGATGTGCTTGGAAGAAATGCATGAGGAAAATCTCATGAACAATCACAATACGCGACACCCGCCCCAGCCAGAGTACACCAATTACATCTGGGAAAGTTTTTTTAAACAACGAACGGAGATTATCTTACTGAGAGAGCACTGTGAGAGAAGGACCGCTGAAGCAGATAAACTGTTCAGACAGCTTCTCGATAAGGAAGATATTATAAAGGAGAAAGAAATGGAACTCCTAGACATGCGGGGAAGGATCTTTGAGCTCCAAGCAAAGCTTAATAAAGTACAAGAAAAACCAACAGAAGAAATCCTCCAACAGAAGAAAAACGAGAAAGAGAGGGAAAAAAAGATTCAGGAGCTGCAAGTAAAGCTGGATGAAGCTCTGCAAAAAAATCAAGAACTCCTCCAAGAGAAGAAACAACTGGTCATAAAACTCCAAGGCACTGAGATAAATGAAAAAGTGCTGAAAGGAAGGGTTGAGTTTCTTCGAAAGAAAGCGCAACAGACCATGAAAAAGGAAGATATGGATTGCAAGCTTCAGGACAGCGAGAAACACAAGGAAGCCTTGCAAATAAAGCTTGAAGAAGCTCTGCAAAAAAATCAAGAACTCCTCCAAGAAAAAGAACAAATGGACATAAAGCAGCGCAAACTGCAAGGCATGGAGGGAAAGTACAAAGGGCTTCAGGCAAAGCTTGATAAAACACTGAACAAAAATAAAGAGTTGCTTCAAGAAAAAAAGCAACTAGAAATTAAACAGAAAGAAACGGACTCCAAGCTTGAAGGCGTGGAGGAAAAATACACCGCGCTGAAAATAAAGCTTGATAAAACAGTGCAAAGAAATAAGGATTTCCTACAAGACAAAGAACAATGGGAAATAAAGCAGAAAGAAGATAAACAAATTCTCCAGGACTTTGAGAGGAAAAACCAACAACTGCAAGACTGTTATAACCAACTGAACTCCAAAACAACTGAGCTGGAGGGGGAAAAGAAAAAAGTGCAAAAACAATGCTCAGAGATGCAGAGTAAGCTCAGTGACATGCTGAGAAAAAACACAGAACTGGAGAAACTTTCCAACAATTTGAAGTGCAAAAACACTGAGGTGCAGATGTTAAAGCAGCAAGTAGAGAAAACAAACAAAGACCTGCAGTGTACACTTCAAGAACTCGAGAGAAGTCAGCAGCTACAAGACGCACACAACAAATTACAACACAGTTATACAGAGATGCACGAGGCAAAGCTTATGCAGGAGGCCAAATGTAAAGAACTGAAAGAAAGGCTGGAAGAAAAACAAGCCAAATTAGAAGAAGTGGAGACAACATGCAGGAAACTTGAGAAGGAAAACACACAAACAATTGATGAGTTACGAACCCTCATCCTAGAGAAAAGAGTGCTCGTGGAAAAGATCACGGAAAAGAAGAAAAAACGCTTCCGCTTCTTCTGGAGAAAGAGCACTCCTGCTTTTTCTACTTTTTCTACTTTTCCTTCTGCTGATGTCACCCCGTCTTCCTCCTCCACCGTTGCATCGTAATTTTCACCTTAACTCCTAACACCTGCCCCATCTCCCCCCCCCTCTCTCTTTCACCCTCACCCCCCAACCAGTCCCGACAGTTGACTGGCCCCTCTAGAGCCTGGTTCTGTCATAGGTTTCTTCCTTTAAAGGGAGTTGTTCCTATCCACTGTCGCACCCAGTGCTTGCTCAGAGGGCATAGTTGGGGTTCTCTCTCCTCTCTTTCCTCCTTTCTATCCCTTTCCTTTACCCTCTTCTTTAACCCCCACCCCTCCCCCTTTTCTATTCCCCCGCTTTTCTATTTCCTTAATAATTTAATAATAAACACAATTGGCTACATTTTAAATGTGTCTGATCAACGTCTTCATTCAAGAATGAATTGTCTTTCTCACGGAGTCATGTGTATTTTGTGTTTTCCTCGGGCTGGTGATCCCCGCGGTCGTTCAGCCCCGGAGTCCAGAGTTTTAGTGTTTTAATCACATTTAGTGTTACATTTTAGATCACCACAATAGGATATCCATAATTTAGGATTCAGGCATTTGTTTTAGTTCAATATCGTAATCATTCTATGACTGAGTAGTTTACAGAAGCTTCAGTCTGCACCAATAACTTCTGTTGGAGCTATTTGTTCTTATTTTTTTATTATTTTGAAATTAGTTTGTTGTTAGTTTACTTATATTTTGGGGTTTATTTACAAGTTTATTTGTAGGTTAATATTTGTTTCAATGTTTGGTTTCTTTGATGTTACCTTGTTAAATTAGTCAGTAAAAGCTGTAGGGCCATTTTGTTTCTATAAATAAAGAGACTGGTATAGGACCAGCATGCACTGGGGTGAGCCTATGGTTTTTTACTAGAGCAGGAGAAGCAGCAGGACGTAACTAAAAATGGATCTTGTTATTGCTTGCCAAACTGGATAAAATAAACCATAAGAACGCAACTTTAAAGTTTGGACAGTGGACTTCTTTTGCCTGCGTACGAAATATTATCTCAGTGCAGCAGTGGCTTGTGGACTTTTAATTGTGGGATGTTTGGTTTGTCAAACAAAAGGAATTGCCACTACAAAAAGTAAAAAACCTGCCCGTGGACAAAGGAATAATCCTTCATTAATGGATATGTTGGATATATGGATTTCAAGGATCACCGTCGAAGTCGAATAAAAGTTACTGGATCGTCTGTAAGTACTCCAGACGGATTTGATGTTGAAGCCTGGATCAACATGTCACTCGTTCATCAAAGCTGGTGAGTGACAATATTGTTTAAGCCGTAAAGGAAAACGGTGAAGCTATTGGAGTTTAAAGACATTATTTCACTACAAAGACTGATGAACTGAGTTTTGATGTACTAAATTTGTGCATAATAGGATCACTAATTGAAACATGCCAACGCCCTCCGTGGAAATGTTTGTTCGGTGCAATCATGTTTGCGCTTTATGCTATGGATTCTCAGTGTGCTGTGCATCTTTATAATGTTTGAAATAATCCAAGAGGACAATAAAAATGTCGGATATTAAGAGTAAACAAGAGAGTAAACAAGAGGATGACACTCAGATGCAAGCAGAGAAAAGAAGCATCAAATTTACGCCAAAAGGTTTGGATTTGTATATAAAGACATGCCAAGAAAAACGGAGTTCAATGTGTAAGCAAGCATCTAAGTACATGGGGAAAATTTCTGCTTTAATGACCTCACATGAGAAGGTTAAGGAAGTGTCTTCTGAATTTGGGAAGTTTATTAAATGCTATCAAGATGCAAACGCTTTGCAAGAATCCTTTTTAAGTTTGCCACTGCCAGAAGATGAAGTGAAAAGGCAAAGCGCACATTTTCAGTCTAAGGTGACAGCATTCTCTGTTTTTACGGACAAAGTAAAGGTTTGTTTGCAGGAAGCAGGCGAGCCGTATACTGAACAAAGCAATACTGCTCTTAATGATCAAGCTGTTGAAAGTTTGGATGAAATAAATCCTGAAGACAGTGTCTCTAATATCTCAAGTGTAAAGCCACCTTCGAAAACATTGTCACAGCAAAGTCGAATTTCATCAACATCTTCCGCACGCATTAAAGCTGCGGCTGACAAGGCAGCGCTCATGGAGAGACTCGCTGCATTAAAGAAAAACATTCTATTGAAGCGCAAGAGGAAAAACTGAGAAAAGAAAAGGAGAAATTATCCTTGGAAACAGAGTTGGCAGCAACTAAGGCAAAGCTTCGTGTCTTAAAAATAAACTCAGTTTGTAGCTCTGAGCGTTCTGATGGAATGAACTCTTATTTTGAAAGAGGGCACGTACAAGAAGCGCCTTGTGCTGATACATTTGTTCCGGCAGAAAGAGATTACTCTGGTACAAATTCTACATCTGAATCACAAGTAATCGTACCTCAAAACTCAATCAACTGGAAGCAGAACAAATTCCACTGTTCTGCATAGTTGTTTGTTTTGTTCACACAGCAATCATTTACTAGAGAATTGTAAGCAGTTTAAAGCTAAAATTCATCGGGATAAGCTGACTTTTATCAAGGAAAGGGGAATTTGTTTTGGTTGTTTAAAAGTTGGTCACATAAGCAAAGACTGTAGGAGTCATTTGAGACACAGCAGCTGAGCAAATGATCATTTCATGCTGAAGACATCCTCAGACAGATTTAAACACATACATAAACACAGCCTGGTGCCAATAACACAGCTAATGACACTGCTGTATCACTGGCTTTACTGATTAAAGACCATATCTGAAGGAAATCTTTGAACACAACAGAAAGTGACCTTTTAAACCTGCGACACTGATGCTGCATTCAAGGACCATTAAAAACATTTGAAAGGACTTAAGAACATGAAGAAAATGTGACTTGTTTCTCTGTAATGAAGCTGTTTTAGTGAAGAAAGTTGAAAGGTCACAGAGCGACTGCTGAATCTTCTGCTCTAAACATGAACTCTGAACTTTGTGATGCTTCAGGAGGAAAACTGCTTCAGTTATTCTCTCAGATTAGTTTCATATTTTCTGCATCAGATTTGAGTGAGATCCTGCAATGAAGACAGAAGAAAAGACTTTGTTCAAAGTTTGATTTATAGTCAAACCTTCCAGTTTATTCACACAATAAAACATCAACACAATATATGAATTCATTCATTAAAATCACAGTTTTTCCTCATTTCTTTGATGATTTTGACAAAAACAAACACAAACACACACACATGGTCTGCCATACTCATAAAGAGAAATGTCGACATTGTTCAATACAAATATTCCAGAAACATTTAGAGGATAGAGAAGTTTACATTTTCATGTGGAGAAATATTTTAGTAAATCAAAATGATGATGAGCAGTGATAGCCTCCATAAACAGTCACAGGAAAGATCTCCTTTAAAAACTCAGAAACATCAAGAGAACAACTAGAAGATGTGGAGGTACCACCCATAATGTTTGACTGACAGCTGATCTCTGTGCAGAAATGATGGAGAGAAAATAAAATGAAACTAAAACACAGATTTAAACCCACAATATGAAAGACTTCAGTCTATTTCACTTTAATCAACTCAGCTGTGGCTCCACAATCATCATCATAATCGTAGTAAAACGTCAGTCCAGCATAGAGCGGCTGAGTGAATGTGGTCTGGACTCTGTGGAGGAGAGTCATGGTTTCAGAGACGCTGTAGAAGGACAAAATACCTGCTCTGTGATCCAGGTACACTCCTACTCTGGAGGAACGAGGACCTGAGACAGGAGTTTGGATGTTGTTGTACCAAAATGTATAACTGTTGTTGTCACAATGTAATGACCAAGATTTGTCATTACGTCCAAATCCACATTCACTCCCACTCCCTGCTCTGCTGATATTCTTGTATGCGACTGCTACATAAGCTCCTCTCCCTCTCCACTCCACCTCCCAGTAACAACGTCCAGTCAGACTCTCTCTACTCAGGACCTGAGACCAGTTAGTGAATCTGTCTGGATGATCAGAATAAGACTGTTGTTGATTCATTAATGTTGCTTTTCTGTTCCCCTCTGATAATAACAGACATTTGTATGCTGTGTTTGGATCCAGTGTGATTTCACATGAATATTTTAAGAATTCAGCTCTGGTCTTTGGCTCTGGTGGATCTGACAGTAAAACATCCACTTCAGTGACTGTCAGTGAGATGTTTGTCCATTCCTCTCTCAGAATGTCCTGTAGTTTATCTCTGACCTCTGACACAGCTGCTGCCACATCCTCAAAGTAGCTCAGAGGACGGATATTGATGCTGGATGAGTCTGTAGACTCACTGAGTGCTGACAGTGAGGGGTAGTTGTGTAGAAACTGGATGTGATCCTCTGTGTGTGAGAGCTGCTTCAGCTCAGCATCTTTCCTCTTCAGCTCAGTGATCTCCTGCTCCAGCTTCTCCTGAAGCTCTTTGACTCGACTCACTTCAGTTTCCTGCTGGGATCTGATCTGCTGCTTCACATCAGAGCTTCTTTTCTGGATGAGATGGATCAGCTCAGTGAAGATCTTCTCACTGTGCTCCACTGTTTGATCAGCAGACTGATTGATGGCCTCCACCTCCTGTTGAAGCAGCTTCACATCTTTCTCTCTGTCCTGGATTCTCTGCTGGATGTTTTGTCGACTCACCTCCAGCTCTCTCTGCCTCTCAGTCCTTTCTGCTGCAGCTGAGACTGTGTCGTGGCCTTTATGTTCATCCACAGAGCAGAGATAACAGATACTCTGCTGATCAGTACGGCAGAACATCTTCATCACCTCATCATGACGAGAGCAGATGTTCTCCTGGAGCTTCTTGGAGGGCTCCACCAGCTTGTGTTTCTTTAATGGAGCCACATCATAATGAGGCTGAAGGTGTTTCTCACAGTAAGAGACCAGACAGAATAAACAGGACTTGAATGCTTTCATTTTTCTTCCAGTGCAGAAATCACAGGCCACATCTTCAGGTCCAGCATAGCAGTGATCAGCAGGAGCAGCTTGGAGTCCAGTCTTCTTCAGCTCCTCCACTAAATCTGCTAACATGGTGTTTTTCTCCAGGACAGGCCTCGCTGTGAAAGTCCTCCGGCACTGAGGGCAGCTGTAGATTTTCTTCTTTTCCTCTTCATCCCAGAAGCTTTTAATACAGTTCATGCAGTAGCTGTGTCCACAGGGAATAGTCACCGGATCCTTCAGTAGATCCAAACAGACTGAACAGCAGAATTTTGTTTGATCCATTTGATTCATGTGCTGTGCCGTTTCACCGTCTCTCAGTGACTGTCAGACAGTTTCACTTCCTCTGAACAGAAACAACCTCTCTGCTCTGAAGGGAAACAGATCTCTGCTCTTGTTCACCTCCTACAGGAAATGAGGCTCACCAGCAACTGCATTTACACCATGTTGTTTAGACCCATCCTGATACAGACACATCTGTGAAGGGAGGCGCTAAAGAAATATTCTTACAGAGCGACCAAGAGCCAATCACATGATGCAGGGTGTGGTATGTTTGGTTACAACATGCAGTAACAAGTCTGACCCAGTTAAAGTTTAACAATTCATTTCTTCATGGTGCAAATATATAGTAGACTCAGGAGTTTAACTCAGTTTTCTTGGCCTTTGTTTATCGTTTCATTTGAAATCTTAATGGGTAAAGATCATCATAATTACATATGAAATTATATGTGCAAATTATATGTTCCATTACACTATTAACAGCACAGATTATACAGCAAACATCAGATTCATGGATGGAGCCAGAGGCTAAATGACTGTTCAGTCCTCTTTAGGAAACGATCTTCATATGACGACAAACACGACAACAATCAGCTGTCAAACTGTACAAGAAGTTCACAGTAATGTAAAAGAAGTTATATCACTTTATTTTTAAATGTACGCACTCAGGGTCAGGACTGAAGACACTGATCGAGAAAATACTCTAAATATAAATATTCACCTAAACATTCAAAATTATTCAATTGCATGAAAAGAAATATGAACTCTCTACAATACTGGCTTCTGATTGGTTGAAAAAGCAGGTGCTGAACTTCAGAAGAGCTAAACCTGCAAAACTGTGTAAACCCAGAGTGGATGCTACCCTCTGACCTTTCAGAAGTACGATCTTTTTATGAAGACACAGAGGCAGAGTTATTATTCATCACTTTAAAGATGATATTCGTTATCTGTTCTTCACTCGTTGTCTAGTAAAGTCCAGAGAATGAGACACATGATTTCAAAACATGCAGCTGCATGTTAGAGATCACAGAGTTCTTCAGTCTTATGAGAACTCATGGAGACTAAATGTCAGACACATCAACAGTAAATGTCGTTCCTCCCCCCGTCAGTTTGTGTCCTCCACACTTGTTTACACAAACATCTGAGGTTTGAACAGTGTGCAAAACCACATGTTACAAAGCTGCTGAGCTACTGAATACTGGAATATTTCATTCAATATCACCATCTGACCAAAGGACAAACACAGAGAGGATTAGAGCGCCAAACTTTGTTTCAAACTGTTTCAGATTTTAGAGGCAAAAAGCAGAATTTCTACCTGGACAAAGAAATCAAAGCAGGAGCAAAACAAGCTTTTTACATTTATTCAAAGGCATTATGTGAATGTACTCTGAGCCACAGCCTCCTAAAGTAAAGACATTTGATCATCTAAACCAGACAGAGTCATGTTTTCAGCAGTGTCTGTATCCTCCATATAGACCATGCCATGGTCCACCTAGGGTGACCAGGTGTCTGACCTTATGTGGGACTACACAGCGCTCAGTCCTTGTTTGCCTGTGCCACACACACATTGAGCCAATGTCCAGTTTTTTTATTGACTCTAGTTTCTGTCGATCGGTAGGCCCACAAAAAACCCCTGTACAGGAAGTAGATTTCATCTCTCTGATAAAAGGAGTTCTAATCCCTGATCCTATGAGTCTGACCCAGTAGATGATATTGATATGATCATATTTATGCCTTTGTTGTTTCACAAAGGGTTAAAAACATTCACAGGTTGGACTGTGGTTCTCCTTTTAACGTCTCTGCTGGAATTTTAACTGTGAACCTCTTAGATCCAAACTTCTGAACTGCTCATCTCACAGAGGACAAAAGGGAAGAACCCCGAATCTCTTCTTCACCTCACTTTTATACCTGCTCACCCTTTCTCCCCCCTTCCCTCACTGGACGTCACATCTTCACACTTGGGCCAATCAGGTTGTTGACATTTGATCATCTGATGTGCACCCACACCTCATCTCTCTCTCTCTCTCTGACTCACAAGATTTAACACAAAGTTTAAACTTTAAAATCACTTCATTACATTTTCTTTGTTATTCTTAACACAGAAAATTCACATTCAAAAACTTAACACAGAATAAAACAGAGTAGCCAGTAGTGGGACATGGTTCCAGCAACTCTGATGGTGACGGCCCGTTTGAAGCTGAAGCTCCGGCACGTGTGTCAAAAAATCAACACACTGCTTCAGAAACGCTGTGCTGAGGCTTGGTTTGACTGAACAGAGTCACGTGATCAATGACGACTGAAGCTTCATTCAGCACGTCACTGCTTCAGTACCTGATTCAATGATTTATAAGGAATTGAACCATTGGTGGGATTTGTGCCGTGTTTTGGTGATTTTGTGAGAGCGAATCAGTGTGTGACATAATTATAGACATGGAGCCAGGAAGAGAGGACGCTCTGCCTGTTCCTCAATAAAAACCAGTTCATCAGCATTTCTGCTCCCAGGTCTAAAATGTACATAAGAAATATGATGTACACATAATTATAATGATATAACTTATAGTATATTATATATAAACGTACCAGTCTGCTGGTTAATTACATAATCAGGTGGAGGCAGTGACCTCACAACCTCCTATAAGCTTTAAGTTAAGGTTACTTTATTTATACCCACAGGTAAATTTGCTTTACAGAACAATGATAGCATTTGGCCTCCCTTCACAAACACACACACCTAATGAAACCTGACAAAACACATATTTAGTAATTAAACAAAGTGAATCAAATCAAAAACAATTCTTCTTGAGTTCAGTGACAGCAGCAGGGACAAAGCTGTTTTTATAATGCTTTGTCCTGCATCTTGGAACTAGAAACCTCCGTCCTGAAGAAAGAAGCTAAATCCACCCCGTAGAGGATGGGAACCATTTTTAAGGATTGATTAAGCATCTGTGGTACCTGTTTAGAGTACAGGGAGTCTAAACAGGCCTGTGACTCATCTATCAGACGACTGGACCATCTCACTCACTAATTCAGTCAATTTTTCTCTGTGACAGAGGTCTGACTGAACCATGGCACCAAACAAAAAGATAAAACAGACTCAATAAAAGAACAAGAAAACAAAGTTAAAATCTTTCGCTCAATGTGGAAATGAGCAAGTTTCCTGAGGCAGTAAAGGCACTGGTGACCCTTTTTACAGACCGATTTGCAATAAAAGTTCAGTTTTTCATTGATTATGGTCCCAAGATATTTATATGATTGCACTTGCTCTATTTTCTGACCTTTAATTAAAGTGACTCTGTGCCCATTTAGTTGTTTCCTAAAATCAATAACCCTATCTTTTGTTTTAGATATGTTCAATTGGAGATAAGACTCCTCCCACCACTGAACAAACTAATCAATGATTGGACTATGGTGAGTTTCACCCTCTTTCAGTAAGCTGACAATAACAAAGTCATCTGTAAATTTAATGATGGCCCTGTTTTCATATCTGCTCTGACATGTGTTTGTAAAGAGAATGAATAATAAGGGCGATAAGAGACCCTGGAGGAGAAGCTGTGGAGGAGAACACTGGGTCAGACAGAACCCCATTTATTCTCACTCTTTGTGACCTGTCAGTTAACTCATTCACTGCCAGCCATGAGTCAACGTATGCTTTCAATTGACGTCTATAGACGTCAATGGCAGTGAATGAGTTAAAAGATCTAAAATCCAGCAAACCAGGTTTTTCCTGATTTCAAACTCTTCTAAAAGTCTTTTCATTAAAATATGGGGCTGTATTGTATTAAAAGCTGAAGAAAAATCAATGAAAAGAAGTCTTGCAAAAGTCCCTTTACTCTCTACATGTTTAAGAATCAGATTTAGTCCAAAGCGCGTCCTGCACTCCTCTGTTGGGCCTGTACGCAAATTGCATTGGATCCAGCTGATATTCAATCTCTTCCATAATCACATTTCTGATGATGTTTTCAAAGACTTTCATGACAACTCAGGTGAGGCAACAGGCCTGAAGTCATTCAGGACGTTTGGACGACTAGATTTAGGGACATGAACGACGACAGCTTCCTTCCAAAGCGAGGGCACATTTTGTATTTGAAAGAATTTATTGAAAATAAGCTGAAATTTAGGACTGAGCTCTTTAGCACAAGATTTAATTAGGCGGCACTAATGTTATCAGGGCCCTGGCTCTTGTTCACATTAACTGTATGAAAGGCCTTTTGGACATCGCTGAGTTCAGTGATGAAGTGTTGAGTAACTTTCAGTTTCTGTTTCAGTTCAGAAGAACTAAAACGAGCATCAAGCATATTCAAATCTCTGTCTGACTTAAAACCGTCTACAATGATCTGACTGCTGCTCTGGGGATTTTGAAACCCTGATATGGTTTTCATACAAGTCCAGGCAGACCCAAAATCTTTTGCTGCAAATTTTCTTTCAAGAAGGTTTTTGTAGATCTGTTTTGCTTTCAAGAGCTCGATTTTCAAGTCTTTGGTGACTGCCTGAAAGTCAGTAACAGCCCCCTCTTTAAAAGCCTGTCTCTTTTTCCTTAAACAGGATTTGATGCATTTGGTGACCCATGGCTTATTGTTAGGGTACACTTTAGCACGCTTAAGGGGTATAATCATGTCTTTACAAAAACTGCATATGAGCTAACATCCACCAAAGCATCAAGACTGAATAAAAACTTCCCAATCTGTCAATTGAAAACATTCCTGCAAGGTAAGCACAGATTCTTCTGACCACATGATTGATTGATGATAACATAATTTTTTCACCCCCCAAAAATTCACGTTCAAAGCAACATATCAGCCCGATATCACACAGAACTGTCACATGACATCAAACACAAGCTGTCAGCTCTGCAGAGTGGGCAATCATAATGAAGCAGTTCATTATAAGCTGCAGACTCAAGCTGCTCTTCATATATTTGTCCACCAGATGTCACCAAAGAGGACTGTGATGAAAGCTTCGAGTAATGAACCGTTTTTCATTACAAGCTTGGCCAACTGACTACAATCTACAATAAACTAATATGGCTTTTCAATCCTCTCTTCAATCACTTGGTACCACCAGGAACCTTTAAATGGGCACTCAAGCTGCCTGGAGACTGTTTTGTCGTGCACATCAGAGAAACCACAGGTAAGACAATCTTATCCAAAAGGTCAGTGTAACAGTATTGTTTTCCACCAGCTTAACCAAACTTCCCACACTAACTGAAATTTCTTTTCCCAGGCAAACATTAAACAGCAGCAGCTGGAAAACTGGAAAACCTAAAGCCAAATAATCAATAAGACATAACAAACTTTTGCATGAGTGAGTATTGAGAAACTGAGCAGAATTAAACCTCAGTGAAACCACATAAGTTCTGGTAACTGGCACATATTTATGTTTAATATGTTGTTTTATATTTTGATCAGTTTCAGGTGTTTGTGCGACTGTGTTAACCATCAGTAAAACCACATATAAATCACACTTCTGTGTTTAACAATTACAACACTTGATGCTGTTTTTCTGATTCAGGATTATGTGTGTGATGAGTTGGCCACACAGTTCTTATCTTTCTGCTTCAGACACACACAAAACTGCCGAGGTTGAAGCTTCAGTCTCTTTCTACCCCAGGTCTCACCACATTTCCAAAATGTAAACTCTGAGTCTCATAAGAAATGTGGTTCAAAAAGATGTGCTGATCTATGAATGCATCCTTACTGAAAGCTAAAGATGTCCAGCAGACAAAAACAGCAGCTGAATGAACAGTTATCATGAGCGAGTGTACAAACACTATCACAGGAAATAACAGAAATAAACTGTAGTTTCCATTTATACCTGTAGTATTTTTTCAGCTCCATGTCATCTTCCAATATGTCAAAATATGATTTCATTGTATCTTAAACAAATACAAACTTCTTTCTTCCCCCCAGAGAGCCAACAGTTTACTATCAGAACTGAGGCTGATCATTAACAGGGAGCAGCAGGTAACAAGGTCATCAGCAGTGGAGGAAAGTATGGAAGTAATACTCAGCTTCATATTTGAAGATACTCGAGTATCTTAGCTGCAGGTCTGGAACAATGGTTTTATTTCCTTTCCCATTAAACATCTCACACAGCCCCTCATCTGTGACCCTTAGCAAACCCACTGGATATCTACCTGCACATAAAGGAGATCAGATCAGTTCCATCTAGACCAGCTGTAACAGGAAAATGCTGCTTACACTTTGATGCATCACTTTCAGTTTGTCATATAAGACAATATATCAGATTGAGGCATTATTTTCCTGCAGTGAGTAAATCTACTTTGTACTTTACTCTTTTCTTTTAGGTAAAGGCTCTAAACAGTACTTGTACACTGTGGAAATCCCATAAGAACATCTCCTGAACTCTGAACAATAACAAAACAAAGACTAAAAGGAGGTCATGGGTGCTGATGATGATGATGATGAGGAGGAGTAGCATGCATTTAAAAAGTGACTGATGTCCTAGAATACAACAGAACAGTGTCTCTACAAACTTATGAAAACATGACAGTCTTGCATTAGTTTGTATTCTTATGATTTCAAAAAACGAGGGAAAAATCTCCTTGAAATGCACAATTCCTTTTTGTTATTTCTTAGTGTGTGACGTATTTTATTGGCTTTATGATTGGTGCAAACAGTTTCCTGATTCATAATGGAAATAGATTTTAGACACAGGAGGAACACGCAGTGATCAGCAGGAGCAGCTTGGAGTCCAGTCTTCTTCACACTGAGGAGGGACATATATGCAGGAACAGTTGTCATAACTGTTACAACCACCAGATGGCGAAAGAGTCCCACTGCAACTTTAAGCCATGAAGGATGTGTCTTGATGTTTGTTTGTGATAAATCTGCTTTATGTGAGTCTTTTTCAGAGAGTAACAGTAATATGTCTGATTATATGTCTTTAATCAGTAAAGTCTCGCTTTGCTGGAAATAAATAAATAAATAATTGTAAACATGCAGCTGTATGTTAGAAGTCAAAGGGTCCTTAAGTCTTCTGTAAATTGACGGGGATCAAATGAAGGACACAAGTATCTGTTCTTACTCTAATAAATGCTGCTTTAATATCCAACAGACTATTTTCCTTCCTCATCAGCAGTAAACAGCTCGACTGCGTCTGTGCATTTGTGTCCTCCATACTTGTTTCCACAGACATCTCAGGCTTGATGCCACGATGCAGTGTAGAAACCTGACAACCCTCTGACTCATGTTCAAATGTTCAAGGACATTTCTCAGGATCATGTATGACCCCTTTTTGACATTTGGACTTTCATTAATAATATTTGTGTTTCTGAGTCATTTTTGTGGAGACTTCTGTCCAACGTAGTGTCCAAATGAAGCCTGAAGCTTTTCTTCACCCTCTTGTCAGATGGTCAGCAACAAAACTCTGTTCCAACCAATGTCTGATAAGAGATGAGACACAGCAGCTGAGCAAATGATCATTTCATGCTGAAGACATCCTCAGACAGAATTAAATACATACATAAACACAGCCTGGTGCCAATAACACAGCTAATGACACTGCTGTATCACTGGCTTTACTGATTAAAGACCATATCTGAAGGAAATCTTTGAACACAACAGAAAGTGACCTTTTAAACCTGCGACACTGATGCTGCATTCAAGGACCATTAAAAACATTTGAAAGGACTTAAGAACATCAAGAAAATGTGACTTGTTTCTCTGTAATGAAGCGGTTTTAGTGAAGAAAGTTGAAAGGTCACAGAGCGACTGCTGAATCTTCTGCTCTAAACATGAACTCTGAACTTTGTGATGCTTCAGGAGGAAAACTGCTTCAGTTATTCTCTCAGATTAGTTTCATATTTTCTGCGTCAGATTTGAGTGAGATCCTGGAATGAAGACAGAAGAAAAGACTTTGTTCAAAGTTTGATTTATAGTCAAACCTTCCAGTTTATTCACACAATAAAACATCAACACAATATATGAATTCATTCATTAAAATCACAGTTTTTCCTCATTTGTTTGATGATTTTGACAAAAACAAACACAAACACACACACATGGTCGGCCATACTCATAAAGAGAAATGTCGACATTTTTCAAGACAAATATTCCAGAAACATTTAGAGGATAGAGAAGTTTACATTTTCATGTGGAGAAATATTTTAGTAAATCAAAATGATGATGAGCAGTGATAGCCTCCATAAACAGTCACAGGAAAGATCTCCTTTAAAAACTCAGAAACATCAAGAGAACAACTAGAAGATGTGGAGGTACCACCCATAATGTTTGACTGACAGCTGATCTCTGTGCAGAAATGATGGAGAGAAAATAAAATGAAACTAAAACACAGATTTAAACCCACAATATGAAAGACTTCAGTCTATTTCACTTTAATCAACTCAGCAGTATCTTCAAGTCCACTATAGTAAATCAACAGTCCAGCATAGAGCGGCTGAGTGAATGTGGTCTGGACTCTGTGGAGGAGAGTCATGGTTTCAGAGACGCTGTAGAAGGACAAAATACCTGCTCTGTGATTCAGGTACACTCCTACTCTGGAGGAACGAGGACCTGAGACACGAGTTTGGATGTTGTTGTACAAAAATGTAAAACTGTTGTTGTAACACTCTAATGACCAAGATTTGTCATTACGTCCAAACAAACATTCATTACCACATCCTTCTCTGCTGATATTCTTGTATGCGACTGCTACATCAACTCCTCTCCCTCTCCACTCCACCTCCCAGTAACAACGTCTAGTCAGACTCTCTCTACTCAGGACCTGCCACCTGTTAGTGAATCTGTCTGGATGATCAGAATAAGACTGTTGTTGATTCATAAATGTTACTTTTCTGTTCCCCTCTGATAATAACAGCAGTTTGTTTGCTGTGTTTGGATCCAGTGTGATTTCACATGAATATTTTAAGAATCCAGCTCTGGTCTTTGGCTCTGGTGGATCTGACAGTAAAACATCCACTTCAGTGACTGTCAGTGAGATGTTTGTCCATTCCTCTCTCAGAATGTCCTGTAGTTTATCTCTGACCTCTGACACAGCTGCTGTCACATCCTCAAAGTAGCTCAGAGGACGGATATTGATGCTGGATGAGTCTGTAGACTCACTGAGTGCTGACAGTGAGGGGTAGTTGTGTAGAAACTGGATGTGATCCTCTGTGTGTGAGAGCTGCTTCAGCTCAGCATCTTTCCTCTTCAGCTCAGTGATCTCCTGCTCCAGCTTCTCCTGAAGCTCTTTGACTCGACTCACTTCAGTTTCCTGCTGGGATCTGATCTGCTGCTTCACATCAGAGCTTCTTTTCTGGATGAGATGGATCAGCTCAGTGAAGATCTTCTCACTGTGCTCCACTGTTTGATCAGCAGACTGATTGATGGCCTCCACCTCCTGTTGAAGCAGCTTCACATCTTTCTCTCTGTCCTGGATTCTCTGCTGGATGTTTTGTCGACTCACCTCCAGCTCTCTCTGCCTCTCAGTCCTTTCTGCTGCAGCTGAGACTGTGTCGTGGCCTTTATGTTCATCCACAGAGCAGAGATAACAGATACTCTGCTGATCAGTACGGCAGAACATCTTCATCACCTCATCATGACGAGAGCAGATCTTCTCCTGGAGCTTCTTGGAGGGCTCCACCAGCTTGTGTTTCTTTAATGGAGCCACATCATAATGAGGCTGAAGGTGTTTCTCACAGTAAGATGCCAGACAGAATAAACAGGACTTGAATGCTTTCATTTTTCTTCCAGTGCAGAAATCACAGGCCACATCTTCAGGTCCAGCATAGCAGTGATCAGCAGGAGCAGCTTGGAGTCCAGTCTTCTTCAGCTCCTCCACTAAATCTTCCACTAATAAGTTTTTCTCCAGGGCAGGCCTCGGTGTGAAAGTCCTCCGGCACTGAGGGCAGCTGTAGATTTTCTTCTTTTCCTCTTCATCCCAGAAGCTTTTAATACAGTTCATGCAGTAGTTGTGTCCACAGGGAATAGTCACCGGATCCTTCAGTAGATCCAAACAGACTGAACAGCAGAATTTTGTTTGATCCATTTGATTCATGTGCTGTGCCGTTTCAGCGTCTCTCAGTGACTGTCAGACAGTTTCACTTCCTCTGAACAGAAACAACCTCTGTGCTCTGAAGGGAAACAGATCTCTGCTCTTGTTCACCTCCTACAGGAAATGAGGCTCACCAGCAACTGCATTTACACCATGTTGTTTAGACCCATCCTGATACAGACACATCTGTGAAGGGAGGCACTAAAGAAATATTCTTACAGAGCGACCAAGAGCCAATCACATGATGCAGGGTGTGGTATGTTTGGTTACAACATGCAGTAACAAGTCTGACCCAGCTAAAGTTTAATAGTTTAACTTTACGTGGATGTTTGAAATTGAAGTTTTATAGGACTCTCTGTTTAATTGTTGTTTTGTTTGGAGCGATGGTTCTTTTTATTTAAATAATTGATGATAATTTGATATATTTGATTATTTATTACTGGTGCAAACAATTCATTTCTTCATGGTGCAAATATATAGTTGACTCAGGAGTTTAACTCAGTTTTCTTGGCCTTTGTTTATCGTTTCATTTAAAATCTTAATGGGTAAAGATCATCATAATTACATATGAAATTATATGTGCAAATTATATGTTCCATTACACTTTTAACAGCACAGATTATACAGCAAACATCAGATTCATGGATAGAGCCAGAGGCTAAATGACTGTTCAGTCCTCTTTAGGAAACGATCTTCAGCCTCGCTCTTTCTCTACCCACCAACGTGAACCAGCGCAGCACTGGTGTACACAGAAACGAACGTCAAAACAAATTTGTCGGCCAACAAACTTTTTTCTTTTTTTCTTTTTGCAAAGCTAACTTGAGGTATTAGCTTGAAATAAAAACGGGTTCTAAATGTCTTTAATACCAGTTACAGAGTGGTGGTGTGATCCAGTTCTTTGGCACCCCGAGCCGAGTGTTTGTGTATCTTTTTCTTCCCCACACTGCAACAGCTTTAACACAGCGACAATAAACCGCTTTCTCATTACCAG
This sequence comes from Maylandia zebra, assembly GCF_041146795.1. NCBI lineage: Eukaryota > Metazoa > Chordata > Actinopteri > Cichliformes > Cichlidae > Maylandia > Maylandia zebra. Next base: position 5,616,648 of record NC_135184.1, read on the forward strand.
TTAAGGTGAAAGGCGCAGAGGGAGGCTTCTTTTTTAAATTATTTTGCCACAGGGGTTTTAAATGATTTCCGCTGCACTTGTGGGTATTCTCCAAAACTCTGCGTGCAGGGAGGAGTATAATACAGTTTGATACGATCACAGCTTGAACTTTCACTGACGATAGATGATGTCGACTGTACACGGTGTTTGGAAATTCCTTAGACGCCAAGTTTGTTAAGAATTAAAAAAAAAAGATTGGCTTTGCAGACATAAAAGCCTAGAGGAACATTCCTTTAAGTGACAAACGGTGATAAAGAGCTAGCTGTCAGTGATGGCTGTCTGCTACTGTGGCCAGGTGAGGCATGAGCAGGGACTCGCGTGCATTCCTTCACATAGTTTTAACTCGGTCGTGCCTGCTTTTTTGTTTGCCCAGTGACATGTCAAAGGAGGTGAAAGCAGATCTCAGATAAAGAAAAATAACTTTATTTAATAGCTATTGTATAGACTGTTTTCAGCTGCCTTGTTTAACAAAGAGGGCGGTCGAAGAGTTGCCCGTTGTGTGCATTTTTTTATTTATTTTTTTATTTGTTTCTACCCGCATTGAAACAGCCACATGAGTAATGGGCTGCTCAACACCTCCACAGGATTAGAGCCCACAGCATTAAGAGTTTTTTTTTCCTCCACGAGATACTGGAGGCATTGTGTTCCTGATGCTCTGACGTATTTAGCTAAACTGAATAGACTGGAGCTGACTGGCCACCCAGCAAGCCTCAGGATATTCCACTTTGTGAGCGCTTTGTCTTTTAACACATATCAGCAAACGGCACTGTGTAGCCACCGCAGTGAACTGAGCAGTGAGACTGAACAAGACCGACTTAGATTTTGGGGTTTTCTGTTCAGTTCTTCTTGTAGAAGCTTTGTACAGAATCATCACCAGGCTGCTCTCTTTAAGACAAAAGTAGATTTAGTCAAACTTTCAGAACTTTTCTCATTTAAATTCAGTTTTTTTAAGTCCTCTGGAGATTCTGCTTTAATTCCATCAAAAGAGAGATATCTATCTATACCATATTGTGCTCTCTTTTACAGCATTATGATTACTCATCGCAGATGGCCATGGGCAAGGGAGTAGGGATAAGAAATTTAGTTAGCTAGGGTAACACCACCTGGGTCTGGGTGCAATTCCCCCCTCCAGGGGCAAGGGTACCTAGACCCGGTTTGTAGAGTACGCTTGGGGAGTGTGATTGTGTGTACAGCGTCTCTTTATGTCTGTCTCCACGTTGGTTGAGTGTGGAGTGAGTGCATATGAGAGCATGAGGGTGGGAATGGATGTTTGTGTCTGTGTGTGCCTGTATGTCTGTGTCTATATGTCAGGTTGGGTATCAGACGCCACCTCTCTGGGGACACCTCAGGCCCTCCAAGGTTTGGAGGCCTATCTCCACCCACCACCACTTCCCCTGCCGGTGGCGGACTCCCTCAGGTGTCGGTGTGTTGGTGGTTCTTTGTGTCTGGGGGTGGGCGTCCGGGTACACACCGGCTCACTCCTTGGCGGCCGCTTGTCGGGGCCTGGGGCCTGGGGCTCGCTCGGGCCCCTTTGGAGGTGGGGTGCCCCCGGCCTCTCGGCCTAGGGCTCGGTCACTCAGGCGCAGCTGGGGGCCGGCGGAGCTCACGGGCGCGTCACTGCAACCCCCCCTGGCTTCTGCTCCGCGGCTGCTGAGTGAGCCCTCATCTGGGACTCTCCTCAGCTCTTACTGGAACAGTGGCGCGGCTGCCCCTCTGTTGGTCTTCCATGGTCTCTTGTGTTCTGGGGTCCTCTGGATGTCTGGAGTTTTGATCTCCTCCATACCCGCTTCACACCCTGGAGGACGGGGCTGTGGCCCCCCCACACTCCCTAGCAGATCATTACATGGAGAAACCTTTGGAATGCAAGCATGCTGATCCACACAGGTATGCACACATGGGTATTCACAGACGCGGACTAAAGCTTTCTTGGCTGCTGCCTCAAAGCACACTGTGCGCTGTCTATCTTGCGTGCTGCACAATATCGTTTATTACTTAGTAAATACTGATATCTATGACTAGCTAGTTTATTGTGATGGTGCTTTGTTTTCTCTATTATTATGTTGCTCTTTGTTGTTTGCTGTCTCCTCTGTTTGTTTGTTTGTTTGTTTTTTCTCCATACAGGTGACCCAGGAGTTTTTTTTTTTTTTTTTTTGTCTCTCTTCCCCCCCCTTCTCACCGTCTCTTCTCCCCTTGGGTTTTCTTTCTTTCTCTCCCCCTCTCTCTCTCATTCATTCCCCCTGTCCTATTTATTAAAAAAAAAAAAAAAAAAATGACAAAGGATGAACTGAAGCTCTGCCATCACGTAATGTCGCATACTGCTGTTTCTGATGTCATTTAAAAAAAAAAAAAAAAAAAAAAAAAAAAAAAAAAAAAAAGGAAACGATCTTCATATGACGACAAACACGACAACAATCAGCTGTCAAACTGTACAAGAAGTTCACAGTAATGTAAAAGAAGTTATATCACTTTATTTTTAAACGTACGCACTCAGGGTCAGGACTGAAGACACTGATCGAGAAAATACTCTAAATATAAATATTCACCTAAACATTCAAAATTATTCAATTGCATGAAAAGAAATATGAACTCTCTACAATACTGGCTTCTGATTGGTTGAAAAAGCAGGTGCTGAACTTCAGAAGAGCTAAAGCTGCAAAACTGTGTAAACCCAGAGTGGATGCTGCCCTCTGACCTTTCAGAAGTACGATCTTTTTATGAAGACACAGAGGCAGAGTTATTATTCATCACTTTAAAGATGATATTCGTTACATGTTCTTCACTCGTTGTCTAGTAAAGTCCAGAGAATGAGACACATGATTTCAAAACATACAGCTGCATGTTAGAGATCACAGAGTTCTTCAGTCTTATGAGAACTCATGGAGACTAAATGTCAGACACATCAACAGTAAATGTCGTTCCTCCCCCCGTGAGTTTGTGTCCTCCAGACTTGTTTACACAAACATCTGAGGTTTGAACAGTGTGCAAAACCACATGTTACAAAGCTGCTGAGCTACTGAATACTGGAATATTTCATTCAATATCACCATCTGACCAAAGGACAAACACAGAGAGGATTAGAGCGCCAAACTTTGTTTCAAACTGTTTCAGATTTTAGAGGCAAAAAGCAGAATTTCTACCTGGACAAAGAAATCAAAGCAGGAGCAAAACAAGCTTTTTACATTTATTCAAAGGCATTATGTGAATGTACTCTGAGCCACAGCCTCCTAAAGTAAAGACATTTGATCATCTAAACCAGACAGAGTCATGTTTTCAGCAGTGTCTGTATCCTCCATATAGACCATGCCATGGTCCACCTAGGGTGACCAGGTGTCTGACTTTATGTGAGACTACACAGCGCTCAGTCCTTGTTTGCCTGTGCCACACACACATTGAGCCAATGTCCAGTTTTTTTATTGACTCTAGTTTCTGTCGATCGCTAGGCCCACAAAAAAACCCTGTACAGGAAGTAGATTTCATCTCTCTGATAAAAGGAGTTCTAATCCCTGATATGAGTCTGACCCAGTAGATAATATTGATATGATCATATTTATGCCTTTGTTGTTTCACAAAGGGTTAAAAACATTCACAGGTTGGACTGTGGTTCTCCTTTTAGCGTCTCTGCTGGAATTTTAACTGTGAACCTCTTAGATCCAAACTTCTGAACTGCTCATCTCACAGAGGACAAAAGGGAAGAACCCCGAATCTCTTCTTCACCTCACTTTTATACCTGCTCACCCTTTCTCCCCCCTTCCCTCACTGGACGTCACATCTGCACACTTGGGCCAATCAGGTTGTTGACATTTGATCATCTGATGTGCACCCACACCTCATCTCTCTCTCTCTCTCTGACTTACAAGATTTAACACAAAGTTTAAACTTTAAAATCACTTCATTACATTTTCTTTGTTATTCTTAACACAGAAAATTCACATTCAAAAACTTAACACAGAATAAAACAGAGTAGCCAGTAGTGGGACATGGTTCCAGCAACTCTGATGGTGACGGCCCGTTTGAAGCTGAAGCTCCGGCACGTGTGTCAAAAAATCAACACACTGCTTCAGAAACGCTGTGCTGAGGCTTGGTTTGACTGAACAGAGTCACGTGATCAATGACGTCTGAAGCTTCATTCAGCACGTCACTGCTTCAGTACCTGATTCAATGATTTATTGAAATCATTGGTGGGATTTGTGCTGTGTTTTGGTGGTTTTGTGAGAGCGAATCAGTGTGTGACATAATTATAGACATGGAGCCAGGAAGAGAGGACGCTCTGCCTGTTCCTCAATAAAAACCAGTTCATCAGCATTTCTGCTCCCAGGTCTAAAATGTACATAAGAAATATGATGTACACATAATTATAATGATATAACTTATAGTATATTATATATAAACGTACCAGTCTGCTGGTTAATTACATAATCAGGTGGAGGCAGTGACCTCACAACCTCCTATAAGCTTTAAGTTAAGGTTACTTTATTTATACCCACAGGTAAATTTGCTTTACAGAACAATGATAGCATTTGGCCTCCCTTCACAAACACACACACCTAATGAAACCTGACAAAACACATATTTTAATTAAACAAAGTGAATCAAATCAAAAACAATTCTTATTGAGTTCAGTGACAGCAGCAGGGACAAAGCTGTTTTTATAATGCTTTGTCCTGCATCTTGGAACTAGAAACCTCCGTCCTGAAGAAAGAAGCTAAATCCACCCCGTAGAGGATGGGAACCATTTTTAAGGATTGATTAAGCCATCTGTGGTACCTGTTTAGAGTACAGGGAGTCTAAACAGGCCTGTGACTCATCTATCAGACGACTGGACCATCTCACTCACTAATTCAGTCAATTTTTCTCTGTGACAGAGGTCTGACTGAACCATGGCACCAAACAAAAAGATAAAACAGACTCAATAAAAGAACAAGAAAACAAAGTTAAAATCTTTCGCTCAATGTGGAAATGAGCAAGTTTCCTGAGGCAGTAAAGGCACTGGTGACCCTTTTTACAGACCGATTTGCAATAAAAGTTCAGTTTTTCATTGATTATGGTCCCAAGATATTTATATGATTGCACTTGCTCTATTTTCTGACCTTTAATTAAAGTGACTCTGTGCCCATTTAGTTGTTTCCTAAAATCAATAACCATATCTTTTGTTTTAGATATGTTCAATTGGAGATAAGACTCCTCCCACCACTGAACAAACTAATCAATGATTGGACCGTGGTGAGTTTCACCCTCTTTCAGTAAGCTGACAATAACAAAGTCATCTGTAAATTTAATGATGGCCCTGTTTTCATATCTGCTCTGACACGTGTTTGTAAAGAGAATGAATAATAAGGGCGATAAGAGACCCTGGAGGAGAAGCTGTGGAGGAGAACACTGGGTCAGACAGAACCCCATTTATTCTCACTCTTTGTGACCTGTCAGTTAAAAGATCTAAAATCCAGCAAACCAGGTTTTTCCTGATTTCAAACTCTTCTAAAAGTCTTTTCATTAAAATATGGGGCTGTATTGTATTAAAATCAGAAGATAAATCAATGAAAAGAAGTCTTGCAAAAGTCCCTTTACTCTCTACATGTTTAAGAATCAGATTTAGTCCAAAGCGCGTCCTGCACTCCTCTGTTGGGCCTGTACGCAAACTGCATTGGATCCAGCTGATATTCAATCTCTTCCATAATCACATTTCTGAGGATTTTTTCAGACTTTCATGACAACTCAGGTGAGGCAACAGGCCTGAAGTCATTCAGGACGTTTGGACGACTAGATTTAGGGACATGAACGACGACAGCTTCCTTCCAAAGCGAGGGCACATTTTGTATTTGAAAGGATTTATTGAAAATAAGCTGAAATTTAGGACTGAGCTCTTTAGCACAAGATTTAATTAGGCGGCACTAATGTTATCAGGGCCCTGGCTCTTGTTCACATTAACTGTATGAAAGGCCTTTTGGACATCGCTGAGTTCAGTGATGAAGTGTTGAGTATCTTTCAGTTTCTGTTTCAGTTCAGAAGAACTAAAACGAGCATCAAGCATATTCAAATCTCTGTCTGACTTAAAACCGTCTACAATGATCTGACTGCTGCTCTGGGGATTTTGAAACCCTGATATGGTTTTCATACAAGTCCAGGCAGACCCAAAACGTTTTGCAGCAAATTTTCTTTCAAGAAGGTTTTTGTAGATCTGTTTTGCTTTCAAGAGCTCGATTTTCAAGTCTTTGGTGACTGCCTGAAAGTCAGGAACAGCCCCCTCTTTAAAAGCCTGTCTCTTTTTCCTTAAACAGGATTTGATGCATTTGGTGACCCATGGCTTATTGTTAGGGTACACTTTAGCACGCTTAAGGGGTATAATCATGTCTTTACAAAACCTGCATATGAGCTAACATCCACCAAAGCATCAAGGCTGAATAAAAACTTCCCAATCTGTCAATTTAAAACATTCCTGCAAGGTAAGCACAGATTCTTCTGACCACATGATTGATTGATGATAACATAATTTTTTCACCCCCCGAAAATTCACGTTCAAAGCAACATATCAGCCCGATATCACACAGAACTGTCACATGACATCAAACACAAGCTGTCAGCTCTGCAGAGTGGGCAATCATAATGAAGCAGTTCATTATAAGCTGCAGACTCAAGCTGCTCTTCATATATTTGTCCATCAGATGTCACCAAAGAGGACTGTGATGAAAGCTTTGAGTAATGAACCGTTTTTCATTACAAGCTTGGCCAACTGACTACAATCTACAATAAACTAATATGGCTTTTCAATCCTCTCTTCAATCACTTGGTACCACCAGGAACCTTTAAATGGGCACTCAAGCTGCCTGGAGACTGTTTTGTCGTGCACATCAGAGAAACCACAGGTAAGACAATCTTATCCAAAAGGTCAGTGTAACAGTATTGTTTTCCACCAGCTTAACCAAACTTCCCACACTAACTGAAATTTCTTTTCCCAGGCAAACATTAAACAGCAGCAGCTGGAAAACTGGAAAACCTAAAGCCAAATAATCAATAAGACATAACCAACTTTTGTATGAGTGAGTATTGATAAACTGAGCAGAATTAAACCTCAGTGAAACCACATATAAGTTCTGGTAACTGGCACATATTTATGTTTAATATGTTGTTTTATATTTTGATCAGTTTCAGGTGTTTGTGCGACTGTGTTAACCATCAGTAAAACCACATATAAATCACACTTCTGTGTTTAACAATTACAACACTTGATGCTGTTTTTCTGATTCAGGATTATGTGTGTGATGAGTTGGCCACACAGTTCTTATCTTTCTGCTTCACACACACACAAAACTGCCGAGGTTGAAGCTTCAGTCTCTTTCTACCCCAGGTCTCACCACATTTCCAAAATGTAAACTCTGAGTCTCATAAGAAATGTGGTTCAAAAAGATGTGCTGATCTATGAATGCATCCTTACTGAAAGCTAAAGATGTCCAGCAGACAGAAACAGCAGCTGAATGAACAGTTATCATGAGCGAGTGTACAAACACTATCACAGGAAATAACAGAAATAAACTGTAGTTTCCATTTATACCTGTAGTATTTTTTCAGCTCCATGTCATCTTCCAATATGTCAAAATATGATTTCATTGTATCTTAAACAAATACAAACTTCTTTCTTCCCCCCAGAGAGCCAACAGTTTACTATCAGAACTGAGGCTGATCATTAACAGGGAGCAGCAGGTAACAAGGTCATCAGCAGTGGAGGAAAGTATGGAAGTAATACTCAGCTTCATATTTGAAGATACTCGAGTATCTTAGCTGCAGGTCTGGAACAATGGTTTTATTTCCTTTCCCATTAAACATCTCACACAGCCCCTCATCTGTGACCCTTAGCAAACCCACTGGATATCTACCTGTACATAAAGGAGATCAGATCAGTTCCATCTAGACCAGCTGTAACAGGAAAATGCTGCTTACACTTTGATGCATCACTTTCAGTTTGTCATATAAGACAATATATCAGATTGAGGCATTATTTTCCTGCAGTGAGTAAATCTACTTTGTACTTTACTCTTTTCTTTTAGGTAAAGGCTCTAAACAGTACTTGTACACTGTGGAAATCCCATAAGAACGTCTCCTGAACTCTGAAAAATAACAAAACAAAGACTAAAAGGAGGTCATGGGTGCTGATGATGATGCTGATGATGAAGAGGAGTAGCATGCATTTAAAAAGTGACTGATGTCCTAGAATACAACAGAACAGTGTCTCTACAAACTTATGAAAACATGACAGTCTTGCATTAGTTTGTATTCTTATGATTTCAAAAAACGAGGGAAAAATCTCCTTGAAATGCACAATTCCTTTTTGTTATTTCTTAGTGTGTGACGTATTTTATTGGCTTTATGATTGGTGCAAACAGTTTCCTGATTCATAATGGAAATAGATTTTAGACACAGGAGGAACACGCAGTGATCAGCAGGAGCAGCTTGGAGTCCAGTCTTCTTCACACTGAGGAGGGACATATATGCAGGAACAGTTGTCATAACTGTTACAACCACCAGATGGCGAAAGAGTCCCACTGCAACTTTAAGCCATGAAGGATGTCTTGATGTTTGCTTGTGATAAATCTGCTTTATGTGAGTCTTTTTCAGAAAGTAACAGTAACATGTCTGATTATATGTCTTTAATCAGTAAAGTCTCGCTTTGCTGGAAATAAATAAATAATTGTAAACATGCAGCTGTATGTTAGAAGTCAAAGGGTCCTTAAGTCTTCTGTAAATTGACGGGGATCAAATGAAGGACACAAGTATCTGTTCTTACTCTAATAAATGCTGCTTTAATATCCAACAGACTATTTTCCTTCCTCATCAGCAGTAAACAGCTCAACTGCGTCTGTGCATTTGTGTCCTCCATACTTGTTTCCACAGACATCTCAGGCTTGATGCCACGATGCAGTGTAGAAACCTGACAACCCTCTGACTCATGTTCAAATGTTCAAGGACATTTCTCAGGATCATGTATGACCCCTTTTTGACATTTGGACTTTCATTAATAATATTTGTGTTTCTGAGTCATTTTTGTGGAGACTTCTGTCCAACGTAGTGTCCAAATGAAGCCTGAAGCTTTTCTTCACCCTCTTGTCAGATGGTCAGCAACAAAACTCTGTTCCAACCAATGTCTGATAAGAGATGAGACACAGCAGCTGAGCAAATGATCATTTCATGCTGAAGACATCCTCAGACAAAATTAAACACATACATAAACACAGCCTGGTGCCAATAACACAGCTAATGACACTGCTGTATCACTGGCTTTACTGATTAAAGACCATATCTGAAGGAAATCTTTGAACACAACAGAAAGTGACCTTTTAAACCTGCGACACTGATGCTGCATTCAAGGACCATTAAAACATTTTAAAGGACTTAAGAACATGAAGAAAATGTGACTTGTTTCTCTGTAATGAAGCTGTTTTAGTGAAGAAAGTTGAAAGGTCACAGAGCGACTGCTGAATCTTCTGCTCTAAACATGAACTCTGAACTTTGTGATGCTTCAGGAGGAAAACTGCTTCAGTTATTCTCTCAGATTAGTTTCATATTTTCTGCATCAGATTTGAGTGAGATCCTGGAATGAAGACAGAAGAAAAGACTTTGTTCAAAGTTTGATTTATAGTCAAACCTTCCAGTTTATTCACACAATAAAACATCAACACAATATATGAAGTCATTCATTACAATCACAGTTTTTCCTCATTTCTTTGATGATTTTGACAAAAACAAACACAAACACACACACATGGTCTGCCATACTCATAAAGAGAAATGTCGACATTTTTCAAGACAAATATTCCAGAAACATTTAGAGGATAGAGAAGTTTACATTTTCATGTGGAGAAATATTTTAGTAAATCAAAATGATGATGAGCAGTGATAGCCTCCATAAACAGTCACAGGAAAGATCTCCTTTAAAAACTGAGAAACATCAAGAGAACAACTAGAAGATGTGGAGGTACCACCCATAATGTTTGACTGACAGCTGATCTCTGTGCAGAAATGATGGAGAGAAAATAAAATGAAACTAAAACACAGATTTAAACACACAATATGAAAGACTTCAGTCTATTTGAGCTTAATCAACTCAGCAGTGGCTCCATAATAATAAGGCAACAGTCCAGCATAGAGCGGCTGAGTGAATGTGGTCTGGACTCTGTGGAGGAGAGTCATGGTTTCAGAGACGCTGTAGAAGGACAAAATACCTGCTCTGTGATCCAGGTACACTCCTACTCTGGAGGAACGAGGACCTGAGACACGAGTTTGGATGTTGTTGTACCAAAATGTAAAACTGTTGTTGTTACAATCTAATGACCAAGATTTGTCATTATGTCCAAATTTACATTCATTACTATTCCCTGCTCTGCTGATATTCTTGTATGCGACTGCTACATAAGCTCCTCTCCCTCTCCACTCCACTTCCCAGTAGCAACGTCCAGTCAGACTCTCTCTACTCAGGACCTGACAACATCCAGTGAATCTGTCTGGATGATCAGAATAAGACTGTTGTTGATTCATAAATGTTGCTTTTCTGTTCCCCTCTGATAATAACAGCCATGTGTTTGCTGTGTTTGGATCCAGTGTGATTTCACGCGAATATTTTAAGAATCCAGCTCTGGTCTTTGGCTCTGCTGGTGGATCTGACAGTAAAACATCCACTTCAGTGACTGTCAGTGAGATGTTTGTCCATTCCTCTCTCAGAACGTCCTGTAGTTTATCTCTGACCTCTGACACAGCTGCTGTCACATCCTCAAAGTAGCTCAGAGGACGGATATTGATGCTGGATGAGTCTGTAGACTCACTGAGTGCTGACAGTGAGGGGTAGTTGTGTAGAAACTGGATGTGATCCTCTGTGTGTGAGAGCTGCTTCAGCTCAGCATCTTTCCTCTTCAGCTCAGTGATCTCCTGCTCCAGCTTCTCCTCAAGCTCTTTGACTCGACTCACTTCAGTTTCCTGCTGGGATCTGATCTGCTGCTTCACATCAGAGCTTCTTTTCTGGATGAGATGGATCAGCTCAGTGAAGATCTTCTCACTGTGCTCCACTGTTTGATCAGCAGACTGATTGATGGCCTCCACATCATGTTGAAGCAGCTTCACATCTTTCTCTCTGTCCTGGATTCTCTGCTGGATGTTTTGTCGACTCACCTCCAGCTCTCTCTGCCTCTCAGTCCTTTCTGCTGCAGCTGAGACTGTGTCGTGGCCTTTATGTTCATCCACAGGGCAGAGATAACAGATACTCTGCTGATCAGTACGGCAGAACATCTTCATCACCTCATCATGACGAGAGCAGATGTTCTCCTGAAGCTTCTTGGAGGGCTCCACCAGCTTGTGTTTCTTTAATGGAGCTACTTCATAATGTGGCTGAAGGTGTTTCTCACAGTAAGATGCCAGACAGAATAAACAGGACCTGAAGGCTTTCATTTTTCTTCCAGTGCAGACATCACAGGCCACATCTTCAGGTCCAGCATAGCAGTGATCAGCAGGAGCAGCTTGGAGTCCAGTCTTCTTCAGCTCCTCCACTAAATCTGCTAACATGGTGTTTTTCATCAGGACAGGCCTCGCTGTGAAAGTCCTCCGGCACTGAGGGCAGCTGTAGATTTTCTTCTTTTCCTCTCCATCCCAGAAGCTTTTAATACAGTTCATGCAGTAGCTGTGTCCACAGGGAATAGTCACCGGATCCTTTAGTAGATCCAAACAGACTGAACAGCAGATTTTTGTTTGATCCATTTGATTCATGTGCTGTGCCGTTTCAGCGTCTCTCAGTGACTGTCAGACAGTTTGACTTTCTCTGAACAGAAACAACCTCTGTGCTCTGAAGGGAAACAGATCTCTGCTCTTGTTCACCTCCTACAGGAAATGAGGCTCACCAGCAACTGCATTTACACCATGTTGTTTAGACCCATCCTGATACAGACACATCTGTGAAGGGAGGCAACAACAAGTCATAAGTGCTTATTTCATCAGTGCCAGGGTTTGTTATGTTTGATTTACAATATGCAGTTAAAACTGTGACCTAGCTAACCTTGTTAACTAGTAACTTAGCCTATATGAAATGGCTTGTGGCGATGATTTAAGTAAGGTAAAACTTTATTGGTATAGTACCTTTTGAGATAATAATAAAGCGCTCCATGATAACGCTGGTTACACCCTTGTGCACAGGTGTCAAAACTCCAGTCCTTGAGGTCCTGAAACTTTTACATGTGTCGCTGCTCCAACACACCTCAATAAAATTAGATCAAGTAGCAAGAGCCCTGACTGCATACTGAGGTGACAATTCAGCCATTAGATTTATGTTATAGTAGCTCATGAATGAACGTGGCATGATCAAAGCATTTTTATTGTGTAAGTACATTTTTTTCCAAACACTTTCATTTATTTAAAACTAGAAAATCCATTTTCTGAAGAAACTGCAGTGTGAATGCTGATAACTGAACGTTTTGAGTTGAAATAATTGCTGAATGTTAAGTTAAAAATGTTGAGGTTTAGGGGTTCCCACCTCAGGATGTAGTCAAGACTCTTGCTAATGACCTACTCATTTTATTCAGGTGTGTTGCAGCAGGGACACATGTAAAAGTTTCAGGACTTTGACACCCCTGCCCTTGTGGATTAAACAGGATGAATTTGTTACACTCTTAACTCATCTAAACAAGGCATTTTGTAGAGGGTACAGCAGCCATGGCAGTTTTTCTTGAAACAACTAATCTCACGCGTTGACTTTTTCTCAAAATAAGCATGGGAACAACTGTCTACAATAAATCAAACATATGTTTCACTCATTATGTAAGAATTATTATACAAATGACCAGTGCCAAGTAGGGCTTGATCATTTTGATCGTCGACTAGTCACCGATTATTTTTGCGATTAGTTGACTGATCAGATCATGCATCCATTGGACGCACAGCTTACTGCACTAGCATGACCCATCCTCCAAATCCGGGGAAAAGGACGACGCATTTGTCGGAGTCTTCGAAATGGACAGCAGTCGTCGCGTCGCTGTAACGCAATCGGCCTACAAATGCGGCCTCCGAAGAATGCCGCCCCTGAATTTGGACAGAGCTACGATGCCGGAGACTGCTTCTTCTTCTTTTGCCTTTAACGGCAGCTGGCATGCTTGAACATGCATTGCTTCCATCTTCTGTTTCAGTCCGTTATTACACTCTTAAATCCTACTGCTTATTCCTGTCTTTCAGGATCTTACAAAGCTTCAAACGACGCGTCGACTATTAAATTAGTGGTTTACGATTTTGATAAACGACGTAATAATGACTAGTCGACTAATCTTGGCAGCCCTAATGCCAAGTGTACTGTGGTGTAAAAAAGTCATTAACCGCATGCTTGCTTCACCTACTTAGCTTTAGTATTTTAATTTCTTAACTGGACATCCAAAGCTTTGCTCACTGCAGCTGTATTGCGCAGTTATGTTACACCCCTGAAAGCAGAGGGGAAATTACGAGTGATTTTCAAGTGATTCTCTCATGCAGTAGTTTAATGCAATGAAAAATGAACATAAGTAATTCACATTGCGTACTGCTCAATGTCACACAGTGGAAGAAAGCGCTAATTAATAACCCAAAAATAACAATTGAGTGCTTACTATTTGTATCTGAACACGTTTCCGTACAAAATAGATAACAATAGAAACGTTTGTAGCTCCTGCCGTTAGCTTAATGGCCATTGTGCAATTGAGGCTCAAAACCGCGGCCTACCCACTAAAAATCTATAATAAAATGTTTCTGAAGCTCACAAAATAACGAAAGACTACCTATAAAATATCTCAACAACGTACAGAGTATAAAATATCATGTTTTGACCACCATTACCTTAAAACACGGAGGAAAGAATGACGAGGGTGATTTTGAGATGCTTCTCTTCTGCAGTAGTTTTGTAATGAGGAGAGAGCGCGCGAAAGCCCCCTGGTAGAGAAAGAAGCCATTACCAATCGATCCCAGAAAAGACTTACTAGCCGATTACTGATGTACAGATCGCAGTTCTCTTGAATCAAATGACAACCATTAATGCAACATGAAAAATAACCAATTTAAAACAATTTCGCAGTGTATTTACATTGTTTTCAGGCTTATGAATTTGTATTAACTGAGTGCCTTTTTTTTTTTTTACTGTCAACTCTTTTAGTACAAAATCAACTTATGAATAACACCTGTATGGAGTCTTTTGGTACTGCTAAGGGGCTATAAGGGTAGTTTTCCACCCTGTCACAGTTACAGCAGCACTTTGTATCATCCACAGTCCTGAAAATTTTGGTGCATTGTTGTATTGTTGGGTTATATTTTTAAAAAAAATTGAAAACGAAAAAACTTTTTGTTATTCGTGAATGTATTTTACTGTATTTATTACCAGTGCAAATAATTCAATTATTCATAATGGACACTCAAGTTTACAAAAAACTTGAAGGAATTTAAAATTTAACAAATTATAGATAAAAAGATCAAAACTAGCCATTTAAATCCTGCCTCAGTTTTTGTAGCAAATCTTAAAAAGAATATTCAACATAAAAATGTAAACACATCTGCAGATATTTTCCTATAGCAGAACATCTTTATCACCTCATCATAACCGGACTTGAAGGCTTTCATTTTTCTCCCAGTGCAGACATCACAGGCCACATCTTCAGGTCCAGCTTGGAGTCCAGTCTTCTTCAGCTCCTCCACTAAATCTGCTTACATGGTGTTTTCCATCAGGACATGTCTCGATGTGAAAGTCTGTCTGCACTGAGGGCAGCTATAGATTTTCTTCTCTTCATCCCAGAAGGGTTTTAATACAGTTCATGCAGTAGCTGTGTCCACAGGGAATAGTCACCGGATCCTTCAGTAGATCCAAACAGATCAAAATAGAATCTTATTTCGTCCATCTGATTTCCTTGCTGCACTATTTCACTTGTTTTCAGTGACTTTTGAACAAATAGCTGAGAGTACATTTTAATGTGCAGCCTCAGAAGGCGAACTCATGTTACATATGAAACAGGACATAAATAGGCATTATATCTGAAACAAATTAAAACAATGCTTTGAACACACTTCAGATCTGAAAAGGGAAAAAAACTCATGCTGGATATCTGAGCTGATATGAACTGAGTACTATGTTAGGAACCAAAGGATTTCACATTGTATGATGGAAATGAAAACTGAATTGAACTGAATCTCCACCCAGGTCTCAAAAACATAATGTCTGGTGAGGTTTTTCAGGGGGGTTATGATTAAAATGCAACACCGCAACCTCGGGGAATTTCACCGCTATGAAATATAAAGATTGTAGTTTCAAACAAGCCAAACAAATGATAACGCAGGCTCGAATACACTACTGATGCAGACTGGTTTCAACATCAAAATACTTTTATTCAATATATTTGTTAAAAACAAACAAACAAATACAAATAAAACAGAAGTTAAAACAAGTGGAGCATGAATCAGTATAAAGGTTGATTGTGAAGGAAAACAACCAAATATTGAGCTGGACTTACCAGTAGCTGAGGACCATGGGGAGAAAAAAGGCACACGTACAAACCAACCACCTATATACACAAGGTGGTGTAAAACAAAAGGAATGTGGAAAACAACCCACTGGCATGAAGGCCCCTCAGCTACTAGCTTATCCTACTTTTAAACCTCTAATAGGACACTTACCACCAGGCTCATTGCTCACAGTCATACAAGAAGAACTACTAAAATCTACTCCAAGCATTTTAAAACATCACACATGCTTTTAAAACAAAGAAAATAAAAAATACACAAGTCAAATAGTAATTTACACTCCACAGGTGAATGATGGTTGTTATATCTGATCCTAGCACAAACACACTTTGTGCTAGAACACAATGCAGCATGGGGCCATCTGTGGCGACTGGAGCAAGTCAAACAGACAAATAGCAGATGTAAGCAGACACCAGCAAGACACACGTGAAGAGATCCTTCGAACCCAACGACGTAGGCAAAACAGAAATATAAGAATCTGAATCAGAATTGTGTTTATTGGCCATGTATATGTGCGGTAGATGGTGACTCACAAGCACAGCAATGTAAATCACACACACACACACACACACACACACACACACACACACACACACACACACACACCAAATTAAGGATTGTACATTAACATATGTTATTGTGGAAACTGCTATCGGGACCATACTGAATTTAACCAGATAAATATTTGATATAGTGAGAGAAAGAGAGTAAATGACAAACAGCCATTATAATTCATCATACACTGAGAGTAGCAGACAAATCAATAAAACACCTCTTCCAATTAATCTAATAATTCATTCAGCGTCCATCTGTTTGTTTTTTATGAGCTTTGTTTGATTTGATAAGTATCTGAGGCTGAGACCACAGGACTGTGAAATCGAATAAATATTATGCTGAACAGTCCAAAAGATTCAATAATCTTTTAATCTTTTGGAAATTTTCCCAATTCCTACTAATGAATGTTACCTTGTTTCGGGATACATAATACCTCCCGTTATCTAAAGACACATCTGCTTACCTGTATCGTTTGCTTGTTTCTCCTTTTCTGTTTTTTTCTAAACCGAGGACCTGATGGCTTTGACCTTTTCTTGTCCATTTTTGTCCATCAGGAATTTTTCACTCCAGCATCAACACCTAATAGACCTACACCTTGTGGCCCCTAGAGACAAAGCAGCACGTACAAACTCCAAAACATGTACAAAACACAACGGAAGTGCTCCAGGATGCCAGGGGCAATGCTGAGCTTTGTACGTGATTTGTCTCTAAGGGCCACCGTATATATTTATATTCAAACATATATAAATAAAACCACAATCTTTTTTACATTAGTAATTCCTTTTGTGCATAATTTCATATTTTTGTTGATAAGAAATTAATTAAAGCAACAAAACAACCTGAAGAGCGGGTTAGGAGCCAAAAGAGCCGGTTCTCTAAAAACAGCTGGAATTTCCATCACTAGCCCCGTGGTGTTCAGGTGTATAACGTGGTGTGGAGGTGTGTATGCAGCAGCACCGAGGTCCTCAGCTGATTTTAATTTCAAATATGTGTCTTGGGCGTAACTTTGTTTATGGCAGCCTGTGTGATTCATGCTGTATTCACCTTGCACGCTAAGGTGCTGGCCAATTAAAACACCAGGAAGGCCGATGAACACCCGCCAGGCTGCATGAAGTTTGATTAAAATCTGCTGCAGAACATAACTGTGAATTCTGACAGACAATTTCACATGTTAGTGTTTCAGTCACTAAAGACTGGCAGTAAATGGAAATGTCAAATGATTCATTACAAGGAGCTGCCAACTTTAGAGGTTAATCGTGACAAATCTTTTCCTTCACTCAGGTTAGCTAGTAGATTGCGGCTCAAGCAGTGAACACATGTTATCTCTATTCGGACTTCCCCAAGTGTTCTTTATTTTTTGCTCTTGCTGTTTTCTTTTAAGCAGCTTTAATCTTGTTCCAGCTGTGGTTCAGGTGGTACAATTGGTACCAGTCACAGGGTCAGTGGATTGGTCCACAGTTTCCTCCAGTCCACATGCCAAAGTATCCTTGGACAAGACACTGAACCCCAAGTCCATCAGCGTGTGTGAATGTTGGCTAAAGCCCTCAGGCACAGATAGAAGTGCTGCATGAACGTGTGTGACTGGGTACATGAGACATGTAGCAGAAAGTGCTGTGAGTAGACAGGACCTATGCAAGTACGACATCATTTACAAACAACCAACACTTTTCATTTTCACTTTTTTTCACTTTCATTGTGTTTTTATTTTGCCAGGGTGCATGCCTTATTTTCTCTCATCCAGTGTTATGTTGAATTATTCATCATTCAGTCTTACGTGGAGTTCAGGTCCAGAGATCATAATTGAGGCCAAACGCCACTTTTAAGATATAGGGTATAAAACTTTATTTTTAAATAAAAAGGGCAGTGATGCTAAACCAGCCTTTAGTTATGCTGCTATCTCCTTAAATCTGATGTTGATAGTTATTTCCCAGGCTAACTGCTGCTCAGTTCCCCAAAACAAACAACCACTGAAAAGTTAAAAATGCGCTCCAATGAAATGATCAGTTTGGCTGGACTCTCTGCTGTTGCAATAAAGTAATAATGTCTTAACATCCATCCAGGGTTTCTGGAGATGAGAGGATTTAGAGGTTAGCAGTGAAATAGCTCGATAAAGGAGAATCCATGTTCTAGTATTTCTGAAACAAACAAACAAAAACATGGAAAACTATCTAAACTTTGTATGAAATGTAAGGAAAGTTGTGTCTGGTCATTTATTTCTTTGTTGTAAAAATGCTTCTTGGCAACAAATCTTATGTCAGTTTACCTAATATGACATATGTAGTAGCAAATAATAAATAAATAATAACCTGTGGTATGCTTACACTTGATCTACATGCAACTATACAAACATGTCAGGATTATTATATTGACTGCTTGATCTACTGCAGTGACAACACTGAGGCCTCAAACCTGTCACGATCCTGGATCATTGACCCAGCGTTTTCAGTTTTCTTGTGTTTTGATGTCATTTTGTATTATGTTTCATGTTTAAGTCGTCTTTGGTTAAGTTGATTCTCTAGTGCCGAGGTTGTCCCTGTTTAGATTTGTATTAGTTAGTATTTCCCCCCTTGTGTCTTTGCCCTCTGTGTCTCCCTCTGTGTGGCTGTGATTGTCTTGTTGTGAGTTCTTGCTTCCCTCATGTTTCCTTCTGTTCCTCTTCCTGTCATGTTATCCATGTTTCCCCAGTCATGTTCTCTGGGGCTGTGTCCAAATTCAGGGGTATCATGCTTCGAAGGACCCGACCTACCCGGTCCACATAGGGTGGGTCCTTCGAAGGCCGAGTAGGCCGGAAGTGAGCTGCTGTGAAATTGGACAGTCTTCTAGCCTTCAGTAAAGTCTGCACTCACTTCTGTGTTTTTCCGGAAAGCGTGACAACTTTAAAATGGACCCAGAAATGTCGCAATGACTGAATGATTGCTGGTCATTCGTGCACATTTACTATATTATATAAACTATGTAAACCAAATCTCTATGAAACTTATAGAAGAACATTTTCTATTTCTGTTTATTTTCTATTATTCATTTGATCCTGTAACTGATTTGCAGAGGTGGGACCAAGTCATTGTTTTGCAAGTCTCAAGTAAGTCTCAAGTCTTTATCCTCAAGTCTCAAGTCAAGTCTCAAGTAATGTCAGGCAAGTCAGAGTCGAGTCTCAAGTCACTGGTGTAAAAGTCCGAGTCAAGTCACAAGTCTGAAACTTTGAATTTCAAGTCCTTTCGAGTCTTTAAAAAAAAAAAAAACGAAAAAATAATGTTGCAGTTATGCTAAATGTAAATATTAGACCATGTAATTTTTTAATCTGTGTTTTTCTCAACACATGACAAAATAGTGAACTTAGAAAATATACACAAATTGTGAAATTGCACCTCTTTAAAATGCAGCTCAATTAAACTTAGCTCCAAGAATAATTTTCACCGACAGTTCTGAGATAAGCTGCATGTTATTCTTGGATGCGGTTGTAGGACCAGCTTTAAAATCGCATGACAAAAATATCATACATATTAAAAAAAACTGCATCACCAACGTAGCCTGGAAAACATTTGCTAGTTAGATGAAGTCAGCTATCTCATCGTAGCATATTTATATGCATATTTATAATTATACGGTTCTTGGAGTGAGTGCACACACTCATGAAGTTTAGTAACTTCCGGTCACTGCAACAAGCCCAGGTACAGTTTACCGACGGATGGGTGCAGGACCTTGAAATGCACCGTGTAGAACGAAAGACCATCGTACGTATCATAAGTTTACCAGTCTCACAAATCGTCGTCATAAATACACATTCGTTAACCGTTTATTAATAGGACCTTTGAGCTCAACGGTAATTAATTAGTAGTGGAAATAATTTCTGGTACGCGTCACAGAAATGTAGCAGTGACAATAATACTGTATGCTGTAATCATACTGGGCAATTAGTGATACAAAAAACCTGTTTTATCCTGTGAATAAAAGTATATGTTTTTGTCAATGTACCATAATAACAGAAGCGAAACGCAATATTGTGTCAGGACAATTCACTATTTATGCACAATAAATAAAGGAGCATAGCGCGACAATTTCTGTTCAGTGCCAGACTTGCTTGTAACCTATCACTAATTATGTTATGAAAATGACGTATTAACTACTAAAAAACACTGACCTTCGTGTAAATGCTTGGAGCAGACTAACCTGTGAGCTGGAGTGTTCTGGGACGTTATATTTGATCTTTGAATGGCTGCAATCCAGACCATCCGTCGCGTCTTTGTTACTTTGGAAACATGGCTCGAACAATTTCTCTTCAACGACGTAATCCGATAACAACCGATCTCTTTACCCGTCGGCTTCCCGTGGCTGTCATGCGACCGGCTATTGCAGTTAATAATACAACAGCTTCTTGACATTTTTGTGTTTCTTTTTATCGCTGTGTGACTGATTTCAATTGAAAGCCTGCGTGCGCTAGTACCGCTTGCCACGAGTTCCCAGAATCCTTTACGGTTCTACCCGTGAATGACGTCACATTTTCAATCTCTATATAATATGCATGTTAAATTTTATATTTGGGGTAAAATATCAAGTCTTTTCAAGTAAACCGGTTCAAGTCCAATTCAAGTCTCAAGTCATTGGTGTAAAAGTCCAAGTCAAGTCACAAGTCTTACAACATTTTTTCAAGTCAAGTCTAAAGTCATAAAATTAATGACTCGAGTCTGACTCGAGTCCAAGTCATGTGACTCGAGTCCACACCTCTGCTGATTTGTTTGCATAGATGGCCCTGGAGTGTCCTCAGGGAGAGAGGGAATTAGGACAGGAAGCAAATCAATACAACACAACAACTCTTAGTAATTGCATTTATTAACTTGTGTTCTTAAGGATTATCTTCTTGATATCACACATACATACTTTGTATTTTTAAGATATCCCATTTCTTTCTGGCCTGCAGGGGGTGACTTTCCCCTGCAGGCTCATCTTCTCCAGAATTGTCCTGATCACACACAACAAATAAGAGACGAGAGAAAATTGTACAACCACCAGATGGCGAAAGAGTCCCACTGCACCTTTAAGCCATGAAGGATGTGTCTTGATGTTTGCTTGTGATAAATCTGCTTTATGTGAGTCTTTTTCAGAGAGTAACAGTAATATGTCTGATTATATGTCTTTAATCAGTAAAGTCTCACTTTGCTAGAAATCAATAAATAATAAAATTGTAAACATGCAGCTGTATGTTAGAAGTCAAAGGGTCCTTAAGTTTTCTGTAAATTGACGGGGATCAAATGAAGGACACAAGTATCTGTTCTTACTCTAATAAATGCTGCTTTAATATCCAACAGACTATTTTCCTTCCTCATCAGCAGTAAACAGCTCGACTGCGTCTGTGCATTTGTGTCCTCCATACTTGTTTCCACAGACATCTCAGGCTTGATGCCACGATGCAGTGTAGAAACCTGACAACCCTCTGACTCATGTTCAAATGTTCAAGGACATTTCTCAGGATCATGTATGACCCCTTTTTGACATTTGGACTTTCATTAATAATATTTGTGTTTCTGAGTCATTTTTGTGGAGACTTCTGTCCAACGTAGTGTCCAAATGAAGCCTGAAGCTTTTCTTCACCCTCTTGTCAGATGGTCAGCAACAAAACTCTGTTCCAACCAATGTCTGATAAGAGATGAGACACAGCAGCTGAGCAAATGATCATTTCATGCTGAAGACATCCTCAGACAGAATTAAATACATACATAAACACAGCCTGGTGCCAATAACACAGCTAATGACACTGCTGTATCACTGGCTTTACTGATTAAAGACCATATCTGAAGGAAATCTTTGAACACAACAGAAAGTGACCTTTTAAACCTGCGACACTGATGCTGCATTCAAGGACCATTAAAAACATTTGAAAGGACTTAAGAACATGAAGAAAATGTGACTTGTTTCTCTGTAATGAAGCTGTTTTAGTGAAGAAAGTTGAAAGGTCACAGAGCGACTGCTGAATCTTCTGCTCTAAACATGAACTCTGAACTTTGTGATGCTTCAGGAGGAAAACTGCTTCAGTTATTCTCTCAGATTAGTTTCATATTTTCTGCATCAGATTTGAGTGAGATCCTGGAATGAAGACAGAAGAAAAGACTTTGTTCAAAGTTTGATTTATAGTCAAACCTTCCAGTTTATTCACACAATAAAACATCAACACAATATATGAATTCATTCATTAAAATCACAGTTTTTCCTCATTTGTTTGATGATTTTGACAAAAACAAACACAAACACACACACATGGTCTGCCATACTCATAAAGAGAAATGTCGACATTTTTCAAGACAAATATTCCAGAAACATTTAGAGGATAGAGAAGTTTACATTTTCATGTGGAGAAATATTTTAGTAAATCAAAATGATGATGAGCAGTGATAGCCTCCATAAACAGTCACAGGAAAGATCTCCTTTAAAAACTCAGAAACATCAAGAGAACAACTAGAAGATGTGGAGGTACCACCCATAATGTTTGACTGACAGCCAGTGTTGGTCAAGTTACTTGAAAAAGGTAATCAGTAACTAATTATTGTTTACTTCCCCAAAAAAGTAATATCGTTACTTTACTGATTACTTATTTTCAAAAGTAATTAATTACTTAGTTACTTTTTAAAAACACGATTTACAACCTGAATAGGTGATAAAGCGATAGATCTTTCAGCCCAATTCTACTTTTTCTGCATAATCCATCATACAAAATGTAATCAAATGGAAAAGTCTCTTCTTAAAACTTATTTTATCAGTTTTAATCTTTTAACTTTATGCATCAAGAAAAAATTTAATTACATGCAACATTCTCTGACTGGAAGAAATTTGTTTAATATTTAAACCTATTTTCTGCACATTCCAGCACATAAAATGATTTTTTTTGTGTGTGTTTTTACACTCAGTCTTTCAAATAGATGCAAGTAAAACACAGCAGAAAATAAATAAAGTCAAAGACTCAGCGGTCCTGTTGCTCTATTTTCACCTGTAAAGCAGGAGTGGTGTAGGCAGAGGTTTACCTTGGTGCAGGTGTGCCGCGGTCAGTTGAAGAATCCGCGAGTTTCTCTTTGAGTTTCCCATTACGTCGTTGCGCACTCGGTGCTTGCTTGGAAGTTAAGGGGTTTTTTTTCGCAGTAAAAAGAAGTTTTCTTCCCACGCACGATGGACACTAATGTTTTTGTCACTTTTTATGGAATCAAACTCAAAGTAAGGTCAGTACTTCCACGCTTTAAACGCTGCACGCTCATACTCTCTCCCGCACTCGATATATGATCCATTGTTGATCTGCACACAGCTGTTGTCACGAACGTCGCACTCGATTACGTCACTGTCATGAGACATTCTCGCAAAAAGAAAATCACGGTTTTAGTAACGCAGTAACACAGCGTTCCTACAGGAAAGTAACGGTAATCTAATTACTCTATTTGCAAAAGTAATCCCCCATTACTTGAAAAAAGTAATCGATTACTTAAGTAACACTCAGTAACGCGTTACAAGTATCTCTGCTGACAGCTGATCTCTGTGCAGAAATGATGGAGAAAAAATAAAATGAAACTAAAACACAGATTTAAACCCACAATATGAAAGACTTCAGTCTATTTGAGCTTAATCAACTCAGCTGTGTCTCCATAATAGTAAAGCATCAGTCCAGCATAGAGCGGCTGAGTGAATGTGGTCTGGACTCTGTGGAGGAGAGTCATGGTTTCAGAGACGCTGTAGAAGGACAAAATACCTGCTCTGTGATCCAGGTACACTCCTACTCTGGAGGACTGAGGACCTGAGACACGAGTGTGGATGTTGTTGGACCAAAATGTATAACTGTTGTTGAACCACTGTAATGCCCATGATTTGTCATTATGTCCAAATACACATTCATTCACACTCTCTGCTCTGCTGATATTCTTGTATGCGACTGCTACATAAACTCCTCTCCCTCTCCACTCCACCTCCCAGTAACAACGTCCAGTCAGACTCTCTCTACTCAGGACCTGAAACCACCAAGTGAATCTGTCTGGATGATCAGAATAAAACTGTTGTTTCATGAAGGTTACTTTTCTGTTCCCCTCTGATAATAACAGCTGTTTGTACGCTGTGTTTGGATCCAGTGTGATTTCACATGAATATTTTAAGAATTCAGCTCTGGTCTTTGGCTCTGGTGGATCTGACAGTAAAACATCCACTTCAGTGACTGTCAGTGAGATGTTTGTCCATTCCTCTCTCAGAATGTCCTGTAGTTTATCTCTGACCTCTGACACAGCTGCTGTCACATCCTCAAAGTAGCTCAGAGGACGGATATTGATGCTGGATGAGTCTGTAGACTCACTGAGTGCTGACAGTGAGGGGTAGTTGTGTAGAAACTGGATGTGATCCTCTGTGTGTGAGAGCTGCTTCAGCTCAGCATCTTTCCTCTTCAGCTCAGTGATCTCCTGCTCCAGCTTCTCCTGAAGCTCTTTGACTCGACTCACTTCAGTTTCCTGCTGGGATCTGATCTGCTGCTTCACATCAGAGCTTCTTTTCTGGATGAGATGGATCAGCTCAGTGAAGATCTTCTCACTGTGCTCCACTGTTTGATCAGCAGACTGATTGATGGCCTCCACCTCCTGTTGAAGCAGCTTCACATCTTTCTCTCTGTCCTGGATTCTCTGCTGGATGTTTTGTCGACTCACCTCCAGCTCTCTCTGCCTCTCAGTCCTTTCTGCTGCAGCTGAGACTGTGTCGTGGCCTTTATGTTCATCCACAGAGCAGAGATAACAGATACTCTGCTGATCAGTACGACAGAACATCTTCATCACCTCATCATGACGAGAGCAGATGTTCTCCTGGAGCTTCTTGGAGGGCTCCACCAGCTTGTGTTTCTTGAATGGAGCCACATCATAATGAGGCTGAAGGTGTTTCTCACAGTAAGATGCCAGACAGAATAAACAGGACTTGAAGGCTTTCATTTTTCTTCCAGTGCAGACATCACAGGCCACATCTTCAGGTCCAGCATAGCAGTGATCAGCAGGAGCAGCTTGGAGTCCAGTCTTCTTCAGCTCCTCCACTAAATCTGCTAACATGGTGTTTTTCTCCAGGACAGGCCTCGCTGTGAAAGTCCTCCGGCACTGAGGGCAGCTGTAGATTTTCTTCTTTTCCTCTTCATCCCAGAAGCTTTTAATACAGTTCATGCAGTAGCTGTGTCCACAGGGAATAGTCACCGGATCCTTCAGTAGATCCAAACAGACTGAACAGCAGAATTTTGTTTGGTCCATTTGATTCATGTGCTGTGCCGTTTCACCGTCTCTCAGTGACTGTCAGACAGTTTCACTTCCTCTGAACAGAAACAACCTCTGTGCTCTGAAGGGAAACAGATCTCTGCTCTTGTTCACCTCCTACAGGAAATGAGGCTCACCAGCAACTGCATTTACACCATGTTGTTTAGACCCATCCTGATACAGACACATCTGTGAAGGGAGGCACTAAAGAAATATTCTTACAGAGCGACCAAGAGCCAATCAGGTGAAGCAGGGTGTGTTATGTTTGGTTACATCATGCAGTAACAAGTCTGACCCAGTTAAAGGTTAATAGTTTATCTTTACTTGGATGTTTGAAATGTGACAGTCAACACTCAGTGAGTTCATTTTATATTTCAAAAAGTTCAGCTAAGTTTAGGATGCTGTGATGAATAAAAATAAATGACACTTTATATTTTGACATTTTCTAATCTTAGTTCATTCTCACACTTACAGAATGATGCATGGGAACAACTGACTCCACTAAATGTTCAAATGAAATTACTGTACAAGACAGGCAGCAAGCTTGATTTCTTGATTATTTTTTTAAATAGTAAAATATATGTAAAACTATTTAAAAAACAAATACAGATAGTGTTCTAATTCTACATTCTTTAGTAATGTTTCCCGTGTACCACCATGGATTTCGAAACAATACATTAATATGTGCTTTAAATGCAGACACTCAAACATAACTCAACATTCACACTGAAGATACACAGCAGACATAAGAATCAGTTTTCATGCCCTTTATTTTTTCTTTCATATAAAATCTTTTTGGTAAAGATCATCATAATTACCTATTAACTTTCATGTACAGCTTAAATGTTTCACTATACTGTTGGCAGCAAACGACTCTTCAGTCCAAGGGCGTAGATTTGGCATTAACGGAAGGGACATGTCCCCACCAATATCCAGCGATTATTGAATTGTCCCCACCAATAATTTGAAAGAAAAACAAACCCGATAGAAAGAAAAAAACGATCTGTCAACGTCTCATTCGCCCAGCGGTGCAGAAAGAGTTAAATTACGTTCTCTACTGGAGTCCTACGTCATGTGACAAATATGGCCAATGTGATTGGAGCTCTGTTTAGTTTTAGCAGCGGCAAGCCTGCGCTGCAACTGGATGAGAGACTCACTGAAAAGGCAGCTGGTTTTATTACTCAGTGATTTGTTGTTACAAAGATAAAAATTGTGAACAGGAAGAAGTAATGGTATTACTTCTTCCTGTTCACAAGAAGTCACCACAGCAGGTAGATGCCTTTCCTGAACCAAACCCAATGGGATAAGCGTCTCCTTCTGGGATCTTTCACCTGGTAGGCGAACCACTGTAAACCACAATACCAACTAAACCACTTGATAGTTTAGTTAAGAAAAAGTCTGTACAGATAAGGAACATGCATTCTTCACCAGCTTTAAACCTTTGTTCACATGTAATGCTATATTCCACACTTTGCTATCAGTTGTGTACAAATCGGTGGCTACTCATGAGTTCCTCTGAACTTTCATACAACTGAGCTCAACAAACAATAACTGTCAGTCAGCAGAGGAAACTCATTTTTCCTCCAAAGTGATTTAGTACATCAGAAATCTACGGTGTGTTTATTTTTGTTATTCAGTTCAGTTGTGCGTCAAGCTGACTGCTGTTAATCGTACCGATCAGGCACAAAAGTAAAAGCAGATAGGAATGATACTGTCAATCCGAAAGTCCACTACAAGCTGAAAGAAACAACTCTAAATGCTGTAAAAGAACAATAAATGTTTTTCCACAAAAAAGCAAAACCAAAGGCTCTGAGCCTGGCCTTTTAACGGCTTCACCTACTTTGGAGTTTTTTAAAAACTTCAATACTAGCGTTTTATCTTTCCTGACTTTGTTTAACTTTACTTTTAAATAACCCTTTAATCTCTGGGAAATAATAAAATCATCTTCAGTTTTAGTTTTTTCTTGAGCAAAATACATAGAAGACAGCAGATGCATCCAATAAATTTCTCCCGAGTAGGCTGACTCAGTCAAAAAGGCTCACTGTCTGGTGATACATCTTAATCTCGTGTGGTTTTACATTGCTGTAAAAACTTTATTACTACAGATATCTAATAAAAAAACAAAACTGCTGTCACAGCCACTACAAACACAGACTTACATTGAGTTCTATGATCCAGAGCATGGTGACGAACAAGAGGTCAAAGGTGACAAAGAGGCAGAAAGTCCTCCTCACATCCGAGATGCATTTCTTCTCTCCGATGTCGTACGGCTCCAATCTCACAGAAACGGCCGGGGAGTTGACAGACCCCATGCCTGTTCTGACAGGGATCTGTGAGTAGCTACCGCTGCTGCTGCCTCCACGTTGGCCTTCCATCGCTGGCCACCCCACCTGGGCAGGGCTGGCCCCACCTACTGGTCAATTTTAGGAAAGAGTCAGAGGTGGAAGATCATTGGAGCTGGAAGCGAGGCTGGTGTTGGTGATGTGGAGTCACTGTGTGGAGGTTAAAAGCATCACTGCATCTGTAGAAAAGAATATGAAGAAGGTAAAGAAATGGCAATCTCCTCTCAGGGAGTAAACCTCAGCGATTTTCTAAAGCATCTAAGTCTTTGTAGACATAATAAAAATTCTGACAATCGTCTGCGTCTTTTTTTGAACAACACAGTAAAGCAGAATAAGCTCCATCAGGCTGTGGATTTAGATTGTTGAGTTAGATTTTATAACGATTTGTTCATAATACAAAGCTTTTAGAGATCTTTGGGCTTTGCAGTGCTAAGAGTGTTTATGTTTCTGGTTTCTGAGAGCAGAGCTAAAAACAAAACAAACAAAAAAAAACAAGCACAACACAAAACCACCAAAATCTAATTCAAACCACTAATCATGCACAAAACCAACCATATATGTGCAAAGTTGTTGATGCTCTCTGTATGGTTGCCACTCAAACTCCTCACCATATCTCAAAGACTGAACCCTTCAGGAGAAACTCATTTCTGCTGCTTGCGTCTGTGATTTCTTCACTACTCAACGTTGCTGAGATCTGGAATGCAGATCGACTAGTAAATCAAAACGTTCACCTTCTGGCTCAGTTCTCCTGTCACCACCACAGTCTAGTGCAACACCTGAGGTGTCGGATGTCAACTTCAAATTGCTCTTTCTCTTATAACTGAGCTTAAATTGGACTTTTCTACTAAAAAAACCCTGTAAAAATCACTGTCACATGACCCAGAAAAAGATTTCCATTATCATCTAACTTCAATGACTTTTGGACCTCATACCATTAAACACTGTTTACACTGTCTTTGTTTTAAGGAACTGAAACCAGTTGTGCTTTTGCTTTAACTGTCAGCTGCTCTGATACACAGAAAGAAAAAGGCAGGATGGAAACGTGATTTGTACAGTCTGGTCCCAGCAGGTTTTCTCTGGTGATGTGGTTTCACAGTCTTGTGACTTTCATGTTTTACATGAATTAGTCTTTTTGGTTCACAAAATGCATCTATTTTAGGGCTTTAGTCAGGTTTAAATGACTGTTAATTACCTGAAAAATAAATCTGTTAAAAGAACCATTCAGTCACTTTGTAATGGGACGTATCTTCAGCACAATCGTATGTGCTGTGCACCTGAAACTAATATCGTTCACCATTTGGCGCTTCCTTCTCACATGCCAGAGAGCTATTACAGTTACACCGCAGATGGTGTCTAAAACAATTTAACCCTCAACTTCCTCGCAGTTGCATCATTACATTATTTCAGCATTTGCAGTTATTCCAACTGTTTTATTAATCCTTAACATACTTTTCATTTACTTGTTCAACTTTACAAAATGCCAGTCAAAAAAAAAAAAAACCCCAGAAAGTATACGGGACATTGACTGTCATTCAAAGCTGAACTTTACCCAGTATTTTCCACATAAATCAGCTAGCACCAACATTAAAACCAATTACATTTGCCACGCTGCAATGGATCCTGGTTTGTATGTGGATGTTGTTTTCACACAGACTGCCCTACTTAAACATTATTACAGCCAAATTACACCTCCCATATGCCAATGGCACTCCCTGACGGCTGCAGCTTCCCTTGGAAGTCTAATGCGTCAGACCGGAGCTTAATTACTCAGGAACAACAACAACAAAAAAAGATAAATCCACATATATATTAGCGTCTGAGTTGCAAGGGCCAGCAGTCAAAGCAATTTTAAATTACATTTTATTTAAACATATGGGATCCCAGCACCACCCTCTCCCCAGCCACCTACTCCACCTCTTCCAAAGTGAAGGTGTGGTATCAGGGTGCTCAGCCCCGCCGTGAGATGTAACGTCTCCAGCACGTCCTGGGTCTGCACCAGCTTACAAAACAAAGAAACAGATTAGAGCTGGGGACCTGTCGCTGTTCTAAATGTCTTTGAGTGGTTACAATTTCCACTGCTTCAAATCTGTTAACTAACAAGTTTTCATTTAAATATGTGTATGAGACTCCAACGTATTTACAAGTAGTAACCTCCAGGTCTGAAAAATTAATCCAGAATGGAAGTGCAAACAACTAACAGGAGCAGTTCCTCTGAAAGACACCAAGGCTGGTGCCAATTCCCGCAGTTAGAGCAACAAATACTGAGGCAGCAGTTTGAACAGGCTTGCCAAAGCTGGACACAGCGGAAGATTGAAAAGATGTTGCTGGTCTGATGACTGCTGTGACATTCAAATGGTAGGGTTAGAATTTGGTGTAAACGACATAAAAGAATGAACATCTTGCCTTGTATTAACATTTCAAGTTGCTGATAGCGGTGTGAGAGTGTGGAGAATATTTTCTAGGCATACTTTGAGCCAATTAGTACCAGCTTAGCATTGTTTAACCACCACAGCCCAGCTAATGCTGACCATGTCTATCACTTCATAACCACACTGTACCCATTTTTTGATGGCTGCTTCCAGCTCAAATCATCTCAAACTGGTTTCTTGAACATGAAGATGAGTTCACTGTACTCCACTAGAGCATCTTTGGGATGAGGTGGAACGGCAGATTCAAGTCAACAATTAATGAACATGACTTCATGACGCAGTTCTGTCAGCAACAGGGGTCATACCTGCTATAAACAAGGTGTACCTAACAAAGTGACCAGTAATTGCATATATGCTGTTATGATGGATGTTTATAATAAATATTAACTGAGAGAGAAAAGATACACCAAAGCTACTCTAGGGTAATAACAAAACGAGGGAAATTAACAAACTACATCTAACTGTTTTGGATTCAGAACAAATATTTTCAGCCTTTTATGAGGATTAAAATTTAATTATGGATTTATTTTGGCAGCTTGTGAGGAGAAAACTATTAGGAGGTAAAGAAACACAGACTCAAAGATTTTACATGTACATGGGCACTGTGTGTGTGTCACAGAGGAATCGCTCCGGGGCTCCCAGTACATTCTTTATTTATACTCAAACAAGCTTTCACAGCAATAGGTGTGGCATGTATGGAACTGATAACAACTCCTTAAAAGGAGGGACCGTTAGCTTATCTGTTGAAACAGAAATCTTGAGTTGTGGTATCAGGGTGCTCAGCCCACATATATTGAACTTCACATACCCCATCTGCCTCCATTTGGGACTGCAATGGCCTTAAAAGCCCTACACATATCTTCCCTACTTAAGTGCAGCCTTTTTTCTAATGGAATTACAATATCGGCATCTGGTCTCTGACTTCTCATCAATTGTGTGGGCGTCCTTTAGAGGACATTTCATCGGAATAAAGGCAAATACGGTGGTGCCTTTATCTGCAGAAATATGTGGCCTGTAGCCAGTGGGTGGGGCACCACATGCTCGCTCTCACTGTTAGATTGGATAGAAAAGTCTGCAGCAGGACAAGCGAATATTAATGACGTTTCTGAGTGTTTCGATTCCATCAAGAACAAAAACAAATCTTAGCTAACCAACACTCACTGGGTTTTAGTGGATTACTTTATTTCACAGAAATATTACAGAAACAGTTTCTTTGGTACAATAATCCAGCTGTGCAGAAATCAGGGAGTCGGGAAGAAGCAGCTCATTAAATTCTGTGCTTGTTTAAGACTGAAGCACATATTATATCATCATAATACCAGAGCTGAACTGGATGACTCATTCCTCATTAAATTACTTCAGATGTTATTTAAAAAAATATATATTTTATGGAAGTAAAGCTGCTTGTGCTGCCACCTAAACCAATTATAACGTGGCCTAAAATGTTAAAGTAACCTTATGAGCAGAATCTGATATAAGAGCATTTAATCTTATCTGAGCAATTCCTCTTGGTCTCCTGTATCACTGCTCATCATTTGACATGCTTTTCCCAGTATATCCACGGCCATTTTTGTATTTATGCTTGTATTTTCTCCCAGACTGGTAAACATCAACAGAGCTCAGCAAAAGAACTTTTAGTTCCTATTTGAACTTTATTAATACAAGTGTTTAACCTTTTCATGTTTATAGTTTTATCTTTCTTTGTAAAGTCAGCTGTTCTGCTGCTCTCTATGTGATTGGTCAGATGCCCCCAACGCCACCCCTTTCATGTAAACAGGCTAGTAGCTAAAATGGGAAACCCTGGTTTACCTCATAGATTGATAACTAGCATCATGTGATCACTTAGTCTGATTGACAATGTTGGGATAAGTTAATCAAGATAACAGAAAGATTTCTTGAGTATGATGAACAATGAATTTAACTCCTAAATGTGACTTCCTAACACAGAATGTGATGACGTCATACGCTTTGTACTTTGATGTGTGGTGATTGGAAGTGTCTGTGTGGTGCAGCCTGGACAGACCAGACCAGCTGCACCACACAGACACTTCAAACCTCACCTGAGGACAAAAAGCACAAGAACAACAACAAAAAAAGAAAGAAAACAAACCTTAGAAACATGCAGGGTTACAGGAGAAGCCAGCCGTGCAGAGTCTGAATTTAACTCCTATTTATGACTTCCTACCAAAGAATGATGATGGGAGAATTTCGATTTATTTATTACGCATTAGTTTTATGGGTCTGTTCCACTTAAGGTCAGATTGGTGTCTATGAACCAAAATGAGTTTCACACCAAGACTAAACTCGTGTCATGGTTTGCATTATGCAGTGGTTACAGTGGTGACACTTATTAGACTCTGAAGTCTGTGCACCAGTTTTTCAGGGTCCTATAGGTGCAATTGTTGCGACCACTGTAAATGTGACACCATCACAGAAAAATTGTATCAAATCAGAAGAAGAAAGAGAACTCTAATATGATGGCTGCACACCAGCTGGATCATTATAACAACATCACATCACATGAGTAACTTCAACATGACGAGACTTCAAGGACTCCAACAATGTTCATACAGTGAGGATAAATAATGTTTTTTTTATTATTTATTATAAAAAGGACACAATATAGATATATAAAATGCAGCCAGAACTCCAATAACTAACATGTCCATTAATTTGACACGTTGATTTATATATAATTTCTTTTTCTCTCTTAGCTTTTCAGCTCCACATTTTTGCCATTTCTTCCACACTCAACTCTTTTCTACAAGCTGAGCACACAGTGAAGGTAGGGGAGGGCTGGTGGCATTAAGAGATTTGATTGGGCAATCTAGGGGCCAGTTAGTTCTTTCCTTTGGTGAAAGTTGGGCTCTTCAATTCAGCATGGTACAACTCCAAAGATTCTGCAACATCAAACCCTCTGTCTGCTAATATTACATCCAGTTACAAGATGAGCTTCCCGACCCCCTGAACTACAGATGCCCTACATGACTGTTAGGACAACTTATGTATTGCAAGTATGCAGTACTAAGAATAACTTGATGTTTCTGACTTTGCATTATGAATTGTTTATCCACTGACAAACATTTCAAGTTCTACTAAATTAAAAGACAATTTGTGGTAACCTGATTAGGATTCAAAAAGAATAATTAACAACACTTCTTGTAATGGTGTTAAAATCAGCCCAGCTTTTATTTTCATATGCAAAAAGTAAAAGCAAATCAGCCAACATACTGGACACATAATTGTCAATTATACTGTCACCATTGTTACTGGTATTGAAAGCTTATTGATAATTTGTCCAAGTAAGGAATGCCCTCTCACAAATGTCATGTGACAACCTCATTGGCTTACGGAACTGTGATGTCACACACATTTAGAATCTTACCACCACTGTGATCCTTCGATCCTTTGATCCTAAAACCTATAAATAGGGGTGAGACGCAAGAACTTTTAGTCCGTTATTCGCAGCATTTATGTGTGCAGCATTCAAACGAACGTTCGCCAGAGAAGCCCTTTTTGGATCCTTTTCAGAGTCACTGTTAACAGATTCCAACATGTCTCCAAGAAAGCAGAAAAAAAGAGAAAACGTAAAGCCCAGCGCTCCTCTTTGCAATCGAGAAGACGATACGCAACTGCAGAAGATGTGCTTGGAAGAAATGCATGAGGAAAATCTCATGAACAATCACAATACGCGACACCCGCCCCAGCCAGAGTACACCAATTACATCTGGGAAAGTTTTTTTAAACAACGAACGGAGATTATCTTACTGAGAGAGCACTGTGAGAGAAGGACCGCTGAAGCAGATAAACTGTTCAGACAGCTTCTCGATAAGGAAGATATTATAAAGGAGAAAGAAATGGAACTCCTAGACATGCGGGGAAGGATCTTTGAGCTCCAAGCAAAGCTTAATAAAGTACAAGAAAAACCAACAGAAGAAATCCTCCAACAGAAGAAAAACGAGAAAGAGAGGGAAAAAAAGATTCAGGAGCTGCAAGTAAAGCTGGATGAAGCTCTGCAAAAAAATCAAGAACTCCTCCAAGAGAAGAAACAACTGGTCATAAAACTCCAAGGCACTGAGATAAATGAAAAAGTGCTGAAAGGAAGGGTTGAGTTTCTTCGAAAGAAAGCGCAACAGACCATGAAAAAGGAAGATATGGATTGCAAGCTTCAGGACAGCGAGAAACACAAGGAAGCCTTGCAAATAAAGCTTGATGAAGCTCTGCAAAAAAATCAAGAACTCCTCCAAGAAAAAGAACAAATGGACATAAAGCAGCGCAAACTGCAAGGCATGGAGGGAAAGTACAAAGCACTGCAGGCGAAGCTTGATAAAACACTGAACAAAAATAAAGAGTTGCTTCAAGAAAAAAAGCAACTAGAAATTAAACAGAAAGAAACGGACTCCAAGCTTGAAGGCGTGGAGGAAAAATACACCGCGCTGAAAATAAAGCTTGATAAAACAGTGCAAAGAAATAAGGATTTCCTACAAGACAAAGAACAATGGGAAATAAAGCAGAAAGAAGATAAACAAATTCTCCAGGACTTTGAGAGGAAAAACCAACAACTGCAAGACTGTTATAACCAACTGAACTCCAAAACAACTGAGCTGGAGGGGGAAAAGAAAAAAGTGCAAAAACAATGCTCAGAGATGCAGAGTAAGCTCAGTGACATGCTGAGAAAAAACACAGAACTGGAGAAACTTTCCAACAATTTGAAGTGCAAAAACACTGAGGTGCAGATGTTAAAGCAGCAAGTAGAGAAAACAAACAAAGACCTGTGTTGCAGCTTTAAGGCAGGGATGACTCCTCGAGTTGCTTTCTCACTGTATATGTTTTATTTCACAATCCGATCAACACAAAAACATACAGCAGCTCCTCTCCGACTCCTAGCCCTTTGCTGCGGTGGAAAAAGAACCACTCCAAAACCCCTTCAAGGAACATATGTACAAAAGAGTTTTTCTAACACACCAATGGGGCGTTCAATGCCATCTTGTAAATATGAGTACCAGAACAAACAAGCAAACAAAAAAGAAGTGTGGGGTACCTTTGAACCAATGAACAAAGTATAACCATTTATACTTTTTAACATAACCCGGCCCCGTCGATATGTGTATCTCTCACACTCTCCCCCACTCGAGAAATGTCGTCCCGACATAAATGTACCCTATAATCGACAATCCATAGAGAACAATAGAATGGCATGGACTATGTACCAGGTTACATTACACCCTTTTTTTTTTTTTTTTTAAGTTACCCAAACTACCGTGCACTGTAGTTGTGTATACTCCTGATATAATCAGTTCAGCTTTTTTTTTTTTTTGTCCACAATTCAATCTATCAAATTACCATGCTATTTGTACTCTCCTGTAAAGGCATTAACTTTGTCCACATCTCATCTGAACACTAAGCATCTTCCCTTTACTCATACACATGTTCGGCCTGCAATCCATGTGTCACAATATTTCAATCAACATAGGTACATTTGTTACAATCTGAAATAGGGGTACCAAGTGTAAACATTATATCTTCCCCTTTTACCAAGGTCGCCAGTAACCTTGAATATTCACACATTTGGTGGCCACTATTCTTTCTTCAAGACTTGGTTGTCCAAGTTTACTATAGGTCAAAGTCTGTGGTCTCCTCCTTTCTCTCTTTGGGTATGGACTTGGCTGGTCTGTTTCCAAAGCCTCTTCGACATCAGAGCTGCTGTCCACCTCCCCTGCCCCCACAATAGCCACATCCTCTGGTTCCCTATTGTCCATTTTCTCCTCATCAGCTTGGCTGGGGTCCCCCTGGCCATCTCCTGACATGTGAGGAAGCTCATCTGGCTCACCCCCGTCCCTTAGTGGCATAAACTCTGCCGCTGTGGGGTCCAATGTAGGTGAACACTGAGGCTCAGGATAAGGCCAGGTGAAAACCGCATCAGAAAACTCATCTGTGTCCTCCTCCTCCTCACTCCCCACTTGTGTCGGAGTCATGCATGTTTGTTTCCGTTTGTTATAATGTCTTTTCCTTGTTTTAGTACTAGTTACAGTTGCCTCCTTATCTGCTGGGAGCGGAAGAAAATCGCAAGGCAACAACATATTCCTGTGCAAAATCCTTGTCCTGCCTTTACCATTCTCTGGCTCTAACTCAAACACAGGACTGTCCTCTCCCTTTTGTCTTTTAATGATGTAGATGTTGTCTTCCCAATAGGAGCGGATTTTCCCTGGCCCACCCCTCTCCACAACATTTCTAACAAGGACACGACTCCCTATTTGAAGTGGTGGACCATGCACACTTTTGTTGTACTGCCTTTTACCTCGGTCAGCTGACTTAGCTGCATTTTTGGAGGCGACAGTGTAAGCTTCAGCCATTCTCCTTCTCCATCTGTCCACATAGTCCTGGTAGGAGCCTGAACTGTCCTCCTGCTCAATGCCAAAGAGGAGGTCAACTGGTAACCGTGGTGACCTACCAAACATTAGGAGAAAAGGAGGGTAGCCAGTGGCCTCATTAACAGTACAATTGTAGGCATGTACAACTTTATGGAGGTGGCTTTTCCAGTCTCTTTTCTGTTCCTCTGTTAGTGTTCTTAACATCGAGAGCAAGGTCCTGTTGAATCTTTCGGTCTGCCCATTTCCTTGTGGGTGATAAGGAGTAGTGTGTGACCCTTTAACACCAGCCAGTTCTTTTAAATGGTGCAATAGTCTATTCTCAAACTCTCGCCCCAAATCGTGGTGTAGTTTTTCTGGAAAACCAAACCTGAGACAATAATCATTGAATAGTTTTTCTGCTACAGTCTTAGCTGTCTTATTTGTAGTTGCGTAGGCCTGAGCGAAGCGGGTGTAGTGGTCCATAACTACAAGTATGTATTCACACCCCCCCTTGCATTGCTCCAGGTGCAAAAAGTCAACTGAAACCAACTGAAATGGATGAGTGGTCTCTATGCTCAACATAGGTGCCCGTGCCTGTCTGTTTGGCTTCCTCTGTTTGAGACACTCACAAACATTACTGACAAAGTGTTCAATGTCTCTTTGCATCTTAGGCCAGAAGAAACGATCCCTAATTAAATTTAGGGTCCTTTCTGATCCCAAGTGGCCCATCTGTTGGTGTAGTTCTTTGAGCACTAGTGGGTGGTAAACTGAGGGGAGAACTAGTTGTTTTTTGTGTCGAGTCTCTCTGAACATAGTTCCATCCTCTCTGATTTTCAGTTTGCTCCACTCTCTAGCCAATGCTTTAAACTCAGTGCTCTCAGTCTTAATGTCCTGTGTGGTGGGCCTTTTGTTTTGCACTACAGACTCGTACATTTTACCTATCACGGGGTCTTGCCGCTGTGCTGCACAGATTTCCTCTCTCGGTATTGGCTGAATCATGTCCAGCAGTTCCTCTGCTTGTGTTTGATGCTGAAGGGTGTGGAAGGAGACAGCGTTAAACATTAGAGCTTCTGTTTGCTGCACTAATATGCCCTGCTGTGAGGCTACAACCACGTCCTGGCTAACCGTCTGTGTACAGCAGTTCATATAGTCCTCAAAATCGAGGGGCATCCTGGATAAAAAATCTGCATCTGCATTTGTTTTTCCTGGCCTGTATTTTATCGTAAAGTTGAAATCTGCGAGCTCAGCCACCCAACGCTGACCTGATGCATTCAACTTTGCTGTCGTTAACACATAGGTGAGTGGATTATTATCTGTATAAACCACAAACGATGGCGCATGCAGCAAATAATCTCTGAAGCGCTCACAGACAGCCCATTTGAGAGCTAAAAACTCCAGTTTGCCAGCATGCATATGGTAATTTTTTTCTGGCGGCGTTAACGTTCTAGATCCATAAGCTATGACTCTTAACTTGCCATTACTGCGCTGGTAGAGCACTGCTCCTAACCCTGCTTGAGAAGCATCAGTATGAAGCACAAATGGTTGGTCTAGATCAGGGTAGCCTAGGATCGGAGGACTGGCCAGTTTATTGACTAAGTAAGACAAAACCTGATGGTGTGACTCTGTCCATTTCACAGGGGCTGATGAAGGCAACTGTCCTTTAGCCTGTTTGTTTTTCTCCTTCCTTCTCTTGTTCTGTGTTTTTAAGTCCTGTGGGCTACTTTTAGCATTTGTTTGGGCTGCTAGCAGTTCATACAAAGGTTTGGCGATACGTGAAAAGTCCTGTATATAGGCTCTATAATAAGATAGGAAGCCCAAAATCTGTCTCACTTCCCCCACTGTACTAGGGTGTTTCTCTTTAAGTGACATCACGGAGGCGACTTCTGCTGGATCCATACTATGGCCATCTTTTGACACCACTCTACCCAAAAACCTGACCTTAGGCTTGAACAGTTCACATTTCTTAGCAGTAAGTTTGACCCCATGTCTCTGATACCTTTGTAGCACGGCTCTTACATGCTCAACATGGTCCTCAAAAGATTTACTGTGGACCAAATTGTCATCAAGGTACGGTAGACAGATATCATCACGCAGACCCCAAAGACACTCCTCCATGCTCCTCTGGAACTCTGCTGGGGCGGAGCTGAGTCCAAATGGGATTCTAACCCACTGGTATAAACCCCAGGGGGTGATGAATGCAGTGAGTGGCTGACTGTCTTCGTCTAGGAATCCTTGATGATAAGCCTTTCCCTGGTCTAGTACTGTAAACCAGGAGCTACCAGTAAGGCTGTCCAACATGTCCTGTATCCTGGGAATAGGATGTCTGTCAGGCACCGATTTGCGATTAAGTTCTCGATAATCCACACAAAGTCTGAGGTCACCGGACTTTTTCCTAACACAGACTATCGGTGACGAATAAGGCGACTTGGATTTTGTAACCCACCCCCTATTGATCAAGTCTTGCAGGTAAGCTTTTACTTCCTGATGCAGAGGTTTAGGCACACTATTGTAAGTCTTTTGAACTGGTGTTTGGTCGTTGAGGGTGATGTGCATCCGAAGGCTAGGAATGCAGCCTACATCATTTTCGTCTTTTGCAAAAGCTTTGCATTCCTCCCTAAGCATCATCCTCACCGCCGACTGTTGGCCACTCGTTAGATGGTCTAGAACTACAGGGGGATCCCAAACACCACTTGTCTCACCTGTGGGGGCTAATGGGACTTCGACACCTGCATCGTCTGCTGTTTTAGTTGTTGGAGTTTCTACAGGTTTTAGGGCAGCTGGGTATATTGCTTTTACGCCCTCAATGTGCCCCAGGACCACACGCGGATCTACAGTAATATTATGGCATGTGGTATTTGTGACAGATACTGGGACCATGGCTGAGTTGCCCCTTTTTACTTTAAACAATACTTCCTGCAAATGAAGCCCCTCAGGCAGGCTGGGGTTCAGAACAGGACAAAATAACATTACAGTGTCCTCGTCAGCCTGTATGCGTGTGCGACAGCGAATGGTAGTAGCTTCACTAGGGCCTAAAACAACTTTACTCCGCCCTGTCTTGACTTGGATCTCTTCCGCAGCTGTTCGATGTGTCTCTATCAACTGGATAAAAGTCTTAGCAGATCCGACGTCAATACCAAAAGCACTACTCACAATATTTGCAGCACAGTCACTGTTTTTAACACCCTGTTGTTTAAGTTGCTCGTTGATGATTTCTTCTATAACATTGTATCCAATAATGGGATCCTGAGCTACATTTGGGTCACTAGAGACCAATACGGGCACTAGGAGACTCGAGCTGGTCGTCTCCACCCCCGTCAGTCTAAACTCTACAGGGACCCACCCCATAAATGGTATCTCTGTCTGATTAGCTGCGAGCCCATTTAATGGTTCTGAACCTAAGAGTTCATCTATCCCCCTGATAGTGGTGTGAGGTAAGTGCTCGACTCTCCAGTTCTCATTTATTACGGTAGCCTGTGCACCCGTGTCCCACAATGCGGTGACTGGTACATTGTCAAAGGTGCATCTCACCATTTTTCGTCTACCAATCAGCTTCACTAATTTTTGTCCTTGCTTATCTGATAGAAGGTCAGAATATCCCATGTATGACAACCACCCCTTTTTCTCTCTTTCCCTCAAATGTTGTTCAACTAGCCTCACCGCTTTACATACATGTTTGTGATGGTGCCAGTGTTGTCCCTGACAGGCTTTAGAACAGTAACTGACAGATGAGCAGCCTGCACACCTCTGGAGTGGGGTGCTGACCGACTCTCTCTGGTGGCAGCAACCACAGCGGCGGGACTCCTGATGTGGCGGTGGGGTCACTGCTGGTCCCGTGGCAGTGGCCCTCTGGCGTTTCCCTGCAGCTTAAGTGGAGCTCGGCATCCTCTGGAGATGTGGCCAGGCTGGCCACACTTAAAGCAGTGGGTGCAGTTGTCTCCCTCTCCGTTGCTCTGGCAGGTCCTGCAGCCTTTCTTCCTCCAGGTACCCGCGGCAGCATCTGATGTCCTCTTTGTAGTCTGCGACTTGCCAGCGTTCAGGGAAGCAAGAACCATCTGCCTCACCTCTGCAACCTCGTTCCTCAGCTCTTTCACCAGGTCGTGCATTTCGGGTGGAGGATGATTTTTCTTGTCTTCCTTGGTGGCGGGGATCTGTGAGCTACTGCGTGGTTCATCCCTAGTATGTAGCTCATTGATTCTTGGTGGTTTTGTATTGTTCCTCTTTAACTTGTTCAGTCTTTCTGTCTCGAGATTGGCAGCTTCATTTAGTTTCTCAATCAGCATTTCATCAGTCACATCTGGGTTGTCAAGAAGGGCTTTAATCTGGAACTTTATGTTGTCATTTTGCAGCCCAGTACCCACTGATCTCAAAAACTTCCTTTTTACCAGGTCCCGACTGTAGTGTTCTGCTTCTTTGTCCTTGGATGCGTACAGGAGGCGATCTTTAAGCTCAATGGCTCTGAATAAAAAGTCTTGAGCTGACTCTTTTGGATCTTGGGAAATATTTATCAGTTTTTGGTACAAATCAGATGTGTCATCTTCTCGGTAATGTCCTTTTAATATTGTCTTTAACTGTGTGAGTGTCAAATCAGTCTTTATTTCAAGCATATCACGCAGTTTGAGACCTGGATTGATGGCTCTTATCACTGCTTCAATAACTTCTGACTCACTGTGGCCTTTGCGGAGTCCATTTTCCATCTGATGCAGCAGGTTGGTATAGGACAGCCGATCGCGCTGCCCTCCCTCACCTATTTGGCCACAGATGCGAAACTCCCTGCGAATTGTCACCTCTGGTACTTTAGAAGACAGCAGGTTCGGGGCAGCGTCCGCCATCTTGAGTTTCTGCCCTATCGCTCTAATTTCTTCCTGCAGCTCGTCATACTTGTCTCTTGCGTCTGAAGGGCGGGAAAAATCACTCTCGGCCGTATTGTCTTTAGCTTTATATTCGCCCAAAAACGACAAAAGTTCTTTCACAAACTGTACAGCATCGTCTGGTGTATAACTGTTTTCCACCTCGTCCAGTTTATGTTCTATAACTTTCATCAGTTGGCGTCTGGAAGTGTCTTTTGTAGGCTCATTTAGCGGTGTAGCAAAGCCTTTCACCTTATAACCCACTTCTATGAGCTGATCACGACTTAGCTGGCAGAGTGTGGCGGTGATCTTATCTCGTCGGGCTTCTATCTCCATTGTGGGTACTCACAAGCTTGTCTTTAGTCCGTCAGATTTCAGGTCCGGTGCTTGGAGAAAGGTTTTTCTTCAGCCGTGCGGTAGCGCTAACGTTAGCCGCTAATGGCGCTAACCAGGCTTCTGCTTCACTCTCGTGCGGGAAGTTCTTCAAACCTTCCTCCTGGCTGGCTCGCCATGATATGTTGCAGCTTTAAGGCAGGGATGACTCCTCGAGTTGCTTTCTCACTGTATATGTTTTATTTCACAATCCGATCAACACAAAAACATACAGCAGCTCCTCTCCGACTCCTAGCCCTTTGCTGCGGTGGAAAAAGAACCACTCCAAAACCCCTTCAAGGAACATATGTACAAAAGAGTTTTTCTAACACACCAATGGGGCGTTCAATGCCATCTTGTAAATATGAGTACCAGAACAAACAAGCAAACAAAAAAGAAGTGTGGGGTACCTTTGAACCAATGAACAAAGTATAACCATTTATACTTTTTAACATAACCCGGCCCCGTCGATATGTGTATCTCTCACACCTGCAGTGTACACTTCAAGAACTCGAGAGAAGTCAGCAGCTACAAGACGCACACAACAAATTACAACACAGTTATACAGAGATGCACGAGGCAAAGCTTATGCAGGAGGCCAAATGTAAAGAACTGAAAGAAAGGCTGGAAGAAAAACAAGCCAAATTAGAAGAAGTGGAGACAACATGCAGGAAACTTGAGAAGGAAAACACACAAACAATTGATGAGTTACGAACCCTCATCCTAGAGAAAAGAGTGCTCGTGGAAAAGATCACGGAAAAGAAGAAAAAACGCTTCCGCTTCTTCTGGAGAAAGAGCACTCCTGCTTTTTCTACTTTTTCTACTTTTCCTTCTGCTGATGTCACCCCGTCTTCCTCCTCCACCGTTGCATCGTAATTTTCACCTTAACTCCTAACACCTGCCCCATCTCCCCCCCCCCCTCTCTCTTTCACCCTCACCCCCCAACCAGTCCCGACAGTTGACTGGCCCCTCTAGAGCCTGGTTCTGTCATAGGTTTCTTCCTTTAAAGGGAGTTGTTCCTATCCACTGTCGCACCCAGTGCTTGCTCAGAGGGCATAGTTGGGGTTCTCTCTCCTCTCTTTCCTCCTTTCTATCCCTTTCCTTTACCCTCTTCTTTAACCCCCACCCCTCCCCCTTTTCTATTTCCTTAATAATTTAATAATAAACACAATTGGCTACATTTTAAATGTGTCTGATCAACGTCTTCATTCAAGAATGAATTGTCTTTCTCACGGAGTCATGTGTATTTTGTGTTTTCCTCGGGCTGGTGATCCCCGCGGTCGTTCAGCCCCGGAGTCCAGAGTTTTAGTGTTTTAATCACATTTAGTGTTACATTTTATATCACCACAATAGGATATCCATAATTTAGGATTCAGGCATTTGTTTTAGTTCAATATCGTAATCATTCTATGACTGAGTAGTTTACAGAACCTTCAGTCTGCACCAATAACTTCTGTTGGAGCTATTTGTTCTTATTTTTTATTATTTTGAAATTAGTTAAAGTTTGTTGTTAGTTTACTTATATTTTGGGGTTTATTTACAAGTTTATTTGTAGGTTAATATTTGTTTCAATGTTTTGTTTGTTTGATGTTACCTTGTTAAATTAGTCAGTAAAAGCTGTAGGGCCATTTTGTTTCTATAAATAAAGAGACTGGTATAGGACCAGCATGCACTGGGGTGAGCCTATGGTTTTTTACTAGAGCAGGAGAAGCAGCAGGACGTAACTAAAAATGGATCTTGTTATTGCTTGCCAAACTGGATAAAATAAACCATAAGAACGCAACTTTAAAGTTTGGACAGTGGACTTCTTTTGCCTGCGTACGAAATATTATCTCAGTGCAGCAGTGGCTTGTGGACTTTTAATTGTGGGATGTTTGGTTTGTCAAACAAAAGGAATTGCCACTACAAAAAGTAAAAAACCTGCCCGTGGACAAAGGAATAATCCTTCATTAATGGATATGTTGGATATATGGATTTCAAGGATCACCGTCGAACTCGAATAAAAGTTACTGGATCGTCTGTAAGTACTCCAGACGGATTTGATGTTGAAGCCTGGATCAACATGTCACTCGTTCATCAAAGCTGGTGAGTGACAATATTGTTTAAGCCGTAAAGGAAAACGGTGAAGCTATTGGAGTTTAAAGACATTATTTCACTACAAAGACTGATGAACTGAGTTTTGATGTACTAAATTTGTGCATAATAGGATCACTAATTGAAACATGCCAACGCCCTCCGTGGAAATGTTTGTTCGGTGCAATCATGTTTGTGCTTTATGCTTTGGATTCTCAGTGTGCTGTGCATCTTTATAATGTTTGAAATAATCCAAGAGGACAATAAAAATGTCGGATATTAAGAGTAAACAAGAGAGTAAACAAGAGGATGACACTCAGATGCAAGCAGAGAAAAGAAGCATCAAATTTACGCCAAAAGGTTTGGATTTGTATATAAAGACATGCCAAGAAAAGCGGAGTTCAATGTGTAAGCAAGCATCTAAGTACATGGGGAAAATTTCTGCTTTAATGACCTCACATGAGAGCGTTAAGGAAGTGTCTTCTGAATTTGGGAAGTTTATTAAATGCTATCAAGATGCAAACGCTTTGCAAGAATCCTTTTTAAGTTTGCCACTGCCAGAAGATGAAGTGAAAAGGCAAAGCGCACATTTTCAGTCTAAGGTGACAGCATTCTCTGTTTTTATGGACAAAGTAAAGGTTTGGTTGCAGGAAGCAGGCGAGCCGTATACTGAACAAAGCAATACTGCTCTTAATGATCAAGCTGTTGAAAGTTTGGATGAAATAAATCCTGAAGACAGTGTCTCTAATATCTCAAGTGTAAAGCCACCTTCGAAAACATTGTCACAGCAAAGTCGAATTTCATCAACATCTTCCGCACGCATTAAAGCTGTGGCTGACAAGGCAGCGCTCATGGAGCGACTCGCTGCATTAAAGAAAAACATTCTATTGAAGCGCAAGAGGAAAAACTGAGAAAAGAAAAGGAGAAATTATCCTTGGAAACAGAGTTGGCAGCAACTAAGGCAAAGCTTCGTGTCTTAAAAATAAACTCAGTTT
The DNA here is from genome assembly GCF_041146795.1 of Maylandia zebra. Taxonomy (NCBI): domain Eukaryota; kingdom Metazoa; phylum Chordata; class Actinopteri; order Cichliformes; family Cichlidae; genus Maylandia; species Maylandia zebra. The sequence goes on from NC_135184.1 coordinate 5,661,387, forward strand.
GTAGCTCTGAGCGTTCTGATGGAATGAACTCTTATTTTGAAAGAGGGCACGTACAAGAAGCGCCTTGTGCTGATACATTTGTTCCGGCAGAAAGAGATTACTCTGGTACAAATTCTACATCTGAATCACAAGTAATCGTACCTCAAAACTCAATCAACTGGAAGCAGAACAAATTCCACTGTTCTGCAGAGTTGTTTGTTTTGTTCACACAGCAATCATTTACTAGAGAATTGTAAGCAGTTTAAAGCTAAAATTCATCGGGATAAGCTGACTTTTATCAAGGAAAGGGGAATTTGTTTTGGTTGTTTAAAAGTTGGTCACATAAGCAAAGACTGTAGGAGTCGTTTGAGACACAGCAGCTGAGCAAATGATCATTTCATGCTGAAGACATCCTCAGACAGAATTAAATACATACATAAACACAGCCTGGTGCCAATAACACAGCTAATGACACTGCTGTATCACTGGCTTTACTGATTAAAGACCATATCTGAAGGAAATCTTTGAACACAACAGAAAGTGACCTTTTAAACCTGCGACACTGATGCTGCATTCAAGGACCATTAAAAACATTTGAAAGGACTTAAGAACATGAAGAAAATGTGACTTGTTTCTCTGTAATGAAGCTGTTTTAGTGAAGAAAGTTGAAAGGTCACAGAGCGACTGCTGAATCTTCTGCTCTAAACATGAACTCTGAACTTTGTGATGCTTCAGGAGGAAAACTGCTTCAGTTATTCTCTCAGATTAGTTTCATATTTTCTGCATCAGATTTGAGTGAGATCCTGGAATGAAGACAGAAGAAAAGACTTTGTTCAAAGTTTGATTTATAGTCAAACCTTCCAGTTTATTCACACAATAAAACATCAACACAATATATGAATTCATTCATTAAAATCACAGTTTTTCCTCATTTGTTTGATGATTTTGACAAAAACAAACACAAACACACACACATGGTCTGCCATACTCATAAAGAGAAATGTCGACATTTTTCAATACAAATATTCCAGAAACATTTAGAGGATAGAGAAGTTTACATTTTCATGTGGAGAAATATTTTAGTAAATCAAAATGATGATGAGCAGTGATAGCCTCCATAAACAGTCACAGGAAAGATCTCCTTTAAAAACTCAGAAACATCAAGAGAACAACTAGAAGATGTGGAGGTCCCACCCATAATGTTTGACTGACAGCTGATCTCTGTGCAGAAATGATGGAGAGAAACTAAAATGAAACTAAAACACAGATTTAAACACACAATATGAAAGACTTCAGTCTATTTCACTTTAATCAACTCAGCAGTGGTTCCATTTTGGCAGTTAAGTAACAGTCCAGCATAGAGCGGCTGAGTGAATGTGGTCTGGACTCTGTGGAGGAGAGTCATGGTTTCAGAGACGCTGTAGAAGGACAAAATACCTGCTCTGTGATCCAGGTACACTCCTACTCTGGAGGAACGAGGACCTGAGACAGGAGTTTGGATGTTGTTGTATAAAAATGTATAACTGTTGTTGTAATAATCTAATGCCCAAGATTTGTCATCATATCCAAATCCACATTCAATCTCACTCCCTGCTCTGCTGATATTCTTGTATGCGACTGCTACTCGAACTCCTCCCCCTCTCCACTCCACCTCCCAGTAACAACGTCCAGTCAGACTCTCTCTACTCAGGACCTGAAACCAGTCAGTGAATCTGTCTGGATGATCAGAATAAGACTGTTGTTGTTTCATTACTGTTGCTTTTCTGTTCCTCTCTGATAATAACAGCCGTTTGTTTGCTGTGTTTGGATCCAGTGTGATTTCACGTGAATATTTTAAGAATCCAGCTCTGGTCTTTGGCTCTGGTGGATCTGACAGTAAAACATCCACTTCAGTGACTGTCAGTGAGATGTTTGTCCATTCCTCTCTCAGAATGTCCTGTAGTTTATCTCTGACCTCTGACACAGCTGCTGTCACATCCTCAAAGTAGCTCAGAGGACGGATATTGATGCTGGATGAGTCTGTAGACTCACTGAGTGCTGACAGTGAGGGGTAGTTGTGTAGAAACTGGATGTGATCCTCTGTGTGTGAGAGCTGCTTCAGCTCAGCATCTTTCCTCTTCAGCTCAGTGATCTCCTGCTCCAGCTTCTCCTGAAGCTCTTTGACTCGACTCACTTCAGTTTCCTGCTGGGATCTGATCTGCTGCTTCACATCAGAGCTTCTTTTCTGGATGAGATGGATCAGCTCAGTGAAGATCTTCTCACTGTGCTCCACTGTTTGATCAGCAGACTGATTGATGGCCTCCACCTCCTGTTGAAGCAGCTTCACATCTTTCTCTCTGTCCTGGATTCTCTGCTGGATGTTTTGTCGACTCACCTCCAGCTCTCTCTGCCTCTCAGTCCTTTCTGCTGCAGCTGAGACTGTGTCGTGGCCTTTATGTTCATCCACAGAGCAGAGATAACAGATACTCTGCTGATCAGTACGGCAGAACATCTTCATCACCTCATCATGACGAGAGCAGATTTTCTCCTGGAGCTTCTTGGAGGGCTCCACCAGCTTGTGTTTCTTTAATGGAGCCACATCATAATGAGGCTGAAGGTGTTTCTCACAGTAAGATGCCAGACAGAATAAACAGGACTTGAAGGCTTTCATTTTTCTTCCAGTGCAGACATCACAGGCCACATCTTCAGGTCCAGCATAGCAGTGATCAGCAGGAGCAGCTTGGAGTCCAGTCTTCTTCAGCTCCTCCACTAAATCTGCTAACATGGTGTTTTTCTCCAGGACAGGCCTCGCTGTGAAAGTCCTCCGGCACTGAGGGCAGCTGTAGATTTTCTTCTTTTCCTCTCCATCCCAGAAGCTTTTAATACAGTTCATGCAGTAGCTGTGTCCACAGGGAATAGTCACCGGATCCTTCAGTAGATCCAAACAGACTGAACAGCAGAATTTTGTTTGGTCCATTTGATTCATGTGCTGTGCCGTTTCACCGTCTCTCAGTGACTGTCAGACAGTTTCACTTCCTCTGAACAGAAACAACCTCTGTGCTCTGAAGGGAAACAGATCTCTGCTCTTGTTCACCTCCTACAGGAAATGAGGCTCACCAGCAACTGCATTTACACCATGTTGTTTAGACCCATCCTGATACAGACACATCTGTGAAGGGAGGCACTAAAGAAATATTCTTACAGAGCGACCAAGAGCCAATCACATGATGCAGGGTGTGGTATGTTTGGTTACAACATGCAGTAACAAGTCTGACCCAGGCAAACTGGTTTAACTGGTTTAAACTGTTAAAATTAGTTTCAACTGGGTCAGCCCAGTTTAACTTTTCTTGAGTTATGACAGTCAACACTCAGCGAGTTCATTTTATATTTCAAAAAGTTCAGCAAAGTTTAGGATGCTGTGATGAATAAAAATAAATCAAACTTTATATTTTGACATTTTCTAATCTTAGTTCATTCTCACACTTACAGAATGATGCATGGGAACAACTGACTCCACTAAATCAAACCTATGTTCAAATGAGATTATGATCATTAAATAGTAACAAATATTTAAATTTAGCAACAACAAATGCAGATCGCTCCACAGTGTTTACAAACACAAACAAACAAACATTATTTTGTAGTTTTTCCTGTGTACACAGTCACAGTGGAATTTAAAAGAAAACATCAAGATGTGCTTGAAATGAAAACTTTGAAGTTTAATTCAAAGGTTTTAGTAAAATTTTTGCATGAACTGTTTAGTAATTTTTGTTTTTTACAAAGTGTCCATGTCAGTAATTCATTTGAATGTATTTTGGTCTTAAACTGATCCAGTAACTGTAACTTTGCCTCACCTACTTAACCGAGTATTTTATTAAATATCAGTATTTTTTATTCAGGTTTGGGAAAAATACTTAAGAGTACACACTCCAGGACCGTTAAAATGAAGGTGGTGAGGAGATGTGCTGGATTAATCCCTGGCCAAAGGTATCATTCTTAATTCAGACTACTGGACGAGCTCCATCAGCCTTTTGTGAGGTCTGTTTAAAGTGGACTCAAAAAAATTGACAGCAGCTTCCTGCAGTGGAGTGTATGCACAGAAACACATGGTCATATATGCAGCTGTAGCAAGCTTGCAGTCATTTTAAACAGACTTGTTACTCTAATGTCTGTCTCTGTTAGTGCTGCCACAGACTGGTGACCTGTCCAGGTGTACTCTACCTATAATTACTGGGACAGGCCCTAGTCCCCACCCACCCACCAACCCTCCCACTGTGACCCTGAATTAAATATAAAGAAGAAAATGGATCGATAGGCTGACGTTTTTTTAAAATTGTTCAAGAAATCTGAGCTGTTGCTTTGTCCTTGGATTTTGTGGTATTAATATTAGAGCAACCTTTCTCACAGAATTCCTACAATAAGCCATGTTACCTGAGATTATTCTTGTATTTACCTGAAGGCCCTGACAAATGTGCTGTGTACATGAAGGATGGGAATCAAATCACTACAGTTAAGGAACCTGTTCATATTTATTTGATGAACCAATGATTTTCCAAAAATTCTGTAAAGACCATCTTTGATTACTGATTCCAAGATGGTCTTTACAGAAATCCTGTTTGGCTTTTTAAATTTTATTTCCCTTTTTCAGTTTGCCAGGGCAGCTCTCCACAGTCACTGTCCACATGGGTCAGTGGGAACTAGAAGCACTCTGCTAATGTGTGTGACCAGCAACCTCCAGCATCCACCCAGTCAGCGTTTACCCTGCTGGATATTTGTTTTTGTCTGTGACTGGAGAGTCAGATTTTTTTTGAGGTTGGAGGAACAGCCTAACACTCGCAGAGGTGAGTCAGTTTTCAGAGGTCATCTAAAATCCTCCCACCCTGGTTTTTATGAAGTAGATCTTATTATGTGAAACAATAATATTTCTCTTCCTCTTCCCCCTCTACACATCTGACTTCAGGTACAAGTCTCAGTCATGTCATCTGCAGAAATTCTGACTCTGCCATTGTGGGTTGTATCAGGGATGGACAGGAGGAGGAGTGCAGGAGTGTGGTGGACAGCTTTGTCGAGTGGTGTGAGCTAAACCACCTACAACTTAACATCACAAAGACAAAAGAACTGATCATGGACTTTAGGAAGCATGCTCCTCCTCCTACCGCAGTCACCATCAGAGGGGGCTGATGTAGAGATCGTTGTAACAGTTGGTGAAATGTTATTATTTGACCACAAGGCGGAGCTCTTGTAATGATAATGTAATTAACGCATTTTATTTTGTATGTTTTATTTTTGTGTTGAGCATGTTAACATTTTCCTTTTTTTGCCTACCGGATTGGTGTACAGTTAATTTGGTACATGGAAAATAACCGGTTAATTTTGTAAGTATAAGGTAAGGGCAGAGGTCACTTCCTGTTTTGGGAAGTAAGGTCCTAGAAGCTGCTCATGGTGACGGTCTAGCCGTGTGAATGTTAAAGAAGAAATAAGCCCTAAGTTCCAATTACACCGGTTTGCCTACTTGCAGGCCAAAGTGGTATGTTTGTTTATATTTTGTGAATTTTATATTGTAATATGTTTTAATGCTGAAATATAATTTTCTTGTACATTTGTATTCACCAGTTCTACGGTGTACCTGTGTACGTTAAGAGAAGCACAGTAAACATCAGTAAAGAAGAACTCTCGTGTCTCTCGTGTACGTGTACAAGCCGGCATAATCGTGGAGGACTACCGGTACCTGGGGGTACACTTGGACTGTAAACTGGACTGGACCAAGAACACCAATGCTGTCTTTAAAAAAGGGCAGATTCGGCTTTTCCTACTGAGGCGGCTCAGGTCCTTTAATGCTTGCAGGAAAATGCTGACCATGTTCTATCACTCTGTGGTAGAGAGCACTGTGTTCTTTGCAGCTGTGTGCTGGGGCAGTGGGGTGAAGACAGCTGATGCCAACAGACTGAACAAAGTGATTAAAAAGGCTGGTTCTGTCCTGGGTGTCAGACTGGAGAAGTCTCCTGAGACTATTACCAATGTTATTCTGTTCCCTTCCAGACCGTGCAATATTACCCAACAGTACCTTATTGAATATTTGTTTCATCCCTCCATCATATGCTGCTACTCCCTTTATTCAATTGCACAATAATATGTCACTTTATAGAATCGCCTGCACTGATAGTTAAGTTATTTATTCTCCAGGATATAGTTATATATATTACTTCGTTAGAGTTATTTGATACTATGTCTTGCACTATCCTACTGTATATTACTGTACACTACTATTCTTATTGTATATATTGTATATCTTATTCATCTGTTCCTCTGTCTCTCCTGCTGCTTTGAGCATGTACATGACAAAAGAATTTCCCTCGGGATAAATAAAGTTATTCTTATTCTTATTCTTATTTCAGTGACTGCTGCTTATACCACAGGTGAATACACTGTACAGATCCCTGATGGGAGAATCAGCCCTACTTTAGGCATTACCTGTTCCAACAAAGAAGTCTGGTAGATGTTTGTTTATAGTCTGATGATTGGACCACATCCTCAGCATCTCTGAGTTTGTTTCTTGGTTATTATTCATACACAGTAATGTGATGTATGATGATATCTAGTATAATTGGACCAACCTTGTGCTCTTCATTGATGAAAGCTGTTTGAGTCTGAATGTTTGACCTTGTGTATTTTGTGTTCTCTGGGCTTTGCTGACCTCAATCTTTTTAGAGGATCAGAAAACAAAACCAGGATTACTGTAAATGTTTCTTCTCCAGGTGGATGATGATACGACTGTGTGACACAGGATGCCATCTTTAGTCTAGAGGAAGCAAAGCTCAGAAAGAAGTGTGATATTATATGGTACCCACATGTGTGCTGCTGAGGAGGATGTTCAGGGACGCCTGCAACCAAATCCAAGCCTCCTCAGGTTAGTCGTAGTTGCAGAACGCTATAGAAGGACTGAGACAGCTGAGGTTTAAAATGTTTGGTTAAACGGATGAAAAAGAGATTTTCTTCACTATAATGATCACTTTTTGAAAATTTTGGCAATTTCAAGTTTGTCAAATTACTTTGACACCTGAATTGACATGATATGATATATGAAATCAGAAGATGCTCCACCATGCAACATCTCATTGGCTGTAATTTTGATATATAACACCAAACTGTCCTCTAATCTCCTGTCTGTTCACTGGATTGCTGAAATTAAGAGCTAGTTTGATCAATTTAGATCTAAACGATCCAAACTTGAGCTCTAATGTTTAATAGTAGTAATATTCTAGACCTCTTTAAGTCATTTTCACTATTCGACTGTCCAACCAGCCAACTCCAATAAAAGAACGCAGCAGCACTCAGTGATCACCACAGATGAGCGAGTTCCTGTAACATTCATCATCTGATCCCTGTTGGTCTGTGTGCTTCTGCTTTTGGTAACTATAGTTACCTAACTGTAGTTATCATAACGCAGTCACTATAAACACATGCCAGCCACTTTCTAACTACTGGTTACTGGTTACTTCCTGCCACTTATTTTAGACCCAACACTGTTTCTTCTTGTTCGCCTCAGTGTTGACGTGTCAAATATTAAACAGCTGGAAATGAAACTACACCAGTGTACTGTGATGTTTCAGCAACATGTGGCAAACGCTGTTCCTGCCATTCATGGTGACGTCACCAGAGACAGCCCCGCCCATCTCAGGACCTCCCCCTGTCATATGTCTAGTCAGATGTCTATTCATATTAATGTACAGAATTCACCTGCTTGCTACTACTACTGCACATTCACCCAATGTATATACTATATATATATATAATGTTCTTCCTCTACCCCCCCCCCCCCCCCCCATTTTTGCACATGTCAAGGAGCTGTGTGTGTGTTATACTTGTATAACTATGCATGTGACAAATAAAGAACCTTGAACCTTGAACCTTGAATGTTGATCATGATGATTATGAAGATGACAGTGAGCACAACTAAGACTGTAAAAATCCACGACCAGGATGTTTAGATGTTTTCTAATTATTAATGAATATTAAGAACCTGTTTGTGTTGTTTATCTTTGTTTTTGTGTCAGTTGTTATTAACAAATCTCACAAACTCAGACAGTTTACATTCTGTATGTGTTTTCATCTTTACCAGCCACACTTTAACTGCAATTACCGTAAGAAAGCAAACGTTAGAAACTCTTGACTCAGTGACTTTATAAAATATTTAAGTGGTTCAGGTAGAGCCAGCTGTTGAATTCCCGTGAACACTTACCATATTGTACCTGTACAGCATGTTTTTGTATGAGACAGATTTGTAACAGAGGCCTTGCTCTCAGTAAGTTTGAAGTCATTTCCTGATTTGTTTTGTAATCTCTGCTCTTTCTGTATTCTGCTCAGTTTGAATGCTTTGTCAGCAAAACAGATAACAAGTGAACAATTTTGAATAACAAACTGTAGCATGCACTAATATTACACATCTCCAAACAACAATCCACTGAGACCACGAACTCCACTTCTTTGAAGCAATCTTCTTCTTTTTGGCATGAAAAAGAAAGAAGAAACAGCACGAGCTGCTTTGATCTACCAAAAGGAAAAAACAAGATATCTGATGTGAAATCAGTCAGGTGAAATAATTAAGATATAAACAGTAATTCAATGCAATGTCTCAGGTAGCTTAGTCTGTTACAACTGTTGATAAAAACTAAACAAATTAACACAGTGTCGGGGAACTGTTGTGTTTATGTCTGAATTGATGTAATGAATAGATGGAAGTTAAGTCATTTAACTTCCATCTATTCATTTAACTTAGGGGGAAGAAATGTCAGGTTGGTGCAGGCTGGTTAGGTGCATTTGGTCCTCTGTTGTTGTAATTAGATGAGTTGGTTCACTTTGTGGCTCAGCTGTATGTGGGGTTATATCTTGGGCTGGGTATCGATTTTGATTTCTACAATCATTTTGATTCCAATTCACAAGGTCCCGATTCGATTCAATCACCATTTCGATCCAATTTTGACTCAGCATATGAAGATTACGTGATGCTGCTGAAGTGAAGCAGAGCAAAGGTACAGAGGTTTTACTAGAGACACAGCTAAGCGTTTTGCAATTTGGCATCATTTTAAAAAGTTTAGATTTCTTCAGTATTGAACAACCGAAATGAGGCTTTTTTGTCAGAGGTTATTTCATAAAAACAGCACCTGACAGCGCTGTACACAACGGTAGACTGGTGCATAATAAGCAAGTGAATAATGCAGAGAACAGATTTGAGATGGGAAACTGTTCTTGAAGTACACTGAGAGAGAGAGAGAGCTGTGCAGGAGGTGTGATTTTACCCTGGTGGAACCAAAACAGCAAAGGTAGGAGGGATTTTATGATGATGTTCATCAAATGTGAAGCAGTTTTGATCTTCTTTGCTGCTCGTTCAGTGAATTTTGGTCAGAGAGTGACAAAACCTGCAGCTTCAGAAAATGTGAGATGTCAGCATTCAGCCCCGACAATGTGTCTGTGTACGTGCCATCGGGTGAACGATCCACGCTTTGTGTTTACATCTTTGTGCTGAATCTGTTTAGCTGCTCTCACTTGCTGTAGGTTGCCTCCTCAAGTGGCCGGTCTCCACCATCACTGCAGTGAAGCCTGTTCATTTAATTAATGTTTGCTAATAAAGTGTTTTCATTCACGGTTCTGTGTTGACAGCCCTGCTATCTAAGGAGTTTCTTTTCTGCAGCTCTACATTTGCAGTTATTTTGTCTAAACTTTGTTTTATGAAACTGACCTTCCTCACCTCTGACCTTTCACACATAGTGGGCACTACAGTGGACAGCTATTCAAAGGCTGTTTTCTTGTATTTGTGTCAGTGTTGATGATATACTTGCACATAACCACAACACACAGTGTCAAATTCACAAGTTGAAACATATGTTGTCCACCTAAGTGGACATGTAAAAAACTCTTTGAAAACTACGTTTAAAAAACTCAAGTTCAAAAATCTTTTTTTCATGACTAAAGATGAATAAAAATACTCAAGAAAACAATCATGAGTGAGGTTGTCATAATTCATCCATGGTAAATGGCCTGTATTTGTATAGCGCTTTACTAGTTCCTAAGGACCCCAAAGCACTTTACACTACATTCAGTCATTCACCCATTCACACACACATTCACACACACATTCACACACTGGTGATGGCAGCTACATTGTAGCCACAGCCACCCTGGGGCGCACTGACAGAGGCGAGGCTGCCAGACACTGGCGCCACCGGGCCCTCTGACCACCACCCGTAGACAACGGGTGAAGTGTCTTGCCCAAGGACACAACGACCGAACAGAATCGGAAGGTTTGCTCGAACCGGCAACCTTCCGATTACAAGGCGAACTCCCAACTCTTGAGCCACGATCGCCCCCATCATCCATGAAAGGATTAATAACGAGCCTGTGTGCCTTTTGTAACTGTTACGTTTGCACTGGCTATTGTAACCTCTCCTGGGGTGTAACTTCCTCCCCAGGTGGCGCTGTCAACACCATCTAGTTGCCTTTACCTGTTTTCCACCTTTGTGCCACCACATTTGCATATGTCTCTATCAATTAAGTCTGATTTGAGGTCTGCCATATTTTAAATTCAGCTATTTCTCTCAGAAATTTGGGATCTAAATGACAAATCTGTTATACTGTCACTGTTTAGTGCAAATGACTCATTGGGACATATAAAATTACAAATTTTAAAATTTTTATTAAATCGCATCACCTGATATTGAGTGTCCAAGAATATCAAACCTTTAAAAATTGTTTACGGTCAGAATTTATAAAAACTAATTGTAAGTAAATTCAAACACGTGAGCTTTTCTTTGTGTTGAATATCAACACTTAAGACTGTGAACTTTACTTTAGAACAAACAACAACTGAGTTGAGTTTTCTTTATGTTACATTGTAAATATGTTAGGTTCTGGTGTTTAGTATTAGTTAGGGTTTAGTTGAGATTTCACCTAGTTTATGTTTCTCCTTCGTCTCCTTGTTTGAGTCTCTTTCTGTTTTTTTCCATGTGTTATCTCCTCGTCTGTAGGTTCCCTTTGTGTCTCGCTCCCTCTGTCTCGTGTCAAGCTTGCGTGTCCCAGTTCATGTCTCAATGTTTCCTGTTTTATTGTGGATTCTGTTCCATAATCAGTGTGTTTAGTTGTACTTTCCCTGTGGCGTTCAGGTACATTTGTGTCAGCTGTGTTTCCACTTCCCTCATTACCCTTCTGTGTATTCATGTCCTCTGCCTTCCCCTGTTCTTTTTCAGGTTGTGTGTTTTCTCCATGTCAAGTCACGTCTGGTCACAGCGTTTTATTTCTACTTCTCAGGTTCATGCTCATGTTTTTTTTCTTCATGTTCCGGTTCAGTTTCATGTTTCAGTCATCATAGTAATTTAGCTGCTCCCAGTTTAGTTTGTAGTTTAGTTTGTCCCAGGACGTTTTGCCCTAATTGTTTTCCATTTTTGACTTCAGCCCAAAAGAAATGGTTCACCTTTTTTACATTTTTTTTTCTTTGATTTTCTCCTTTGTCTGCGTTTTCGGTCCACGTCATAACACTGTCATTCCAAATGTCTATTGATAACAAGAAAAACTTTTTAGTACACAATCTAGATTTCTCCCCAACTTTAGAATCTGTCGGCTTTGTCTGCTGGTCTGAAGTCAATAAACCACAAGAAAGATGATTTTAGTCATTTTATTTGCATCGTGCAGTTTGACTGTGTCCATTCAATTAAACTTTATTTATATAGCGTCAAATCACAACAAAAGTCGCCTCAAGGTGCTTTATAAGGTGGTTTGTAAGGTAAACCCTACAATAATACATACAGCGAAAAACCCAACAATCATATGACCTCCTATGAGCAAGCACTGAGGGAACAGTGGGAAGGAAAAACTCCCTTTTAATACGAAGAAACCTCCGGCAGACCAAGGCTTAGGGAGGGGCGGGGCCATCTGCTATGACCAATGACATTCCAACAAATGTCTGATAAGAGATGAGACACAGCAGCTGAGCAAATGATCATTTCATGCTGAAGACATCCTCAGACAGAATTAAATACATACATAAACACAGCCTGGTGCCAATAACACAGCTAATGACACTGCTGTATCACTGGCTTTACTGATTAAAGACCATATCTGAAGGAAATCTTTGAACACAACAGAAAGTGACCTTTTAAACCTGCGACACTGATGCTGCATTCAAGGACCATTAAAAACATTTGAAAGGACTTAAGAACATGAAGAAAATGTGACTTGTTTCTCTGTAATGAAGCTGTTTTAGTGAAGAAAGTTGAAAGGTCACAGAGCGACTGCTGAATCTTCTGCTCTAAACATGAACTCTGAACTTTGTGATGCTTCAGGAGGAAAACTGCTTCAGTTATTCTCTCAGATTAGTTTCATATTTTCTGCATCAGATTTGAGTGAGATCCTGGAATGAAGACAGAAGAAAAGACTTTGTTCAAAGTTTGATTTATAGTCAAACCTTCCAGTTTATTCACACAATAAAACATCAACACAATATATGAATTCATTCATTAAAATCACAGTTTTTCCTCATTTGTTTGATGATTTTGACAAAAACAAACACAAACACACACACATGGTCTGCCATACTCATAAAGAGAAATGTCGACATTTTTCAATACAAATATTCCAGAAACATTTAGAGGATAGAGAAGTTTACATTTTCATGTGGAGAAATATTTTAGTAAATCAAAATGATGATGAGCAGTGATAGCCTCCATAAACAGTCACAGGAAAGATCTCCTTTAAAAACTCAGAAACATCAAGAGAACAACTAGAAGATGTGGAGGTACCACCCATAATGTTTGACTGACAGCTGATCTCTGTGCAGAAATGATGGAGAGAAAATAAAATGAAACTAAAACACAGATTTAAACCCACAATATGAAAGACTTCAGTCTATTTCACTTTAATCAACTCAGATGTGGCTCCATAATAAAGCCAAAGTCCAGCATAGAGTGGCTGAGTGAATGTGGTCTGGACTCTGTGGAGGAGAGTCATGGTTTCAGAGACGCTGTAGAAGGACAAGATACCTGCTCTGTGATCCAGGTACACTCCTACTCTGGAGGAACGAGGACCTGAGACAGGAGTTTGGATGTTGTTGTACCAAAATGTAAAACTGTTGTTGTTACAATCTAATGACCAAGATTTGTCATTATGTCCAAATTTACATTCATTACTATTCCCTGCTCTGCTGATATTCTTGTATGCGACTGCTACATAAACTCCCCCTCTCCACTCCACCTCCCAGTAACAACGTCCAGTCAGACTCTCTCTACTCAGAACCTGAAACCACCAAGTGAATCTGTCTGGATGATCAGAATAAGACTGTTGTTGATTCATTACTGTTGCTTTTCTGTTCCCCTCTGATAATAACAGCTGTTTGTGTGCTGTGTTTGGATCCAGTGTGATTTCACATGAATATTTTAAGAATCCAGCTCTGGTCTTTGGCTCTGCTGGTGGATCTGACAGTAAAACATCCACTTCAGTGACTGTCAGTGAGATGTTTGTCCATTGCTCTCTCAGAATGTCCTGTAGTTTATCTCTGACCTCTGACACAGCTGCTGTCACATCCTCAAAGTAGCTCAGAGGACGGATATTGATGCTGGATGAGTCTGTAGACTCACTGAGTGCTGACAGTGAGGGGTAGTTGTGTAGAAACTGGATGTGATCCTCTGTGTGTGAGAGCTGCTTCAGCTCAGCATCTTTCCTCTTCAGCTCAGTGATCTCCTGCTCCAGCTTCTCCTGAAGCTCTTTGACTCGACTCACTTCAGTTTCCTGCTGGGATCTGATCTGCTGCTTCACATCAGAGCTTCTTTTCTGGATGAGATGGATCAGCTCAGTGAAGATCTTCTCACTGTGCTCCACTGTTTGATCAGCAGACTGATTGATGGCCTCCACCTCCTGTTGAAGCAGCTTCACATCTTTCTCTCTGTCCTGGATTCTCTGCTGGATGTTTTGTCGACTCACCTCCAGCTCTCTCTGCCTCTCAGTCCTTTCTGCTGCAGCTGAGACTGTGTCGTGGCCTTTATGTTCATCCACAGAGCAGAGATAACAGATACTCTGCTGATCAGTACGGCAGAACATCTTCATCACCTCATCATGACGAGAGCAGATGTTCTCCTGGAGCTTCTTGGAGGGCTCCACCAGCTTGTGTTTCTTTAATGGAACCACATCATAATGAGTCTGAAGGTGTTTCTCACAGTAAGATGCCAGACAGACTAAACAGGACTTGAAGGCTTTCATTTTTCTCCCAGTGCAGACATCACAGGCCACATCTTCAGGTCCAGCATAGCAGTGATCAGCAGGAGCAGCTTGGAGTCCAGTCTTCTTCAGCTCCTCCACTAAATCTGCTAACATGGTGTTTTTCATCAGGACAGGCCTCGCTGTGAAAGTCCTCCGGCACTGAGGGCAGCTGTAGATTTTCTTCTTTTCCTCTTCATCCCAGAAGCTTTTAATACAGTTCATGCAGTAGCTGTGTCCACAGGGAATAGTCACCGGATCCTTCAGTAGATCCAAACAGACTGAACAGCAGAATTTTGTTTGATCCATTTGATTCATGTGCTGTGCCGTTTCACCGTCTCTCAGTGACTGTCAGACAGTTTCACTTCCTCTGAACAGAAACAACCTCTGTGCTCTGAAGGGAAACAGATCTCTGCTCTTGTTCACCTCCTACAGGAAATGAGGCTCACCAGCAACTGCATTTACACCATGTTGTTTAGACCCATCCTGATACAGACACATCTGTGAAGGGAGGCGCTAAAGAAATATTCTTACTGAGCGACCAAGAGCCAATCACATGATGCAGGGTGTGGTATGTTTGGTTACAGCATGCAGTAACAAGTCTGACCCAGTTAAATTTTAACAATTCATTTCTTCATGGTGCAAATATATAGTAGACTCAGGAGTTTAACTCAGTTTTCTTGGCCTTTGTTTATCGTTTCATTTAAAATCTTAATGTGTAAAGATCATCATAATTACATATGAAATTATATGTACAAATTATATCTTCCATTACACTTTTAACAGCACAGATTATATAGCAAACATCAGATTCATGGATGGAGCCAGAGGCTAAATGACTGTTCAGTCCTCTTTAGGAAACGATCTTCATATGACGACAAACACGACAACAATCAGCTGTCAAACTGTACAAGAAGTTCACAGTAATGTAAAAGAAGTTATATCACTTTATTTTTAAATGTACGCACTCAGGGTCAGGACTGAAGACACTGATCGAGAAAATACTCTAAATATAAATATTCACCTAAACATTCAAAATTATTCAATTGCATGAAAAGAAATATGAACTCTCTACAATACTGGCTTCTGATTGGTTGAAAAAGCAGGTGCTGAACTTCAGAAGAGCTAAAGCTGCAAAACTGTGTAAACCCAGAGTGGATGCTGCCCTCTGACCTTTCAGAAGTACGATCTTTTTATGAAGACACAGAGGCAGAATTATTATTCATCACTTTAAAGATGATATTCGTTACATGTTCTTCACTCGTTGTCTAGTAAAGTCCAGAGAATGAGACACATGATTTCAAAACATACAGCTGCATGTTAGAGATCACAGAGTTCTTCAGTCTTATGAGAACTCATGGAGACTAAATGTCAGACACATCAACAGTAAATGTCGTTCCTCCCCCCGTGAGTTTGTGTCCTCCACACTTGTTTACACAAACATCTGAGGTTTGAACAGTGTGCAAAACCACATGTTACAAAGCTGCTGAGCTACTGAATACTGGAATATTTCATTCAATATCACCATCTGACCAAAGGACAAACACAGAGAGGATTAGAGCGCCAAACTTTGTTTCAAACTGTTTCAGATTTTAGAGGCAAAAAGCAGAATTTCTACCTGGACAAAGAAATCAAAGCAGGAGAAAAACAAGCTTTTTACATTTATTCAAAGGCATTATGTGAATGTACTCTGAGCCACAGCCTCCTAAAGTAAAGACATTTGATCATCTAAACCAGACAGAGTCATGTTTTCAGCAGTGTCTGTATCCTCCATATAGACCATGCCATGGTCCACCTAGGGTGAGCAGGTGTCTGACTTTATGTGGGACTACACAGCGCTCAGTCCTTGTTTGCCTGTGCCACACACACATTGAGCCAATGTCCAGTTTTTTTATTGACTCTAGTTTCTGTCGATCGCTAGGCCCACAAAAAAACCCTGTACAGGAAGTAGATTTCATCTCTCTGATAAAAGGAGTTCTAATCCCTGATCCTATGAGTCTGAGCCAGTAGATGATATTTATATGATCATATTTATGCCTTTGTTGTTTCACAAAGGGTTAAAAACATTCACAGGTTGGACTGTGGTTCTCCTTTTAGCGTCTCTGCTGGAATTTTAACTGTGAACCTCTTAGATCCAAACTTCTGAACTGCTCATCTCACAGAGGACAAAAGGGAAGAACTCAGAATCTCTTCTTCACCTCACTTTTATACCTGCTCACCCTTTCTCCCCCCTTCCCTCACTGGACGTCACATCTTCACACTTGGGCCAATCAGGTTGTTGACATTTGATCATCTGATGTCCACCCACACCTCATCTCTCTCTCTCTCTCTGACTCACAAGATTTAACACAAAGTTTAAACTTTAAAATCACTTCATTACATTTTCTTTGTTATTCTTAACACAGAAAATTCACATTCAAAAACTTAACACAGAATAAAACAGAGTAGCCAGTAGTGGGACATGGTTCCAGCAACTCTGATGGTGACGGCCCGTTTGAAGCTGAAGCTCCGGCACGTGTGTCAAAAAATCAACACACTGCTTCAGAAACGCTGTGCTGAGGCTTGGTTTGACTGAACAGAGTCACGTGATCAATGACGACTGAAGCTTCATTCAGCACGTCACTGCTTCAGTACCTGATTCAATGATTTATTGAAATCATTGGTGGGATTTTTGCCGTGTTTTGGTGATTTTGTGAGAGCGAATCAGTGTGTCACATAATTATAGACATGGAGCCAGGAAGAGAGGACGCTCTGCCTGTTCCTGAATAAAAACCAGTTCATCAGCATTTCTGCTCCCAGGTCTAAAATGTACATAAGAAATATGATGTACACATAATTATAATGATATAACTTATAGTATATTATATATAAACGTACCAGTCTGCTGGTTAATTACATAATCAGGTGGAGGCAGTGACCTCACAACCTCCTATAAGCTTTAAGTTAAGGTTACTTTATTTATACCCACAGGTAAATTTGCTTTACAGAACAATGATAGCATTTGGCCTCCCTTCACAAACACACACACCTAATGAAACCTGACAAAACACATATTTAGTAATTAAACAAAGTGAATCAAATCAAAAACAATTCTTCTTGAGTTCAGTGACAGCAGCAGGGACAAAGCTGTTTTTATAATGCTTTGTCCTGCATCTTGGAACTAGAAACCTCCGTCCTGAAGAAAGAAGCTAAATCCACCCCGTAGAGGATGGGAACCATTTTTAAGGATTGATTAAGCCATCTGTGGTACCTGTTTAGAGTACAGGGAGTCTAAACAGGCCTGTGACTCATCTATCAGACGACTGGACCATCTCACTAACTAATTCAGTCAATTTTTCTCTGTGACAGAGGTCTGACTGAACCATGGCACCAAACAAAAAGATAAAACAGACTCAATAAAAGAACAAGAAAACAAAGTTAAAATCTTTCGCTCAATGTGGAAATGAGCAAGTTTCCTGAGGCAGTAAAGGCACTGGTGACCCTTTTTACAGACCGATTTGCAATAAAAGTTCCGTTTTCATTGATTATGGTCCCAAGATATTTATATGATTGCACTTGCTCTATTTTCTGACCTTTAATTAAAGTGACTCTGTGCCCATTTAGTTGTTTCCTAAAATCAATAACCCTATCTTTTGTTTTAGATATGTTCAATTGGAGATAAGACTCCTCCCACCACTGAACAAAGTCATCTATGATTGGACCGTGGTGAGTTTCACCCTCTTTCAGTAAGCTGACAATAACAAAGTCATCTGTAAATTTAATGATGGCCCTGTTTTCATATCTGCTCTGACACGTGTTTGTAAAGAGAATGAATAATAAGGGCGATAAGAGACCCTGGAGGAGAAGCTGTGGAGGAGAACACTGGGTCAGACAGAACCCCATTTATTCTCACGCTTTGTGACCTGTCAGTTAACTCATTCACTGCCAGCCATGAGTCAACGTATGCTTTCAATTGACGTCTATAGACGTCAATGGCAGTGAATGAGTTAAAAGATCTAAAATCCAGCAAACCAGGTTTTTCCTGATTTCAAACTCTTCTAAAAGTCTTTTCATTAAAATATGGGGCTGTATTGTATTAAAAGCTGAAGAAAAATCAATGAAAAGAAGTCTTGCAAAAGTCCCTTTACTCTCTACATGTTTAAGAATCAGATTTAGTCAAAAGCGCGTCCTGCACTCCTCTGTTGGGCCTGTGCGCAAATTGCATTGGATCCAGCTGATATTCAATCTCTTCCATAATCACATTTCTGATGATGTTTTCAAAGACTTTCATGACAACTCAGGTGAGGCAACAGGCCTGAAGTCATTCAGGACGTTTGGACGACTAGATTTAGGGACATGAACGACGACAGCTTCCTTCCAAAGCGAGGGCACATTTTGTATTTGAAAGGATTTATTGAAAATAAGCTGAAATTTAGGACTGAGCTCTTTAGCACAAGATTTAATTAGGCGGCACTAATGTTATCAGGGCCCTGGCTCTTGTTCACATTAACTGTATGAAAGGCCTTTTGGACATCGCTGAGTTCAGTGATGAAGTGTTGAGTATCTTTCAGTTTCTGTTTCAGTTCAGAAGAACTAAAACGAGCATCAAGCATATTCAAATCTCTGTCTGGCTTAAAACCGTCTACAATGATCTGACTGCTGCTCTGGGGATTTTGAAACCCTGATATGGTTTTCATACAAGTCCAGGCAGACCCAAAACGTTTTGCAGCAAATTTGCTTTCAAGAAGGTTTTTGTAGATCTGTTTTGCTTTCAAGAGCTCGATTTTCAAGTCTTTGGTGACTGCCTGAAAGTCAGGAACAGCCCCCTCTTTAAAAGCCTGTCTCTTTTTCCTTAAACAGGATTTGATGCATTTGGTGACCCATGGCTTATTGTTAGGGTACACTTTAGCATGCTTAAGGGGTATAATCATGTCTTTACAAAAACTGCATATGAGCTAACATCCACCAAAGCATCAAGACTGAATAAAAACTTCCCAATCTGTAAATTAAAAACATTCCTGCAAGGTAAGCACAGATTCTTCTGACCACATGATTGATTGATGATAACATAATTTTTTCACCCCCCAAAAATTCATGTTCAAAGCAACATATCAGCCCGATATCACACAGAACTGTCACATGACATCAAACACAAGCTGTCAGCTCTGCAGAGTGGGCAATCATAATGAAGCAGTTCATTATAAGCTGCAGACTCAAGCTGCTCTTCATATATTTGTCCACCAGATGTCACCAAAGAGGACTGTGATGAAAGCTTCGAGTAATGAACCGTTTTTCATTACAAGCTTGGCCAACTGACTACAATCTACAATAAACTAATATGGCTTTTCAATCCTCTCTTCAATCACTTGGTACCACCAGGAACCTTTAAATGGGCACTCAAGCTGCCTGGAGACTGTTTTGTCGTGCACATCAGAGAAACCACAGGTAAGACAATCTTATCCAAAAGGTCAGTGTAACAGTATTGTTTTCCACCAGCTTAACCAAACTTCCCACACTAACTGAAATTTCTTTTCCCAGGCAAACATTAAACAGCAGCAGCTGGAAAACTGGAAAACCTAAAGCCAAATAATCAATAAGACATAACAAACTTTTGTATGAGTGAGTATTGATAAACTGAGCAGAATTAAACCTCAGTGAAACCACATAAGTTCTGGTAACTGGCACATATTTATGTTTAATATGTTGTTTTATATTTTGATCAGTTTCAGGTGTTTGTGCGACTGTGTTAACCATCAGTAAAACCACATATAAATCACACTTCTGTGTTTAACAATTACAACACTTGATGCTGTTTTTCTGATTCAGGATTATGTGTGTGATGAGTTGGCCACACAGTTCTTATCTTTCTGCTTCAGACACACACAAAACTGCCGAGGTTGAAGCTTCAGTCTCTTTCTACCCCAGGTCTCACCACATTTCCAAAATGTAAACTCTGAGTCTCATAAGAAATGTGGTTCAAAAAGATGTGCTGATCTATGAATGCATCCTTACTGAAAGCTAAAGATGTCCAGCAGACAAAAACAGCAGCTGAATGAACAGTTATCATGAGCGAGTGTACAAACACTATCACAGGAAATAACAGAAATAAACTGTAGTTTCCATTTATACCTGTAGTATTTTTTCAGCTCCATGTCATCTTCCAATATGTCAAAATATGATTTCATTGTATCTTAAACAAATACAAACTTCTTTCTTCCCCCCAGAGAGCCAACAGTTTACTATCAGAACTGAGGCTGATCATTAACAGGGAGCAGCAGGTAACAAGGTCATCAGCAGTGGAGGAAAGTATGGAAGTAATACTCAGCTTCATATTTGAAGATACTCGAGTATCTTAGCTGCAGGTCTGGAACAATGGTTTTATTTCCTTTCCCATTAAACATCTCACACAGCCCTCATCTGTGACCCTTAGCAAACCCACTGGATATCTACCTGCACATAAAGGAGATCAGATCAGTTCCATCTAGACCAGCTGTAACAGGAAAATGCTGCTTACACTTTGATGCATCACTTTCAGTTTGTCATATAAGACAATATATCAGATTGAGGCATTATTTTCCTGCAGTGAGTAAATCTACTTTGAACTTTACTCTTTTCTTTTAGGTAAAGGCTCTAAACAGTACTTGTACACTGTGGAAATCCCATAAGAACGTCTCCTGAACTCTGAAAAATAACAAAACAAAGACTAAAAGGAGGTCATGGGTGCTGATGATGATGATGATGATGAGGAGGAGTAGCATGCATTTAAAAAGTGACTGATGTCCTAGAATACAACAGAACAGTGTCTCTACAAACTTATGAAAACATGACAGTCTTGCATTAGTTTGTATTCTTATGATTTCAAAAAACGAGGGAAAAATCTCCTTGAAATGCACAATTCCTTTTTGTTATTTCTTAGTGTGTGACGTATTTTATTGGCTTTATGATTGGTGCAAACAGTTTCCTGATTCATAATGGAAATAGATTTTAGACACAGGAGGAACACGCAGTGATCAGCAGGAGCAGCTTGGAGTCCAGTCTTCTTCACACTGAGGAGGGACATATATGCAGGAACAGTTGTCATAACTGTTACAACCACCAGATGGCGAAAGAGTCCCACTGCAACTTTAAGCCATGAAGGATGTGTCTTGATGTTTGCTTGTGATAAATCTGCTTTATGTGAGTCTTTTTCAGAAAGTAACAGTAATATGTCTGATTATATGTCTTTAATCAGTAAAGTCTCGCTTTGCTAGAGATCAATAAATAATAAAATTGTAAACATGCAGCTGTATGTTAGAAGTCAAAGGGTCCTTAAGTCTTCTGTAAATTGACGGGGATCAAATGAAGGACACAAGTATCTGTTCTTACTCTAATAAATGCTGCTTTAATATCCAACAGACTATTTTCCTTCCTCATCAGCAGCAAACAGCTCGACTGCGTCTGTGCATTTGTGTCCTCCATACTTGTTTCCACAGACATCTCAGGCTTGATGCCACGATGCAGTGTAGAAACCTGACAACCCTCTGACTCATGTTCAAATGTTCAAGGACATTTCTCAGGATCATGTATGACCCCTTTTTGACATTTGGACTTTCATTAATAATATTTGTGTTTCTGAGTCATTTTTGTGGAGACTTCTGTCCAACGTAGTGTCCAAATGAAGCCTGAAGCTTTTCTTCACCCTCTTGTCAGATGGTCAGCAACAAAACTCTGTTCCAACCAATGTCTGATAAGAGATGAGACACAGCAGCTGAGCAAATGATCATTTCATGCTGAAGACATCCTCAGACAGAATTAAATACATACATAAACACAGCCTGGTGCCAATAACACAGCTAATGACACTGCTGTATCACTGGCTTTACTGATTAAAGACCATATCTGAAGGAAATCTTTGAACACAACAGAAAGTGACCTTTTAAACCTGCGACACTGATGCTGCATTCAAGGACCGTTACAAACATCTGAAAGGACTTAAGAACATGAAGAAAATGTGACTTGTTTCTCTGTAATGAAGCTGCTTTAGTGAAGAAAGTTGAAAGGTCACAGAGTGACTGCTGAATCTTCTGCTCTAAACATGAACTCTGAACTTTGTGATGCTTCAGGAGGAAAACTGCTTCAGTTATTCTCTCAGATTAGTTTCATATTTTCTGCATCAGATTTGAGTGAGATCCTGCAATGAAGACAGAAGAAAAGACTTTGTTCAAAGTTTGATTTATAGTCAAACCTTCCAGTTTATTCACACAATAAAACATCAACACAATATATGAATTCATTCATTAAAATCACAGTTTTTCCTCATTTGTTTGATGATTTTGACCAAAACAAACACAAACACACACACATGGTCTGCCATACTCATAAAGAGAAATGTCGACATTTTTCAAGACAAATATTCCAGAAACATTTAGAGGATAGAGAAGTTTACATTTTCATGTGGAGAAATATTTTAGTAAATCAAAATGATGATGAGCAGTGATAGCCTCCATAAACAGTCACAGGAAAGATCTCCTTTAAAAACTCAGAAACATCAAGAGAACAACTAGAAGATGTGGAGGTACCACCCATAATGTTTGACTGACAGCTGATCTCTGTGCAGAAATGATGGAGAGAAAATAAAATGAAACTAAAATACAGATTTAAACCCACAATATGAAAGACTTCAGTCTATTTGAGCTTAATCAACTCAGCAGTGGCTCCAACATAGTGAAGCCAAAGTGCAGCATAGAGCGGCTGAGTGAATGTGGTCTGGACTCTGTGGAGGAGAGTCATGGTTTCAGAGACGCTGTAGAAGGACAAAATACCTGCTCTGTGATCCAGGTACACTCCTACTCTGGAGGAACGAGGACCTGAGACAGGAGTTTTGATGTTGTTGTACCAAAATGTAAAACTGTTGTTGTTACAATCTAATGACCAAGATTTGTCATTATGTCCAAATTTACATTCATTACCTCCTGCTCTGCTGATATTCTTGTATGCGACTGCTACATAAACTCCTCCCCCTCTCCACTCCACCTCCCAGTAACAACGTCCAGTCAGACTCTCTCTACTCAGGACCTGCCACCATCTAGTGAATCTGTCTGGATGATCAGAATAAGACTGTTGTTGATTCATTAATGTTGCTTTTCTGTTCCCCTCTGATAATAACAGCCATGTGTGTGCTGTGTTTGGATCCAGTGTGATTTCACATGAATATTTTAAGAATCCAGCTCTGGTCTTTGGCTGTGGTTGTGACAGTAAAACATCCACTTCAGTGACTGTCAGTGAGATGTTTGTCCATTCCTCTCTCAGAATGTCCTGTAGTTTATCTCTGACCTCTGACACAGCTGCTGTCACATCCTCAAAGTAGCTCAGAGGACGGATATTGATGCTGGATGAGTCTGTAGACTCACTGAGTGCTGACAGTGAGGGGTAGTTGTGTAGAAACTGGATGTGATCCTCTGTGTGTGAGAGCTGCTTCAGCTCAGCATCTTTCCTCTTCAGCTCAGTGATCTCCTGCTCCAGCTTCTCCTGAAGCTCTTTGACTCGACTCACTTCAGTTTCCTGCTGGGATCTGATCTGCTGCTTCACATCAGAGCTTCTTTTCTGGATGAGATGGATCAGCTCAGTGAAGATCTTCTCACTGTGCTCCACTGTTTGATCAGCAGACTGATTGATGGCCTCCACCTCCTGTTGAAGCAGCTTCACATCTTTCTCTCTGTCCTGGATTCTCTGCTGGATGTTTTGTCGACTCACCTCCAGCTCTCTCTGCCTCTCAGTCCTTTCTGCTGCAGCTGAGACTGTGTCGTGGCCTTTATGTTCATCCACAGGGCAGAGATAACAGATACTCTGCTGATCAGTACGGCAGAACATCTTCATCACCTCATCATGACGAGAGCAGATGTTCTCCTGGAGCTTCTTGGAGGGCTCCACCAGCTTGTGTTTCTTTAACTGAGCTGCTACATAATGAGGCTTAAGGTGTTTCTCACAGTAAGATGTCAAACAGACTAAACAGGACTGTAAAGCTTTCATTTTTCTTCCAGTGCAGACATCACAGGCCACATCTTCAGGTCCAGCATAGCAGTGATCAGCAGGAGCAGCTTGGAGTCCAGTCTTCTTCAGCTCCTCCACTAAATCTGCTAACATGGTGTTTTTCTCCAGGACAGGCCTCGCTGTGAAAGTCCTCCGGCACTGAGGGCAGCTGTAGATTTTCTTCTTTTCCTCTTCATCCCAGAAGCTTTTAATACAGTTCATGCAGTAGCTGTGTCCACAGGGAATAGCCACCGGATCCTTCAGTAGATCCAAACAGACTGAACAGCAGAATTTTGTTTGGTCCATTTGATTCATGTGCTGTGCCGTTTCACCGTCTCTCAGTGACTGTCAGACAGTTTCACTTCCTCTGAACAGAAACAACCTCTGTGCTCTGAAGGGAAACAGATCTCTGCTCTTGTTCACCTCCTACAGGAAATGAGGCTCACCAGCAACTGCATTTACACCATGTTGTTTAGACCCATCCTGATACAGACACATCTGTGAAGGGAGGCACTAAAGAAATATCCTGGCAGTGACAAGAGCGAGGGTGTGGTCTGTTTATTACAAAGTATTAGAGCCTCCTTAAGATAAAACTACTTATTTTCAGGTTAAAGTTCACATTTCTTTTTTCCAGGAAATCGTTGAAATATATGGAGATTACAGTTGTTGGTTCAAGATAAACTACCACAGCTTCTATACCCTCAACAAAATGCTTTGTATAGATGAGTTAATGAAAGCGTACTTCACGATCTATTTTAGTTATAAGAAAATCATTTTTCTTTCGCCAGATGAACATGTGAAGAGTTTAAAATAGCTTCTTTCAAAATATAATATTGAAAATAATCAGAGAAAAACAGTCACCTTCAAGAAAATTTTCATTATGTTTGTATTTGTTAACCTGTCATTTAAACATTCTTGTTGAATTATAGCAGTTTGAGGTAATGCTATTACACATGCGAACACTAGAGGGCGTACAGCGCACTGGTGGTATCGAGCAGTGTTTTGGGACACAGAGGAAGAATAAACCTTCCTGTTGTGAAGATAACAGCAGCTCTATCTGTGTGCCTTCTCTATTCTTTACCACAGCACCACACGTTGTTGGCACAGGAAACCAGTTGCATCTGGGCAAAAGGAAAAAAAACCAAACAATCTTGGCTGACAATGCACAGATTGAAGTATAACAATGGTTACACCCTTGTGGATTACAGAGGATGTATTTTGTATCACAAGACAGGATAAGACGGCTGATCAGTTTGTTTCACTAACTTATCTAAACCTGGCATTTTGTAGAGGGTCACAGTGTCACGGTGCCTTCGCCCTGCAACTCCCTCGTTCCCCAAGTCTGTCTCATTGTTGATTACCTGTTTGCCACAGACCAAGTATTTCCTGTTTGCAAATAAAGTTTGTGAAAATCAAGAGAGTGCTTCGCATTGTGTCTGCATCTGGGTTCACGTTCACGCAAAATGATCAATACTTTTTTTTGTCCTGTCTGGCACTGTAGCAATCAGAATTATTGTCTGAAGGCCAAGAAAAATGCCCAACAGATTTACTTTCCCAAGTGGGCCTTTTGCTATACTGGTCCACTTGATTGTCATAGTTTGTTTGATCTTTATTAGTTATTTTTATTCTAAATTATTTCAATCAGGCCAGACTGGACTCAGGGACGGGAAAGAAAACAGGAAGAAAAGTTAGAAAGAAAGTTAACAGAAGGAGAGGGAAAGAAAAACACCTGGAGCTAAGGGGTAAAACAATCACATGAGTGCTGCTGTTTGACTGAGGAAGAATAAAGTAGTTGTGGTAAGCCAATCACATGACCACTTTAAGACAAAGCAACAAGGTGATATATACCAGTTTTTAAATTGTGTTGATAGGCCGCGTAAAACCAGAATCATGATAAACAATATATACGCCTGTTTTTTCCTGAATAGTTTTGTCACGTTTACTGTCTAAGGACAGCGCAGTGAGACCTCTCTGCTTATGAGCAAACAAAAAACAGCCTGGTCGTGTTGGTGTAAAAATGCACCATGTCGACCAATCAAAAATGATATGGCAACATGACGTTTGGTTGTTTAGGAAGACGGGGAAGATTTAAGAGTGACGGCGAGAGAGAGAGAGAGAGAGAGAGAGAGAGAGAGAGTTTTGAGATGTGAGAGATTTGTGACGTGTAGCGTGTTTGGATTGTGTAGTTAATGTGTTGTCTTGTGTAAGTGTGTAGTGTTGTGGATAGTTTTGTGTTGCGTGTCAGAACAATGAGGCGACTGCTGTCTCCAGGTAGAAACAGGAGTGATACACCTGCTGCTGTCAGACCTGCAGGTATCAGGCTGTGATGTTCTCCTTTATAGTGGACAGAAATTATTTTTTTGGAGTGGCACAAATAATTTGTGTGGCATCTTACTGAATGCAGAACAGCTGATTGTTCTGTAAAGAGTCTGAAATGGTTATTTTAAAAAAAGGTAAAATGTAAATGGCTGCAAATAACTTTGTTGTTTGCAAAACTTGTGCATAAGATTTTAAAATTGACAATTGTATTTAATGTCATGAAAGTTATGAAATATGAAATATGATTCAATAAACATGTTGTTACAGTAAAAAAATAAAACCTTTTCTACTCAGATTTTATGTTTTCTTTCTGATTTTAGATCAATTGTGCTCATACGGTTTGTCAAAATGAAAACATAACTGTAAATTCAGACATGTGAGGTTGTGCTGAAAAGAATGAAACCAAACAAGGCAAAGCAAATAGTTTTTAAAGGTAAAATGTGGAGGGAAAATCAAAAGTAGTAAAAAATGGCCAATTAAACCCTGGACCCCAGAGGGTTAAACGTTTTTTTAAAAGTAACACAATAGTTACTTTTCAAGTAATTAATTATTTTTAGAATATTGTAACTCCGTTACTAACTCAGTTACTTTTTTGAAGAAGTAACTAGTAACTATAATTAATTACTTTTTCAAACTTGCCCAACACTGGGTAAGAGTAAATAATAAATGCTGAATCTTTTTAAGCAGTACACAGAATCGATAATGCTTGATATGTTGAGGCAGCAGCCACCCAAGATAGTGTGAGTCAGTAAGTACCTGCGTGCACACGTGAGTGTGTGAGCGCTGGTATTCATAAGGTTTCTCCATGCAAGTGTCTCACTGGTATTTCTGAGGCATGTTTTTTATAAGTTTGTTAAATGACAGGTCAGAGTCGTTTGTTCTGTAAGTACTGGGATCAACGTTTCAATGAATGGGCCTATTCCTGATCTTCTAATGGCAAACCTGCCATCTACTGGGTTAACGGGGAAGCGCCAAGTGAGTTGAGTAGGTCAAAAGTTCATTGTAAATATTGTAAATTTAGTTGTTTTTAACATGAAACAAATCCATCCTGGCGCTGTTTGTGTTTCAACAACCATAGATCCTTTGGTCTGTTTATTGTGTTACTTCTGACATGTCTCACACCTTCTTATCATATTCTTTATCTCTCTGTTCATTCCAGGCCAAAAGACTGTCTCTCTTGCCCTTCTTTTGCATTTCACACCAGGGCGGGTTATAAAATGGCGCTCTGTGAGAGCTGTACGGTCAGGCAGGGGGAGAACACATCTGCAAAAAGCTGCTGCAATGCAGCAACATCTGCTCTCTGGACCTGCGTGAGATGGTCATCACAATGGACAACGCAACTGAAAAATTACAACACACATTAAAAATGTATGTAGCAGTCTCATCTGCCATATGTTTGTTTATATACTGACCAAGAAACTCTCTCAGTGTTTCTGTTTATTTCCATCCTCACAGTCAGTCACAGCCATCACACAGCATCAGGAAACATCTCTATGATTTAGAAAAGAAAACAGTCATTCTAAACACACTGACTGAGGACTGATGACTTCACAAATTGTACACATATGTACATGCACTGTGTTGCATAGCACAAAAAAGACTCAACTTGTAAAATGTATATTTCATTGGAATGAAACAATTTCTGACTTTCGGACTGAAATTGAAGGCTTTCACATCCACGGTTGATTACAGAGTCAAAGTCCTTTATACGCAGTCTTTCAAGTACAGATAACACAGGAAGATAGAGATCCTAAAAACACAGTTAAAGTAGCCAATAATGTGTTACATATAATTCATTTTAAGTTTATGTTGAGTTTTAAAATGTTCTCTGCAATAAAAGTTTTTACTCTCTGAAAAACCATCAGAGCTTCAACACCTGGTATATTACTCAGTAAACAAAACCAAAAAGTTAAAGGCAGACATCTGAAAACAAGACGTCACTGATCAACAACGTGACAGAACGAGAGTCAACAGTTTACTGTCAGTCAGAGTTTGATCATTAACAGGGAGCAGCAGGGTACAAAAGTCACGCAGAGTAGCTGAAAGTATCCAAGTACATCTAAAACTGTCCTTTATACTTTCAGGGACTTTAATCAATAATATTTTTTCTACTTATGTGCTGTTTTGCACTTCTTGCAGCTGAAATTGTGGCACAACCTTCAGGTTAAGTTTTAAATAAAAAAACAACAACAACTTCTTTTTCCCTCTCACAAAAAGCAGCTGTTGCTCAGCGTCACTTCAGATGTAAATGGATTTTTAGAAACTCAAACAAAGTCAAGTTTCCAGAAACTGTAACATTTTTTTTCACTCCCATTAAAAATCTCACAGCCGCTGATATTCATCTGTGAACATTTGCTAACCAGTAAAAATCTAACTATACATGCTGCTGGTGAGTTCAGCTCCATCTTCACCAGTTGTGACAGTTAAAATGATGCTTAGAGGTCAGATATGACACAATTTATCACATCCAGGCATGATTTTTCCTGTGGTGAGCAAATCCACACTGTAATTGAATCTGTTCTTTTAGGGAAAAGGTATAAATGAGGGGTGTCAAACATAAGGCTCGTGGGTCAGATTCGGCATGAAAAATTCTCCATCTGACCCGCTGGATGCTCTTTCAGTCAAGCATATTACATTAACTGATTAAAGATACACAACTATCACCTTTCAAAAGACACGGACAAGTCAGCCAGTAATGGGAAACACATGATGCATTTAAAGTTTATGTTCAACTGTAAAATATTCTCTGTAATGTAAATTGTTCTGCTCTCTGACAAACCATCAGAGGTGCAGCACGTGTATCATTTGGTGTTTGAAGCAGAAAAAAAAGCAAAGAGTTAAAGGAAGACACATTTGAAAAAGAAGGAAAATGAAAACAAGACGTCACTGAGCAACAACCTGACAGAACGAGAGCCAACAGTTTACTATCAGAACTGAGGCTGATCATTAACAGGGAGCAGCAGGTAACAAGGTCATCAGCAGTGGAGGAAAGTATGGAAGTAATACTCAGCTTCATATTTGAAGATACTCGAGTATCTTAGCTGCAGGTCTGGAACAATGGTTTTATTTCCTTTCCCATTAAACATCTCACACAGCCCCTCATCTGTGACCCTTAGCAAACCCACTGGATATCTACCTGCACATAAAGGAGATCAGATCAGTTCCATCTAGACCAGCTGTAACAGGAAAATGCTGATTACACTTTGATGCATCACTTTCAGTTTGTCATATAAGACAATATATCAGATTGAGGCATTATTTTCCTGCAGTGAGTAAATCTACTTTGTACTTTACTCTTTTCTTTTAGGTAAAGGCTCTAAACAGTACTTGTACACTGTGGAAATCCCATAAGAACGTCTCCTGAACTCTGAAAAATAACAAAACAAAGACTAAAAGGAGGTCATGGGTGCTGATGATGATGATGAGGAGGAGTAGCATGCATTTAAAAAGTGACTGATGTCCTAGAATACAACAGAACAGTGTCTCTACAAACTTATGAAAACATGACAGTCTTGCATTAGTTTGTATTCTTATGATTTCAAAAAACGAGGGAAAAATCTCCTTGAAATGCACAATTCCTTTTTGTTATTTCTTAGTGTGTGACGTATTTTATTGGCTTTATGATTGGTGCAAACAGTTTCCTGATTCATAATGGAAATAGATTTTAGACACAGGAGGAACACGCAGTGATCAGCAGGAGCAGCTTGGAGTCCAGTCTTCTTCACACTGAGGAGGGACATATATGCAGGAACAGTTGTCATAACTGTTACAACCACCAGATGGCGAAAGAGTCCCACTGCAACTTTAAGCCATGAAGGATGTGTCTTGATGTTTGCTTGTGATAAATCTGCTTTATGTGAGTCTTTTTCAGAAAGTAACAGTAATATGTCTGATTATATGTCTTTAATCAGTAAAGTCTCGCTTTGCTAGAGATCAATAAATAATAAAATTGTAAACATGCAGCTGTATGTTAGAAGTCAAAGGGTCCTTAAGTCTTCTGTAAATTGACGGGGATCAAATGAAGGACACAAGTATCTGTTCTTACTCTAATAAATGCTGCTTTAATATCCAACAGACTATTTTCCTTCCTCATCAGCAGCAAACAGCTCGACTGCGTCTGTGCATTTGTGTCCTCCATACTTGTTTCCACAGACATCTCAGGCTTGATGCCACGATGCAGTGTAGAAACCTGACAACCCTCTGACTCATGTTCAAATGTTCAAGGACATTTCTCAGGATCATGTATGACCCCTTTTTGACATTTGGACTTTCATTAATAATATTTGTGTTTCTGAGTCATTTTTGTGGAGACTTCTGTCCAACGTAGTGTCCAAATGAAGCCTGAAGCTTTTCTTCACCCTCTCGTCAGATGGTCAGCAACAAAACTCTGTTCCAACCAATGTCTGATAAGAGATGAGACACAGCAGCTGAGCAAATGATCATTTCATGCTGAAGACATCCTCAGACAAAATTAAACACATACATAAACACAGCCTGGTGCCAATAACACAGCTAATGACACTGCTGTATCACTGGCTTTACTGATTAAAGACCATATCTGAAGGAAATCTTTGAACACAACAGAAAGTGACCTTTTAAACCTGCCACACTGATGCTGCATTCAAGGACCATTAAAAACATTTGAAAGGACTTAAGAACATCAAGAAAATGTGACTTGTTTCTCTGTAATGAGGCTGTTTTAGTGAAGAAAGTTGAAAGGTCACAGAGCGACTGCTGAATCTTCTGCTCTAAACATGAACTCTGAACTTTGTGATGCTTCAGGAGGAAAACTGCTTCAGTTATTCTCTCAGATTAGTTTCATATTTTCTGCATCAGATTTGAGTGAGATCCTGGAATGAAGACAGAGGAAAAGACTTTGTTCAAAGTTTGATTTATAGTCAAACCTTCCAGTTTATTCACACAATAAAACATCAACACAATATATGAATTCATTCATTAAAATCACAGTTTTTCCTCATTTGTTTGATGATTTTGACAAAAACAAACACAAACACACACACATGGTCTGCCATACTCATAAAGAGAAATGTCGACATTGTTCAATACAAATATTCCAGAAACATTTAGAGGATAGAGAAGTTTACATTTTCATGTGCAGAAATATTTTAGTAAATCAAAATGATGATGAGCAGTGATAGCCTCCATAAACAGTCACAGGAAAGATCTCCTTTAAAAACTCAGAAACATCAAGAGAACAACTAGAAGATGTGGAGGTACCACCCATAATGTTTGACTGACAGCTGATCTCTGTGCAGAAATGATGGAGAGCAAATAAAATGAAACTAAAATACAGATTTAAACCCACAATATGAAAGACTTCAGTCTATTTGAGCTTAATCAACTCAGCTGTGTCTCCATAATAGTGAAGCCAAAGTCCAGCATAGAGCGGCTGAGTGAATGTGGTCTGGACTCTGTGGAGGAGAGTCATGGTTTCAGAGACGCTGTAGAAGGACAAAATACCTGCTCTGTGATCCAGGTACACTCCTACTCTGGAGGAACGAGGACCTGAGACAGGAGTTTTGATGTTGTTGTACCAACATGTAAAACTGTTGTTGTTACAATATAATGACCAAGATTTGTAATTATGTCCAAATGTACATTCATCACTATTCCCTGCTTTGCTGATATTCTTGTATGCGACTGCAACAGAAACTCCCCCTCTCCACTCCACCTCCCAGTAACAACGTCCAGTCAGACTCTCTCTACTCAGGACCTGCTGCCATCCAGTGAATCTGTCTGGATGATCAGAATAAGACTGTTGTTGTTTCATTGCTGTTGCTTTTCTGTTCCCCTCTGATAATAACAGCCATTTGTTTGCTGTGTTTGGATCCAGTGTGATTTCACGTGAATATTTTAAGAATTCAGCTCTGGTCTTTGGCTGTGGTTGTGGCAGTAAAACATCCACTTCAGTGACTGTCAGTGAGATGTTTTTCCATTCCTCTCTCAGAATGTCCTGTAGTTTATCTCTGACCTCTGACACAGCTGCTGTCACATCCTCAAAGTAGCTCAGAGGACGGATATTGATGCTGGATGAGTCTGTAGACTCACTGAGTGCTGACAGTGAGGGGTAGT
Organism: Maylandia zebra; assembly: GCF_041146795.1. Lineage (NCBI taxonomy): Eukaryota > Metazoa > Chordata > Actinopteri > Cichliformes > Cichlidae > Maylandia > Maylandia zebra. Next base: position 5,693,982 of record NC_135184.1, read on the forward strand.
TGTGTAGAAACTGGATGTGATCCTCTGTGTGTGAGAGCTGCTTCAGCTCAGCATCTTTCCTCTTCAGCTCAGTGATCTCCTGCTCCAGCTTCTCCTGAAGCTCTTTGACTCGACTCACTTCAGTTCCCTGCTGGGATCTGATCTGCTGCTTCACATCAGAGCTTCTTTTCTGGATGAGATGGATCAGCTCAGTGAAGATCTTCTCACTGTGCTCCACTGTTTGATCAGCAGACTGATTGATGGCCTCCACCTCCTGTTGAAGCAGCTTCACATCTTTCTCTCTGTCCTGGATTCTCTGCTGGATGTTTTGTCGACTCACCTCCAGCTCTCCCTGCCTCTCAGTCCTTTCTGCTGCAGCTGAGACTGTGTCGTGGCCTTTATGTTCATCCACAGAGCAGAGATAACAGATACTCTGCTGATCAGTACGGCAGAACATCATCTTCACCTCATCATGACGAGAGCAGATGTTCTCCTGGAGCTTCTTGGAGGGCTCCACCAGCTTGTGTTTCTTGAATGAATCTGCAACAATATTATGACTCTGAAGGTGTTTCTCACAGTAAGATGCCAGACAGACTAAACAGGACTTGAATGCTTTCATTTTTCTTCCAGTGCAGACATCACAGGCCACATCTTCAGGTCCAGCATAGCAGTGATCAGCAGGAGCAGCTTGGAGTCCAGTCTTCTTCAGCTCCTCCACTAAATCTGCTAACATGGTGCTTTTCTCCAGGACAGGCCTCGCTGTGAAAGTCTGTCTGCACTGAGGGCAGCTGTAGATTTTCTTCTTTTCCTCTTCATCCCAGAAGCTTTTAATACAGTTCATGCAGTAGCTGTGTCCACAGGGAATAGTCACCGGATCCTTCAGTAGATCCAAACAGACTGAACAGCAGAATTTTGTTTGATCCATTTGATTCATGTGCTGTGCCGTTTCACCGTCTCTCAGTGACTGTCAGACAGTTTGACTTCCTCTGAACAGAAACAACCTCTGTGCTCTGAAGGGAAACAGATCTCTGCTCTTGTTCACCTCCTACAGGAAATGAGGCTCACCAGCAACTGCATTTACACCATGTTGTTTAGACCCATCCTGATACAGACACATCTGTGAAGGGAGGCACTAAAGAAATATTCTTACAGAGCAACCAAGAGCCAATCACATGATGCAGGGTGTGGTATGTTTGGTTACAGCATGCAGTAACAAGTCTGACCCAGGCAAACTGGTTTAACTGGTTTAAACTGCTAAAATTAGTTTCAACTGGGTCAGCCCAGTTTAACTTTTCTTGAGTTATGACAGTCAACACTCAGCGAGTTCATTTTATATTTCAAAAAGTTCAGCAAAGTTTAGGATGCTGTGATGAATAAAAATAAATCAAACTTTATATTTTGACATTTTCTAATCTTAGTTCATTCTCACACTTACAGAATGATGCATGGGAACAACAGAAAATCGCAGATTGCTGGATCGAAGATGGCGCCGATGTGTATTTCTTGCCGTCTGTTTCTCCAAATTTCTGTTTTAATGTTTTTATTCTGCTATGATGTAGACTCCCTGCTGGTCTATGATCGCCACGTTTTACTTGATCTTCGACTATCTCATCTCCCAATACGCCGGTGTGTAGACTGGGAAATGCACACAAAATACCGCCTCCACTCCTGTCGTTGGTTCCTACTCACCTGCTTCGTGTACCTGTGCCGTCTTTGCGGAAGCGAGGTCGCCGTCGCGGCAAATGGAGTGGGAGATTAGTGAAATTGAAGGCCTGTCTCTCATTTGGTTTTGCTGTCCCTGGCGTTGCCTGTCGCCCCCCTTTTCCCTGACATCTTCGTAAGCCATCCTATTCGTATCTGGTGCCGCTCGCTGGCTCTGAGCTTTTCCCGCCCTTGCATTTATTTACCAAAACAGTTATGTACAAAACGATGAAGAACTCGGCAGGTCCGTACGAAGACAGACTTGACGAAAACCTACACCATCCTCCCTATTCTGGTATTCTAAACAGTACTTAGCCGAAACCCAAAGACTGCTTGGTTGAGTTAACCTCCTGAACTATCTACAACATATGGTGGAAACCTGAAATTAAGACAGAGAAGACTAGAGGTGAGACATGACCATTACTGAATATTAAAAATAATAAATGACAGATTTAGTGATATTTTCATAAAGTATTTATTTGCCACATCAATAAACAGCATGGCAGGGCAAAATATTTTTTCTAACATGGCAACCTTTTAAAAGTGAAAGGAGACAGAAAGACAGGTGAGAAAGAATAAAACTTAACTGACTTTTTGATGGCATTTTACACAAAGTACTAGTACAGTATCTAGAAAATGTGGGAAAATACTGGCATCATGTACAGTACTTTCTTCTGAAGAAATTATGTTGGGACCCTGAAAAAAAACTTACTATGTACAATAACGGATTTCTATAAATTTGACAGATGAAAACTTTGATTGTAAGATTCGGATAATTATTTGTTAAAAGCTAGAAATTTTAAATGAGAATAAGAAAGAAAAGTATTTCTTTGTGCCCCCCTTTCCCTGTTAATGCCGTACATGGACCCCTGGCAACACTTTGCCAAACCTGCCCCTGCACAGTTACCAGCTGTCAGCTACATAGAAAAGGATCCTGGTGTAAGTTGTCTCTCAGAAACAGTTCATAGCTTTCCTTCAACCCATTCATGTCACCTAAAAGGTAAACCTGTTTCTCCATCACCTGTTCAGCTCTGATGAGTCAGTAAGGACATCTCCTGGTTTCATCTTCATGTTTCCCTCTCACCAGATATACAAGCAGATATCATGACCAGCAGCTTTTACGGCCGTGGCTCCAGCAAACATCAGCTGATACTAGAAAGTAATATTAAAAAAATTCTAACAACAGCTTATCAAGTTTAAAGGCGCTTCTGCTGTTTAACGTGACCTCCGCTAGTTTCCTCTTTCTGGCACAAAGCGGGAGATAAACAACCAAGAGAGACGGGACTTGCGGCAGAAACACCGATCAGCTGATCATTGATCAGCCTCAGATCAGCTGAAACACTCAGTTTTTTTAAATCCAGGTTGAAGACTCACCTATTCTCAGCTGCATTTGAATCCACACTTTTAAGCTTAAATTTCAAAACTTACATTTAACTACTGATTTTATCTATTGTTCTGATTTTATCTGTTTTGATTTTATATACTGTTTTTTTGTTTGTTAAATAGTTTGTTTGTTTGCTTGTTTTAATCAATTTTAAATCATGCTTTTTATTTGTTTTTGTTTCTAATGTCTCTGTAAAGCACTTTGAATCACCTTGTTGTTGAATTGTGCTATACAAATAAACTTGCCTTGCCTTACCTGAAGCTCATTTCACCTGACAGTCGGACCGGCGGCCGCCTTCGGTCTCTCCACCTCCGCCTCCCCTTTCCCCCATCCACCTGCTGGCCTCCACCACAGGGGTCGGCGATATAAACGATATACGATAAAAACGATATAAATTTGGCCAACGATAGAAATTAGACTATACCGCTCTATCGCGATAGCGCATGTTGATGATGTCATTAAGCTACGCCTGTTTTGGTCGAAAGCATCGCAGCGGTAGCCGCTGATAAACCATTATAAACCGTTATCATCTGCAAATTATGCCGACAGTCATAGCAAAGAGATGAAGCACTTTTGAAATATGGGGAAAGCCAAAAACTGCGCTTCCTCCACTTCTGTAACATTGATTCATTAATGTTGAATTCTCTCGCAGCTGCTCTATTCCCATGTTGTTGCAGTATATTAATAACTAACCTTGTATTGTAGATGAATAATCTCAGTTGTTCTCCTGACTGAAGTTTGGCCCGTGTATAGCATCCTGCTATGCGATTGCATTTGTCCCTGACCACCAGAATCCGTCACGTTAACTTTTATCGAGTGGAAAAAAAGTTGGCGTTCATCTTCCAGCTTCACTGTGCTATTGTTATGCTACGTGTACAATAATGTTGATGTGATATACAGAATGTCAGGAAAGAAATTCTGGTTTTAATGTGATTCTTGATTTAAGAATCAAAGGGTGGGATTGTATAGGAATTTCTTTCACTTATGTATTAATCACATTATTGTATGATGCCTTGGTGCCACTGGATTTTAACATGTCTGACACTCATACGTTAAGAGGGGGTGTAGTAAGGATGTTGGGGGAAACAGGAACTCCACAGGAAGAGCCTTTTGTCTCTTCTAGGACTCTGGGAAGTAGCAAGGGAGTGTGAACCTTAAGGTGCGAAACAGCTGTGTACTGCCTTTTGTTCCTGGAGAAGGTATTTAACTAAGAGCCATGCTAGGCTCAGCGAGACTCTGCTGACCCTGCCCCGTGGTCATGTAGGCTCTCCATCAAGCCTGGTTGTCTGTTCTTTGTGTGTTTGGATTAAAGAATGTTAGCTACCGCTCACCTCTCGTCTGCAGGCTTTATTTAAATGGAAAACTTCCACAACAATGTGTTGATGAAAGGGTAAGCAAGCAAGCAGTTTTCTGACCGTTACCGTTTGTAGTTGTTTTAGATATAGTATCATAAAGAAGTAAATTCAGTGTTTTCTCATCATAAACCTGTGCATGAGTTTAAAAATCGCGCTCCACCCAGGCGCTACCGTATGTTACTAGTCAAAATGGAAACACTTGAAGTGTATAATTATTTTTTCTGTGGTGTTAATCACTCTGAACGACTTACCTAGAGTTGTCTTTCATTTGTATGTCTATTTGACCCATCTGTATAGTTTTAGGACTAAAGGAATCTGACTGTTTAGTTCCTTGTTATGCAGCGATGCACATGCAGATGACCCTGATTATCGTGTGTCTCAGTTTCCTTCTCTTGGTAGAGTTTCTCTTACAAAGAAGTTTTTTTTTTTACTTTCTCAAAATAATGATGATCAATACCTTATTTTTTTAAGAATTCATGCTATGGTTCCATTCCTGTAATATGTGTTCATCGATCTCTCCACTATGAACAGAGATTTATGAAACACTTGACTGTCATCCCATTGATTACAAACACCCAGCTGCCATTTCAGTTTTAAATTCAACTCAATTCAATTTTATTTATATAGCGCCAAATCACAACAACAGTCGCCTCAAGATGCTTTATATTGTACAGTAGATCGTACAATAATATAATAATACAATAAATGAACAGGTAATCCTAAACATGATCTAAGTGATCTGAAGTTGCCTTTCATTTATATGTCTATTTGATTTGTCTGTATAGTTTTAGCCGAGGAAACTGACTGTTTAGTTCCTTGTTATGTAGCAATAGAAAAGCACATACCAATAATCCTGCTTATCAGGTGTCTCAGTCGCTTTCTTTCTCTCGAGTTTCTGTTAGACAGAGACTGAAGTCACTGCAAGAGCATACTTTCGCTGTGGAGCAATTACACAGGTGTTTTTATTTTGTCTGACAGGTTAGACAGGAATGTGTAGATGTAAACAGAATGAGCATGCATAGCATGTTTATGACACTGGTTAGTTTTGCTTTTGGTTAGCCTTCTTCTTAACACCATTAATTCAGTCTATTTTCATGGTACACACTTTCTCTGAAAGTAAAAAAAAAAGTATGACATTAAACTGGGATAGAGCATTCATTAAAGAGAAGGTTCAAATTCTTAAAGTCCATCTTAAATAGTCTTTCTCAATCAGAAACAGCTATGGGCAGATGTTATGGTTCAAAAAGCAGCAAGATAGCAGGTTGAAATGTGAGGCCAGTACGTTCTCTCTAATTACTGGCGGGAGTTCAATTTGCTCTCTAAAAAAGAAAATCTGACTGTATAAAATACACACACTACTGCTCTAAAGTTTTAGACTGCTGGCTACTCCATGTTTTCAAGCTTACTATCAAAATATATGGAGTTATAATGAATAAACTTTGTACTTAATATCACAATATTTTATAATCTTACTTCCTTCTGACACTTTTGGAATAAGACATGGGAACAACTGTCTCCAATAAATCAGACTAATTACCAAGTAACTTATTCATAATGGAAACTCCAATTTAAGAATTTAAAAGATGACATCATCAAAACCAAACAAACAGTCCATTTAAATTACTAACGTTTTTGTAAGTGTGTAAGAAATCTTCTAAAAAATCTTTTTCATTTCATCATTTCGAGCTCACAGAAGTTTACAGTTTCATGTAAACGTCAGTCGTGGCCTTTATGTTCATCCACAGAGCAGAGATAACAGATACTCTGCTGATCAGTACAGCAGAACATCTTCATCACCTCATCATAACAGGACTTGAAAGCTTCAGTTTTTGTTAAGTGAAATTATTACACGTGTTGAAGCCCTTACTCTTAATGTCACAGGGGGAACTTTGGTTGAGACTTTACGGTACAACTTGTTGTGACATCATTACTATGTTTGTTACGGGCTCTCACCATGATGGTGGGGTGCTGTATGTTGATGAAGATGGACTCTGCTATTTATGTTAAATAAATATGCCCAAAGGCTAAAGAGTAGTGATGGGCAAAGCCAGGCTTCAAAACAATCTGACACCATCTCCACAGCGACACCTGCTGGACAATTTGGTTATCGCCACATCTTGATGATGCTGTTCTGTGAAACAGTGACACAGACGAGCCGTGCACAATTAAAACAAAGCTACTTATTATATCAGACAGTCAATAACTGCGATCAACACGTTATTTTGGAGAAATTCTCACAGAACGAAGGAAAGAAAAATGATGAGACTGTTAAAGACAGCAATCTGTGAATGTAGTGATCAGTGTGCTTCAGCAAACATCTCCATCTGTTAACATTCGTGTTGCTCACAATAAATCGATTTATAAAGTAACACATACAGAGAAAAGACTGCAGTGTTTACTATAATAGCCACACAGGTTTACGGCTGCTTTTGGCCTCAAAGTTTGGATGTGTTTGGTTGACTTTTCAGTTTTCTGGGAGTTCGTGTCTGTCATCAGGTTTTTTCTACACCTGTCAAGCAAAGCTAGAAGCTGGCATAGTGTTAGCTTTGATTTTTAATCAACTTAATATTTATATATTGAAATGAAAAGACTAAATGTGTTGTCTTTCTTTATAAAAAGTTAACATTCATCACATTTTCTGACCAATCGTAACTCTCCATTTCACACACATCTTTAAATCATCCTCTGCTGAGCAGCCTGTGAAGCATGAAGAAACCTTCCTGAACCTTCCACTGCTGTGGATTTTCCATTTTCTAACATGTTTTGCTGTCAGTCTGGAGTTTTGGTTATAATGAACCTGCATTACTTCAGTTGTTTTTGAGTTATTCACAAAGAAGCATCAGTGAGAAAAAAACAGGAAAAAACTCTGTCGTGAAAAGAAGAAACAGATCACGTGTAATTAATGAAAGTGTTTTTCTAGCTTTTCTTTTTTACAGTATAAATATATTCTTCATGGTGACACAGTGAGTAACAGATTATAGTGAGGATGACGTCACTTAATACTGAAAATAACATTTTCTGTTGAAAGTAGAAAAAAGATCAGAGCTGAAATTCCCGCCTGTTTTATTTTCTCACTGTATTACCCTTCAAGGACCTGCAGCTCAGTAAAGCGTCCCTCTGACAGCCACACCCATCTGTTCTCTGATTGGATATTTAAATTTGTGATTGACATGACATTGACCAATCAGCTGAAAGGAAGAAAAATCGGGTCAAAATTCGTACTTGTAAGTTGAAACTTGAGTGCAGTTTCACTCGTGTTTTTCTGCTTTGTATCTGTAACCAGAGCTTAACAAAAATAATTTGTAACTTGTGTAAATATTTTTACACACAAATCTTTTTTACATACACACAAATTCTTATCTACAAATGCAAAAATATATGCATTCTGATTTACAAGTACAAAATATTTATGACCACAATTTGAGCCCATACAGGAGGAGGCTCCACCTCTACACACACACACACACACACACACACGCACACACACACACACACACACACACACACACACACACACACACACACACACACACACACACACACACACACACACACAGAGGAAAGAAATAAAGAGCAAAAGGTGGAGAGAAAGATAAAATGGTAGCTTGGCACATGAGGACAAGAAGACCACAGCAGCTTCTGTTCCACTGCTATACATATACTGTACTTATTGATGAAAACTTCCAATAGGACCTTCAGTCATTTCTGACAGGAAGTTTATGTCCATCCTTTAATACTTATGGACGAGGTAACATCAGGCAGCAGTCACATGCAGGTTTGTGTCCTACTTGCATAAGGTGATCTCTGCACATCCAGAATATGCTCACCTCATGGACCTGAAACTTTCCATAATGCTCTCCAAGGCACATGATCTCACATGTGAGGTAAACCTAAGCTGCTCCTTAGACTACCATGAGCTGGATGACTGAGAACCTGCACAGACATCTGTGAGGTAAACATATTTTTCTGTGAGCATCATTAAGTCAATTCTAGGTTTCATGTGCTGATTCGGGTGCTTTACATTTATTCTGTTTTAGAGCAGGTGGAGAGGGGGAACCAGATGGGAGCAGGTTCCACTTTGGGTGGGGAAGTGGAATAAGTGATTACCTTTTTGTCTCAGCTCGTCATCACAACTAAATTCATGTTCAAATGAAGCTTTTTACTGTGACGCTGATATCTGTATTTATATCATTAAGAATCATTAAAGATAATTTAAGGTATGGTTGGCATTGTCTCCAAAAATAAGTCTTTTGATGTGATGGCTGTAAGGAGCCATAATCTTAATTAATGTTATTGATATATAAACCCTCTAGTTTCAGCAGCATTCTTCAGGTTTTTAAAAGCTTCTCTGTGGCAGTGCTGCCATTTAAAAAGTAATTAGAAAGATTCCTGACTGACCTGCTCTGTTGTGTGTAACCTAAAGGGTCTGATTCAGGTCTGTGGTGTATATTGAGTCAGAAGCTAAACACACTGCAGAAACACCTGAGGGTGGTCTATGAGGAATACATCCCAGGAATCATGGAGATCATGCTGACAGAGCTTGATAATTGAAGATGATGCAGGACGAGCGGTTCAGGAATCGGTTCTCATGATGACGATGTGCAACTGCATCTCACCATTATTCTCTACAGAGTTGGTAACATTTCCAATATTTAACAGAATAGTAATTTTGATTTGCATTTTCTGTTAACAACAGTAGAGGCAACAGAAGATTCACACTGATGGATGAAGCCCATCAGTGTGAATCCCTTCATAGACGCCTTTGTGCAAAGCACCTCCTGCCCAGTTCCACCTCTCATCACTCAAGCTTCATTCAAGTCACCTTCATCTCCATCACCAGCATCTAGGCTCTGGGGGGTCCTGCTCTAATCTGTTTCACAGCTGGAGCTCCGTTCTGCAGAGAGACAGACCACCAAACACCTTTGTACATTCTGTTCATCAATAAATCATCTTCATTCTTTCTGACGATCTCTCCTTATTTAAATGAATGAATGAATGAATGAATGAATGAATGAATGAATGCTTTATTGGCCATATGCAGGTTGCCCCACAGAGGAATAGGACCCCCCCCCCCCCCCGACTTACACACACAACAAAGACATCACATGGGAATACAGTCGGAGATCGGCAGCGTTGCAGAGAATAACATTGAAAAAAAATTACACAACAATGGGATGAAGCCCATCAGTGTGAATCTTCTCTTCTGCTACAACGTCACCTGCTGTCTTCAATCCTCCATACCCGACAGTAACAGCTGACTGTTGTGTTGAGCGTCTTTGTGAGATCTGTTAAATGTAAAGTTCATAAATCCACTACACTTTTTGTCAATGTTTGTTTTTCTGGTCTCATTCCTGGAGCTGCCAAAAAGCAGAGGTGGCAAAAGTGCAGACGTTCTGTATTTAAATAGAAGTACAGATACTCGTGTTACTCAACTAAGAGTAAAAAAGTTCAGGCTCTGAAATAAAGCTTCTGTGTGAGTTCAATAAGAAATATCTATGGTCTCACATCTGTCCAGGTGCTGCCGGCTGAATCTAAGCTTTATCACTTCCACTGTCAAGCTGTTTGTGTCATCACTGGCCTGGTCCAATCACATTCTCCCGGTCTTCTCCAGGCCAATCACCATTCATGCTGCGTGCTTTAAATCTCACTGTGCATCTGTCATTCTTTCACTTGTTAACCTGCAGGAAGACAAAACTTCACTGAGCCTTCAGCAGCTTGAACATCATCAGTAAAGACAGATTTAAATATGTGTAATATCACACTGTGTCAGTTTGTTCACAGGAGTCACAACCTGTAACACTGATGCTGCATTCAAGGACCATTAAAAACATTTGAAAGGACTTAAGAACATGAAGAAAATGTGACTTGTTTCTCTGTAATGAAGCTGTTTTAGTGAAGAAAGTTGAAAGGTCACAGAGCGACTGCTGAATCTTCTGCTCTAAACATGAACTCTGAACTTTGTGATGCTTCAGGAGGAAAACTGCTTCAGTTATTCTCTCAGATTAGTTTCATATTTTCTGCATCAGATTTGAGTGAGATCCTGGAATGAAGACAGAAGAAAAGACTTTGTTCAAAGTTTGATTTATAGTCAAACCTTCCAGTTTATTCACACAATAAAACATCAACACAATATATGAATTCATTCATTAAAATCACAGTTTTTCCTCATTTGTTTGATGATTTTGACCAAAACAAACACAAACACACACACATGGTCTGCCATACTCATAAAGAGAAATGTCGACATTGTTCAAGACAAGTATTCCAGAAACATTTAGAGGATAGAGAAGTTTACATTTTCATGTGGAGAAATATTTTAGTAAATCAAAATGATGATGAGCAGTGATAGCCTCCATAAACAGTCACAGGAAAGATCTCCTTTAAAAACTCAGAAACATCAAGAGAACAACTAGAAGATGTGGAGGTACCACCCATAATGTTTGACTGACAGCTGATCTCTGTGCAGAAATGATGGAGAGAAAATAAAATGAAACTAAAATACAGATTTAAACCCACAATATGAAAGACTTCAGTCTATTTCACTTTAATCAACTCAGCAGTGGCTCCATAATTATAGTAAACCAACAGTCCAGCATAGAGCGGCTGAGTGAATGTGGTCTGGACTCTGTGGAGGAGAGTCATGGTTTCAGAGACGCTGTAGAAGGACAAAATACCTGCTCTGTGATCCAGGTACACTCCTACTCTGGAGGACTGAGGACCTGAGACAGGAGTTTGGATGTTGTTGTACAAAAATGTATAACTGTTGTTGTAATAATCTAATGACCAAGATTTGTCATTACGTCCAAAAACACACTCATTACCCTCTCCTTTTCTGCTGATATTCTTGTATGTGACTGCCACATAAACTTGTTCTCCACTCCACTCCACCTCCCAGTAACAACGTCCAGTCAGACTCTCTCTACTCAGGACCTGCTGCCATCCAGTGAATCTGTCTGGATGATCAGAATAAGACTGTTGTTGATACACTACTGTTACTTTTCTGTTCCCCTCTGATAATAACAGCTGTTTGTGTGCTGTGTTTGGATCCAGTGTGATTTCACGTGAATATTTTAAGAATCCAGCTCTGGTCTTTGGCTCTGGTGGATCTGACAGTAAAACATCCACTTCAGTGACTGTCAGTGAGATGTTTGTCCATTGCTCTCTCAGAATGTCCTGTAGTTTATCTCTGACCTCTGACACAGCTGCTGTCACATCCTCAAAGTAGCTCAGAGGACGGATATTGATGCTGGATGAGTCTGTAGACTCACTGAGTGCTGACAGTGAGGGGTAGTTGTGTAGAAACTGGATGTGATCCTCTGTGTGTGAGAGCTGCTTCAGCTCAGCATCTTTCCTCTTCAGCTCAGTGATCTCCTGCTCCAGCTTCTCCTGAAGCTCTTTGACTCGACTCACTTCAGTTTCCTGCTGGGATCTGATCTGCTGCTTCACATCAGAGCTTCTTTTCTGGATGAGATGGATCAGCTCAGTGAAGATCTTCTCACTGTGCTCCACTGTTTGATCAGCAGACTGATTGATGGCCTCCACCTCCTGTTGAAGCAGCTTCACATCTTTCTCTCTGTCCTGGATTCTCTGCTGGATGTTTTGTCGACTCACCTCCAGCTCTCTCTGCCTCTCAGTCCTTTCTGCTGCAGCTGAGACTGTGTCGTGGCCTTTATGTTCATCCACAGAGCAGAGATAACAGATACTCTGCTGATCAGTACGGCAGAACATCTTCATCACCTCATCATGACGAGAGCAGATGTTCTCCTGGAGCTTCTTGGAGGGCTCCACCAGCTTGTGTGTTTCAAATGCGGAGGATATAAAATGAGGCTGAAGGTGTTTCTCACAGTAAGAGACCAAACACACCAAACAGGACTTGAAGGCTTTCATTTTTCTTCCAGTGCAGACATCACAGGCCACATCTTCATGTCCAGCATAGCAGTGATCAGCAGGAGCAGCTTGGAGTCCAGTCTTCTTCAGCTCCTCCACTAAATCTGCTAACATGGTGTTTTTCACCAGGACAGGCCTCGCTGTGAAAGTCTGTCTGCACTGAGGGCAGCTGTAGATTTTCTTCTTTTCCTCTTCATCCCAGAAGCTTTTAATACAGTTCATGCAGTAGCTGTGTCCACAGGGAATAGTCACCGGATCCTTCAGTAGATCCAAACAGACCGAACAGCAGAATTTTGTTTGATCCATTTGATTCATGTGCTGTGCCGTTTCACCGTCTCTCAGTGACTTTCAGACAGTTTCACTTCCTCTGAACAGAAACAACCTCTGTGCTCTGAAGGGAAACAGATCTCTGCTCTTGTTCACCTCCTACAGGAAATGAGGCTCACCAGCAACTGCATTTACACCATGTTGTTTAGACCCATCCTGATACAGACACATCTGTGAAGGGAGGCACTAAAGAAATATTCTTACAGTCCGACCAAGAGCCAATCACATGATGCAGGGTGTGGTATGTTTGGTTACAGCATGCAGTAACAAGTCTGACCCAGTTAAACTTTAACAATTCATTTCTTCATGGTGCAAATATATAGTAGACTCAGGAGTTTAACTCAGTTTTCTTGGCCTTTGTTTATCGTTCATTTAAAATCTTAATGGGTAAAGATCATCATAATTACATATGAAATTATATGAACAAATTATATGTTCCATTACACTATTAACAGCACAGATTATACAGCAAACATCAGATTCATGGATGGAGCCAGAGGCTAAATGACTGTTCAGTCCTCTTTAGGAAACGATCTTCATATGACGACAAACACGACAACAATCAGCTGTCAAACTGTACAAGAAGTTCACAGTAATGTAAAAGAAGTTATATCACTTTATTTTTAAACGTACGCACTCAGGGTCAGGACTGAAGACACTGATCGAGAAAATACTCTAAATATAAATATTCACCTAAACATTCAAAATTATTCAATTGCATGAAAAGAAATATGAACTCTCTACAATACTGGCTTCTGATTGGTTGAAAAAGCAGGTGCTGAACTTCAGAAGAGCTAAAGCTGCAAAACTGTGTAAACCCAGAGTGGATGCTGCCCTCTGACCTTTCAGAAGTACGATCTTTTTATGAAGACACAGAGGCAGAGTTATTATTCATCACTTTAAAGATGATATTCGTTACATGTTCTTCACTCGTTGTCTAGTAAAGTCCAGAGAATGAGACACATGATTTCAAAACATACAGCTGCATGTTAGAGATCACAGAGTTCTTCAGTCTTATGAGAACTCATGGAGACTAAATGTCAGACACATCAACAGTAAATGTCGTTCCTCCCCCCGTGAGTTTGTGTCCTCCACACTTGTTTACACAAACATCTGAGGTTTGAACAGTGTGCAAAACCACATGTTACAAAGCTGCTGAGCTACTGAATACTGGAATATTTCATTCAATATCACCATCTGACCAAAGGACAAACACAGAGAGGATTAGAGCGCCAAACTTTGTTTCAAACTGTTTCAGATTTTAGAGGCAAAAAGCAGAATTTCTACCTGGACAAAGAAATCAAAGCAGGAGCAAAACAAGCTTTTTACATTTATTCAAAGGCATTATGTGAATGTACTCTGAGCCACAGCCTCCTAAAGTAAAGACATTTGATCATCTAAACCAGACAGAGTCATGTTTTCAGCAGTGTCTGTATCCTCCATATAGACCATGCCATGGTCCACCTAGGGTGAGCAGGTGTCTGACTTTATGTGGGACTACACAGCGCTCAGTCCTTGTTTCCCTGTGCCACACACACATTGAACCAATGTCCAGTTTTTTTATTGACTCTAGTTTCTGTCGATCGGTAGGCCCACAAAAAAACCCTGTACAGGAAGTAGATTTCATCTCTCTGATAAAAGGAGTTCTAATCCCTGATCCTATGAGTCTGACCCAGTAGATGATATTGATATGATCATATTTATGCCTTTGTTGTTTCACAAAGGGTTAAAAACATTCACAGGTTGGACTGTGGTTCTCCTTTTAGCGTCTCTGCTGGAATTTTAACTGTGAACCTCTTAGATCCAAACTTCTGAACTGCTCATCTCACAGAGGACAAAAGGGAAGAACCCCGAATCTCTTCTTCACCTCACTTTTATACCTGCTCACCCTTTCTCCCCCCTTCCCTCACTGGACGCCACATCTTCATACTTGGGCCAATCAGGTTGTTGACATTTGATCATCTGATGTGCACCCACACCTCATCTCTCTCTCTCTCTCTGACTCACAAGATTTAACACAAAGTTTAAACTTTAAAATCACTTCATTACATTTTCTTTGTTATTCTTAACACAGAAAATTCACATTCAAAAACTTAACACAGAATAAAACAGAGTAGCCAGTAGTGGGACATGGTTCCAGCAACTCTGATGGTGACGGCCCGTTTGAAGCTGAAGCTCCGGCACGTGTGTCAAAAAATCAACACACTGCTTCAGAAACGCTGTGCTGAGGCTTGGTTTGACTGAACAGAGTCACGTGATCAATGACGTCTGAAGCTTCATTCAGCACGTCACTGCTTCAGTACCTGATTCAATGATTTATAAGGAATTGAACCATTGGTGGGATTTGTGCCGTGTTTTGGTGATTTTGTGAGAGCGAATCAGTGTGTGACATAATTATAGACATGGAGCCAGGAAGAGAGGACGCTCTGCCTGTTCCTCAATAAAAACCAGTTCATCAGCATTTCTGCTCCCAGGTCTAAAATGTACATAAGAAATATGATGTACACATAATTATAATGATATAACTTATAGTATATTATATATAAACGTACCAGTCTGCTGGTTAATTACATAATCAGGTGGAGGCAGTGACCTCACAACCTCCTATAAGCTTTAAGTTAAGGTTACTTTATTTATACCCACAGGTAAATTTGCTTTACAGAACAATGATAGCATTTGGCCTCCCTTCACAAACACACACACCTAATGAAACCTGACAAAACACATATTTAGTAATTAAACAAAGTGAATCAAATCAAAAACAATTCTTCTTGAGTTCAGTGACAGCAGCAGGGACAAAGCTGTTTTTATAATGCTTTGTCCTGCATCTTGGAACTAGAAACCTCCGTCCTGAAGAAAGAAGCTAAATCCACCCCGTAGAGGATGGCAACCATTTTTAAGGATTGATTAAGCCATCTGTGGTACCTGTTTAGAGTACAGGGAGTCTAAACAGGCCTGTGACTCATCTATCAGACGACTGGACCATCTCACTAACTAATTCAGTCAATTTTTCCCTGTGACAGAGGTCTGACTGAACCATGGCACCAAACAAAAAGATAAAACAGACTCAATAAAAGAACAAGAAAACAAAGTTAAAATCTTTCGCTTAATGTGGAAATGAGCAAGTTTCCTGAGGCAGTAAAGGCACTGGTGACCCTTTTTACAGACCGATTTGCAATAAAAGTTCAGTTTTTCATTGATTATGGTCCCAAGATATTTATATGATTGCACTTGCTCTATTTTCTGACCTTTAATTAAAGTGACTCTGTGCCCATTTAGTTGTTTCCTAAAATCAATAACCATATCTTTTGTTTTAGATATGTTCAATTGGAGATAAGACTCCTCCCACCACTGAACAAACTAATCAATGATTGGACTATGGTGAGTTTCACCCTCTTTCAGTAAGCTGACAATAACAAAGTCATCTGTAAATTTAATGATGGCCCTGTTTTCATATCTGCTCTGACACGTGTTTGTAAAGAGAATGAATAATAAGGGCGATAAGAGACCCTGGAGGAGAAGCTGTGGAGGAGAACACTGGGTCAGACAGAACCCCATTTATTCTCACTCTTTGTGACCTGTCAGTTAAAAGATCTAAAATCCAGCAAACCAGGTTTTTCCTGATTTCAAACTCTTCTAAAAGTCTTTTCATTAAAATATGGGGCTGTATTGTATTAAAAGCAGAAGAAAAATCAATGAAAAGAAGTCTTGCAAAAGTCCCTTTACTCTCTACATGTTTAAGAATCAGATTTAGTCCAAAGCGCGTCCTGCACTCCTCTGTTGGGCCTGCACGCAAACTGCATTGGATCCAGCTGATATTCAATCTCTTCCATAATCACATTTCTGAGGATTTTTTCAAAGACTTTCATGACAACTCAGGTGAGGCAACAGGCCTGAAGTCATTCAGGACGTTTGGACGACTAGATTTAGGGACATGAACGACGACAGCTTCCTTCCAAAGCGAGGGCACATTTTGTATTTGAAAGGGTTTATTGAAAATAAGCTGAAATTTAGGACTGAGCTCTTTAGCACAAGATTTAATTAGGCGGCACTAATGTTATCAGGGCCCTGGCTCTTGTTCACATTAACTGTATGAAAGGCCTTTTGGACATCGCTGAGTTCAGTGATGAAGTGTTGAGTATCTTTCAGTTTCTGTTTCAGTTCAGAAGAACTAAAACGAGCATCAAGCATATTCAAATCTCTGTCTGACTTAAAACCGTCTACAATGATCTGACTGCTGCTCTGGGGATTTTGAAACCCTGATATGGTTTTCATACAAGTCCAGGCAGACCCAAAACGTTTTGCAGCAAATTTTCTTTCAAGAAGGTTTTTGTAGATCTGTTTTGCTTTCAAGAGCTCGATTTTCAAGTCTTTGGTGACTGCCTGAAAGTCAGTAACAGCCCCCTCTTTAAAAGCCTGTCTCTTTTTCCTTAAACAGGATTTGATGCATTTGGTGACCCATGGCTTATTGTTAGGGTACACTTTAGCACGCTTAAGGGGTATAATCATGTCTTTACAAAACCTGCATATGAGCTAACATCCACCAAAGCATCAAGACTGAATAAAAACTTCCCAATCTGTCAATTTAAAACATTCCTGCAAGGTAAGCACAGATTCTTCTGACCACATGATTGATTGATGATAACATAATTTTTTCACCCCCCAAAAATTCATGTTCAAAGCAACATATCAGCCCGATATCACACAGAACTGTCACATGACATCAAACACAAGCTGTCAGCTCTGCAGAGTGGGCAATCATAATGAAGCAGTTCATTATAAGCTGCAGAGTCAAGCTGCTCTTCATATATTTGTCCACCAGATGTCACCAAAGAGGACTGTGATGAAAGCTTCGAGTAATGAACCGTTTTTCATTACAAGCTTGGCCAACTGACTACAATCTACAATAAACTAATATGGCTTTTCAATCCTCTCTTCAATCACTTGGTACCACCAGGAACCTTTAAATGGGCACTCAAGCTGCCTGGAGACTGTTTTGCCGTGCACATCAGAGAAACCACAGGTAAGACAATCTTATCCAAAAGGTCAGTGTAACAGTATTGTTTTCCACCAGCTTAACCAAACTTCCCACACTAACTGAAATTTATTTTCACAGGCAAACATTAAACAGCAGCAGCTGGAAAACTGGAAAACCTAAAGCCAAATAATCAATAAAACATAACAAACTTTTGTATGAGTGAGTATTGATAAACTGAGCATAATTAAACCTCAGTGAAACCACATATAAGTTCTGGTAACTGGCACATATTTATGTTTAATATGTTGTTTTATATTTTGATCAGTTTCAGGTGTTTGTGCGACTGTGTTAACCATCAGTAAAACCACATATAAATCACACTTCTGTGTTTAACAATTACAACACTTGATGCTGTTTTTCTGATTCAGGATTATGTGTGTGATGAGTTGGCCACACAGTTCTTATCTTTCTGCTTCAGACACACACAAAACTGCCGAGGTTGAAGCTGGCTTCAGTCTCTTTCTACCCCAGGTCTCACCACATTTCCAAAATGTAAACTCTGAGTATCATAAGAAATGTGGTTCAAAAAGATGTGCTGATCTATGAATGCATCCTTACTGAAAGCTAAAGATGTCCAGCAGACAAAAACAGCAGCTGAATGAACAGTTATCATGAGCGAGTGTACAAACACTATCACAGGAAATAACAGAAATAAACTGGAGTTTCCATTTATACCTGTAGTATTTTTTCAGCTCCATGTCATCTTCCAATATGTCAAAATATGATTTCATTGTATCTTAAACAAATACAAACTTCTTTCTTTTCCCAGAATTTAGACAAATGAACAAAAGATAAATGATTATTTATTTAGGTATTAAAATAGGAAAAATCAGTTTAAATTAGAGCACCATTAAAACAAGAAATTAGCACAGAAATGCCAAAAGACAAAAACAGAACAATAAAGTGTCTTTAAAACTGATTCAAAAACAGTTGTAGGAGCAGTTTTATGAACCATGTTCTGTTAATACAGGGAGTGCAGAATTATTAGGCAAATGAGTATTTTGTCCACATCATCCTCTTCATGCATGTTGTCTTACTCCAAGCTGTATAGGCTCGAAAGCCTACTACCAATTAAGCATATTAGGTGATGTGCATCTCTGTAATGAGAAGGGGTGTGGTCTAATGACATCAACACCCTATATCAGGTGTGCATAATTATTAGGCAATGTCCTTTCCTTTGGCAAAATGGGTCAAAAGAAGGACTTGACAGGCTCAGAAAAGTCAAAAATAGTGAGATATCTTGCAGAGGGATACAGCAGTCTCAAAATTGCAAAGCTTCTGAAGCGTGATCATCGAACAATCAAGCGTTTCATTCAAAATAGTCAACAGGGTCGCAAGAAGCGTGTGGAAAAACCAAGGCGCAAAATAACTGCCCAAGAAGAAGATTCAAAATTCAAGAAGCTTCTTCAGTTCTCTGAAGAAATTCTGAACTGAAGAAGCTTCTCAGATGAGAGGTGAAACATCTTCAAGAAACTTAAAGAAGTCCAGATGCTTTTCTTTCCAAGCTCCTTAGACTGTAGTTAAACTTCACACACTGGACTTGTCAGTCACACATCCTTCGCCAGTAGGCATTCCCAGAATGATCTTTCCCCTTCTGACGCTTAGAATGACCAAATATGTGCAAAATGGACAATTCAACATGCCACCATGTCAGTCTTTTATTAAATATGACATGAAACAAATGACTGAGCCATTAAATTTGTCACAAAGGTGTTCACCTAATTCCAGGCAAATGGAATAGACTTCTATGGGACCATAACTCTTTTTGCACTTTGACATTTGTTTTACTTCTCAGACCTGTAACCTATAACTTTTATACTGTATGTGTTTTGATCATAGGAGTCTACAGGGACTTACTTACTTTTAGCACGTTTAGCAGTTGATGTTGGCTTCTTTTTCAGTACTGGCGCTTCCTGCTCATTGAAGACTTTTCTAAAAGGAAATGCTTAATCCAAAATGGCGTTTTAAGGGCTTGGATTAATGTCAATTTCAGCAAATATTCTTTCTTATGTTAAAAGAACATGGATCTCTGTCAGTGATAACTTCTGACTTTATAACTCAAATTTTAAGAGAGAGCTTCACTGCTAAGCTCTCATCTGTGTGGGTGTCACGGTTCGCTTGAGGACTCACACGCAGGACTCAGAGGCACAGTCAGTATTTATTACAGTTCCACCAGGTGTATATACAAACAGTGCAGGGGATAGTGCTATATACAAAGCGGTGACAGGGAAAAGGCTCCGGGGAAATCCAGGTAGGGAAAAGACACTTGCTCCTCTCCAAACACTCACACAAAAAGGGAATCCGCTCGGGGAATGCAGAGTCGGGTCCAGGGGATCTATGTACAGAAGGAAACACACGTTAGAGGTTTTGCACAGGGAAGCAAAAGAGAACTTGCTCAGAGCCGGGCTGCACTGATGCGAGTCACACACAACGATCCAGCGATGAGTAGAAGCCACTCCCTGGCTTAAATGCTGGCTGCACTGATGAGGCCCAGGTGTTTCCTCTTCAGAGGGGCGTGGGCCGAGGGCGTGAACCCACCATGAGTTCCGCCCTGGCGAGAGAGCGAGAGAGAGAACACTACTAGTCAGCGGCCTGCTGATCCCCTGGCCGTGACAGTGGGGTTCAAATCCCTTATTCAGATTAAGATTTTATGTGACATTACATTGGCAAAAATTAAATTTACTTGAATAATGTGAGTATTGGAGTAAGTACTTGAGTAATTTTTGAATAACTTTAATTTTGTAATGTGCATATTTTATGAATAATGATGTTTCAATACTTTAATCTACTGAATAAGTAAGAATTAGACTTAATAATCTTTTTACTTTAAAAAGGGAAATTGTGTACAATCTTTTATTCTCCAGAATGCACATAATAAAAATGTTTTGGGGAATGTATATGCTTTTTAAAAACCAATTGCTTCTTACCTGATGCATGCTATAACTTTCAGCAAAACTGAACTAAAATTTGTTAACAAGCTTACCAAATAAGAAATGTTTTGTGAATTTTCTTTGCAGAGCGACTGGAAAGCCGGCTGTTATCAAAGCCCACGTGCCCTAAAAAGGAGGGCGCGCTGGCCAGTAATGAGTTCATCACTAAGTTTAAGATAAGAGTTGATCAGAATAGAGGCGATGATGAAAGTCTGGAGCATCAGTTGGAGGCTGCCAACCAGTCTGATGAATCGTTCGAGGCCCAGACAGAAGTCAACGGACAAATATGATCACAGACATTTTAAACACGCGAGTTGAGAGTTAAGGGGGAAAAATATTGTAATAATTGCACACTAAGATATAAAGTGATGGCAGCGAGCACAGTGTTGCAGGATTTAATTAAAAACACATCTGACTAAGACCAACTGAAATTTAGAGTTGTGTATAATAAAGTTTATTCATGATTAATAAAACAAATCTGTAATATTTTTCTTTCTCTTTTGTCCATTTGAATCTCGCTACAGCTTAAATAAAAGAAAAGAATGTGTTTTGAATAAATTAAACTCTATTCTCTCTTTTTCTTTCTTTCTTTTTTTCTTGGTGGGTTTTCATTTGCAATCAAACGCAACATTATACAATTATATAGTATAGTAAGAAATATCCTTTAACTTCATTTAGTATTTGTTTTTTCATTTTTGTTTTTATTGTTTCCCCTTCAGTTTTGTGCTTATAACATGTTCTAATCTGACATATTATGCAGTAAATTATTTTTGCAATAACTTAACAGGCCATTGTGGGAGCCAACATTCACTTATCAAAGACATATTTGTATATTCTGTGGGCTGCTTTATGGTTGTGTCATTTAGAAACATAAGCCACAACAGACTTCCACCGGAGAGTACTTAAAAATGTATTTTTATGTAAAGATATTTTAATTAACTACTATATTAAGAGAGAACCTGTTGTTACATGGATGAATTGTACAAACTGTAGAGAAATAAGTTTAAGCGTGCAACTTTTTATTCATTTTTAACTGTATTAATTTTTTTATGTTGATACAGCCGCCTCATATCTGTTTCCTCAGTGTTTTTTAAACCATGTACTCCATCTATGAGTAAGAACATGAATAAATTCCTTTCCAAATTTGTAGTTCTTTTTTCCAACTGCTTTGAGTATATATGTAACACTTCTTTACACACAAATGCAGGTATTCTTTTGCACCAAGACGTTAAAGAAATGCTAAGAAAAAATGAAAATACTACGTTGCAACCTGTGTCTATCTATCTATCTATATATATATATATTCGTACCCTTTTTCATCATCTAGTTTCCTGTGACAGATCTTCTACTGATCCACTGAGGCAGACATGTAAAAAACATGAACTAAAGCATATTTCTGTATATAAACAGGACTTTAAATCTTTATCAACAGCTACTTTAGAGGAAATTCTTCAATAAACTGCAACCAAAGGCTCAACTCAGAGGACAAAATCCAACCTGTTATAAATAGTGTGACAGCAAACTTTCTCTTGTGTAAAGTTACAAATAGGAGTAATTATCCACAGGAGCTTTTATACATAATGAAGTTATAATTCGTCCTGTAGAAATTGTACATTTAAGCTATATAGTTCCCGCTGTGATAACTCTGCTATGAATGCCTCTTATTAACTTTTATGCTTTTACAACCCACTATGAGCAAACACTCAGCAACAGTGGGAAGGAAGAACTCCCTTGTTGAAGGAAAAAACCTCTGGTAGAACCAGGAAATCTGTCTAAACTAGTTGGGGGTTAGAGCAACAGATGCAAGTCTTCAGATCATTTGCAGTGTGACTGTCTTTGTGCACACTTTAACCTGATTCAGTTTTCTTATTTGTCAAAATGCACCATGGGTAAAAACAAAACAAAACAAAATAGTAATGAAGGAGAATCCTCAGCAAAGATGAATTAAACAAGTTTTATTTTGATCAAATTTTACTTTAAGTAAAACACATCTTTATTTGATGACTTTAATGTCATCAAATAAAGACAGTTTTGATGGAGCTCCTGACCCAGCCCAAGCTCTCTATGAAGACGAGGAAAAACTCCTCAGGGGGTCAGATCGATGGGAAGAAACCTCGGGAAAGCCCATTCAAAGAGAGATCCCCTTTCCTGGGATGGCTGGGGGGGTTAAAGGAACTCCAAAAAAGCTAAATTTTTATTTTTTTATTTTTTAAGATTGACCCATTCTATCTATTCCTGTCCAACAGAAAAAAGGAAGGAAGTTACTACAGCGTATCATACTTATATGATGAGGTGTGAATTGTGTGTTTGTGTGTGTTATCTTAGCCAGGGGTGAAGCTGGAGCTCCTCCAGTGTTGGGCGCTTCTCCGGGACTAAAGCTAAACATGCGTCCAAGAAATCCCGGCATTCTTGAAAGAAAGAAAAGATCAAAAAGATGAAGATGATAGTTCTAGTGATCCAAGGCATCAGTGAATCTGGAAGTGTGAAGTTTTCTTACCTGTGGACAGACGCTTTTTGATGCTCAGTTGCTTTGTGAGGAACCTCGCGGTACTAAAGTATCGTGCATGAAGCGCTTCATACAACACCACTCCCATTTGCCACACCGTGGTGGGTCCACACCTGTAGCAGCTCCTAATGTACCACTCGGGAGGGATGTGAAGAGGAGTGCCTAACAAACAGACACAATTGCAATTTCTTCTAAAACAAAAGACACAAATTGTTACATCTGTGAAAAGCAGGAGCAGAATATGTTACCATAGAAGATGCGATACAGAGATCGCTGCTTAACAAAGCAGCTCAGTCCAAAGTCAATGATGCGAACTCGAGGCACATCTGAGCCGGTCTCAATCAGAATGTTTGGTCCCTTGATGTCCCGATGAAAGATGTGTTTATCCTCAAGTTCCTTTACAGCATCAACTAGTTGCTTCAGAATGACCTGGAAAAGATGAAAAACACAATAATGAGTTAATGCTTTTCTGCCTTGATTGAATGCTGTACAGTCTAAGGTTCTTCCAGTCAACCTACCTTGGCCTTGTCCTCTGTTAAAGTTCTTCCATGTTCTGCTTTGTATTTTTGCAGGTCCACAGCGGGGACAGGTCTCTCCAGCACCAGGATCAGCTCTTTGCCAAGGTCGAACCACTCCAGCAAGGACACAGGTGCAGATATTCCCACTGACCCTTCTGCTTCACCTGCAAGTTTAACCATAATGGCCACTTCCACTGAGAGCTTCTTCCCGCTTTCATCCTGAAATGTTACAACAAAGTGGATGATGAGGAACGCCGCATTCAATCCAGTAATGTAAAACTGATTCAAGTGTTGGACGCTTACCGCCACTTTGCAGTAGACTTTATTTTTGGGAATGTGTTTGATGGCAACCTAGAAGACACAGAGCATTGGTGAGCATTTCCTCAGTATGACGTAATGAAAGGTGGAAACACAGCAGACGTCTCAGTTTACGATATTATCCATTATCTGCGTTACTGCCTGTCTTACTACCATCATCTGAACACTTACTGGAAAACGATCTTCTATCCGGTAGCCAGCAAACACTGCTCCGCAGCCTCCTTCTCCAAGCTGGTGCTCCTCCACATATCTGGCTTGGAATTCACCTGAACAGACAAAACAGCAAATCTTGTTTTATTACAGCTGTGACACAAATTACTCTCCTCTGTAGCCTAAATGTTCCTTTTGCCCTTCCCCTGAATATAAAACCCAAGCTGCTTGCTACTTACGTTTTTGGTCTGCCACTGATTTTTTGTCCTGGTCCACATTCCTTTTTTTTTTCTTGGGTGGCTCTCTGTTGTCTCCCGTGGCCTTTCTTTTGCCATTTTTTGCGCACACCTGTTTGTTGTTCAAGTCTGGAGATGTGGAAAACACCAAAAGCACATCAGCTCACTGGATGATAGACACAAACACTAAACACTAATATCTTAAACCTAGCAACCACACTTAATCTACCCCCTTATTCAACTAATTAGCCTACCTTTACCAGAGTCCAACAAGGAGGATGCTTGCTCCTTGTCACCGCTCATATGGTCGAGAAGTTTAGCCTTCTTTGCTTTCTTTGTTGTGCCCTCTTCATCTTGCACAACCTTGCGCTTCACTCCTCTGACCACATCTGAGCTGGTGGAAGGACCAGCCTGCTCAGCGACCCTCCTCCTTTTTATTGGGGTCTTCTTTTCAGGACTGGCCTTTCTTTTAGCAGTCCTGCTCTTACAATCTATAAACGACAACAACACAGTGGTGAAAAAGAGTCCACGACATCAGGACTGGAAGCAGTTTGGCAAAGAATTTGAAATTGCTTTTGCTTAAATTATCACAAGTTTATTCTTGGGATAAAAAAACTGACCAGTGCGAATTGATACTAGGTTTACTAAGTCTTACATCTTGATGACACTTGTTGCTCTGTTTTCACTGCTCAGTCCAAGAATAAACCTGTCACATTATTTTACCAAAAGACAAAGTGCCCCAGTAACCTTTCTTTGATTAGACATGTTGCACTTACGTTAGTTTCAATCAAAACCAGGATTTAAATCCTCTAAAAATGAATCATTTTATACACAGAGCCTCAACATTGTTAGAAATGTAGATTCTGTTATTTGGGGGATTTTTTTTTTTTTTTTTACTTACCTTGATCTCCTGGATCTTTCTTATCTGCCTCAGTCGTAACTTTTCTTGTTTCCTTTTTCATTTTAATTTTTTGAGAACTTTTAAAATAGAAAATGTCACCTTAATGAGTGAATAGTCCTTCAAATGTCTGGATGCTTGACTTTTCTAACTAAGCTGTATAAGTCAGTTCTGTAAGTGAGCTTTAAAAGTCAACTCCGGAGACTATGGCAACACAACATAAGAAGCTTGCCTTTTAGTGACATCACTGACTGCCAGTAAAAGTGTTCCAAGTAGTTTAAAGAAAAACACTCTGGCAGACAAAGCCATAATATTTCATATAATTCAGTAATTTCACATTAAACTTTCTTTCATTATCCTTTCATTATTTGTTTAAAGACTTGATGTGTGGATGCTACTATGAAGACTTCTAGTTGAGCAAACACTAATAAACACTGACTAGTTTATCTGAGATAAAATATAACTGACTGCAGCCTTTATTCCATGTGTTTTGTCTGTGAATGCCCCCATGTACACATGTAACCTCCACCCACTGCAACACCAATAATGTCCCGGGGCAAAGCGGGGTTTGGTGAACCAGGAGCTGTGCGCAGCCCGTGTCCACCAAAGCCTGGTGTATACCCCCTTGACACCTTATTAGAATGCTGTACCTCCATGACTGCCTGGCATGCTCTGCTCCTTCTGCCCTGGCAATCAGATGATCCTCAGCCAGGGTGGCTTGCTGGTCAATGGCAGGGAACCCCTCGGGTGGGCCACTTTGTCCAGCAAACCAATGACTGTAGAAAACATGGATGATCTAACAGTTCTCCAAAAGTACATAAAGTACTTACCTAAAAAGCAGTTAATGTCATGTTGCATTTATTTATTGTTATTACATTGTTTTACAGCAGCTAATTAAAAACCATCATCTTAACTACATGTTTTGTTTTTTTGTTCTTTGTTGTTGTTGTTGTTGTTTTGCAGTTGTCCTGTAGGTGATGGTGTAGCACAGAGACTGAACTAGTGGCTAGCTAACATAAGAAGGATGTACTTGAAACTTGCATCTCATCTTTGCAGCGTTCACTTTGAAGAGAATGTCTTTACCAAGGACTCACAGGTTAAGTAACTTTACAATTGTCATATTACAATATATAATTTTAGAGCATGATTACAGCTCTGCCATCTTGATTGAAAATTAAATACATCTGGAATACGAACAGCTGATCGGATCGGCAAAGCGTGTTTCTGGAATATTATGTTTTTGTTACTGCAAGCGCTTTTTATGCAATTTTTGCAAAGCTATATGTGGAAGGAAACCGTGACCTAGGACAAGCTGATGGCATAAGATGTAAGTACAACTCCTCTGGATTCATATGCAAAAAAATTATTGCGCTAGCTTACGCGGTTCCCGGTTCTACAGGGATTTAAAAATAGTTACGCAAAACAGAGCGTGCCCGCTCCGACCGGCTTTAAAGAGTTAAACATGTAACAATCGAATTGCATCTTTCCATTGCCAGCCATCTCATTTTGTACAAATCCAGTCAACTCTTCCAAGTTTGTGTATTTTTTAAACCCTTACAAGAATTGAAATGTGTCCCAAATATCTGTATCCCATCAGAGGCAAGTTTCTTAAAGGAGAGGTAGTAGCTGCTCCACCATAGGACCAGTAGGACCTCCAGCACACAATGAACACTTAATTAACATTAACACATTTATTAAAACACAATTTTAAACAATAACCCTTTTCTTTTAGTGTGTTTCAATTTGTTCCTACCGCTCCATTGGAACAGTGTACTATCCAGTAACAGCATCCAGCTGGCAGAAGCATACACCTGCAGCAAGGAGAATCTACCAGGCAGGATAGCGGAGCGGAGTCATCAGATGAGGATGATCATGAAGTGGCTCATCCAGCAGGAACAAGATACCAAAAGGGGAGGGAAAAAACACAGAAAGCATAGTCATGACTAACTCAGTGTCACTAACAGCTCATCTAGCAGTCTTAACATCATAAAGGTACAGGCTGGTCCATATAAAAAATATTAACAGAAAAAATAAATGCTGTTAACCAAATTTTCTTAGGCAAAAGCACATAATCTTGATATTTGACCTTGTATCAGCCGCCATATTGGAAAGGTAGCCAGGTTTCCTTAGCTGCTAGCTTGCTAACAGTCTGCTATCCAGCCCGGTAATAACTTCATTCACATATTTTAGAACATTTAGCTTTCTTCCTTAACAAAAACATCGCAGTTGTGGATTTGAATCTCGCTGCAGCATAATAAGACCCAGAACATTCAATTTGAACATGTGCTGCAAGCTAACTCCCCAGAGGAGTTCATGCAATGGCCAATGCCTGTCGGATTCGGCTCATGACTTCTCTGTCTAACAACACATTAAAACATCAGTTTCAAGTACAAATGTTTCATAAACTTATCTACAGCGGCTCATATTAAATGTACCCAAGTTTCCAGCTGGCAGTGGGCACAAGAACAACACTCCTCATCAGATCAAGGGAGGAAAAGAAAATTCTAGAGCTGAGCTGGGTGGCTGCTATGTAGGGTTGCCAACTCCCTGAAAAATAAATAAGAGACACCTCGTGGCCAGGGCCGGGCAACCCAGTTCACCCTTCCCAGTGTGGTGAATTTTGTAGCTCTTTTTTTGTGTGTGAAATTATTTTTTAACCATTTGACTTGAATTTGATTTAAGCAGATGCATATTCTTTGTGATATGACCATATGGGAAACAAATGATCATTTAGCCATTTATTTTTAGCTCAAAATGACAACATTAACACAGTAAAACAGGTCTCTTTCTTAAACAGAAGCCTGTCATGCTTAACTTTTGAGAATATAAGTAAATCTTTCTTTAAAAGAACTCTGTCCTGCTTAACTTAAAATTATATAAATTAATAGAACGAAAAATATTCTTGTAACAGTGCACATATAGTGCATTTAGTACAAGTGGCTTCAGTTGAGGTATTATTTCAGCTTTTCTAATGCTAATCAGCTGCTCCTGTTTGTAAACCCACTTGTTCCCATGATTACACATCATAACTCACCATCATTATTAATCTATGTATTACTTTTATGTATTAGTCATCTATTTGTTGTAATCATCTATCCTTGCAGTTGTTTATTACACAAAAAAACTGAAATTTATTTTCCCAGGCAAACATTAAACAGCAGCAGCTGGAAAACTGGAAAACCTAAAGCCAAATAATCAATAAAACACAACAAACTTTTGTATGAGTGAGTATTGATAAACTGAGCAGAATTAAACCTCAGTGAAACCACATATAAGTTCTGGTAACTTGCACATATTTATGTTTAATATGTTGTTTTATATTTTGATCAGTTTCAGGTGTTTGTGCGACTGTGTTAACCATCAGTAAAACCACATATAAATCACACTTCTGTGTTTAACAATTACAACACTTGATGCTGTTTTTCTGATTCAGGATTATGTGTGTGATGAGTTGGCCACACAGTTCTTATCTTTCTGCTTCAGACACACACAAAACTGCCGAGGTTGAAGCTTCAGTCTCTTTCTACCCCAGGTCTCACCACATTTCCAAAATGTAAACTCTGAGTATCATAAGAAATGTGGTTCAAAAAGATGTGCTGATCTATGAATGCATCCTTACTGAAAGCTAAAGATGTCCAGCAGACAGAAACAGCAGCTGAATGAACAGTTATCATGAGCGAGTGTACAAACACTATCACAGGAAATAACAGAAATAAACTGTAGTTTCCATTTATACCTGTAGTATTTTTTCAGCTCCATGTCATCTTCCAATATGTCAAAATATGATTTCATTGTATCTTAAACAAATACAAACTTCTTTCTTCCCCCCAGAGAGCCAACAGTTTACTATCAGAACTGAGGCTGATCATTAACAGGGAGCAGCAGGTAACAAGGTCATCAGCAGTGGAGGAAAGTATGGAAGTAATACTCAGCTTCATATTTGAAGATACTCGAGTATCTTAGTTGCAGGTCTGGAACAATGGTTTTATTTCCTTTCCCATTAAACATCTCACACAGCCCCTCATCTGTGACCCTTAGCAAACCCACTGGATATCTACCTGCACATAAAGGAGATCAGATCAGTTCCATCTAGACCAGCTGTAACAGGAAAATGCTGCTTACACTTTGATGCATCACTTTCAGTTTGTCATATAAGACAATATATCAGATTGAGGCATTATTTTCCTGCAGTGAGTAAATCTACTTTGTACTTTACTCTTTTCTTTTAGGTAAAGGCTCTAAACAGTACTTGTACACTGTGGAAATCCCATAAGAACGTCTCCTGAACTCTGAAAAATAACAAAACAAAGACTAAAAGGAGGTCATGGGTGCTGATGATGATGCTGATGATGAAGAGGAGGAGGAGTAGCATGCATTTAAAAAGTGACTGATGTCCTAGAATACAACAGAACAGTGTCTCTACAAACTTATGAAAACATGACAGTCTTGCATTAGTTTGTATTCTTATGATTTCAAAAAACGAGGGAAAAATCTCCTTGAAATGCACAATTCCTTTTTGTTATTTCTTAGTGTGTGACGTATTTTATTGGCTTTATGATTGGTGCAAACAGTTTCCTGATTCATAATGGAAATAGATTTTAGACACAGGAGGAACACGCAGTGATCAGCAGGAGCAGCTTGGAGTCCAGTCTTCTTCACACTGAGGAGGGACATATATGCAGGAACAGTTGTCATAACTGTTACAACCACCAGATGGCGAAAGAGTCCCACTGCAACTTTAAGCCATGAAGGATGTGTCTTGATGTTTGCTTGTGATAAATCTGCTTTATGTGAGTCTTTTTCAGAAAGTAACAGTAATATGTCTGATTATGTCTTTAATCAGTAAAGTCTCGCTTTGCTAGAAATAAATCAATAATAAAATTGTAAACATGCAGCTGTATGTTAGAAGTCAAAGGGTCCTTAAGTCTTCTGTAAATTGATGGGGATCAAATGAAGTATTAGTATTTATTTATTTATTGTCATTGTCAAGAACAATGAAATTGCGTTTGGGGCTTCCATACAACCCAAAAAAAAGAAGAAAGAAGAAAATAATAAATACCCCTTAAAACCCAAGTGTACATATTTAACCCAGTGTGACTCCAATGCAATAAGACAATCCCTAGCAATAATGTTCGTAGAAATTCAGACAAAGACCTGAGAAACATGACAAAATACAACAATGCAACCCATTCAATATTATTGTACTGTGAGATATGATATCAGATATGATAGTTATCTATTTAAGAAAGAGGGGGGGGGGGGGGGGGGGGGGCAGGAGGGGGAAGAGAATAAAGATATGATGCACCAATGCAGACCAGTTCATTGCTATTAAGAAGTTGGATATGGTTATTGTCCGTGAGAGGGGGGCAGAGAGTTCAGGAGCCTCACAGCCTGTGGATACAGGCTGTTGGCCAGTCTGGATGTTCTGGCCTGTATAGACCTGTACCTTCTCCCTGAGGGCAGCAGATGGAAAAGGTGGCGCGCAGGGTGATGTTGGTCCCGCAGGATACTGTGCACCCTCCTCAGACAGCGAGTGGGGAAGATATTACTGATCTCTGGCAGACTTGTTCCAATAATTCTGCCAGCTTCTTTCACCACCCGCTGGAGTGCTTGCTGATCGGCCTTGGTGCAGCTGGGGAACCACACTAGAAATCCATACGTCAGAACGCTGCTGATGGCACAGTTGTAGAAGTTCAACATCAGAGATCTGGGAATGTGTGCGCTCCGCAGTCTCCTCAGGTAGTAGAGGCGCTGTTGGGCCTTCCGTACAACTGAGGTGATATGGTTGCCCCAGGACAGGTCCTCGGTCACAGTTACCCCCAAGAATTTAAAACTGCTCACCCTCTCCACCGCCTCACTGCCAATGAAGAGAGGCAGATGGTTGTTATGGCCCCTCTTCCGGAAATCTACAATGATCTCCTTTGTCTTTTTGGTGTTTAAGACCAAGTTATTGTCGTGGCACCATGACTCTAGTTGTTGCACCTCTGTCCTATAGTTTGTCTCATCATTGTTGGATATAAGTCCGAGCACTGTAGTGTCATCTGCAAACTTAACAATGGGATTGGACGCGCCGGAGGAAATACAGTCATGGGTGAAGAGAGTGTATAGCAGAGGGCTCAGAACACACCCCTGAGGGGCACCGGTGTTGACCACAAGGGTGGAAGAGGTGTTCTTACCCACTCTGACACTCTGTCTACGGTTAGTGAGGAAGTCCACAATCCAGTTGCACAGAGAGGAGTTAAGTCCCAGTTGGTGGAGTTTGGGACGGAGTTTGTATGGCCGGATGGTATTAAAAGCCGAGCTGTAGTCTACAAAGAGGAGCCGTGCATAGGTGTTCCTGTGTTCCAAGTGCTTCAGTAATGTGTGCAGCACTGTGGCGATCGCATCCTCGGTTGACCGGTTCTCCCTGTATGCAAACTGGTGCGAGTCCAGGGATGGTGGAAAAGCAGCTCTGATGTGTTTAATGACCAGTCTCTCCAGGCATTTGGCGGGAATGGGGGTGAGTGCCACAGGTCTGAAATCGTTCAGACATGTGACATTTGACTGTTTTGGGATGGGAATGATGGTTGCTGCTTTGAAACAGGATGGTACCAGTGAACAGGACAATGAGGTGTTATATATAGAGGTGAAGACGTTCGCCAGGTCCGCAGCACAGTCTTTTAGCACCCGGCCCAGCACTCCATCTGGCCCGGCCGCCTTCCTGGTGTTAATGCTCCGGAACACACGCCTCAGCTCATGAGTGCTCAGGACTGGAGCAGGATCGGTTGAGGGGAGAGGGGACAGGACAGGGTCGGTGTTCTCCCTGTCAAAACGGGCATAAAAGAGATTTAGATCCTCAGCCAGAGTAGAACTGTCGGCTGAGGGTGATGGTGTTCTTCTTTTGTAGTCCGTGATAGCCCTGATGCCCTCCCAGACCTGCCTTGGGTTTGTGTTGTTCTCAAACCTGGCCTCGATACGCCTCCTGTGCTGCTGCTTGGCAGTCTTGATGCCTCTTCTCAGGTTGGCCCTGGCAGCACTGTATGCCTCCTGGTCCCCGGATTTGAAAGCGTTGTTCCTTGTTCGAATAAGTTGTTGAACTCCGTGTGTCATCCAGGGTGGATTATTAGGGAACACACGGAATCGTTTCCAAGTTGTTACATTGTCCACACAGAAACAGATGTAGTCCAAGACAGTGGAGGTGTAACTGTCCAATGCGACACGATTGTCAGTGTCCTGCACCTTGAATACATCCCAGTCTGTGCAGTGGAAACAGTCCTGAAGCATCGGAATAGCGTCCTGCGGCCATGTTCTCACGGTTTTGGTTGTAATCCCAGTGCTCTTGATCTTTTGTGTGTATATTGGGTGTAGCAGAAGGGAGAGATGGTCTGACAGACCCAGGTGGGGATAAGCCTGGGCTCTGTACGCATTCGCCATGTTGGTGTACACCTGGTCCAACGTTCTATCTCCTCTGGTAGCACACTTCACATTACGGTGGAAATTGTGAAGTACAGAT
This sequence comes from Maylandia zebra, assembly GCF_041146795.1. Taxonomy (NCBI): domain Eukaryota; kingdom Metazoa; phylum Chordata; class Actinopteri; order Cichliformes; family Cichlidae; genus Maylandia; species Maylandia zebra. Next base: position 5,726,701 of record NC_135184.1, read on the forward strand.
TTCAGGTCCGCGTGGTTAAAATCCCCAGCCGCAATAAAGACACTGTCCGGGTGTGCTACCAGGCTGTTATTGATGCTGCTGCTCAATTGTGCTAACGCTAGCTTAGCATTAGCATCTGGTGGAATGTAAACAGCGCAGATGTAAACGGCAGAAAATTCCCGAGGGAGATAGAATGGACGGCACTTTAACACCAACAGTTCTACCTCTGTACTGCACAGTTTTTCCGTTACCGTGACGTTCGTGCACCAAAGGTTGTTAATATAGATGCACAGCCCCCCGCCAGTCTTCTTACCCGAGTCCGCAGACCTGTCGGCTCGATAGGCGGTGCGGCCTGCTAGATCGATAGCCGCATCGGGAATGGCGCTGTCCAGCCAGGTTTCAGTGAAAATCATGCACGAACAGTTATTAAAAGTCCGTCGAGTGGCGATCTGCAGTCGTATTTCATCCAGTTTGTAACGGATTGAACGGGCGTTGGAGAGGAATATGATCGGGAGTGGTGGTTTAAACGGACTAGTCTTTAGCCGTGCCCACAGGCCTCCCCGCTTGCCTCTCTTCTGCCTCCGCTCGCAACGTCTCCTCCTGCGGCTTGCTGTTGCGGGTAGCCCCGGGGGTTGCTTAACGATCTCCGGGGGGATGAGATACTCGGATGTTAGTTGAAGATCTCCACGGCTTAGTTGTAGTAGATCATCTCCGTTGTATTGAAGTAACCCCAGACTGTGTGAAATAATACACAGTACCACCAAAAGTGCAAAAGTGTAGGAGCTCCGGGCCGCTGCGTCTGTGCGCGCCGCCATCTTAAATCTTGAGTCAGGACACAAGTATCTGTTCTTGAGTCAGGACACAAGTATCTGTTCTTACTCTAATAAATGCTGCTTTAATATCCAACAGACTATTTTCCTTCCTCATCAGCAGCAAACAGCTCGACTGCGTCTGTGCATTTGTGTCCTCCATACTTGTTTCCACAGACATCTCAGGCTTGATGCCACGATGCAGTGTAGAAACCCGACAACCCTCTGACTCATGTTCAAATGTTCAAGGACATTTCTCAGGATCATGTATGACCCCTTTTTGACATTTGGAATTTCATTAATAATATTTGTGTTTCTGAGTCATTTTTGTGGAGACTTCTGTCCAACGTAGTGTCCAAATGAAGCCTGAAGCTTTTCTTCACCCTCTTGTCAGATGGTCAGCAACAAAACTCTGTTCCAACCAATGTCTGATAAGAGATGAGACACAGCAGCTGAGCAAATGATCATTTCATGCTGAAGACATCCTCAGACAGAATTAAATACATACATAAACACAGCCTGGTGCCAATAACACAGCTAATGACACTGCTGTATCACTGGCTTTACTGATTAAAGACCATATATGAAGGAAATCTTTGAACACAACAGAAAGTGACCTTTTAAACCTGCGACACTGATGCTGCATTCAAGGACCATTAAAAACATTTGAAAGGACTTAAGAACATGAAGAAAATGTGACTTGTTTCTCTGTAATGAAGCTGTTTTAGTGAAGAAAGTTGAAAGGTCACAGAGCGACTGCTGAATCTTCTGCTCTAAACATGAACTCTGAACTTTGTGATGCTTCAGGAGGAAAACTGCTTCAGTTATTCTCTCAGATTAGTTTCATATTTTCTGCATCAGATTTGAGTGAGATCCTGGAATGAAGACAGAAGAGAAGACTTTGTTCAAAGTTTGATTTATAGTCAAACCTTCCAGTTTATTCACACAATAAAACATCAACACAATATATGAATTCATTCATTAAAATCACAGTTTTTCCTCATTTGTTTGATGATTTTGACAAAAACAAACACAAACACACACACATGGTCTGCCATACTCATAAAGAGAAATGTCGACATTTTTCAAGACAAATATTCCAGAAACATTTAGAGGATAGAGAAGTTTACATTTTCATGTGGAGAAATATTTTAGTAAATCAAAATGATGATGAGCAGTGATAGCCTCCATAAACAGTCACAGGAAAGATCTCCTTTAAAAACTCAGAAACATCAAGAGAAGAACTAGAAGATGTGGAGGTACCACCCATAATGTTTGACTGACAGCTGATCTCTGTGCAGAAATGATGGAGAGAAAATAAAATGAAACTAAAATACAGATTTAAACCCACAATATGAAAGACTTCAGTCTATTTGAGCTTAATCAACTCAGCAGTGTCTCCAATTCGCCAAAGCCAAATTCCAGCATAGAGCGGCTGAGTGAATGTGGTCTGGACTCTGTGGAGGAGAGTCATGGTTTCAGAGACGCTGTAGAAGGACAAAATACCTGCTCTGTGATCCAGGTACACTCCTACTCTGGAGGAACGAGGACCTGAGACAGGAGTTTGGATGTTGTTGTACCGAAATGTATAACTGTTGTTGTTACAATCTAATGCCCAAGATTTGTCATTACGTCCAAATAAACATTCACTCCATCCTTTTCTGCTGATATTCTTGTATGCGACTGCTACATAAACTCTCCCTCTCCACTCCACCTCCCAGTAACAACGTCCAGTCAGACTCTCTCTACTCAGGACCTGTTCATATCCAGTAAATCTGTCTGGATGATCAGAATAAGACTGTTGTTGTTTCATAAATGTTGCTTTTCTGTTCCCCTCTGATAATAACAGCTCTTTGTATGCTGTGTTTGGATCCAGTGTGATTTCACATGAATATTTTAAGAATTCAGCTCTGGTCTTTGGCTCTGGTTGTGACAGTAAAACATCCACTTCAGTGACTGTCAGTGAGATGTTTGTCCATTCCTCTCTCAGAATGTCCTGTAGTTTATCTCTGACCTCTGACACAGCTGCTGTCACATCCTCAAAGTAGCTCAGAGGACGGATATTGATGCTGGATGAGTCTGTAGACTCACTGAGTGCTGACAGTGAGGGGTAGTTGTGTAGAAACTGGATGTGATCCTCTGTGTGTGAGAGCTGCTTCAGCTCAGCATCTTTCCTCTTCAGCTCAGTGATCTCCTGCTCCAGCTTCTCCTGAAGCTCTTTGACTCGACTCACTTCAGTTTCCTGCTGGGATCTGATCTGCTGCTTCACATCAGAGCTTCTTTTCTGGATGAGATGGATCAGCTCAGTGAAGATCTTCTCACTGTGCTCCACTGTTTGATCAGCAGACTGATTGATGGCCTCCACCTCCTGTTGAAGCAGCTTCACATCTTTCTCTCTGTCCTGGATTCTCTGCTGGATGTTTTGTCGACTCACCTCCAGCTCTCTCTGCCTCTCAGTCCTTTCTGCTGCAGCTGAGACTGTGTCGTGGCCTTTATGTTCATCCACAGAGCAGAGATAACAGATACTCTGCTGATCAGTACGGCAGAACATCTTCATCACCTCATCATGACGAGAGCAGATGTTCTCCTGGAGCTTCTTGGAGGGCTCCACCAGCTTGTGTTTCTTTAATGGAGCCACATCATAATGAGGCTGAAGGTGTTTCTCACAGTAAGATGCCAGACAGAATAAACAGGACTTGAATGCTTTCATTTTTCTTCCAGTGCAGACATCACAGGCCACATCTTCAGGTCCAGCATAGCAGTGATCAGCAGGAGCAGTTTGGAGTCCAGTCTTCTTCAGCTCCTCCACTAAATCTGCTAACATGGTGTTTTTCATCAGGACAGGCCTCGCTGTGAAAGTCCTCCGGCACTGAGGGCAGCTGTAGATTTTCTTCTTTTCCTCTTCATCCCAGAAGCTTTTAATACAGTTCATGCAGTAGCTGTGTCCACAGGGAATAGTCACCGGATCCTTCAGTAGATCCAAACAGACTGAACAGCAGATTTTTGTTTGATCCATTTGATTCACGTGCTGTCCCGTTTCACCGTCTCTCAGTGACTGTCAGACAGTTTCACTTCCTCTGAACAGAAACAACCTCTGTGCTCTGAAGGGAAACAGATCTCTGCTCTTGTTCACCTCCTACAGGAAATGAGGCTCACCAGCAACTGCATTTACACCATGTTGTTTAGACCCATCCTGATACAGACACATCTGTGAAGGGAGGCACTAAAGAAATATTCTTACAGAGCGACCAAGAGCCAATCACATGATGCAGGGTGTGGTATGTTTGGTTACAACATGCAGTAACAAGTCTGACCCAGGCAAACTGGTTTAACTGGTTTAAACTGTTAAAATTAGTTTCAACTGGGTCAGCCCAGTTTCACTTTTCTTGAGTTATGACAGTCAACACTCAGTGAGTTCATTTTATATTTCAAAAAGTTCAGCAAAGTTTAGGATGCTGTGATGAATAAAAATAAATCAAACTTTATATTTTGACATTTTCTAATCTTAGTTCATTCTCACACTTACAGAATGATGCATGGGAACAACTGACTCCACTAAATCAAACCTATGTTCAAATGAGATTATGATCATTAAATAGTAACAAATATTTAAATTTAGCAACAACAAATGCAGATCGGTCCACAATGTTTACAAAAACAAACAAACAAGCATTATTTTGTAGTTTTTCCTGTGTACACAGTCACAGTGGATTTTCAATGAAAACATCAAGATGTGCTTGAAATGCAAACTTTCAAGTTTAATTCAGGGTTTTAGTAAAATTTTGCCTGAACTGTTTAGTAATTTTCCACAAAGTGTCCATGTCAGTAATTCATTCAAATGTATTTTGGTCTTAAACTGATCCAGTAAATGTAACTTTTTCTCACGTACTTAATCGAGTATTTTAGTTGTTTAACTGTCATTATAACTAAACTGAACATCCAAAGCTTTTCTCACTGCAGTTTTGTTGTGCAGTTATAGCAGCACTTTGAATCATCCACAGGTTTATAGAACTGTCTGTTGAATTGTTGTTTTGTTTGGTGCAATGCTTGCTTTTATTTAAATATTGATGATAATTTGATATATTTGATTATTTATTACTGGTGCAAACAATTCATTTCTTCATGGTGCAAATATATAGTAGACTCAGGAGTTTAACTCAGTTTTCTTGGCCTTTGTTTATCGTTCATTTAAAATCTTAATGGGTAAATCAGAATCAGAATACTTCATTAATCCCGAAGGAAATTAGGGTTACAGCAGGCAGCACGCTAATGGCGCATGCACACTTACAAAGGAACCTTCTGACCAACTTTACACAAACATCACATTGGGGAGACATGTCAGAAAGGTAGGCTGATAGGAAAAAAACAACAAAAATACATAACATGAGGTAAGAGGAGGAGAAAAAAAACTCCACTCAGACTGAGCTCCTAGTGGGAGAACAGTTTGATAACAGAAAAAACACCTCAGCACAAAAAGCACATGACTATCAATACACCATAGAAACACAAGACAAGCAACAGGGGCGGGTAAAGGGTAAGAGAGAGCCGGTGTAGACAGCGCATCCGGTCCTGCAGCATGTCTGCGCTGGTCCAGTCGACTGCCATCTGCCCCGGTAGGGCACAAGCATCGAAGGCGTTTGGAAACGGAGGGGGGATCAGTGTGTGCATATCAGTGTAAGTGTGTGTGTGTGTGTGTGTGTGTGTGTGTGTGTCTGAGACAGTGTCCTTCGCCCTGCCAGGCTAAGTAAACAGTCTTCCAGCCAACCCAGGTGGCCTTGCATGGAATGGGGGGAACAGTCTAAACACAGTTACCATATTGTAACTGTATACAGTTACAATATGGTAACTGTAAATCTGTCTCATACAAAAACATGCTGTATACAGCATGTTTTTGTATGAGACAGATTTGTAACAGAGGCCTTGCTCTCAGTAAGTTTGAAGTCATTTCCTGATTTGTTTTGTAATCTCTGCTCTTTCTGTATTCTGCTCAGTTTGAATGCTTTGTCAGCAAAACAGATAACAAGTGAACAATTTTGAATAACAAACTGTAGCATGCACTAATATTACACATCTCCAAACAACAATCCACTGAGACCATGAACTCCACTTCTTTGAAGCAATCTTCTTCTTTTTGGCATGAAAAAGAAAGAAGAAACAGCACGAGCTGCTTTGATCTACCAAAAGGAAAAAACAAGATATCTGAGGTGAAATCAGTCAGGTGAAATAATTAAGATATAAACAGTAATTCAATGCAATGTCTCAGGTAGCTTAGTCTGTTACAACTGTTGATAAAAACTAAACAAATTAACACAGTGTCAGGGAACTGTTGTGTGGGAACTAGTCGCTTTTATGTCTGCAGTCATTTAACTTCCATCTATTCATTTAACTTAGGGGGAAGAAATGTCAGGTTGGTGCAGGCTGGTTAGGTGCATTTGGTCCTCTGTTGTTGTAATTAGATGAGTTGGTTCACTTTGTGGCTCAGCTGTATGTGGGGTTATATCTTGGGCTGGGTATCGATTTTGATTTCTACAATCATTTTGATTCCAATTCACAAGGTCCCGATTCGATTCAATCACCATTTCGATCCAATTTTGACTCAGCATATGAAGATTACGTGATGCTGCTGAAGTGAAGCAGAGCAAAGGTACAGAGGTTTTACTAGAGACACAGCTAAGCGTTTTGCAATTTGGCATCATTTTAAAAAGTTTAGATTTCTTCAGTATTGAACAACCGAAATGAGGCTTTTTTGTCAGAGGTTATTTCATAAAAACAGCACCTGACAGCGCTGTACACAACGGTAGACTGGTGCATAATAAGCAAGTGAATAATGCAGAGAACAGATTTGAGATGGGAAACTGTTCTTGAAGTACACTGAGAGAGAGAGAGAGAGCTGTGCAGGAGGTGTGATTTTACCCTGGTGGAACCAAAACAGCAAAGGTAGGAGGGATTTTATGATGATGTTCATCAAATGTGAAGCAGTTTTGATCTTCTTTGCTGCTCGTTCAGTGAATTTTGGTCAGAGAGTGACAAAACCTGCAGCTTCAGAAAATGTGAGATGTCAGCATTCAGCCCCGACAATGTGTCTGTGTACGTGCCATCGGGTGAACGATCCACGCTTTGTGTTTACATCTTTGTGCTGAATCTGTTTAGCTGCTCTCACTTGCTGTAGGTTGCCTCCTCAAGTGGCCGGTCTCCACCATCACTGCAGTGAAGCCTGTTCATTTAATTAATGTTTGCTAATAAAGTGTTTTCATTCACGGTTCTGTGTTGACAGCCCTGCTATCTAAGGAGTTTCTTTTCTGCAGCTCTACATTTGCAGTTATTTTGTCTAAACTTTGTTTTATGAAACTGACCTTCCTCACCTCTGACCTTTCACACATAGTGGTCACTACAGTGGACAGCTATTCAAAGGCTGTTTTCTTGTATTTGTGTCAGTGTTGATGATATACTTGCACATAACCACAACACACAGTGTCAAATTCACAAGTTGAAACATATGTTGTCCACCTAAGTGGACATGTAAAAAACTCTTTGAAAACTACGTTTAAAAAACTCAAGTTCAAAAATCTTTTTTTCATGACTAAAGATGAATAAAAATACTCAAGAAAACAATCATGAGTGAGGTTGTCATAATTCATCCATGGTAAATGGCCTGTATTTGTATAGCGCTTTACTAGTTCCTAAGGACCCCAAAGCACTTTACACTACATTCACCCATTCACACACCCATTCACACACTGGTGATGGCAAGCTACATTGTAGCCACAGCCACCCTGGGGCGCACTGACAGAGGCGAGGCTGCCGGACACTGGCGCCACCGGGCCCTCTGACCACCACCAGTAGGCAACGGGTGAAGTGTCTTGCCCAAGGACACAACGACCGAACAGAATCGGAAGGTTTGCTCGAACCGGCAACCTTCCGATTACAAGGCGAACTCCCAACTCTTGAGCCACGATCGCCCCCATCATCCATGAAAGGATTAATAACGAGCCCGTGTGCCTTTTGTAACTGTTACGTTTGCACTGGCTATTGTAACCTCTCCTGGGGTGTAACTTCCTCCCCAGGTGGCGCTGTCAACACCATCTAGTTGCCTTTACCTGTTTTCCACCTTTGTGCCACCACATTTGCATATGTCTCTATCAATTAAGTCTGATTTGAGGTCTGCCATATTTTAAATTCAGCTATTTCTCTCAGAAATTTGGGATCTAAATGACAAATCTGTTATACTGTCACTGTTTAGTGCAAATGACTCATTGGGACATATAAAATTACAAATTTTAAAATTTTTATTAAATCGCATCACCTGATATTGAGTGTCCAAGAATATCAAACCTGTAAAAATTGTTTACGGTCAGAATTTATAAAAACTAATTGTAAGTAAATTCAAACACGTGAGCTTTTCTTTGTGTTGAATATCAACACTTAAGACTGTGAACTTTACTTTAGAACAAACAACAACTGAGTTGAGTTTTCTTTATGTTACATTGTAAATATGTTAGGTTATGCTGGCATTAGGTATTTTCTGTTCTGCAGCAGTTTGCCCTCTAGTGGTTGTTTTTGTGTATTTTTTTTACTCTGTAAGATCGAGCCAGAGGCAGTTTCACCTCCATTAATCTGTTGCCATCCATGCCTTCACAAGCTGATAAACGGCATCATCTGTGAGTAATATTGTTTGTTATCACTGAGACAACTTGTGTGCATTATTATTTGTTGTGAAGGCGTGATATAGTTTGTAGTTAGAATTTAATTTGAATGCATGTATAACCTAAGCTAGTGAGGTTAAGCTAGCTCATATGTCATGTGGTTTCTTTAACGTTTTGATCATGAGTGTGATTTCATTTGATGTTTTATTCGGGCACTCACTAAGCAGATAAATATTGTGCTCATATTTTTGAATATGTGTTTGTTATACTGTATATTGAGGCAACATTTTTATTGGTTTATTTCTGGTTTTGTCAACAGTTTCACACTTTTTCCTTATTAAATCATCCAACTCAACACATTGGCCTGTTCCCTGGATTTTGATTAGGAGAGTGTTTAGCTGTCTGTATAGCTGAGTCTACGTTCACGAGGACAACGCTTAGTGAGGACAGAACATAGGTTCTGGTGTTTAGTATTAGTTAGGGTTTAGTTGAGATTTAACCTAGTTTATGTTTCTCCTTCGTCTCCTTGTTTGAGTCTCTTTCTGTTTTTTTCCATGTGTTATCTCCTCGTCTATAGGTTCCCTTTGTGTCTCGCTCCCTCTGTCTCGTGTCAAGCTTGCGTGTCCCAGTTCATGTCTCAATGTTTCCTGTTTTATTGTGGATTCTGTTCCATAATCAGTGTGTTTAGTTGTACTTTCCCTGTGGCGTTCAGGTACATTTGTGTCAGCTGTGTTTCCACTTCCCTCATTACCCTTCTGTGTATTCATGTCCTCTGCCTTCCCCTGTTCTTTTTCAGGTTGTGTGTTTTCTCCATGTCAAGTCACGTCTGGTCACAACGTTTTATTTCTACTTCTCAGGTTCATGCTCATGTTTTTTTTCTTCATGTTCCGGTTCAGTTTCATGTTTCAGTCATCATAGTCATTTAGCTGCTCCCAGTTTAGTTTGTAGTTTAGTTTGTCCCAGGACGTTTTGCCTGAATTGTTTTCCATTTTTGACTTCAGCCCAAAAGAAACGGTTCACCTTTTTTACATGTTTTTTTTCTTTACTTATTTCTCTGTCTGCGTTTTCGGTCCACGTCATAACACTGTCATTCCAAATGTCTATTGATAACAAGAAAAACTTTTTAGTACACAATCTAGATTTCTCCCCAACTTTAGAATCTGTCGGCTTTGTCTGCTGGTCTGAAGTCAATAAACCACAAGAAAGATGATTTTAGTCATTTTATTTGCATCGTGCAGTTTGACTGTGTCCATTCAATTAAACTTTATTTATGTAGCGTCAAATCACAACAAAAGTCGCCTCAAGGTGCATTATATTGTAAGGTAAACCCTACAATAATACATACAGCGAAAAACCCAACAATCATATGACCTCCTATGAGCAAGCACTTAGGGAACAGTGGGAAGGAAAAACTCCCTTTTAATACGAAGAAACCTCCGGCAGAACCAGGCTTAGGGAGGGGCGGGGCCATCTGCTATGACCAATGACATTCCAACCAATGTCTGATAAGAGATGAGACACAGCAGCTGAGCAAATGATCATTTCATGCTGAAGACATCCTCAGACAGAATTAAATACATACATAAACACAGCCTGGTGCCAATAACACAGCTAATGACACTGCTGTATCACTGGCTTTACTGATTAAAGACCATATCTGAAGGAAATCTTTGAACACAACAGAAAGTGACCTTTTAAACCTGCGACACTGATGCTGCATTCAAGGACCATTAAAAACATCTGAAAGGACTTAAGAACATCAAGAAAATGTGACTTGTTTCTCTGTAATGAAGCTGTTTTAGTGAAGAAAGTTGAAAGGTCACAGAGCGACTGCTGAATCTTCTGCTCTAAACATGAACTCTGAACTTTGTGATGCTTCAGGAGGAAAACTGCTTCAGTTATTCTCTCAGATTAGTTTCATATTTTCTGCGTCAGATTTGAGTGAGATCCTGGAATGAAGACAGAAGAAAAGACTTTGTTCAAAGTTTGATTTATAGTCAAACCTTCCAGTTTATTCACACAATAAAACATCAACACAATATATGAATTCATTCATTAAAATCACAGTTTTTCCTAATTTGTTTGATGATTTTGACAAAAACAAACACAAACACACACACATGGTCTGCCATACTCATAAAGAGAAATGTCGACATTTTTCAAGACAAATATTCCGGAAACATTTAGAGCAGGGGTGCTCACACTTTTTCCGCATGTGAGCTACTTATAAAATGACCAAGTCAAAATGATCTACCCACTACAAAAATCCAAAACATATACTTATTTATAAATATATTGAGGATTCTTTATATCTACAATGTATATACATGCATAACCGCAATATCCAATATTTCACAACACAATTAACTATGTAAATTTTTTGTCATTACCTGAGTTTACTCTGATGACTTGCACTGAATTGAATCAGCCAGGGATGCATAGTCCGGACAGTAGCTGCTGACGGCCAGGTTTAAGAGAAAAAACCGAGAGCTAAAAATTGGAGTTAACTCGCTGACTAGCTTGTCAGTTTTACTACACTTCGCGCCGCTGTTTGCGCATGCGCAGCGACCTAAGCGTCAGAAAAAATCTGATGTCATCTGACTGGCTTCCCTGTATCAATCAAGTGACGGGATGGATGATAGGCTGGCATCTATTTTTTTAATGCCATGCGATCTACCAATACTACCTTTGCGATCGACGTATTGAGCACCCCTGATTTAGAGGATAGAGAAGTTTACATTTTCATGTGGAGAAATATTTTAGTAAATCAAAATGATGATGAGCAGTGATAGCCTCCATAAACAGTCACAGGAAAGATCTTTAAAAACTCAGAAACATCAAGAGAACAACTAGAAGATGTGGAGGTACCACCCATAATGTTTGACTGACAGCTGATCTCTGTGCAGAAATGATGGAGAGAAAATAAAATGAAACTAAAATACAGATTTAGACCCACAATATGAAAGACTTCAGTCTATTTCACTTTAGTCAACTCAGCTGTGGCTCCATATTTATAGTAAACCATCAGTCCAGCATAGAGCGGCTGAGTGAATGTGGTCTGGACTCTGTGGAGGAGAGTCATGGTTTCAGAGACGCTGTAGAAGGACAAAATACCTGCTCTGTGATCCAGGTACACTCCTACTCTGGAGGAACGAGGACCTGAGACAGGAGTTTGGATGTTGTTGTACCAAAATGTATAAATGTTGTTGTAACACTCTAATGACCAAGATTTGTCATTATGTCCAAATCCACATTCATTACCCAATCCTTCTCTGCTGATATTCTTGTATGCGACTGCTACATCAACTCTCCCTCTCCACTCCACCTCCCAGTAACAACGTCCAGTCAGACTCTCTCTACTCAGGACCTGAAACCAGTCAGTGAATCTGTCTGGATGATGGTAATAACACTGTTGTTCATTCATTACTGTTGCTTTTCTGTTCCCCTCTGATAATAACAGCCATGTGTGTGATGTGTTTGGATCCAGTGTGATTTCACATGAATATTTTAAGAATCCAGCTCTGGTCTTTGGCTCTGGTGGATCTGACAGTAAAACATCCACTTCAGTGACTGTCAGTGAGATGTTTGTCCATTCCTCTCTCAGAATGTCCTGTAGTTTATCTCTGACCTCTGACACAGCTGCTGTCACATCCTCAAAGTAGCTCAGAGGACGGATATTGATGCTGGATGAGTCTGTAGACTCACTGAGTGCTGACAGTGAGGGGTAGTTGTGTAGAAACTGGATGTGATCCTCTGTGTGTGAGAGCTGCTTCAGCTCAGCATCTTTCCTCTTCAGCTCAGTGATCTCCTGCTCCAGCTTCTCCTGAAGCTCTTTGACTCGACTCACTTCAGTTTCCTGCTGGGATCTGATCTGCTGCTTCACATCAGAGCTTCTTTTCTGGATGAGATGGATCAGCTCAGTGAAGATCTTCTCACTGTGCTCCACTGTTTGATCAGCAGACTGATTGATGGCCTCCACCTCCTGTTGAAGCAGCTTCACATCTTTCTCTCTGTCCTGGATTCTCTGCTGGATGTTTTGTCGACTCACCTCCAGCTCTCTCTGCCTCTCAGTCCTTTCTGCTGCAGCTGAGACTGTGTCGTGGCCTTTATGTTCATCCACAGAGCAGAGATAACAGATACTCTGCTGATCAGTACGGCAGAACATCTTCATCACCTCATCATGACGAGAGCAGATGTTCTCCTGGAGCTTCTTGGAGGGCTCCACCAGCTTGTGTTTCTTTAACTGAGCTGCTACATAATGAGGCTGAAGGTGTTTCTCACAGTAAGATGTCAAACACACAAAACAGGACTTGAATGCTTTCATTTTTCTTCCAGTGCAGACATCACAGGCCACATCTTCAGGTCCAGCATAGCAGTGATCAGCAGGAGCAGCTTGGAGTCCAGTCTTCTTCAGCTCCTCCACTAAATCTGCTAACATGGTGTTTTTCTCCAGGACAGGCCTCGCTGTGAAAGTCCTCCGGCACTGAGGGCAGCTGTAGATTTTCTTCTTTTCCTCTTCATCCCAGAAGCTTTTAATACAGTTCATGCAGTAGCTGTGTCCACAGGGAATAGTCACCGGATCCTTCAGTAGATCCAAACAGACTGAACAGCAGAATTTTGTTTGATCCATTTGATTCATGTGCTGTGCCGTTTCACCGTCTCTCAGTGACTGTCAGACAGTTTCACTTCCTCTGAACAGAAACAACCTCTGTGCTCTGAAGGGAAACAGATCTCTGCTCTTGTTCACCTCCTACAGGAAATGAGGCTCACCAGCAACTGCATTTACACCATGTTGTTTAGACCCATCCTGATACAGACACATCTGTGAAGGGAGGCACTAAAGAAATATTCTTACAGAGCGACCAAGAGCCAATCACATGATGCAGGGTGTGGTATGTTTGGTTACAACATGCAGTAACAAGTCTGACCCAGTTAAAGTTTAATAGTTTAACTTTACGTGGATGTTTGAAATTGAAGTTTTATAGGACTCTCTGTTTAATTGTTGTTTTGTTTGGAGCGATGGTTCTTTTTATTTAAATAATTGATGATAATTTGATATATTTGATTATTTATTACTGGTGCAAACAATTCATTTCTTCATGGTGCAAATATATAGTAGACTCAGGAGTTTAACTCAGTTTTCTTGGCTTTTGTTTATCGTTTCATTTAAAATCTTAATGGGTAAAGATCATCATAATTACATATGAAATTATATGTACAAATTATATGTTCCATTACACTATTAACAGCACAGATTATACAGCAAACATCAGATTCATGGATGGAGCCAGAGGCTAAATGACTGTTCAGTCCTCTTTAGGAAACGATCTTCATATGACGACAAACACGACAACAATCAGCTGTCAAACTGTACAAGAAGTTCACAGTAATGTAAAAGAAGTTATATCACTTTATTTTTAAACGTACGCACTCAGGGTCAGGACTGAAGACACTGATCGAGAAAATACTCTAAATATAAATATTCACCTAAACATTCAAAATTATTCAATTGCATGAAAAGAAATATGAACTCTCTACAATACTGGCTTCTGATTGGTTGAAAAAGCAGGCGCTGAACTTCAGAAGAGCTAAATCTGCAAAACTGTGTAAAACCAGAGTGGATGCTGCCCTCTGACCTTTCAGAAGTACGATCTTTTTATGAAGACACAGAGGCAGAGTTATTATTCATCACTTTAAAGATGATATTCGTTATCTGTTCTTCACTCGTTGTCTAGTAAAGTCCAGAGAATGAGACACATGATTTCAAAACATACAGCTGCATGTTAGAGATCACAGAGTTCTTCAGTCTTATGAGAACTCATGGAGACTAAATGTCAGACACATCAACAGTAAATGTCGTTCCTCCCCCCGTGAGTTTGTGTCCTCCACACTTGTTTACACAAACATCTGAGGTTTGAACAGTGTGCAAAACCACATGTTACAAAGCTGCTGAGCTACTGAATACTGGAATATTTCATTCAATATCACCATCTGACCAAAGGACAAACACAGAGAGGATTAGAGCGCCAAACTTTGTTTCAAACTGTTTCAGATTTTAGAGGCAAAAAGCAGAATTTCTACCTGGACAAAGAAATCAAAGCAGGAGAAAAACAAGCTTTTTACATTTATTCAAAGGCATTATGTGAATGTACTCTGAGCCACAGCCTCCTAAAGTAAAGACATTTTATCATCTAAACCAGACAGAGTCATGTTTTCAGCAGTGTCTGTATCCTCCATATAGACCATGCCATGGTCCACCTAGGGTGTCCAGGTGTCTGACTTTATGTGGGACTACACAGCGCTCAGTCCTTGTTTGCCTGTGCCACACACACATTGAGCCAATGTCTAGTTTTTTTATTGACTCTAGTTTCTGTCGATCGGTAGGCCCACAAAAAAACCCTGTACAGGAAGTAGATTTCATCTCTCTGATAAAAGGAGTTCTAATCCCTGATCCTATGAGTCTGAGCCAGTAGATGATATTGATATGATCATATTTATGCCTTTGTTGTTTCACAAAGGGTTAAAAACATTCACAGGTTGGACTGTGGTTCTCCTTTTAGCGTCTCTGCTGGAATTTTAACTGTGAACCTCTTAGATCCAAACTTCTGAACTGCTCATCTCACAGAGGACAAAAGGGAAGAACTCCGAATCTCTTCTTCACCTCACTTTTATACCTGCTCACCCTTTCTCCCCCCTTCCCTCACTGGACGTCACATCTTCACACTTGGGCCAATCAGGTTGTTGACATTTGATCATCTGATGTGCACCCACACCTCATCTCTCTCTCTCTCTCTGACTCACAAGATTTAACACAAAGTTTAAACTTTAAAATCACTTCATTACATTTTCTTTGTTATTCTTAACACAGAAAATTCACATTCAAAAACTTAACACAGAATAAAACAGAGTAGCCAGTAGTGGGACATGGTTCCAGCAACTCTGATGGTGACGGCCCGTTTGAAGCTGAAGCTCCGGCACGTGTGTCAAAAAATCAACACACTGCTTCAGAAACGCTGTGCTGAGGCTTGGTTTGACTGAACAGAGTCACGTGATCAATGACGTCTGAAGCTTCATTCAGCACGTCACTGCTTCAGTACCTGATTCAAAGATTTATTGAAATCATTGGTGGGATTTGTGCCGTGTTTTGGTGGTTTTGTGTGAGCGAATCAGTGTGTGACATAATTATAGACATGGAGCCAGGAAGAGAGGACGCTCTGCCTGTTCCTGAATAAAAACCAGTTCATCAGCATTTCTGCTCCCAGGTCTAAAATGTACATAAGAAATATGATGTACACATAATTATAATGATATAACTTATAGTATATTATATATAAACGTACCAGTCTGCTGGTTAATTACATGATCAGGTGGAAGCAGTGACCTCACAACCTCCTATAAGCTTTAAGTTAAGGTTACTTTATTTATACCCACAGGTAAATTTGCTTTACAGAACAATGATAGCATTTGGCCTCCCTTCACAAACACACACACCTAATGAAACCTGACAAAACACATATTTAGTAATTAAACAAAGTGAATCAAATCAAAAACAATTCTTATTGAGTTCAGTGACAGCAGCAGGGACAAAGCTGTTTTTATAATGCTTTGTCCTGCATCTTGGAACTAGAAACCTCCGTCCTGAAGAAAGAAGCTAAATCCACCCCGTAGAGGATGGGAACCATTTTTAAGGATTGATTAAGCCATCTGTGGTACCTGTTTAGAGTACAGGGAGTCTAAACAGGCCTGTGACTCATCTATCAGACGACTGGACCATCTCACTCACTAATTCAGTCAATTTTTCTCTGTGACAGAGGTCTGACTGAACCATGGCACCAAACAAAAAGATAAAACAGACTCAATAAAAGAACAAGAAAACAAAGTTAAAATCTTTCGCTCAATGTGGAAATGAGCAAGTTTCCTGAGGCAGTAAAGGCACTGGTGACCCTTTTTACAGACCGATTTGCAATAAAAGTTCAGTTTTTCATTGATTATGGTCCCAAGATATTTATATGATTGCACTTGCTCTATTTTCTGACCTTTAATTAAAGTGACTCTGTGCCCATTTAGTTGTTTCCTAAAATCAATAACCATATCTTTTGTTTTAGATATGTTCAATTGGAGATAAGACTCCTCCCACCACTGAACAAACTAATCAATGATTGGACCGTGGTGAGTTTCACCCTCTTTCAGTAAGCTGACAATAACAAAGTCATCTGTAAATTTAATGATGGCCCTGTTTTCATATCTGCTCTGACACATGTTTGTAAAGAGAATGAATAATAAGGGCGATAAGAGACCCTGGAGGAGAAGCTGTGGAGGAGAACACTGGGTCAGACAGAACCCCATTTATTCTCACTCTTTGTGACCTGTCAGTTAAAAGATCTAAAATCCAGCAAACCAGGTTTTTCCTGATTTCAAACTCTTCTAAAAGTCTTTTCATTAAAATATGGGGCTGTATTGTATTAAAATCAGAAGATAAATCAATGAAAAGAAGTCTTGCAAAAGTCCCTTTACTCTCTACATGTTTAAGAATCAGATTTAGTCCAAAGCGCGTCCTGCACTCCTCTGTTGGGCCTGTACGCAAACTGCATTGGATCCAGCTGATATTCAATCTCTTCCATAATCACATTTCTGAGGATTTTTTCAAAGACTTTCATGACAACTCAGGTGAGGCAACAGGCCTGAAGTCATTCAGGACGTTTGGACGACTAGATTTAGGGACATGAACGACGACAGCTTCCTTCCAAAGCGAGGGCACATTTTGTATTTGAAAGGATTTATTGAAAATAAGCTGAAATTTAGGACTGAGCTCTTTAGCACAAGATTTAATTAGGCGGCACTAATGTTATCAGGGCCCTGGCTCTTGTTCACATTAACTGTATGAAAGGCCTTTTGGACATCGCTGAGTTCAGTGATGAAGTGTTGAGTATCTTTCAGTTTCTGTTTCAGTTCAGAAGAACTAAAACGAGCATCAAGCATATTCAAATCTCTGTCTGGCTTAAAACCGTCTACAATGATCTGACTGCTGCTCTGGGGATTTTGAAACCCTGATATGGTTTTCATACAAGTCCAGGCAGACCCAAAATTTTTTGCAGCAAATTTTCTTTCAAGAAGGTTTTTGTAGATCTGTTTTGCTTTCAAGAGCTGGATTTTCAAGTCTTTGGTGACTGCCTGAAAGTCAGTAACAGCCCCCTCTTTTAAAGCCTGTCTCTTTTTCCTTGAACAGGATTTGATGCATTTGGTGACCCATGGCTTATTGTTAGGGTACACTTTAGCACGCTTAAGGGGTATAATCATGTCTTTACAAAAACTGCATATGAGCTAACATCCACCAAAGCATCAAGACTGAATAAAAACTTCCCAATCTGTAAATTTAAAACATTCCTGCAAGGTAAGCACAGATTCTTCTGACCACATGATTGATTGATGATAACATAATTTTTTCACCCCCCAAAAATTCATGTTCAAAGCAACATATCAGCCCGATATCACACAGAACTGTCACATGACATCAAACACGAGCTGTCAGCTCTGCAGAGTGGGCAATCATAATGAAGCAGTTCATTATAAGCTGCAGACTCAAGCTGCTCTTCATATATTTGTCCACCAGATGTCACCAAAGAGGACTGTGATGAAAGCTTCGAGTAATGAACCGTTTTTCATTACAAGCTCGGCCAACTGACTACAATCTACAATAAACTAATATGGCTTTTCAATCCTCTCTTCAATCACTTGGTACCACCAGGAACCTTTAAATGGGCACTCAAGCTGCCTGGAGACTGTTTTGTCGTGCACATCAGAGAAACCACAGGTAAGTGTCACAGGCTGGGTCTCTGACCCAGCGCTCTGAGTTCATGTTTGTATTTGTCTCATTTTGTTATGTGATTAGTTTTGTGTCATTTCCTATCTGTCTTTAGTTTGGGCAGTTATTGTTTATTGTTCCTCTGGTTTTCTATGTTTTGGGTTCTTGTATTATTCATCACGCATTAGGTTTGTTAAGTTTGTGTTCTCATGTTTTAGTTTTAGTATTTCCTGTTTTATTCTGACAATGTCATGTGTTCTTTGTTCATTGTATTTAGCTTTCCTCTCCTGGTCCTGTCATTAGGTTTATGTCTGTCAGCTGTTTTTCCCCCATGTGTCGCCACTTCCCCTGATCACCTCATGTCTGTATTTAAGCCTTTTGTTTTCTTCATGCCATTGTTGGTTCGTCTGTTTATCTCACCAGAGTTACAGTTATAGCCTGTTATTTTTCCACCTCAGTCATAGTTATAGTTTTTTGGTCTTAGTACCTTTAGTGTTTTTGTTTCTTAGTGTTTTGCCTGTTTGCTTTGGTCTCTTGGTTCATTCCCTGCCGTCATCGCAATAAAGGTTCACTTTTCTGTTAATCATTACAATTCCTCGTCATCATCTGCTTTTGGGTCCTGTTTCCACATACATCGGCGCACCCCGCCGTGACAGTAAGACAATCTTATCCAAAAGGTCAGTGTAACAGTATTGTTTTCCACCAGCTTAACCAAACTTCCCACACTAACTGGAATTTCTTTTCCCAGGCAAACATTAAACAGCAGCAGCTGGAAAACTGGAAAACCTAAAGCCAAATAATCAATAAAACATAACAAACTTTTGTATGAGTGAGTATTGATAAACTGAGCATAATTAAACCTCAGTGAAACCACATATAAGTTCTGGTAACTGGCACATATTTATGTTTAATATGTTGTTTTATATTTTGATCAGTTTCAGGTGTTTGTGCGACTGTGTTAACCATCAGTAAAACCACATATAAATCACACTTCTGTGTTTAACAATTACAACACTTGATGCTGTTTTTCTGATTCAGGATTATGTGTGTAATGAGTTGGCCACACAGTTCTTATCTTTCTGCTTCAGACACACACAAAACTGCCGAGGTTGAAGCTTCAGTCTCTTTCTACCCCAGGTCTCACCACATTTCCAAAATGTAAACTCTGAGTCTCATAAGAAATGTGGTTCAAAAAGATGTGCTGATCTATGAATGCATCCTTACTGAAAGCTAAAGATGTCCAGCAGACAAAAACAGCAGCTGAATGAACAGTTATCATGAGCGAGTGTACAAACACTATCACAGGAAATAACAGAAATAAACTGTAGTTTCCATTTATACCTGTAGTATTTTTTCAGCTCCATGTCATCTTCCAATATGTCAAAATATGATTTCATTGTATCTTAAACAAATACAAACTTCTTTCTTCCCCCCAGAGAGCCAACAGTTTACTATCAGAACTGAGGCTGATCATTAACAGGGAGCAGCAGGTAACAAGGTCATCAGCAGTGGAGGAAAGTATGGAAGTAATACTCAGCTTCATATTTGAAGATACTCGAGTATCTTAGCTGCAGGTCTGGAACAATGGTTTTATTTCCTTTCCCATTAAACATCTCACACAGCCCCTCATCTGTGACCCTTAGCAAACCCACTGGATATCTACCTGAACATAAAGGAGATCAGATCAGTTCCATCTAGACCAGCTGTAACAGGAAAATGCTGCTTACACTTTGAAGCATCACTTTCAGTTTGTCATATAAGACAATATATCAGATTGAGGCATTATTTTCCTGCAGTGAGTAAATCTACTTTGTACTTTACTCTTTTCTTTTAGGTAAAGGCTCTAAACAGTACTTGTACACTGTGGAAATCCCATAAGAACGTCTCCTGAACTCTGAAAAATAACAAAACAAAGACTAAAAGGAGGTCATGGGTGCTGATGATGATGCTGATGATGATGAGGAGTAGCATGCATTTAAAAAGTGACTGATGTCCTAGAATACAACAGAACAGTGTCTCTACAAACTTATGAAAACATGACAGTCTTGCATTAGTTTGTATTCTTATGATTTCAAAAAACGAGGGAAAAATCTCCTTGAAATGCACAATTCCTTTTTGTTATTTCTTAGTGTGTGACGTATTTTATTGGCTTTATGATTGGTGCAAACAGTTTCCTGATTCATAATGGAAATAGATTTTAGACACAGGAGGAACACGCAGTGATCAGCAGGAGCAGCTTGGAGTCCAGTCTTCTTCACACTGAGGAGGAACATATATGCAGGAACAGTTGTCATAACTGTTACAACCACCAGATGGCGAAAGAGTCCCACTGCAACTTTAAGCCATGAAGGATGTGTCTTGATGTTTGTTTGTGATAAATCTGCTTTATGTGAGTCTTTTTCAGAAAGTAACAGTAATATGTCTGATTATATGTCTTTAATCAGTAAAGTCTCGCTTTGCTAGAAATCAATAAATAAATAAATAATTGTAAACATGCAGCTGTATGTTAGAAGTCAAAGGGTCCTTAAGTCTTCTGTAAATTGACGGGGATCAAATGAAGGACACAAGTATCTGTTCGTACTCTAATAAATGCTGCTTTAATATCCAACAGACTATTTTCCTTCCTCATCAGCAGTAAACAGCTCGACTGCGTCTGTGCATTTGTGTCCTCCATACTTGTTTCCACAGACATCTCAGGCTTGATGCCACGATGCAGTGCAGAAACCTGACAACCCTCTGACTCATGTTCAAATGTTCAAGGACATTTCTCAGGATCATGTATGACCCCTTTTTGACATTTGGACTTTCATTGATAATATTTGTGTTTCTGAGTCATTTTTGTGGAGACTTCTGTCCAACGTAGTGTCCAAATGAAGCCTGAAGCTTTTCTTCACCCTCTTGTCAGATGGTCAGCAACAAAACTCTGTTCCAACCAATGTCTGATAAGAGATGAGACACAGCAGCTGAGCAAATGATCATTTCATGCTGAAGACATCCTCAGACAGAATTAAATACATACATAAACACAGCCTGGTGCCAATAACACAGCTAATGACACTGCTGTATCACTGGCTTTACTGATTAAAGACCATATCTGAAGGAAATCTTTGAACACAACAGAAAGTGACCTTTTAAACCTGCCACACTGATGCTGCATTCAAGGACCATTAAAAACATTTTAAAGGACTTAAGAACATGAAGAAAATGTGACTTGTTTCTCTGTAATGAAGCTGTTTTAGTGAAGAAAGTTGAAAGGTCACAGAGCGACTGCTGAATCTTCTGCTCTAAACATGAACTCTGAACTTTGTGATGCTTCAGGAGGAAAACTGCTTCAGTTATTCTCTCAGATTAGTTTCATATTTTCTGCATCAGATTTGAGTGAGATCCTGGAATGAAGACAGAAGAAAAGACTTTGTTCAAAGTTTGATTTATAGTCAAACCTTCCAGTTTATTCACACAATAAAACATCAACACAATATATGAATTCATTCATTAAAATCACAGTTTTTCCTCATTTGTTTGATGATTTTGACAAAAACCAAACACAAACACACACACATGGTCTGCCATACTCATAAAGAGAAATGTCGACATTTTTCAAGACAAATATTCCAGAAACATTTAGAGGATAGAGAAGTTTACATTTTCATGTGGAGAAATATTTTAGTAAATCAAAATGATGATGAGCAGTGATAGCCTCCATAAACAGTCACAGGAAAGATCTCCTTTAAAAACTGAGAAACATCAAGAGAACAACTAGAAGATGTGGAGGTACCACCCATAATGTTTGACTGACAGCTGATCTCTGTGCAGAAATGATGGAGAGAAAATAAAATGAAACTAAAATACAGATTTAAACCCACAATATGAAAGACTTCAGTCTATTTGAGCTTAATCAACTCAGCAGTGGCTCCATAATTATAAGGCAACAGTCCAGCATAGAGCGGCTGAGTGAATGTGGTCTGGACTCTGTGGAGGAGAGTCATGGTTTCAGAGACGCTGTAGAAGGACAAAATACCTGCTCTGTGATCCAGGTACACTCCTACTCTGGAGGAACGAGGACCTGAGACACGAGTTTGGATGTTGTTGTGCCAAAATGTATAAATGTTGTTGTAAAAATTTAATGACCAAGATTTGTCATTATGTCCAAATACACATTCACTCCCTGCTCTGCTGATATTCTTGTAAGCGACTGCCACACGAACTCCTTCCCCTCTCCACTCCACCTCCCAGTAACAACGTCCAGTCAGACTCTCTCTACTCAGGACCTGCCACCATCTAGTGAATCTGTCTGGATGATCAGAATAAGACTGTTGTTGTTTCACTGCTGTTGCTTTTCTGTTCCCCTCTGATAATAACAGCTGTGTGTTTGCTGTGTTTGGATCCAGTGTGATTTCACATGAATATTTTAAGAATCCAGCTCTGGTCTTTGGCTCTGCTTGTGGATCTGACAGTAAAACATCCACTTCAGTGACTGTCAGTGAGATGTTTGTCCATTCCTCTCTCAGAATGTCCTGTAGTTTATCTCTAACCTCTGACACAGCTGCTGTCACATCCTCAAAGTAGCTCAGAGGACGGATATTGATGCTGGATGAGTCTGTAGACTCACTGAGTGCTGACAGTGAGGGGTAGTTGTGTAGAAACTGGATGTGATCCTCTGTGTGTGAGAGCTGCTTCAGCTCAGCATCTTTCCTCTTCAGCTCAGTGATCTCCTGCTCCAGCTTCTCCTGAAGCTCTTTGACTCGACTCACTTCAGTTTCCTGCTGGGATCTGATCTGCTGCTTCACATCAGAGCTTCTTTTCTGGATGAGATGGATCAGCTCAGTGAAGATCTTCTCACTGTGCTCCACTGTTTGATCAGCAGACTGATTGATGGCCTCCACCTCCTGTTGAAGCAGCTTCACATCTTTCTCTCTGTCCTGGATTCTCTGCTGGATGTTTTGTCGACTCACCTCCAGCTCTCTCTGCCTCTCAGTCCTTTCTGCTGCAGCTGAGACTGTGTCGTGGCCTTTATGTTCATCCACAGAGCAGAGATAACAGATACTCTGCTGATCAGTACGGCAGAACATCTTCATCACCTCATCATGACGAGAGCAGATGTTCTCCTGGAGCTTCTTGGAGGGCTCCACCAGCTTGTGTTTCTTGAATGTAGGTGAATCATAATGAGGCTGAAGGTGTTTCTCACAGTAAGATGCCAGACAGACTAAACAGGACTTGAAGGCTTTCATTTTTCTTCCAGTGCAGAAATCACAGGCCACATCTTCAGGTCCAGCATAGCAGTGATCAGCAGGAGCAACTTGGAGTCCAGTCTTCTTCAGCTCCTCCACTAAATCTGCTAACATGGTGTTTTTCTCCAGGACAGGCCTCGCTGTGAAAGTCCTCCGGCACTGAGGGCAGCTGTAGATTTTCTTCTTTTCCTCTTCATCCCAGAAGCTTTTAATACAGTTCATGCAGTAGCTGTGTCCACAGGGAATAGTCACCGGATCCTTCAGTAGATCCAAACAGACTGAACAGCAGAATTTTGTTTGATCCATTTGATTCATGTGCTGTGCCGTTTCACCGTCTCTCAGTGACTGTCAGACAGTTTCACTTCCTCTGAACAGAAACAACCTCTGTGCTCTGAAGGGAAACAGATCTCTGCTCTTGTTCACCTCCTACAGGAAATGAGGCTCACCAGCAACTGCATTTACACCATGTTGTTTAGACCCATCCTGATACAGACACATCTGTGAAGGGAGGCACTAAAGAAATATTCTTACAGAGCGACCAAGAGCCAATCACATGATGCTGGGTGTGGTATGTTTGGTTACAACATGCAGTAACAAGTCTGACCCAGTTAAAGTTTAATAGTTTAACTTTACGTGGATGTTTGAAATGGAAGTTTTATAGGACTCTCTGTTTAATTGTTGTTTTGTTTGGAGCGATGGTTCATTTATTTAAATATTGATGATAATTTGATATATTTGATTATTTATTACTGGTGCAAACAATTCATTTCTTCATGGTGCAAATATATAGTAGACTCAGGAGTTTAACTCAGTTTTCTTGGCCTTTGTTTATCGTTTCATTTAAAATCTTAATGGGTAAAGATCATCATAATTACATATGAAATTATATTTACAAATTATATGTTCCATTACACTTTTAACAGCACAGAATATACAGCAAACATCAGATTCATGGATGGAGCCAGAGGCTAAATGACTGTTCAGTCCTCTTTAGGAAACGATCTTCATATGACGACAAACACGACAACAATCAGCTGTCAAACTGTACAAGAAGTTCACAGTAATGTAAAAGAAGTTATATCACTTTATTTTTAAACGTACGCACTCAGGGTCAGGACTGAAGACACTGATCGAGAAAATACTCTAAATATAAATATTCACCTAAACATTCAAAATTATTCAATTGCATGAAAAGAAATATGAACTCTCTACAATACTGGCTTCTGATTGGTTGAAAAAGCAGGTGCTGAACTTCAGAAGAGCTAAACCTGCAAAACTGTGTAAACCCAGAGTGGATGCTGCCCTCTGACCTTTCAGAAGTACGATCTTTTTATGAAGACACAGAGGCAGAGTTATTATTCATCACTTTAAAGATGATATTCGTTACATGTTCTTCACTCATTGTCTAGTAAAGTCCAGAGAATGAGACACATGATTTGAAAACATACAGCTGCATGTTAGAGATCACAGAGTTCTTCAGTCTTATGAGAACTCATGGAGACTAAATGTCAGACACATGAACAGTAAATGTCGTTCCTCCCCCCGTCAGTTTGTGTCCTCCACACTTGTTTACACAAACATCTGAGGTTTGAACAGTGTGCAAAACCACATGTTACAAAGCTGCTGAGCTACTGAATACTGGAATATTTCATTCAATATCACCATCTGACCAAAGGACAAACACAGAGAGGATTAGAGCGCCAAACTTTGTTTCAAACTGTTTCAGATTTTAGAGGCAAAAAGCAGAATTTCTACCTGGACAAAGAAATCAAAGCAGGAGCAAAACAAGCTTTTTACATTTATTCAAAGGCATTATGTGAATGTACTCTGAGCCACAGCCTCCTAAAGTAAAGACATTTGATCATCTAAACCAGACAGAGTCATGTTTTCAGCAGTGTCTGTATCCTCCATATAGACCATGCCATGGTCCACCTAGGGTGACCAGGTGTCTGACTTTATGTGGGACTACACAGCGCTCAGTCCTTGTTTGCCTGTGCCACACACACATTGAGCCAATGTCCAGTTTTTTTATTGACTCTAGTTTCTGTCGATCGGTAGGCCCACAAAAAAACCCTGTACAGGAAGTAGATTTCATCTCTCTGATAAAAGGAGTTCTAATCCCTGATCCTATGAGTCTGAGCCAGTAGATAATATTGATATGATCATATTTATGCCTTTGTTGTTTCACAAAGGGTTAAAAACATTCACAGGTTGGACTGTGGTTCTCCTTTTAGCGTCTCTGCTGGAATTTTAACTGTGAACCTCTTAGATCCAAACTTCTGAACTGCTCATCTCACAGAGGACAAAAGGGAAGAACCCCAAATCTCTTCTTCACCTCACTTTTATACCTGCTCACCCTTTCTCCCCCCTTCCCTCAGTGGACATCACATCCAGGGGCGGATCTAGAGAAATTTTCTTAGGGTGGCAAAGAAATCAAATGGGTGGCAAAATCAAAGCATTTTTTTTCCAAACACATATGCAGGTGGTTACATATGGTTGAAATGATTCAAATGCAGTAAGTATACACGTTTTTCATATAAATATATAACTTAATTATTGTCTGTAGCCCACATAATTACACACTTTAGTTACATAAAACATGTGAGTTTTGATCTATGTACTGTATAGCCTGTATAATAATTAAATATATAGCCCAATAAGTGTAAAATCCAGAAAGCTACACAACATGGGGCGGTTCATTTACAAACACAAGTCTTACTTAAGTTTCACACTTTTTTTTTTGTTAGAAAACAATCACATTGTTACAGCTTAAATTGCACAAAATGTCAGGAGTCTGCACTGTCATGAACAAAAATTTAAACCTAATTTTTCATCATTTGTTGGATTAACCCAGTGAGGTCTGAAATACAACCGGACATTTCTGACTCCTTTTGAGTTTACGTTTGTATTTCACCCTCAAATTTTTTATTTTATTTTTTCCCCCTTGCCTTGTTTGGTATCATTCTTTTTTAGCTCAACTGAATTTAGTTGTTTTTTTTCACTGACATACTGCATTAGTGTTACTGATCTGAAATCACACAAAGAACTTAAAATCCTAGTAGTATTTTTTTTACTGTAAAAAAAAAAAAACATAGACATGTTGATTAAATTTTTATAACTTGAAATGCAAATATAATATAATTGTACATTTTGTAAACATATACAACTATTTATCTAAAAATGCAGCCAATACACCTGCCGAGTTTTTAAATTTTGTACAACCATTTAAAGATATTACTAAAACTAAAATGAGAGAACAATCAGGCTTCGTAATAA
Source organism: Maylandia zebra (assembly GCF_041146795.1). Lineage (NCBI taxonomy): Eukaryota > Metazoa > Chordata > Actinopteri > Cichliformes > Cichlidae > Maylandia > Maylandia zebra. The sequence goes on from NC_135184.1 coordinate 5,753,438, forward strand.
AATGCCACACAAATGATGTGTGCCAGTAAAAAAAAAAGTTTGTCCACCAAAAGACAGAGGAGAAGAGCACAGGGATAAACCTGCAGGCCTGACAACAGGTGATGTATCACTCTGCTGGTTTGCTACTTAGTGACAGTTTTTACATTGCAAATGTGCCTTTGTGTTCATTAGTGCCCTCACTGACACACAAAGCAAAACGACTACACAACAGAACAACTACACAAGACAACACAACACACTAAGTATACACTCCACACTAAACGTCACAAATCTCCCACATCTAAAAACTCTCTCTCTCTCTCACTCGTTCTGTCTCGCTGCCGTTACCGTCACTCCCAAAACTTTTCCCTCTTCCTAAACAACCAAATCTCAGTGTTGACTTTTTTTTAATTGGTCGACATGGTACATTTTTCCACTGATAGGAAAGAGGTGGCTTTTTTCCTTTCTTTACTGTTTTCGTGCTGTCGTTAAAACGCTTAAAACACACACACACAAACGTGACGACAGTATTTAGAAAAAAGCGTGGCTTATATATATTATCATAACTCTGGATTTACTGGCCTGTAATTAAAATTTATAAACTTTGAAGTCCGAACTTTCAATGTGGGCTGAAATAGAGACTCCGTGTGGCTGCAGCTTTTTGCTAACTTAAATCAGTCATGTGATTTGGAGGTGCAGCGTGTCCGTGGACCACGGAGGGTTAATAACACTCATCTTCCTTCCATTTACAGAGTCTAACATCCAACCACCTGTGTAAAATCCGAAATTCCCATGGTGTTGTTCAAAATGTGCTCTGGCACAATCATAAGCATGCTTGCTACTGAAAATAAGAAAAAAGCCCTCCTGCTATGGGCTGAACCATTTGTTAATGGTGGAGGGGGGGAACACTATCCAATATATTCAGTTTTAGCATTTATATTCACTGTTGACTGTAACTATGCTCAAACTGCTAATGCTATCTTATTTTAATAAACAACACTGTCATATGCAAAACTGGGGTGGCACTTGGGGTGGCAAGGGATCATTTTAGGGTGGCACTTTCCACCCCATGCTATTCTTCTAGATCCGCCCCTGGTCACATCTTCACAATTGGGCCAATCAGGTTGTAGACATTTAATCATCTGATGTCCACCCACACCTCATCTCTCTCTCTCTCTCTCTCTCTCTGACTTACAAGATTTAACACAAAGTTTAAACTTTAAAATCACTTCATTACATTTTCTTTGTTATTCTTAACACAGAAAATTCACATTCAAAAACTTAACACAGAATAAAACAGAGTAGCCAGTAGTGGGACATGGTTCCAGCAACTCTGATGGTGACGGCCCGTTTGAAGCTGAAGCTCCGGCACGTGTGTCAAAAAATCAACACACTGCTTCAGAAACGCTGTGCTGAGGCTTGGTTTGACTGAACAGAGTCACGTGATCAATGACGACTGAAGCTTCATTCAGCACGTCACTGCTTCAGTACCTGATTCAATGATTTATAAGGAATTGAAGCATTGGTGGGATTTGTGCCGTGTTTTGGTGGTTTTGTGAGAGCGAATCAGTGTGTGACATAATTATAGACATGGAGCCAGGAAGAGAGGACGCTCTGCCTGTTCCTCAATAAAAACCAGTTCATCAGCATTTCTGCTCCCAGGTCTAAAATGTACATAAGAAATATGATGTACACATAATTATAATGATATAACTTATAGTATATTATATATAAACGTGCCAGTCTGCTGGTTAATTACATAATCAGGTGGAGGCAGTGACCTCACAGCACAATACTCACAACTATTATAATATTGTGCTTTACATTGTTATATTTAGTGTATTTTTATTACTAACAAACTACAAGAAGTCACAAGCAACAGCAGAACACACCATGGCACATGTTTACACAAGAACGTTTTATTCATCTAAATTATTTATTATTAAAATCGACATAACAGAATTTTTTTCACGTAAAACAAATACATGTTCAAAGCACCATATCAGCCCGATATCAGACACAACTATCACGTGACATTAAAGAGAAGCTGTCAGTTCATCTCTGCAGAGTGGGCAATCATAATGAAGCAGTTCATTACAAGCTGTAGATTCAAGCTGCGCTTCATAGTTTTGTCCACCAGATGTCACCAAACAGGACTGTGTTGAAAAGCTTCGAGTAATGAACCGTTTTTCAATCCAAGCTTCAGAAAGCTTCATTTGGACATCAGAGGCCGTCTGATGTTAACTGGCAGCCCTTTATAGACTGCTGCTAATTTACCCTGAAGCCAAACCACTATCTGGGGTTACATACTGAACTAAGCTACACGCACATTTCACACACAATCAAGAGAAATCACAGGTAAGACAATCGTATCCAAAATTCTTGTCTGCAAGCAAAATACAATAACATAAGAACAAGCAAAATATAAGAACGGGTAAATCTGAGGATTATAAACAAACATTCAATAAAACATAACAAACTTTTGTATGAGTTAAATATCAATATTAAAACCACCCATGTGTGTTTATATGGTTAAGTAATGAAGACGACCCTCATTATACCCTCACACACACACACACACACACACACACACACACTGGTTAACTTAAACATATTTATTTTTAATTATTTAATTTATTTTCAACATGGCAGTATTGAGAAACTGAGCATAATTAAACCTCAGTGAAACTGCATATAAGTTCTGGTAATTGGCACATATTTATGTTTAATATGTTGTTTTAAATTTTGATCATTTTAGCTGTTTGTGCAACTGTGTTAAACATTTTTTTTCAAGATGGCAGCACAGACACAGGCAACGTCTGCTTCCTCTCCCAACAAAACAGTGTTCACGTCTTTGTTTTGCTCTTTTTCTTGTTTTTTTTTTTCTTTTTACAATGCTCATACAGTTGTGAGCTCCTCAAACTTTTCAGTCACGGAAGCGTTACGAATCACTCAGGAACTGTTGACTGCTTCGGTGGCATCTACCATCAGGGACCAAGGCAGTACTCCAGGAGGATTTCACAAAGCTTCAGCGAGCGTTTCACCTCTCATTCAAGAAGCTTCTTCAGTTCAGAATTTCTTCAGTTCTCTGAAGAAATTCTGAACTGAAGAAGCTTCTCAGATGAGAGGTGAAACATCTTCAAGAAACTTAAAGAAGTCCAGATGCTTTTCTTTCCAAGCTCCTTAGACTGTAGTTAAACTTCACACACTGGACTTGTCAGTCACACATCCTTTGCCAGTAGGCATTCCCAGAATGATCTTTCCCCTTCTGACGCTTAGAATGACCAAATATGTGCAAAATGGACAATTCAACATGCCACCATGTCAGTCTTTTATTAAATATGACATGAAACAAATGACTGAGCCATTAAATTTGTCACAAAGGTGTTCACCTAATTCCAGGCAAATGGAATAGACTTCTATGGGACCATAAGTCTTTTTGCACTTTGACATTTGTTTTACTTCTCAGATCTGTAACCTATAACTTTTATACTGTATGTGTTTTGATCATAGGAGTCTACGGGGACTTACTTACTTTTAGCACGTTTAGCAGTTGATGTTGGCTTCTTTTTCAGTACTGGAGCTTCCTGCTCATTGAAGACTTTTCTAAAAGGAAATGCTTAATCCAAAATGGCGTTTTAAGGGCTTGGATTAATGTCAATTTCAGCAAATATTCTTTCTTATGTTAAAAGAACATGGATCTCTGTCAGTGATAACTTCTGACTTTATAACTCAAATTTTAAGAGAGAGCTTCACTGCTAAGCTCTCATCTGTGTGGGTGTCACGGTTCACTTGAGGACTCACACGCAGGACTCAGAGGCACAGTCAGTATTTATTACAGTTCCACCAGGTGTATATACAAACAGTGCAGGGGATAGTGCTATATACAAAGCGGTGACAGGGAAAAGGCTCCGGGGAAATCCAGGTAGGGAAAAGACACTTGCTCCTCTCCAAACACTCACACAAAAAGGGAATCCGCTCGGGGAATGCAGAGTCGGGTCCAGGGGATCTATGTACAGAAGGAAACACACGTTAGAGGTTTTGCACAGGGAAGCAAAAGAGAACTTGCTCAGAGCCGGGCTGCACTGACGCGAGTCACACACAACGATCCAGTGATGAGTAGAAGCCACTCCCTGGCTTAAATGCTGGCTGCACTGATGAGGCCCAGGTGTTTCCTCTTCAGAGGGGCGTGGGCCGAGGGCGTGAACCCACCATGAGTTCCGCCCTGGCGAGAGAGCGAGAGAGAGAACACTACTAGTCAGCGGCCTGCTGATCCCCTGGCCGTGACAGTGGGGTTCAAATCCCTTATTCAGATTAAGATTTTATGTGACATTACATTGGCAAAAATTAAATTTACTTGAATAATGTGAGTATTGGAGTAAGTACTTGCGTAATTTTTGAATAACTTTAATTTTGTAATGTGCATATTTTATGAATAATGATGTTTCAATACTTTAATCTACTGAATAAGTAAGAATTAGACTTAATAATCTTTTTACTTTAAAAAGGGAAATTGTGTACAATCTTTTATTCTCCAGAATGCACATAATAAAAATGTTTTGGGGAATGTATATGCTTTTTAAAAACCAATTGCTTCTTACCTGATGCATGCTATAACTTTCAGCAAAACTGAACTAAAATTTGTTAACAAGCTTACCAAATAAGAAATGTTTTGTGAATTTTCTTTGCAGAGCGACTGGAAAGCCGGCTGTTATCAAAGCCCACATGCCCTAAAAAGGAGGGCGCGCTGGCCAGTAATGAGTTCATCACTAAGTTTAAGATAAGAGTTGATCAGAATAGAGGCGATGATGAAAGTCTGGAGCATCAGTTGGAGGCTGCCAACCTGTCTGATGAATCGTTCGAGGCCCAGACAGAAGTCAACGGACAAATATGATCACAGACATTTTAAACACGCGAGTTGAGAGTTAAGGGGGAAAAATATTGTAATAAGCATATATTTGAATTGCACACTAAGATATAAAGTGATGGCAGCGAGCACAGTGTTGCAGGATTTAATTAAAAACACATCTGACTAAGACCAACTGAAATTTAGAGTTGTGTATAATAAAGTTTATTCATGATTAATAAAACAAATCTGTAATATTTTTCTTTCTCTTTTGTCCATTTGAATCTCGCTACAGCTTAAATAAAAGAAAAGAATGTGTTTGGAATAAATTAAACTCTATTCTCTCTCTTTCTTTCTTTCTTTTTTTCTTGGTGGGTTTTCATTTGCAATCAAACGCAACATTATACAATTATATAGTATAGTAAGAAATATCCTTTAACTTCATTTAGTATTTTAATTTTTGTTTTTATCGTTTCCCCTTCAGTTTGTGCTTATAACATGTTCTAATCTGACATATTATGCAGTAAATTATTTTTGCAATAACTTAACAGGCCATTGTGGGAGCCAACATTCACTTATCAAAGACATATTTGTATATTCTGTGGGCTGCTTTATGGTTGTGTCATTTAGAAACATAAGCCACAACAGACTTCCACCGGAGAGTACTTAAAAATGTATTTTTATGTAAAGATATTTTAATTAACTACTATATTAAGAGAGAACCTATTGTTACATGGATGAATTGTACAAACTGTAGAGAAATAAGTTTAAGCGTGCAACTTTTTATTCATTTTTAACTGTATTAATGTTTTTATGTTGATACAGCCGCCTCATATCTGTTTCCTCAGTGTTTTTTAAACCATGTACTCCATCTATGAGTGAGAACATGAATAAATTCCTTTCCAAATTTGTAGTTCTTTTTTCCAACTGTTTTGAGTATATATGTAACATTTCTTTACACACAAATGCAGGTATTCTTTTGCACCAAGACGTTAAAGAAATGCTAAGAAAAAATGAAAATACTACGTTGCAACCTGTGTCTATCTATCTATCTATATATATATATATATTCGTACCCTTTTTTCATCATCTAGTTTCCTGTGCCAGATCTTCTACTGATCCACTGAGGCAGACGTAAAAAAACATGAACTAAAGCATATTTCTGTATATAAACAGGACTTTAAATCTTTATCAACAGCTACTTTAGAGGAAATTCTTCAATAAACTGCAACCAAAGGCTCAACTCAGAGGACAAAATCCAACCTGTTATAAATAGTGTGACAGCAAACTTTCTCTTGTGTAAAGTTACAAATAGGAGTAATTATCCACAGGAGCTTTTATACATAATGAAGTTATAATTCGTCCTGTAGAAATTGTACATTTAAGCTATATAGTTCCCGCTGTGATAACTCTGCTATGAATGCCTCTTATTAACTTTTATGCTTTTACAACCCACTATGAGCAAACACTCAGCAACAGTGGGAAGGAAGAACTCCCTTCTTGAAGGAAAAAACCTCTGGTAGAACCAGGAAATCTGTCTAAACTAGTTGGGGGTTAGAGCAACAGATGCAAGTCTTCAGATCATTTGCAGTGTGACTGTCTTTGTGCACACTTTAACCTCATTCAGTTTTCTTATTTGTCAAAATGCACCATGGGTAAAAACAAAACAAAACAAAATAGTAATGAAGGAGAATCCTCAGCAAAGATGAATTAAACAAGTTTTATTTTGATCAAATTTTACTTTAAGTAAAACACATCTTTATTTGATGACTTTAATGTCATCAAATAAAGACAGTTTTGATGGAGCTCCTGACCCAGCCCAAGCTCTCTATGAAGACGAGGAAAAACTCCCCAGGGGGCCAGATCGATGGGAAGAAACCTCGGGAAAGCCCATTCAAAGAGAGATCCCCTTTCCTGGGATGGCTGGGGGGGTTACAGGAACTCCAAAAAAGCTAAATTTTTATTTATTTATTTTTTAAGATTGACCCATTCTATCTATTCCTGTCCAACAGAAAAAAGGAAGGAAGTTACTACAACGTATCATACTTATATGATAAGGTGTGAATTGTGTGTTTGTGTGTGTTATCTTAGCCAGGGGTGAAGCTGGAGCTCCTCCAGTGTTGGGCGCTTCTCCGGGACTAAAGCTAAACATGCGTCCAAGAAATCCCGGCATTCTTGAAAGAAAGAAAAGATCAAAAAGATGAAGATGATAGTTCTAGTGATCCAAGGCATCAGTGAATCTGGAAGTGTGAAGTTTTCTTACCTGTGGACAGACGCTTTTTGATGCTCAGTTGCTTTGTGAGGAACCTCGCGGTACTAAAGTATCGTGCATGAAGCGCTTCATACAACACCACTCCCATTTGCCACACCGTGGTGGGTCCACACCTGTAGCAGCTCCTAATGTACCACTCGGGAGGGATGTGAAGAGGAGTGCCTAACAAACAGACACAATTGCAATTTCTTCTAAAACAAAAGACACAAATTGTTACATCTGTGAAAAGCAGGAGCAGAATATGTTACCATAGAAGATGCGATACAGAGATCGCTGCTTAACAAAGCAGCTCAGTCCAAAGTCAATGATGCGAACTCGAGGCACATCTGAGCCGGTCTCAATCAGAATGTTTGGTCCCTTGATGTCCCGATGAAAGATGTGTTTATCCTCAAGTTCCTTTACAGCATCAACTAGTTGCTTCAGAATGACCTGGAAAAGATGAAAAACACAATAATGAGTTAATGCTTTTCTGCCTTGATTGAATGCTGTACAGTCTAAGGCTCTCCCAGTCAACCTACCTTGGCCTTGTCCTCTGTCAAAGTTCTTCCATGTTCTGCTTTGTATTTTTGCAGGTCCACAGCAGGGACAGGTCTCTCCAGCACCAGGATCAGCTCTTTGCCAAGGTCGAACCACTCCAGCAAGGACACAGGTGCAGATATTCCCACTGACCCTTCTGCTTCACCTGCAAGTTTAACCATAATGGCCACTTCCACTGAGAGCTTCTTCCCGCTTTCATCCTGAAATGTTACAACAAAGTGGATGATGAGGAACGCCGCATTCAATCCAGTAATGTAAAACTGATTCAAGTGTTGGACGCTTACCGCCACTTTGCAGTAGACTTTATTTTTGGGAATGTGTTTGATGGCAACCTAGAAGACACAGAGCATTGGTGAGCATTTCCTCAGTATGACATAATGAAAGGTGGAAACACAGCAGACGTCTCAGTTTACGATATTATCCATTATCTGCGTTACTGCCTGTCTTACTACCATCATCTGAACACTTACTGGAAAACGATCTTCTATCCGGTAGCCAGCAAACACTGCTCCGCAGCCTCCTTCTCCGAGCTGGTGCTCCTCCACATATCTGGCTTGGAATTCACCTGAACAGACAAAACAACAAATCTTGTTTTATTACAGCTGTGACACAAATTACTCTCCTCTGTAGCCTAAATGTTCCTTTTGCCCTTCCCCTGAATATAAAACCCAAGCTGCTTGCTACTTACGTTTTTGGTCTGCCACTGATTTTTTGTCCTGGTCCACATTCCTTTTTTTTTTCTTGGGTGACTCTCTGTTGTCTCCCGTGGCCTTTCTTTTGCCATGTTTTGCGCACACCTGTTTGTTGTTCAAGTCTGGAGATGTGGAAAACACCAAAAGCACATCAGCTCACTGGATGATAGACACAAACACTAAACACTAATATCTTAAACCTAGCAACCACACTTAATCTACCCCCTTATTCAACTAATTAGCCTACCTTTACCAGAGTCCAACAAGGAGGATACTTGCTCCTTGTCACCGCTCATATGGTGGAGAAGTTTAGCCTTCTTTGCTTTCTTTGTTGTGCCCTCTTCATCTTGCACAACCTTGCGCTTCACTCCTTTGACCACATCTGAGCTGGTGGAAGGACCAGCCTGCTCAGCGACCCTCCTCCTTTTTATTGGGGTCTTCTTTTCAGGACTGGCCTTTCTTTTAGCAGTCCTGCTCTTACAATCTATAAACGACAACAACACAGTGGTGAAAAAGAGTCCCCGACATCAGGACTGGAAGCAGTTTGGCAAAGAATTTGAAATTGCTTTTGCTTAAATTATCACAAGTTTATTCTTGGGATAAAAAAAACTGACCAGTGTGAATTGATACTAGGTTTACTAAGTCTTACATCTTGATGACACTTGTTGGTCTGTTTTCACTGCTCAGTCCAAGAATAAACCTGTCACATTATTTTACCAAAAGACAAAGTGCCCCAGTAACCTTTCTTTGATTAGACATCTTGTATTAAAGCTATTTTCAATCAAACATATGATTCAATTGCTCTAAAAACGATTCACACAGTGTCAACGTTTCTAGGATTTGGATTTTACCAGGATTTGATTTTATTATTTTACTTACCTTGATCTCCTGGATCTTTCTTATCTGCCTCAGTCGTAACTTTTCTTGTTTCCTTTTTCATTTTAATTTTTTGAGAACTTTTAAAATAGAAAATGTCACCTTAATGAGTGAATAGTCCTTCAAATGTCTGGATGCTTGACTTTTCTAACTAAGCTGTATAAGTCAGTTCTGTAAGTGAGCTTTAAAAGTCAACTCCGGAGACTATGGCAACACAACATAAGAAGCTTGCCTTTTAGTGACATCACTGACTGCCAGTAAAAGTGTTCCAAGTAGTTTAAAGAAAAACACTCTGGCAGACAAAGCCATAATATTTCATATAATTCAGTAATTTCACATTAAACTTTCTTTCATTATCCTTTCATTATTTGTTTAAAGACTTGATGTGTGGATGCTACTATGAAGACTTCTAGTTGAGCAAACACTAATAAACACTGACTAGTTTATCTGAGATAAAATATAACTGACTGCAGCCTTTATTCCATGTGTTTTGTCTGTGAATGCCCCCATGTACACATGTAACCTCCACCCACTGCAACACCAATAATGTCCCGGGGCAAAGCGGGGTTTGGTGAACCAGGAGCTGTGCGCAGCCCGTGTCCACCAAAGCCTGGTGTATACCCCCTTGACACCTTATTAGGATGCTGTACCTCCATGACTGCCTGGCATGCTCTGCTCCTTCTGCCCTGGCAATCAGATGATCCTCAGCCAGGGTGGCTTGCTGGTCAATGGCAGGGAACCCCTCGGGTGGGCCACTTTGTCCAGCAAACCAATGACTGTAGAAAACATGGATGATCTAACAGTTCTCCAAAAGTACATAAAGTACTTACCTAAAAAGCAGTTAATGTCATGGTTGCATTTATTTATTGTTATTACATTGTTTTACAGCAGCTAATTAAAAACCATCATCTTAACTACATGTTTTGTTTTTTTGTTCTTTGTTGTTGTTGTTGTTGTTTTGCAGTTGTCCTGTAGGTGATGGTGTAGCACAGAGACTGAACTAGTGGCTAGCTAACATAAGAAGGATGTACTTGAAATGTACTGTACTTGAAACTTGCATCTCATCTTTGCAGCGTTCACTTTGAAGAGAATGTCTTTACCAAGGACTCACAGGTTAAGTAACTTTACAATTGTCATATTACAATATATAATTTTAGAGCATGATTACAGCTCTGCCATCTTGATTGAAAACTAAATACATCTGGAATACGAACAGCTGATCGGATCGGCAAAGCGTGTTTCTGGAATATTATGTTTTTGTTACTGCAAGCGCTTTTTATGCAATTTTTGCAAAGCTATATGTGGAAGGAAACCGTGACCTAGGACAAGCTGATGGCATAAGATGTAAGTACAACTCCTCTGGTTTCATATGCAAAAAAATTATTGCGCTAGCTTACGCGGTTCCCGGTTCGACAGGGATTTAAAAATAGTTACGCAAAACAGAGCGTGCCCGCTCCGACCGGCTTTAAAGAGTTAAACATGTAACAATCGAATTGCATCTTTCCATTGCCAGCCATCTCATTTTGTACAAATCCAGTCAACTCTTCCAAGTTTGTGTATTTTTTAAACCCTTACAAGAATTGAAATGTGTCCCAAATATCTGTATCCCATCAGAGGCAAGTTTCTTAAAGGAGAGGTAGTAGCTGCTCCACCATAGGACCAGTAGGACCTCCAGCACACAATGAACACTTAATTAACGTTAACACATTTATTAAAACACAATTTTAAACAATAACCCTTTTCTTTTAGTGTGTTTCAATTTGTTCCTACCGCTCCATTGGAACAGTGTACTATCCAGTAACAGCATCCAGCTGGCAGAAGCATACACCTGCAGCAAGGAGAATCTACCAGGCAGGATAGCGCAGCGGAGTCATCAGATGAGGATGATCATGAAGTGGTTCATCCAGCAGGAACAGGATACCAAAAGGGGAGGGAAAAAACACAGAAAGCATAGTCATGACTAACTCAGTGTCACTAACAGCTCATCTAGCAGTCTTAACATCATAAAGGTACAGGCTGGTCCATATAAAAAATATTAACAGAAAAAATAAATGCTGTTAACCAAATTTTCTTAGGCAAAAGCACATAATCTTGATATTTGACCTTGTATCAGCCGCCATATTGGAAAGGTAGCCAGGTTTCCTTAGCTGCTAGCTTGCTAACAGTCTGCTATCCAGCCCGGTAATAACTTCATTCACGTATTTTACAACATTTAGCTTTCTTCCTTAACAAAAACATCGCAGTTGTGGATTTGAATCTCGCTGCAACATAATAAGACCCAGAACATTCAATTTGAACATGTGCTGCAAGCTAACTCCCCAGAGGAGTTCATGCAATGGCCAATGCCTGTCGGATTCGGCTCATGACTTCTCTGTCTAACAACACATTAAAACATCAGTTTCAAGTACAAATGTTTCATAAACTTATCTACAGCGGCTCATATTAAATGTACCCAAGTTTCCAGCTGGCAGTGGGCACAAGAACAACACTCCTCATCAGATCAAGGGAGGAAAAGAAAATTCTAGAGCTGGGCTGGGTGGCTGCTATGTAGGGTTGCCAACTCCCTGAAAAATAAATAAGAGACACCTCGTGGCCAGGGCCGGGCAACCCAGTTCACCCTTCCCAGTGTGGTGAATTTTGTAGCTCTTTTTTTGTGTGTGAAATTATTTTTTAACCATTTGACTTGAATTTGATTTAAGCAGATGCATATTCTTTGTGATATGACCATATGGGAAACAAATGATCATTTAGCCATTTATTTTTTAGCTCAAAATGACAACATTAACACAATAAAACAGGTCTCTTTCTTAAACAGAAGCCTGTCATGCTTAACTTTTGAGAATATAAGTAAATCTTTCTTTAAAAGAACTCTGTCCTGCTTAACTTAAAATTATATAAATTAATAGAAAACAATAGAACGAAAAATATTCTTGTAACAGTGCACATATAGTGCATTTAGTACAATTGGCTTCAGTTGAGGTATTATTTCAGCTTTTCTAATGCTAATCAGCTGCTCCTGTTTGTAAACCCACTTGTTCCCATGATTACACATCATAACTCATCATCATCATTAATCTATGTATTACTTTTATGTATTAGTCATCTATTTGTTGTAATCATCTATCCTTGCAGTTGTTTATTACACAAAATAAATTATATTATCACACTTCTGGCCACATAGCGCTGATATTCACTGCACATGCCCATATTAACCTTAACCAGAGGGTTTGAAAAAACAAACAAACCAGTGTTTACATACCATATCTGCTTCTGCCGTGGCCTGGTGGACAAAAAATTGGTTAAGGGTTCCCCGAGCTTTCACGCCCCTAATGTTCTTCATGTGCCCACCACTAGAAGCATGCCTATGGAAAAAGTGCGCCGGCACACCACAGTGCAGTGTGCTTTATAGGTGTTATCGTGCATTTTCCCAGCCAGGTGTTTTCCTTTTCCCATTCCTCCCTGTACTTTTGCAGCCTTTTTTTTCTTTGTCTGAACAAACAAACATTGCTGCGCTAATGCTGGGCTTACACTGTGCGATTTTTGGCCCATTTTGAGCCGACTTTTGAGTCGTGCGACCGATTTGGCGATCGGCCCGATTTGGGCCTTCATCGTGCATCGTGTAGTATACGTGGGGTAACGAGAAGCGATTAACACCTCACGACCAGCTCCCGATATCAATCGCTCGTGAGCCGCTAACACTGCTCACGCGCAAACACGTAAACGTCGGTGAAAAAGATGGAGCAGCACGGCTGTGCAGCGTGTGAACTGGACACAAGCGATGGAGGCACAACTTGTAGAACTTTGGAAAGCTCATCCGAGCCTTTTCGATGTGGCATCACAAAATTATCACGACCACAACAACCGTGAAAATAGTTGGATTTACATTGCTGCTCAATCACAGCTGCCTGATCATGTTTTTCATTAGCAATTTAGCAAAGTTGATGTTGGTGGTGTGCGTGTCTGTGTGAGTGAAAGACAGAGCGAGCGAGCGAGCGACAGATTTTCTGTTATAACCTTCATTTTATGGACGCACAGTGTGAGCGCTCAGGTCGCATCAGAGCATCGGGCGGTATAGTGTGAGACCCTGCATCGTGACCTACCAACTTCTAACCCCTGCGCGTCAATCGTGCAGTTTGAGCAGGAGCTGAATAACGTGACTGAAAAAATCGCACAGTGTCTGCCCAGCTTTACTGCCTAGGTGTACTGTCGTCCGAGACTTGCACCGCAGTGTCGGCGTTTGTTCCCCTGTTGGCCATGCTTGTTGTTGTGGTCATCTGTTGTCTTCCGGTATTTTCTCCGTAAGCGACCTTTCCTCGACCAATGGGATGAGCGGTAATCTGAATTGTCATACTCGAATTGTCATAAGTGTGCTGTCAGCTCATTGGTCACAAAGCAGGAGAGGGGCTGGGAATTATGTTTTCAAACAAAGCGTTAATTCCATTAACATTTATAGACTACTTTTGATTCTCACTGTATTACGGGACAAAGTGCGTCCCTTATTAGCTCAATACGGGACGTGTACTTTTGTTTCTAAATACGGGACCATTCCGTTTTTTAAGGGACGGTTGGAAACCCTATCTGCATCACAGGTGACTCCACTCATCCGTCCAACACCTTCTTCAGTTTGCTGCCATCAGGAAGGAGACTGAACAGCCTTCGGGCCAGAACCAGCAGACTGAGCGACAGCTTCATCCATCAGGCTGTCAGGATGCTGAATTCAATGTGCCTTTAATACCATCCGGCCCTGTATGCTTCAGGAAAAACTGAACAGGATGGAGGTGGACCCCTGCCTGGTGGCTTGGATCTCCAACTACCTCACCGACAGGCCACAGTACGTCAGGCTGAAGGACATCGCGTCTGACATTGTGGTCAGCAGCACAGGAGCACCACAGGGAACTGTGCTGTCCCCTCTTCTCTTCACCCTGTACACCTCTGACTTCTGCTACAACTCTGAATTATGCCATATTCAGAAGTTTGCAGATGACACAGCCATCATGGGGTGTATCTGGGATGATCAGGAAGAGGAGTACAGAAGTCTGGTGAGGAACTTTGTCGCATGGAGTCACACAAACCACCTGCAACTCAACACCTCAAAGACCAAGGAACTGGTTGTGGACTTCGGGAGGTCCAGAGAAGGTCCACTGCCGGTTCAGATAGAGGGGGAGGAGGTGGTCAACAAGTACAAGTACCTCGGGCTGTGGGTGGACAATAAACTGGACTGGTCATGCAACACAGAGCACCTGTATAAAAAAGCCCAAAGCCGACTGTACTTCCTCAGGAGGCTGAGGTCTTTTAACATCTGCAGGAAGCTCCTGAGGATGTTTTACCAGTCGGTGGTTGCTGGAGTACTTTTCTATGCTGTGGTGTGCTGGGGGAGCAGCACAGCAAAGAAGGACTCATCCAGGCTGGAGAAACTGATCAGGAAGGCTGGCTCTGTGGTCGGCATGAAGCTGGACACTCTGGTGACAGTGGCAGAGAAAAGGACACTAAAAAAACTGCTGGACATTATGAACAATGCTGGGCATCCTCTGCACACAGTCATTAACAACCAGAAGAGTCTGTTCAGTGACAGGTTGCTTCTCCCCAAGACAAGAACTAACAGACTTAAAAACTCCTTTGTCCCACACGCCATCAGACTGTTTAACTCCTCTCTGGAGGGGAGAGGGAGGGGAAACAGGAGGACAAAGGAGGGGGGAACAACTAAGCTGTAGTGCCTCTTCACCTCACTGTGCAATACTTTTGTGCAATACTTTTGTTAATAGTCAATGGTGCAATAGACCTCAATACTTGAAATGTGCAATTCACTTGTATTTTTATTTTTTATTCCTATTTATTCTATTTATCCCCTTTGTATATTTTATTTTTATTTGTCTCTGTATTTATATGTGTGTGTGTGTGTGTGTGTGTATGTATGTATGTATGTATGTATGTATGTATATGTATATATATATGTGTGTATATATATATATATATATATATATATGTATGTATGTATGTATATATGTATATATGTATGTATATATATATATATGTATGTATATATATATATGTATGTATATATAACATTCTGTAACTGTAACTTCTGTCGGTGCTGTGCTTTTGGAAACCGAATTTCCCAGAGGAACCCACCCGAGGGATTAATAAAGTTTTATCTTATCTTATCTTATCTCTTCACTCCCTGCTCTCACACACGAACTCCAGACCTGCATTAACCTCTTTCCTCTGAACCCCCCACCCCCCAAACATATGAACTCTGACCCAACACTATTACTTTTTCACTGTCCGCCCCACCCCCACTTGCACACAAACTTGTCCACAATCACTATGATTGTGTTGGACACTGCTGTTTAAATAACTGTATAGTATAGGCGATTGTGGCTCAAGAGTTGGGAGTTTGCCTTGTAATCGGAAGGTTGCCGGTTCGAGCCCCGGCTTGGACAGTCTCGGTCGTTGTGTCCTTGGGCAAGAGACTTCACCCGTTGCCTACTGGTGGTGGTCAGAGGGCCCGGTGGCGCCAGTGTCCGGCAGCCTCGCCTCTGTCAGTGCGCCCCAGGGTGGCTGTGACTACAATGTAGCTGCCATCACCTGTGTGTGAATGGGTGGATGACTGGATATGTAAAGCGCTTTGGGGTCCTTAGGGACTAGTAAAGCGCTATATAAATACAGGCCATTTACCATATTGTGTTGTGCATAAAACTTTTATTTTATTTTTATCCTTTTATCTTTATATTGTTTTAGTGTACACTGGGGGCCATGGGAGGATTGCAATTTCAAATTCTTGTGTATGACTGTACGTATATGGTCCTTGACAATAAAGCTGACTTTGACTTTGATATAAATCACACTTCTGTGTTTAACAATTACAACACTTGATGCTGTTTTTCTGATTCAGGATTATGTGTGTGATGAGTTGGTCACACAGTTCTTATCTTTCTGCTTCACACACACACAAAACTGCCGAGGTTGAAGCTTCAGTCTCTTTCTACCCCAGGTCTCACCACATTTCCAAAATGTAAACTCTGAGTCTCATAAGAAATGTGGTTCAAAAAGATGTGCTGATCTATGAATGCATCCTTACTGAAAGCTAAAGATGTCCAGCAGACAGAAACAGCAGCTGAATGAACAGTTATCATGAGCGAGTGTACAAACACGATCACAGGAAATAACAGAAATAAACTGGAGTTTCCATTTATACCTGTAGTATTTTTTCAGCTCCATGTCATCTTCCAATATGTCAAAATATGATTTCATTGTATCTTAAACAAATACAAACTTCTTTCTTCCCCTCAGAGAGCCAACAGTTTACTATCAGAACTGAGGCTGATCATTAACAGGGAGCAGCAGGTAACAAGGTCATCAGCAGTGGAGGAAAGTATGGAAGTAATACTCAGCTTCATATTTGAAGATACTCGAGTATCTTAGCTGCAGGTCTGGAACAATGGTTTTATTTCCTTTCCCATTAAGCATCTCACACAGCCCCTCATCTGTGACCCTTAGCAAACCCACTGGATATCTACCTGCACATAAAGGAGATCAGATCAGTTCCATCTAGACCAGCTGTAACAGGAAAATGCTGCTTACACTTTGATGCATCACTTTCAGTTTGTCATATAAGACAATATATCAGATTGAGGCATTATTTTCCTGCAGTGAGTAAATCTACTTTGTACTTTACTCTTTTCTTTTAGGTAAAGGCTCTAAACAGTACTTGTACACTGTGGAAATCCCATAAGAACGTCTCCTGAACTCTGAAAAATAACAAAACAAAGACTAAAAGGAGGTCATGGGTGCTGATGATGATGATGATGATGAGGAGGAGTGACTTATGTCCTAGAATACAACAGAACAGTGTCTCTACAAACTTTTGAAAACATGACAGTCTTGCATTAGTTTGTATTGTTATGATTTCAAAAAACGAGGGAAAAATCTCCTTGAAATGCACAATTCCTTTTAGTTATTTCTTAGTGTGTGACGTATTTTATTGGCTTTATGATTGGTGCAAACAGTTTCCTGATTCATAATGGAAATAGATTTTAGACACAGGAGGAACACGCAGTGATCAGCAGGAGCAGCTTGGAGTCCAGTCTTCTTCACACTGAGGAGGGACATATATGCAGGAACAGTTGTCATAACTGTTACAACCACCAGATGGCGAAAGAGTCCCACTGCAACTTTAAGCCATGAAGGATGTGTCTTGTGATAAATCTGCTTTATGTGAGTCTTTTTCAGAGAGTAACAGTAATATGTCTGATTATATGTCTTTAATCAGTAAAGTCTCGCTTTGCTAGAAATAAATAAATAAATAATAAAATTGTAAACATGCAGCTGTATGTTAGAAGTCAAAGGGTCCTTAAGTCTTCTGTAAATTGACGGGGATCAAATGAAGGACACAAGTATCTGTTCTTACTCTAATAAATGCTGCTTTAATATCCAACAGACTATTTTCCTTCCTCATCAGCAGTAAACAGCTCGACTGCGTCTGTGCATTTGTGTCCTCCATACTTGTTTCCACAGACATCTCAGGCTTGATGCCACGATGCAGTGTAGAAACCTGACAACCCTCTGACTCATGTTCAAATGTTCAAGGACATTTCTCAGGATCATGTATGACCCCTTTTTGACATTTGGACTTTCATTAATAATATTTGTGTTTCTGAGTCATTTTTGTGGAGACTTCTGTCCAACGTAGTGTCCAAATGAAGCCTGAAGCTTTTCTTCACCCTCTTGTCAGATGGTCAGCAACAAAACTCTGTTCCAACCAATGTCTGATAAGAGATGAGACACAGCAGCTGAGCAAATGATCATTTTATGCTGAAGACATCCTCAGACAGAATTAAATACATACATAAACACAGCCTGGTGCCAATAACACAGCTAATGACACTGCTGTATCACTGGCTTTACTGATTAAAGACCATATCTGAAGGAAATCTTTGAACACAACAGAAAGTGACCTTGTAAACCTGCGACACTGATGCTGCATTCAAGGACCATTAAAAACATTTGAAAGGACTTAAGAACATGAAGAAAATGTGACTTGTTTCTCTGTAATGAAGCTGTTTTAGTGAAGAAAGTTGAAAGGTCACAGAGCGACTGCTGAATCTTCTGCTCTAAACATGAACTCTGAACTTTGTGATGCTTCAGGAGGAAAACTGCTTCAGTTATTCTCTCAGATTAGTTTCATATTTTCTGCATCAGATTTGAGTGAGATCCTGGAATGAAGACAGAAGAAAAGACTTTGTTCAAAGTTTGATTTATAGTCAAACCTTCCAGTTTATTCACACAATAAAACATCAACACAATATATGAATTCATTCATTAAAATCACAGTTTTTCCTCATTTGTTTGATGATTTTGACAAAAACCAAACACAAACACACACACATGGTCTGCCATACTCATGAAGAGAAATGTCAACATTTTTCAATACAAATATTCCAGAAAGATTTAGAGGATAGAGAAGTTTACATTTTCATGTGGAGAAATATTTTAGTAAATGAAAATGATGATGAGCAGTGATAGCCTCCATAAACAGTCACAGGAAAGATCTCCTTTAAAAACTCAGAAATATCAAGAGAACAACTAGAAGATGTGGAGGTACCACCCATAATGTTTGACTGACAGCTGATCTCTGTGCAGAAATGATGGAGAGAAACTAAAATGAAACTAAAACACAGATTTAAACCCACAATATGAAAGACTTCAGTCTATTTGAGCTTAATCAACTCAGCTGTGGCTCCACAATAATCATCATAATGGTAGTAAACCATCAGTCCAGCATAGTGAAGCCAAAGTCCAACATAGAGCGGCTGAGTGAATGTGGTCTGGACTCTGTGGAGGAGAGTCATGGTTTCAGAGACGCTGTAGAAGGACAAAATACCTGCTCTGTGATCCAGGTACACTCCTACTCTGGAGGAACGAGGACCTGAGACAGGAGTTTGGATGTTGTTGTACCAAAATGTAAAACTGTTGTTGTTACAATCTAATGACCAAGATTTGTCATTATGTCCAAACAAACATTCATTACCACATCCTTCTCTGCTGATATTCTTGTATGCGACTGCTACATAAACTCCTCTCCCTCTCCACTCCACCTCCCAGTAACAACGTCCAGTCAGACTCTCTCTACTCAGGACCTGCCGCCATCCAGTGAATCTGTCTGGATGATCAGAATAAGACTGTTGTTGATTCACTGCTTGCGCTTTTCTGTTCCCCTCTGATAATAACAGCAGTTTGTTTGCTGTGTTTGGATCCAGTGTGATTTCACATGAATATTTTAAGAATCCAGCTCTGGTCTTTGGCTGTGGTTGTGGCAGTAAAACATCCACTTCAGTGACTGTCAGTGAGATGTTTGTCCATTCCTCTCTCAGAATGTCCTGTAGTTTATCTCTGACCTCTGACACAGCTGCTGTCACATCCTCAAAGTAGCTCAGAGGACGGATATTGATGCTGGATGAGTCTGTAGACTCACTGAGTGCTGACAGTGAGGGGTAGTTGTGTAGAAACTGGATGTGATCCTCTGTGTGTGAGAGCTGCTTCAGCTCAGCATCTTTCCTCTTCAGCTCAGTGATCTCCTGCTCCAGCTTCTCCTGAAGCTCTTTGACTCGACTCACTTCAGTTTCCTGCTGGGATCTGATCTGCTGCTTCACATCAGAGCTTCTTTTCTGGATGAGATGGATCAGCTCAGTGAAGATCTTCTCACTGTGCTCCACTGTTTGATCAGCAGACTGATTGATGGCCTCCACCTCCTGTTGAAGCAGCTTCACATCTTTCTCTCTGTCCTGGATTCTCTGCTGGATGTTTTGTCGACTCACCTCCAGCTCTCTCTGCCTCTCAGTCCTTTCTGCTGCAGCTGAGACTGTGATGTGGCCTTTATGTTCATCCACAGAGCAGAGATAACAGATACTCTGCTGATCAGTACGGCAGAACATCTTCATCACCTCATCATGACGAGAGCAGATGTTCTCCTGGAGCTTCTTGGAGGGCTCCACCAGCTTGTGTTTCTTGAATGTAGGTGAATCATAATGAGGCTGAAGGTGTTTCTCACAGTAAGATGCCAGACAGAATAAACAGGACTTGAATGCTTTCATTTTTCTTCCAGTGCAGACATCACAGGCCACATCTTCAGGTCCAGCATAGCAGTGATCAGCAGGAGCAGCTTGGAGTCCAGTCTTCTTCAGCTCCTCCACTAAATCTGCTAACATGGTGTTTTTCTCCAGGACAGGCCTCGCTGTGAAAGTCCTCCGGCACTGAGGGCAGCTGTAGATTTTCTTCTTTTCCTCTTCATCCCAGAAGCTTTTAATACAGTTCATGCAGTAGCTGTGTCCACAGGGAATAGTCACTGGATCCTTCAGTAGATCCAAACAGACTGAACAGCAGAATTTTGTTTGATCCATTTGATTCATGTGCTGTGCCGTTTCACCGTCTCTCAGTGACTGTCAGACAGTTTCACTTCCTCTGAACAGAAACAACCTCTGTGCTCTGAAGGGAAACAGATCTCTGCTCTTGTTCACCTCCTACAGGAAATGAGGCTCACCAGCAACTGCATTTACACCATGTTGTTTAGACCCATCCTGATACAGACACATCTGTGAAGGGAGGCAACAACAAGTCATAAATGCTTATTTCATCAGTGCCAGGGTTTGTTATGTTTGATTTACAATATGCAGTTAAAACTGTGACCTAGCTAACCTTGTTAACTAGTAACTTAGCCTATATGAAATGCCTTGTGGCGATGATTTAAGTAAGGTAAAACTTTATTGGGCGATAGAACGATAACGATATGTATCGCGATATAACTTTTTCTCGATAGAAAAATTAAACTATCGCGATAGACCTCGCCGCTCTTGTCCTCTTAAAAAAAAAAAAAAAAAGAAAAAAGAAAAAAAAAAAAAAGAACAGCCAATCCAAATTAAGTAGTGCAGAGCCGAACCAATCACAGCCGCAGTGTCACGTGACTTGTTACGTACAGCACAAGTGCCAAGCCGCACATGTGTATTTGTTTGGCAAGCAGCCAGCCACCGTACCGCCCGGGTAATGGAGGAAATGAGTGTGCCGACTAGAAAAATCAACCGAGCGTGACCAAAGGTTACCGAAGAGAAAACAGATGATGGTTCCAATGCCGGAGAGATTGTCGAACGGAAGAGCCATAGAAGTTCCGTAGTGTGAAGGTATTTCGGCTATTTCAAGTCTGACAAAAAACAGTAGCGTGCACTGTAAATTGTGCCAAAAGCAAGTCTGGAAATACAATAAACTGGTGCATGCGCTACGTCCACACGTACCCGGGTATTTTTGAAAACGCAGATTTTTCTATGCGTTTTCACCTTTCGTCCACACGTAAACGGCGTTTTTGGTCACTGAAAACGAAGACTTTTGAAAACTCCGTTTTTGCATTTAGGTGTGGACTAGAAAAACGGAGAAAACGCAGCGTCAAAGGATTTTTTGACGTCACACTGCGCGCCACGTTATTGTGTCGGTGAAATGAATTTCTACAATACTGTTACTGTTAATTCTAATTTCTGCAGTGTTTAAATGCTTACATATACACACAGTTACTGTCCCTCCACACATACGACTGTTCTGCTTCTATGCCCCAGCTTTGTTTACTTTTTCCCACCGAGGCTTCTAGACTTCTGATTGGCCAACATTTCTGCACGGTTAGGAATCTAGCTCCACCTGCTGCTTTGGCATGTTCATAGCAGCGTTTTCCTTCATTTCTCCCTTTATGTGTGGACAGGATTATTTTTAAAACGAAAACGGAAAATCTCAGTTTTCAAAAATACCCGTGTACGTGTGGACGTAGCCTCAGTCTCTGACTGGAAGCGCTAATTCGTCATTCGGCTTTTGTCAGACTAAAGTAACTGTTAAAACTGTTTGAAAAGCTAAGCTATACAACAAGGAGAGATTGAGAATTTCCTTTTAGTTCTCAGTTTATTTGATATTGACAAAAGTTAGTCAGTTTTGTCTGTTCTTCTGTAAAACAAACTAAGATTTATTTTTAGAATTAATATTTTGTTTCTAAGTGGAATTGACAATTTAGTAGTCCGTTTCGTTTGTTCTATTTTGAAACTTAAACGCTTTAGCGGCTGCCTTTTGTGTAGTTTAAGTCTCATGTTCCTTAAGTACATCTACCCTGTTGAACTTATTATGGGAAATAAATATTTAAATAAAAACAAGCTGCTGATTATTTCACATTTTACTTGTGAGCAACGGCACATTTAAATCTTACAAATATAGTTATTTGGCTTATATCGTGATAGATATCGTTATCGCCTGAAATGAAAACATATCGTGATATGAAAAAATCTTATATCGCCCAGCTCTACTTTATTGGTATAGTACCTTTTGAGATAATAAAGCACTCCATGATAACGCTGGTTACACCCTTGTGCACAGGTGTCAAAACTCCAGTCCTTGAGGTCCTGAAACTTTTACATGTGTCGCTGCTCCAACACACCTCAATAAAATTAGATCAATTAGCAAGAGCCCTGACTGCATACTGAGGTGGCAATTCAGCCATTAGATTCATGTTATAGCAGCTCATGAATGAACGTGGCACAATATAAGCATTTTTATTGTTGAAGTACATTTTTTTCCAAACACTTTCATTTATTTAAAACTAGAAAATGCATTTTCTGAAGAAACTGCAGTGTGAATGCTGATAACTGAACGTTTTGAGTTGAAATAATTGCTGAATGTTAAGTTAAAAATGTTGAGGTTTAGGGGTTCCCACCTCAGCATGTAGTCAAGACTCTTGCTAATGACCTACTCATTTTATTCAGGTGTGTCGCGGCAGGGACACATGTAAAAGTTTCAGGACTTTGACACCCCTGCCCTTGTGGATTAAACAGGATGAATTTGTTACACTCTTAACTCATCTAAACAAGGCATTTTGTAGAGGGTACAGCAGCCATGGCAGTTTTTCTTGAAACAACTAATCTCACGTGTTGACTTTTTCTCAAAATAAGCATGGGAACAACTGTCTACAATAAATCAAACATATGTTTTACTCATTATGTAAGAATTGTTATACAAATGACCAGTGCCAAGTAGGGCTGCCACAAATGATGATTTTGATCGTCGACTAGTCACCGATTATTTTTGCGATTAGTTGACTGATCAGATCATGCATCCATTGGACGCACAGCTTACTGCACTAGCATGACCCATCCTCCAAATCCGGGGAAAAGGACGACGCATTTGTCGGAGTCTTCGAAATGGACAGCCTTCGTCGCGTCGCTGTAACGCAATCGGCCTACAAATGCGGCCTCAGAAGGATGCCGCCCCTGAATTTGGACAGAGCTACGATGCCGGAGACTGCTTCTTCTTCTTTTGCCTTTAACGGCAGCTGGCATCCTTGAACATGCATTGCTGCCATCTTCTGTTTCAGTCCGTTATTACACTCTTAAATCCTACTGCTTATTCCTGTCTTTCAGGATCTTACAAAGCTTCAAACGACGCGTCGACTATTAAATTAGTGGTTTACGATTTTGATAAACGACGTAATAATGACTAGTCGACTAATCTTGGCAGCCCTAATGCCAAGTGTACTGTGGTGTAAAAAAGTCATTAACTGCATGCTTGCTTCACCTACTTAGCTTTAGTATAATTTCCTAACTGTACATCCAAAGCTTTGCTCACTGCAGCTGTATTGCGCAGTTATGTTACACCCCTGAAAGCAGAGGGGAAATTACGAGTGATTTTCAAGTGATTCTCTCATGCAGTAGTTTAATGCAATGAAAAATGAACATAAGTAATTCACATTGCGTACTGCTCAATGTCACACAGTGGAAGAAAGAGCTAATTAATAACCCAAAAATAACAATTGAGTGCTTACTATTTGTATCTGAACATGTTTCCGTACAAAATAATAACAATAGAAACGTTTATAGCTTCTGCCGTTAGCTTAATGGCCATTGTGCAACTGAGGCTCAAAACCGCGGTCTACCCACTAAAAATCTATAATAAAATGTTTCTGAAGCTCACAAAATAACGAAAGACTACCTATAAAATATCTCAACAACGTACAGAGTATAAAATATCCTGTTTTGATCACCATTACCTTAAAACACGGAGGAAAGAATGACGAGGGTGATTTTGAGATGCTTCTCTTCTGCAGTAGTTTTGTAATGAGGAGAGAGCGCGCGAAAGCCCCCTGGTAGAGAAAGAAGCCATTACCAATCGATCCCAGAAAAGACTTACTAGCCGATTACTGATGTACAGATCGCAGTTCTCTTGAATCAAATGACAACCATTAATGCAACATGAAAAATAACCAATTTAAAACAATTTCGCAGTGTATTTACATTGTTTTCAGGCTTAAGAATTTGTATTAACTGAGTGCCTTTTTTTTTTACTGTCAACTCTTTTAGTACAAAATCAACTTATGAATAACACCTGTATGGAGTCTTTTGGTACTGCTAAGGGGCTATAAGGGTAGTTTTCCACCCTGTCACAGTTACAGCAGCACTTTGTATCATCCACAGTCCTGAAAATTTTGGTGCATTGTTGTATTGTTTGGTTATATTTTTAAAAAAATTGAAAACGAAAAAACTTTTTGTTATTCGTGAATGTATTTTACTGTATTTATTACCAGTGCAAATAATTCAATTATTCATAATGGGCACTCCAGTTTACAAAAAACTTGAAGGAATTTAAAATTTAACAAATTATAGATAAAAAGATCAAAACTAGCCATTTAAATCCTGCCTCAGTTTTTGTAGCAAATCTTAAAAAGAATATTCAACATAAAAATGTAAACACATCTGCATAAATTTTCCTATAGCAGAACATCTTTATCACCTCATCATAACCGGACTTGAAGGCTTTCATTTTTCTCCCAGTGCAGACATCACAGGCCACATCTTCAGGTCCAGCTTGGAGTCCAGTCTTCTTCAGCTCCTCCACTAAATCTGCTTACATGGTGTTTTCCATCAGGACATGTCTCGATGTGAAAGTCTGTCTGCACTGAGGGCAGCTATAGATTTTCTTCTCTTCATCCCAGAAGGGTTTTAATACAGTTCATGCAGTAGCTGTGTCCACAGGGAATAGTCACCGGATCCTTCAGTAGATCCAAACAGATCAAAATAGAATCTTATTTCGTCCATCTGATTTCCTTGCTGCACTATTTCACTTGTTTTCAGTGACTTTTGAACAAATAGCTGAGAGTACATTTTAATGTGCAGCCTCAGAAGGCGAACTCATGTTACATATGAAACAGGACATAAATAGGCATTATATCTGAAACAAATTAAAACAATGCTTTGAACACACTTCAGATCTGAAAAGGGAAAAAAAACACATGCTGGATATCTGAGCTGATATGAACTGAGTACTATGTTAGGAACCAAAGGATTTCACATTGTATGATGGAAGTGAAAACTGAATTGAACTGAATCTCCACCCAGGTCTCAAAAACATAATGTCTGGTGAGGTTTTTCAGGGGGGGTTATGATTAAAATGCAACACCGCAACCTAGGGGAATTTCACCGCTATGAAATATAAAGATTGTAGTTTCAAACAAGCCAAACAAATGATAACGCAGGCTCGAATACACTACTGATGCAGACTGGTTTCAATATCAAAATACTTTTATTCAATATATTTGTTAAAAACAAACAAACAAATACAAATAAAACAGAAGTTAAAACAAGTGCGGCATGAATCAGTATAAAGGTTGACTGTGAAGTAAAACAACCAAATATTGAGCTGGACTTACCAGTAGCTGAGGACCATGGGGAGAAAAAAAGGCACACGTACAAACCAACCACCTATATACACAAGGTGGTGTAAAACAAAAGGAATGTGGAAAACAACCCACTGGCATGAAGGCCCCACGGCTACTAGCTTATCCTACTTTTAAACCTGTAATAGGACACTTACCACCAGGCTCATTGCTCACAGTCATACAAGAAGAACTACTAAAATCTACTCCAAGCATTTTAAAACATCACACATGCTTTTAAAACAAAGAAAATAAAAAATACACAAGTCAAATAGTAATTTACACTCCACAGGTGAATGATGGTTGTTATAACTGATCCTAGCACAAACACACTTTGTGCTAGAACACAATGCAGCATGGGGCCATCTGTGGCGACTGGAGCAAGTCAAACAGACAAATAGCAGATGTAAGCAGACACCAGCAAGACACACGTGAAGAGATCCTTCGAACCCAACGACGTAGGCAAAACAGAAATATAAGAATCAGAATTGTGTTTATTGGCCATGTATATGTGCGGTAGATGGTGACTCACAAGCACAGCAATGTAAATCACACACACACACACACACACACACACACACACACACACACACACACACACACACACACACACACACACACACCAAATTAAGGATTGTACATTAACATATGTTATTGTGGAAACTGCTATCGGGACCATACTGAATTTAACCAGATAAATATTTGATATAGTGAGAGAAAGAGAGTAAATGACAAACAGCCATTATAATTCATCATACACTGAGAGTAGCAGACAAATCAATAAAACACCTCTTCCAATTAATCTAATAATTCATTCAGCGTCCATCTGTTTGTTTTTTATGAGCTTTGTTTGATTTGATAAGTATCTGAGGCTGAGACCACAGGACTGTAAAATCGAATAAATATTATGCTGAACAGTCCAAAAGATTCAATAATCTTTTAATCTTTTGGAAATTTTCCCAATTTCTACTAATGAATGTTACCTTGTTTCAGGATACATAATACCTGCCGTTATCTAAAGACACATCTGCTTACCTGTATCGTTTGCTTGTTTCTCCTTTTCTGTTTTTTTCTAAACCAAGGACCTGATGGCTTTGACCTTTTCTTGTCCATTTTTGTCCATCAGGAATTTTTCACTCCAGCATCAACACCTAATAGACCTACACCTTGTGGCCCCTAGAGACAAAGCAGCACGTACAAACTCCAAAACACGTACAAAACACAACGGAAGTGCTCCAGGATGCTAGGGGCAATGTTGAGCTTTGTACGTGATTTGTCTCTAGGGGCCACCGTCTATATTTATATGTAAACATATATAAATAAAACCACAATCTTTTTTACATTAGTAATTCCTTTTGTGCATAATTTCATATTTTTGTTGATAAGAAATTAATTAAAGCAACAAAACAACCTGAAGAGCCGGTTAGGAGCCAAAAGAGCCGGTTCTCTAAAAACAGCTGGAATTTCCATCACTAGCCCTGTGGTGGTATAACGTGGTGTGGAGGTGTGTATGCAGCAGCACCGAGGTCCTCAGCTGATTTTAATTTCAAATATGTGTCTTGGGCGTAACTTTGTTTATGGCAGCCTGTGTGATTCATGCTGTATTCACCTTGCACGCTAAGGTGCTGGCCAATTAAATCATCAGGAAGGCCGATGAACACCCGCCAGGCAGCATAAAGTTTGATTAAAATCTGCTGCAGAACATAACTGTGAATTCTGACAGCCAATTTCAAATGTTAGTGTTTCAGTCACTAAAGACTGGCAGTAAATGGAAATGTCAAATGATTCATTACAAGGAGCTGCCAACTTTAGAGGTTAATCGTGACAAATCTTTTCCTTCACTCAGGTTAGCTAGTAGATTGCGGCTCAAGCAGTGAACACATGTTATCTCTATTCGGACTTTCCCAAGTGTTCTTTATTTTTTGCTCTTGCTGTTTTCTTTTATTAAGCAGCTTTAATCTTGTCCCAGCTGTGGTTCAGGTGGTACAATTGGTACCAGTCACAGGGTCAGTGGATTGGTCCACAGTTTCCTCCAGCCCACATGCCAAAGTATCCTTGGACAAGACACTGAACCCCAAGTCCATCAGCGTGTGTGAATGTTGGCTAAAGCCCTCAGGCACAGATAGAAGTGCTGCATGAATGTGTGTGACTGGGTACATGAGACATGTAGCAGAAAGTGCTGTGAGTAGACAGGACCTATGCAAGTACGACATCATTTACAAACAACCAACACTTTTCATTTTCACTTTTTTCACTTTCATTGTGTTTTTATTTTGCCAGGGTGCATGCCTTAATTTCTCTCATCCAGTGTTATGTTGAATTATTCATCATTCAGTCTTACGTGGAGTTCAGGTCCAGAGATCATAATTGAGGCCAAACGCCACTTTTAAGATATAGGGTATAAAACTTTATTTTTAAATAAAAAGGGCAGTGATGCTAAACCAGCCTTTAGTTATGCTGCTATCTCCTTAAATCTAGTGTTGCTAGCTATTTCCCAGGCTAACTGCTGCTCAGTTCCCCAAAACAAACAACCACTGAAAAGTTAAAAATGTGCTCTGATGAAATGATCAGTTTGGCTGGACTCTCTGCTGTTGCAATAAAGTAATAATGTCTTAACATCCATCCATCCAGGGTTTCTGGAGATGAGAGGATTTAGAGGTTAGCAGTGAAATAGCTCGATAAAGGAGAATCCATGTTCTAGTATTTCTGAAACAAACAAACAAAAACATGGAAAACCATCCAAACTTTGTATGAAATGTAAGGAAAGTTGTGTCTGGTCATTTATTTGTTTGTTGTAAAAATGCTTCTTGGCAACAAATCTTATGTCAGTTTACCTAATATGACATATGTAGTAGCAAATAATAAATAAATAATAACCTGTGGTATGCTTACACTTGATCTACATGCAACTATACAAACATGTCAGGATTATTATATTGACTGCTTGATCTACTGCAGTGACAACACTGAGGCCTCAAACCTGTCACGATCCTGGATCATTGACGCAGCGTTTTCAGTTTTCTTGTGTTTTGATGTCATTTTGTATTATGTTTCATGTTTAAGTCGTCTTTGGTTAAGTTGATTCTCTAGTGCCGAGGTTGTCCCTGTTTAGATTTGTATTAGTTAGTATTTCCCCCCTTGTGTCTTTGGGGGTGACTTTCCCCTGCAGGCTCATCTTCTCCAGAATTGTCCTGATCACACACAACAAATAAGAGACGAGAAAAAATTGTACAACCACCAGATGGCGAAAGAGTCCCACTGCAACTTTAAGCCATGAAGGATGTGTCTTGATGTTTGCTTGTGATAAATCGGCTTTATGTGAGTCTTTTTCAGAAAGTAACAGTAACACAAATGTAAAAGGAGCCAGTTTTTATTTCTTCATTTTTAGATGTATTCACTCAGGATCAGTTTGAAACCATTGGTTGAGACAGTATGTAGTTTAAATTTAAATATTCACCTGAAAGCTCTGAATTATTCACCTGAATAAAATAAATATGAACTCTTTAGAATACTGGCTTCTGTTTGTTTGAAAAAAAAGCTTTTGAGCTTCAGATAAGATCAAAGATAAGGCAACCGCTGCATCACAAACACAGACATTAGAATAAATAATTAAAATGTATTATTTATTAATTAAAAATATTTAAAAAACAAAAAGAACAAAAGCTAAACCTGCAAAATTCAAGCACCCAGAAATTTCCCTCTGTACTGTGATGTATTATATATATGAAGAAGTGCGGTTATTGTTCATCAGCTTTGAACTGATGTTCATTATATGTCTTTAATCAGTAAAGTCTCGCTTTGCTAGAAATAAATAAATAAATAATAAAATTGTAAACATGCAGCTGTATGTTAGAAGTCAAAGGGTCCTTAAGTCTTCTGTAAATTGACGGGGATCAAATGAAGGACACAAGTATCTGTTCGTACTCTAATAAATGCTGCTTTAATATCCAACAGACTATTTTCCTTCCTCATCAGCAGTAAACAGCTCGACTGCGTCTGTGCATTTGTGTCCTCCATACTTGTTTCCACAGACATCTCAGGCTTGATGCCACGATGCAGTGTAGAAACCTGACAACCCTCTGACTCATGTTCAAATGTTCAAGGACATTTCTCAGGATCATGTATGACCCCTTTTTGACATTTGGACTTTCATTAATAATATTTGTGTTTCTGAGTCATTTTTGTGGAGACTTCTGTCCAACGTAGTGTCCAAATGAAGCCTGAAGCTTTTCTTCACCCTCTTGTCAGATGGTCAGCAACAAAACTCTGTTCCAACCAATGTCTGATAAGAGATGAGACACAGCAGCTGAGCAAATGATCATTTCATGCTGAAGACATCCTCAGACAAAATTAAATACATACATAAACACAGCCTGGTGCCAATAACACAGCTAATGACACTGCTGTATCACTGGCTTTACTGATTAAAGACCATATCTGAAGGAAATCTTTGAACACAACAGAAAGTGACCTTTTAAACCTGCGACACTGATGCTGCATTCAAGGACGATTAAAAACATCTGAAAGGACTTAAGAACATCAAGAAAATGTGACTTGTTTCTCTGTAATGAAGCTGTTTTAGTGAAGAAAGTTGAAAGGTCACAGAGCGACTGCTGAATCTTCTGCTCTAAACATGAACTCTGAACTTTGTGATGCTTCAGGAGGAAAACTGCTTCAGTTATTCTCTCAGATTAGTTTCATATTTTCTGCATCAGATTTGAGTGAGATCCTGGAATGAAGACAGAAGAAAAGACTTTGTTCAAAGTTTGATTTATAGTCAAACCTTCCAGTTTATTCACACAATAAAACATCAACACAATATATGAATTCATTCATTAAAATCACAGTTTTTCCTCATTTGTTTGATGATTTTGACAAAAACAAACACAAACACACACACATGGTCTGCCATACTCATAAAGAGAAATGTCGACATTTTTCAATACAAATATTCCAGAAACATTTAGAGGATAGAGAAGTTTACATTTTCATGTGGAGAAATATTTTAGTAAATCAAAATGATGATGAGCAGTGATAGCCTCCATAAACAGTCACAGGAAAGATCTCCTTTAAAAACTGAGAAACATCAAGAGAACAACTAGAAGATGTGGAGGTACCACCCATAATGTTTGACTGACAGCTGATCTCTGTGCAGAAATGATGGAGAGAAACTAAAATGAAACTAAAACACAGATTTAAACCCACAATATGAAAGACTTCAGTCTATTTGAGCTTAATCAACTCAGCAGTGGCTCCATAATAATAAGGCGACAGTCCAGCATAGAGCGGCTGAGTGAATGTGGTCTGGACTCTGTGGAGGAGAGTCATGGTTTCAGAGACACTGTAGAAGGACAAAATACCTGCTCTGTGATCCAGGTACACTCCTACTCTGGAGGACTGAGGACCTGAGACAGGAGTTTGGATGTTGTTGTACCAAAATGTATAACTGTTGTTGTTACAATCTAATGACCAAGATTTGTCATTACATCCAAATTTACATTCATTACCCTCTCCTTTTCTGCTGATATTCTTGTATGCGACTGCTACATCAACTCCTTCCCCTCTCCACTCCACCTCCCAGTAACAACGTCCAGTCAGACTCTCTCTACTCAGGACCTGCCACCATCTAGTGAATCTGTCTGGATGATCAGAATAAGACTGTTGTTGTTTCATTACTGTTGCTTTTCTGTTCCCCTCTGATAATAACAGATGTGTGTTTGCTGTGTTTGGATCCAGTGTGATTTCACATGAATATTTTAAGAATCCAGCTCTGGTCTTTGGCTCTGCTGGTGGATCTGACAGTAAAACATCCACTTCAGTGACTGTCAGTGAGATGTTTGTCCATTCCTCTCTCAGAATGTCCTGTAGTTTATCTCTGACCTCTGACACAGCTGCTGTCACATCCTCAAAGTAGCTCAGAGGACGGATATTGATGCTGGGTGAGTCTGTAGACTCACTGAGTGCTGACAGTGAGGGGTAGTTGTGTAGAAACTGGATGTGATCCTCTGTGTGTGAGAGCTGCTTCAGCTCAGCATCTTTCCTCTTCAGCTCAGTGATCTCCTGCTCCAGCTTCTCCTGAAGCTCTTTGACTCGACTCACTTCAGTTTCCTGCTGGGATCTGATCTGCTGCTTCACATCAGAGCTTCTTTTCTGGATGAGATGGATCAGCTCAGTGAAGATCTTCTCACTGTGCTCCACTGTTTGATCAGCAGACTGATTGATGGCCTCCACCTCCTGTTGAAGCAGCTTCACATCTTTCTCTCTGTCCTGGATTCTCTGCTGGATGTTTTGTCGACTCACCTCCAGCTCTCTCTGCCTCTCAGTCCTTTCTGCTGCAGCTGAGACTGTGTCGTGGCCTTTATGTTCATCCACAGAGCAGAGATAACAGATACTCTGCTGATCAGTACGGCAGAACATCTTCATCACCTCATCATGACGAGAGCAGATGTTCTCCTGGAGCTTCTTGGAGGGCTCCACCAGCTTGTGTTTCTTGAATGAAGCTGCAACAATATTATGAGTCTGAAGGTGTTTCTCACAGTAAGATGCCAGACAGAATAAACAGGACTTGAAGGCTTTCATTTTTCTTCCAGTGCAGACATCACAGGCCACATCTTCAGGTCCAGCATAGCAGTGATCAGCAGGAGCAGCTTGGAGTCCAATCTTCTTCAGCTCCTCCACTAAATCTGCTAACATGGTGTTTTTCATCAGGACAGGCCTCGCTGTGAAAGTCTGTCTGCACTGAGGGCAGCTGTAGATTTTCTTCTCTTCCTCTTCATCCCAGAAGCTTTTAATACAGTTCATGCAGTAGCTATGTCCGCAGGGAATAGTCACCGGATCCTTCAGTAGATCCAAACAGACTGAACAGCAGAATTTTGTTTGATCCATTTGATTCATGTGCTGTGCCGTTTCACCGTCTCTCAGTGACTGTCAGACAGTTTCACTTCCTCTGAACAGAAACAACCTCTGTGCTCTGAAGGGAAACAGATCTCTGCTCTTGTTCACCTCCTACAGGAAATGAGGCTCACCAGCAACTGCATTTACACCATGTTGTTTAGACCCATCCTGATACAGACACATCTGTGAAGGGAGGCACTAAAGAAATATTCTTACAGAGCGACCAAGAGCCAATCACATGATGCAGGGTGTGGTATGTTTGGTTACAGCATGCAGTAACAAGTCTGACCCAGTTAAACTTTAACAATTCATTTCTTCATGGTGCAAATATATAGTAGACTCAGGAGTTTAACTCAGTTTTCTTGGCCTTTGTTTATCGTTTCATTTAAAATCTTAATGGGTAAAGATCATCATAATTACATATGAAATTATATGTACAAATTATATGTTCCATTACACTATTAACAGCACAGATTATACAGCAAACATCAGATTCATGGATGGAGCCAGAGGCTAAATGACTGTTCAGTCCTCTTTAGGAAACGATCTTCATATGACGACAAACACGACAACAATCAGCTGTCAAACTGTACAAGAAGTTCACAGTAATGTAAAAGAAGTTATATCACTTTATTTTTAAACGTACGCACTCAGGGTCAGGACTGAAGACACTGATCGAGAAAATACTCTAAATATAAATATTCACCTAAACATTCAAAATTATTCAATTGCATGAAAAGAAATATGAACTCTCTACAATACTGGCTTCTGATTGGTTGAAAAAGCAGGTGCTGAACTTCAGAAGAGCTAAAGCTGCAAAACTGTGTAAACCCAGAGTGGATGCTGCCCTCTGACCTTTCAGAAGTACGATCTTTTTATGAAGACACAGAGGCAGAGTTATTATTCATCACTTTAAAGATGATATTCGTTACATGTTCTTCACTCGTTGTCTAGTAAAGTCCAGAGAATGAGACACATGATTTCAAAACATACAGCTGCATGTTAGAGATCACAGAGTTCTTCAGTCTTATGAGAACTCATGGAGACTAAATGTCAGACACATCAACAGTAAATGTCGTTCCTCCCCCCGTGAGTTTGTGTCCTCCACACTTGTTTACACAAACATCTGAGGTTTGAACAGTGTGCAAAACCACATGTTACAAAGCTGCTGAGCTACTGAATACTGGAATATTTCATTCAATATCACCATCTGACCAAAGGACAAACACAGAGAGGATTAGAGCGCCAAACTTTGTTTCAAACTGTTTCAGATTTTAGAGGCAAAAAGCAGAATTTCTACCTGGACAAAGAAATCAAAGCAGGAGAAAAACCAGCTTTTTACATTTATTCAAAGGCATTATGTGAATGTACTCTGAGCCACAGCCTCCTAAAGTAAATACATTTGATCATCTAAACCAGACAGAGTCATGTTTTCAGCAGTGTCTGTATCCTCCATATAGACCATGCCATGGTCCACCTAGGGTGAGCAGGTGTCTGACTTTATGTGGGACTACACAGCGCTCAGTCCTTGTTTGCCTGTGCCACACACACATTGAGCCAATGTCCAGTTTTTTTATTGACTCTAGTTTCTGTCGATCGGTAGGCCCACAAAAAAACCCTGTACAGGAAGTAGATTTCATCTCTCTGATAAAAGGAGTTCTAATCCCTGATCCTATGAGTCTGACCCAGTAGATAATATTGATATGATCATATTTATGCCTTTGTTGTTTCACAAAGGGTTAAAAACATTCACAGGTTGGACTGTGGTTCTCCTTTTAGCGTCTCTGCTGGAATTTTAACTGTGAACCTCTTAGATCCAAACTTCTGAACTGCTCATCTCACAGAGGACAAAAGGGAAGAACCCCGAATCTCTTCTTCACCTCACTTTTATACCTGCTCACCCTTTCTCCCCCCTTCCCTCACTGGACGTCACATCTTCACACTTGGGCCAATCAGGTTGTTGACATTTGATCATCTGATGTGCACCCACACCTCATCTCTC
The DNA here is from genome assembly GCF_041146795.1 of Maylandia zebra. NCBI lineage: Eukaryota > Metazoa > Chordata > Actinopteri > Cichliformes > Cichlidae > Maylandia > Maylandia zebra. The sequence continues at coordinate 5,788,259 of NC_135184.1, forward strand.
TCTCTCTCTCTGACTTACAAGATTTAACACAAAGTTTAAACTTTAAAATCACTTCATTACATTTTCTTTGTTATTCTTAACACAGAAAATTCACATTCAAAAACTTAACACAGAATAAAACAGAGTAGCCAGTAGTGGGACATGGTTCCAGCAACTCTGATGGTGACGGCCCGTTTGAAGCTGAAGCTCCGGCACGTGTGTCAAAAAATCAACACACTGCTTCAGAAACGCTGTGCTGAGGCTTGGTTTGACTGAACAGAGTCACGTGATCAATGACGTCTGAAGCTTCATTCAGCACGTCACTGCTTCAGTACCTGATTCAAAGATTTATAAGGAATTGAACCATTGGTGGGATTTGTGCTGTGTTTTGGTGATTTTGTGTGAGCGAATCAGTGTGTGACATAATTATAGACATGGAGCCAGGAAGAGAGGACGCTCTGCCTGTTCCTCAATAAAAACCAGTTCATCAGCATTTCTGCTCCCAGGTCTAAAATGTACATAAGAAATATGATGTACACATAATTATAATGATATAACTTATAGTATATTATATATAAACGTACCAGTCTGCTGGTTAATTACATAATCAGGTGGAGGCAGTGACCTCACAACCTCCTATAAGCTTTAAGTTAAGGTTACTTTATTTATACCCACAGGTAAATTTGCTTTACAGAACAATGATAGCATTTGGCCTCCCTTCACAAACACACACACCTAATGAAACCTGACAAAACACATATTTTAATTAAACAAAGTGAATCAAATCAAAAACAATTCTTATTGAGTTCAGTGACATCAGCAGGGACAAAGCTGTTTTTATAATGCTTTGTCCTGCATCTTGGAACTAGAAACCTCCGTCCTGAAGAAAGAAGCTAAATCCACCCCGTAGAGGATGGGAACCATTTTTAAGGATTGATTAAGCATCTGTGGTACCTGTTTAGAGTACAGGGAGTCTAAACAGGCCTGTGACTCATCTATCAGACGACTGGACCATCTCACTCACTAATTCAGTCAATTTTTCTCTGTGACAGAGGTCTGACTGAACCATGGCACCAAACAAAAAGATAAAACAGACTCAATAAAAGAACAAGAAAACAAAGTTCAAATCTTTCGCTCAATGTGGAAATGAGCAAGTTTCCTGAGGCAGTAAAGGCACTGGTGACCCTTTTTACAGACCGATTTGCAATAAAAGTTCAGTTTTTCATTGATTATGGTCCCAAGATATTTATATGATTGCACTTGCTCTATTTTCTGACCTTTAATTAAAGTGACTCTGTGCCCATTTAGTTGTTTCCTAAAATCAATAACCATATCTTTTGTTTTAGATATGTTCAATTGGAGATAAGACTCCTCCCACCACTGAACAAAGCCATCAATGATTGGACTATGGTGAGTTTCACCCTCTTTCAGTAAGCTGACAATAACAAAGTCATCTGTAAATTTAATGATGGCCCTGTTTTCATATCTGCTCTGACACGTGTTTGTAAAGAGAATGAATAATAAGGGCGATAAGAGACACCCTGGAGGAGAAGCTGTGGAGGAGAACACTGGGTCAGACAGAACCCCATTTATTCTCACTCTTTGTGACCTGTCAGTTAAAAGATCTAAAATCCAGCAAACCAGGTTTTTCCTGATTTCAAACTCTTCTAAAAGTCTTTTCATTAAAATATGGGGCTGTATTGTATTAAAAGCAGAAGAAAAATCAATGAAAAGAAGTCTTGCAAAAGTCCCTTTACTCTCTACATGTTTAAGAATCAGATTTAGTCCAAAGCGCGTCCTGCACTCCTCTGTTGGGCCTGTGCGCAAACTGCATTGGATCCAGCTGATATTCAATCTCTTCCATAATCACATTTCTGATGATTTTTTCAGACTTTCATGACAACTCAGGTGAGGCAACAGGCCTGAAGTCATTCAGGACGTTTGGACGACTAGATTTAGGGACATGAACGACGACAGCTTCCTTCCAAAGCGAGGGCACATTTTGTATTTGAAAGGATTTATTGAAAATAAGCTGAAATTTAGGACTGAGCTCTTTAGCACAAGATTTAATTAGGCGGCACTAATGTTATCAGGGCCCTGGCTCTTGTTCACATTAACTGTATGAAAGGCCTTTTGGACATCGCTGAGTTCAGTGATGAAGTGTTGAGTATCTTTCAGTTTCTGTTTCAGTTCAGAAGAACTAAAACGAGCATCAAGCATATTCAAATCTCTGTCTGACTTAAAACCGTCTACAATGATCTGACTGCTGCTCTGGGGATTTTGAAACCCTGATATGGTTTTCATACAAGTCCAGGCAGACTCAAAACGTTTTGCAGCAAATTTTCTTTCAAGAAGGTTTTTGTAGATCTGTTTTGCTTTCAAGAGCTCGATTTTCAAGTCTTTGGTGACTGCCTGAAAGTCAGTAACAGCCCCCTCTTTAAAAGCCTGTCTCTTTTTCCTTAAACAGGATTTGATGCATTTGGTGACCCATGGCTTATTGTTAGGGTACACTTTAGCACGCTTAAGGGGTATAATCATGTCTTTACAAAAACTGCATATGAGCTAACATCCACCAAAGCATCAAGGCTGAATAAAAACTTCCCAATCTGTAAATTGAAAACATTCCTGCAAGGTAAGCACAGATTCTTCTGACCACATGATTGATTGATGATAACATAATTTTTTCACCCCCCAAAAATTCACGTTCAAAGCAACATATCAGCCCGATATCACACAGAACTGTCACATGACATCAAACACAAGCTGTCAGCTCTGCAGAGTGGGCAATCATAATGAAGCAGTTCATTATAAGCTGCAGACTCAAGCTGCTCTTCATATATTTGCCCACCAGATGTCACCAAAGAGGACTGTGATGAAAGCTTCGAGTAATGAACCGTTTTTCATTACAAGCTTGGCCAACTGACTACAATCTACAATAAACTAATATGGCTTTTCAATCCTCTCTTCAATCACTTGGTACCACCAGGAACCTTTAAATGGGCACTCAAGCTGCCTGGAGACTGTTTTGTCGTGCACATCAGAGAAACCACAGGTAAGACAATCTTATCCAAAAGGTCAGTGTAACAGTATTGTTTTCCACCAGCTTAACCAAACTCCCCACACTAACTGAAATTTCTTTTCCCAGGCAAACATTAAACAGCAGCAGCTGGAAAACTGGAAAACCTAAAGCCAAATAATCAATAAAACATAACAAACTTTTGTATGAGTGAGTATTGATAAACTGAGCAGAATTAAACCTCAGTGAAACCACATATAAGTTCTGGTAACTGGCACATATTTATGTTTAATATGTTGTTTTATATTTTGATCAGTTTCAGGTGTTTGTGCGACTGTGTTAACCATCAGTAAAACCACATATAAATCACACTTCTGTGTTTAACAATTACAACACTTGATGCTGTTTTTCTGATTCAGGATTGTGTGTGTGATGAGTTGGCCACACAGTTCTTATCTTTCTGCTTCAGACACACACAAAACTGCCGAGGTTGAAGCTTCAGTCTCTTTCTACCCCAGGTCTCACCACATTTCCAAAATGTAAACTCTGAGTCTCATAAGAAATGTGGTTCAAAAAGATGTGCTGATCTATGAATGCATCCTTACTGAAAGCTAAAGATGTCCAGCAGACAAAAACAGCAGCTGAATGAACAGTTATCATGAGCGAGTGTACAAACACTATCACAGGAAATAACAGAAATAAACTGTAGTTTCCATTTATACCTGTAGTATTTTTTCAGCTCCATGTCATCTTCCAATATGTCAAAATATGATTTCATTGTATCTTAAACAAATACAAACTTCTTTCTTCCCCCCAGAGAGCCAACAGTTTACTATCAGAACTGAGGCTGATCATTAACAGGGAGCAGCAGGTAACAAGGTCATCAGCAGTGGAGGAAAGTATGGAAGTAATACTCAGCTTCATATTTGAAGATACTCGAGTATCTTAGCTGCAGGTCTGGAACAATGGTTTTATTTCCTTTCCCATTAAACATCTCACACAGCCCCTCATCTGTGACCCTTAGCAAACCCACTGGATATCTACCTGCACATAAAGGAGATCAGATCAGTTCCATCTAGAACAGCTGTAACAGGAAAATGCTGCTTACACTTTGATGCATCACTTTCAGTTTGTCATATAAGACAATATATCAGATTGAGGCATTATTTTCCTGCAGTGAGTAAATCTACTTTGTACTTTACTCTTTTCTTTTAGGTAAAGGCTCTAAACAGTACGTGTACACTGTGGAAATCCCATAAGAACGTCTCCTGAACTCTGAAAAATAACAAAACAAAGACTAAAAGGAGGTCATGGGTGCTGATGATGATGATGCTGATGATGATGAGGAGTAGCATGCATTTAAAAAGTGACTGATGTCCTAGAATACAACAGAACAGTGTCTCTACAAACTTATGAAAACATGACAGTCTTGCATTAGTTTGTATTCTTATGATTTCAAAAAACGAGGGAAAAATCTCCTTGAAATGCACAATTCCTTTTTGTTATTTCTTAGTGTGTGACATATTTTATTGGCTTTATGATTGGTGCAAACAGTTTCCTGATTCATAATGGAAATAGATTTTAGACACAGGAGGAACACGCAGTGATCAGCAGGAGCAGCTTGGAGTCCAGTCTTCTTCACACTGAGGAGGGACATATATGCAGGAACAGTTGTCATAACTGTTACAACCACCAGATGGCGAAAGAGTCCCACTGCAACTTTAAGCCATGAAGGATGTGTCTTGATGTTTGCTTGTGATAAATCTGCTTTATGTGAGACTTTTTCAGAGAGTAACAGTAATATGTCTGATTATATGTCTTTAATCAGTAAAGTCTCGCTTTGCTAGAAATAAATAAATAAATAATTGTAAACATGCAGCTGTATGTTAGAAGTCAAAGGGTCCTTAAGTCTTCTGTAAATTGACGGGGATCAAATGAAGGACACAAGTATCTGTTCTTACTCTAATAAATGCTGCTTTAATATCCAACAGACTATTTTCCTTCCTCATCAGCAGTAAACAGCTCGACTGCGTCTGTGCATTTGTGTCCTCCATACTTGTTTCCACAGACATCTCAGGCTTGATGCCACGATGCAGTGTAGAAACCTGACAACCCTCTGACTCATGTTCAAATGTTCAAGGACATTTCTCAGCATCATGTATGACCCCTTTTTGACATTTGGACTTTCATTGATAATATTTGTGTTTCTGAGTCATTTTTGTGGAGACTTCTGTCCAACGTAGTGTCCAAATGAAGCCTGAAGCTTTTCTTCACCCTCTTGTCAGATGGTCAGCAACAAAACTCTGTTCCAACCAATGTCTGATAAGAGATGAGACACAGCAGCTGAGCAAATGATCATTTCATGCTGAAGACATCCTCAGACAGAATTAAATACATACATAAACACAGCCTGGTGCCAATAACACAGCTAATGACACTGCTGTATCACTGGCTTTACTGATTAAAGACCATATCTGAAGGAAATCTTTGAACACAACAGAAAGTGACCTTTTAAACCTGCGACACTGATGCTGCATTCAAGGACCATTAAAAACATTTTAAAGAACTTAAGAACATCAAGAAAATGTGACTTGTTTCTCTGTAATGAAGCTGTTTTAGTGAAGAAAGTTGAAAGGTCACAGAGCGACTGCTGAATCTTCTGCTCTAAACATGAACTCTGAACTTTGTGATGCTTCAGGAGGAAAACTGCTTCAGTTATTCTCTCAGATTAGTTTCATATTTTCTGCATCAGATTTGAGTGAGATCCTGGAATGAAGACAGAAGAAAAGACTTTGTTCAAAGTTTGATTTATAGTCAAACCTTCCAGTTTATTCACACAATAAAACATCAACACAATATATGAATTCATTCATTAAAATCACAGTTTTTCCTCATTTGTTTGATGATTTTGACAAAAACAAACACAAACACACACACATGGTCTGCCATACTCATAAAGAGAAATGTCGACATTTTTCAAGACAAATATTCCAGAAACATTTAGAGGATAGAGAAGTTTACATTTTCATGTGGAGAAATATTTTAGTAAATCAAAATGATGATGAGCAGTGATAGCCTCCATAAACAGTCACAGGAAAGATCTCCTTTAAAAACTCAGAAACATCAAGAGAACAACTAGAAGATGTGGAGGTACCACCCATAATGTTTGACTGACAGCTGATCTCTGTGCAGAAATGATGGAGAGAAAATAAAATGAAACTAAAACACAGATTTAAACCCAAAATATGAAAGACGTCAGTCTATTTGAGCTTAATCAACTCAGCTGTGTCTCCATAATTATAGTAAAGCCAAAGTCCAGCATAGAGCGGCTGAGTGAATGTGGTCTGGACTCTGTGGAGGAGAGTCATGGTTTCAGAGACACTGTAGAAGGACAAAATACCTGCTCTGTGATCCAGGTACACTCCTACTCTGGAGGAACGAGGACCTGAGACACGAGTTTGGATGTTGTTGTACCAACATGTAAAACTGTTGTTGTAACACTCTAATGACCAAGATTTGTCATTACGTGCAAATCTACAATCACTCCCTGTTCTGCTGATATTCTTGTATGCGACTGCTACATCAACTCCTCCCCCTCTCCACTCCACCTCCCAGTAACAACGTCCAGTCAGACTCTCTCTACTCAGGACCGACCACGATCCAGTGAATCTGTCTGGATGATCAGAATAAGACTGTTGTTGATACACTACTGTTACTTTTCTGTTCCCCTCTGATAATAACAGCTGTTTGTACGCTGTGTTTGGATCCAGTGTGATTTCACATGAATATTTTAAGAATCCAGCTCTGGTCTTTGGCTCTGGTGGGTCTGACAGTAAAACATCCACTTCAGTGACTGTCAGTGAGATGTTTGTCCGTTCCTCTCTCAGAATGTCCTGTAGTTTATCTCTGACCTCTGACACAGCTGCTGTCACATCCTCAAAGTAGCTCAGAGGACGGATATTGATGCTGGATGAGTCTGTAGACTCACTGAGTGCTGACAGTGAGGGGTAGTTGTGTAGAAACTGGATGTGATCCTCTGTGTGTGAGAGCTGCTTCAGCTCAGCATCTTTCCTCTTCAGCTCAGTGATCTCCTGCTCCAGCTTCTCCTGAAGCTCTTTGACTCGACTCACTTCAGTTTCCTGCTGGGATCTGATCTGCTGCTTCACATCAGAGCTTCTTTTCTGGATGAGATGGATCAGCTCAGTGAAGATCTTCTCACTGTGCTCCACTGTTTGATCAGCAGACTGATTGATGGCCTCCACCTCCTGTTGAAGCAGCTTCACATCTTTCTCTCTGTCCTGGATTCTCTGCTGGATGTTTTGTCGACTCACCTCCAGCTCTCTCTGCCTCTCAGTCCTTTCTGCTGCAGCTGAGACTGTGTCGTGGCCTTTATGTTCATCCACAGGGCAGAGATAACAGATACTCTGCTGATCAGTACGGCAGAACATCTTCATCACCTCATCATGACGAGAGCAGATGTTCTCCTGGAGCTTCTTGGAGGGCTCCACCAGCTTGTGTTTCTTTAATTGAACCACATCATAATGTGGCTGAAGGTGTTTCTCACAGTAAGAGACCAAACACACTAGACAGGATTTCACAGCCTTTAGCTTCATGCCAGAGCACAGATCACAGGCCACATCTTCAGGTCCAGCATAGCAGTGATCAGCAGGAGCAGCTTGGAGTCCAGTCTTCTTCAGCTCCTCCACTAAATCTGCTAACATGGTGTTTTTCTCCAGGACAGGCCTTGCTGTGAAAGTCCTCCGGCACTGAGGGCAGCTGTAGATTTTCTTCTTTTCCTCTTCATCCCAGAAGCTTTTAATACAGTTCATGCAGTAGCTGTGTCCACAGGGAATAGTCACCGGATCCTTCAGTAGATCCAAACAGACTGAACAGCAGATTTTTGTTTGATCCATTTGATTCATGTGCTGTGCCGTTTCACCGTCTCTCAGTGACTGTCCGACAGTTTCACTTCCTCTGAACAGAAACAACCTCTGTGCTCTGAAGGGAAACAGATCTCTGCTCTTGTTCACCTCCTACAGGAAATGAGGCTCACCAGCAACTGCATTTACACCATGTTGTTTAGACCCATCCTGATACAGACACATCTGTGAAGGGAGGCGCTAAAGAAATATTCTTACAGAGCGACCAAGAGCCAATCAGTTGATACAGGGTGTGGTATGTTTGGTTACAGCATGCAGTAACAAGTCTGACCCAGTTAAAGTTTAACAATTCATTTATTCATAGTGCAAATATATAGTAGACTCAGGAGTTTAACTCAGTTTTCTTGGCCTTTGTTTATCGTTCATTTAACACTAGGAGTCCCAGGCTTCTACCTTTCTACCTTTAAAACCCGCCACCAGCCAAATGGCTGGTAGGCTTTTAGCTAAGCTTTAGCTTCAGCCAAGTGGAAGCTAAATTGGCTAGTCATTCATATGTAAATTGGGTTGTTAGCTGGGAATTCTGGAGGGAGGGGAGTGGGGGTGTGTGGATGAGGGGGTGGGGGAGCTGCTAAAAGCTGTGAACTTCCTTTTGTGTTTCATCTTGATGCATTCTCAATCATCCAGGGAAATAAATCTCCAAAAGTCACCAACTTGGAGTGTTTCAGTTTGCCATCTTAGGGAGAAATCAACACACATGGGTGTAGGTCCTTTGTTGCTGAGATTTATTGATAAAAACAGTACAAAAAACCAACCATTTGTACACATATTTACAAATAAGAAGTTCAAGTTCAAAAGAACTGAATTTAATATTGGTTTCATGTCTTTACCGGATGAGCTAAACAAATTCTTCGCTCGCTTTGAGGCACAGACCTTCACCCCCGCACAGAGGACCCCCCCAACGATCGGGTGGTGAGACTATCCCCAGACAGTGTGTGGACGTCCCTTTAAGAGAGAGCTTCACTGCTAAGCTCTCATCTGTGTGGGTGTCACGGTTCGCTTGAGGACTCACACGCAGGACTCAGAGGCACAGTCAGTATTTATTACAGTTCCACCAGGTGTATATACAAACAGTGCAGGGGATAGTGCTATATACAAAGCGGTGACAGGGAAAAGGCTCCGGGGAAATCCAGGTAGGGAAAAGACACTTGCTCCTCTCCAAACACTCACACAAAAAGGGAATCCGCTCGGGGAATGCAGAGTCGGGTCCAGGGGATCTATGTACAGAAGGAAACACACGTTAGAGGTTTTGCACAGGGAAGCAAAAGAGAACTTGCTCAGAGCCGGGCTGCACTGACGCGAGTCACACACAACGATCCAGCGATGAGTAGAAGCCACTCCCTGGCTTAAATGCTGGCTGCACTGATGAGGCCCAGGTGTTTCCTCTTCAGAGGGGCGTGGCCCGAGGGCGTGAACCCACCATGAGTTCCGCCCTGGCGAGAGAGCGAGAGAGAGAACACTACTAGTCAGCGGCCTGCTGATCCCCTGGCCGTGACAGTGGGGTTCAAATCCCTTATTCAGATTAAGATTTTATGTGACATTACATTGGCAAAAATTAAATTTACTTGAATAATGTGAGTATTGGAGTAAGTACTTGAGTAATTTTTGAATAACTTTAATTTTGTAATGTGCATATTTTATGAATAATGATGTTTCAATACTTTAATCTACTGAATAAGTAAGAATTAGACTTAATAATCTTTTTACTTTAAAAAGGGAAATTGTGTACAATCTTTTATTCTCCAGAATGCACATAATAAAAATGTTTTGGGGAATGTATATGCTTTTTAAAAACCAATTGCTTCTTACCTGATGCATGCTATAACTTTCAGCAAAACTGAACTAAAATTTGTTAACAAGCTTACCAAATAAGAAATGTTTTGTGAATTTTCTTTGCAGAGCGACTGGAAAGCCGGCTGTTATCAAAGCCCACATGCCCTAAAAAGGAGGGCGCGCTGGCCAGTAATGAGTTCATCACTAAGTTTAAGATAAGAGTTGATCAGAATAGAGGCGATGATGAAAGTCTGGAGCATCAGTTGGAGGCTGCCAACCTGTCTGATGAATCGTTCGAGGCCCAGACAGAAGTCAACGGACAAATATGATCACAGACATTTTAAAAACGCGAGTTGAGAGTTAAGGGGGAAAAATATTGTAATAAGTATATATTTGAATTGCACACTAAGCTATAAAGTGATGGCAGCGAGCACAGTGTTGCAGGATTTAATTAAAAACACATCTGACTAAGACCAACTGAAATTTAGAGTTGTGTATAATAAAGTTTATTCATGATTAATAAAACAAATCTGTAATATTTTTCTTTCTCTTTTGTCCATTTGAATCTCGCTACAGCTTAAATAAAAGAAAAGAATGTGTTTTGAATAAATTAAACTCTATTCTCTCTTTTTCTTTCTTTCTTTTTTTCTTGGTGGGTTTTCATTTGCAATCAAACGCAACATTATACAATTATATAGTATAGTAAGAAATATCCTTTAACTTAATTTAGTATTTGTTTTTTCATTTTTGTTTTTATTGTTTCCCCTTCAGTTTTGTGCTTATAACATGTTCTAATCTGACATATTATGCAGTAAATTATTTTTGCAATAATTTAACAGGCCATTGTGGGAGCCAACATTCACTTATCAAAGACATATTTGTATATTCTGTGGGCTGCTTTATGGTTGTGTCATTTAGAAACATAAGCCACAACAGACTTCCACCGGAGAGTACTTAAAAATGTATTTTTATGTAAAGATATTTTAATTAACTACTATATTAAGAGAGAACCTATTGTTACATGGATGAATTGTACAAACTGTAGAGAAATAAGTTTAAGCGTGCAACTTTTTATTCATTTTTAACTGTATTAATGTTTTTATGTTGATACAGCCGCCTCATATCTGTTTCCTCAGTGTTTTTTAAACCATGTACTCCATCTATGAGTAAGAACATGAATAAATTCCTTTCCAAATTTGTAGTTCTTTTTTCCAACTGTTTTTAGTATATATGTAACATTTCTTTACACACAAATGCAGGTATTCTTTTGCACCAAGACGTTAAAGAAATGCTAAGAAAAAATGAAAATACTACATTGCAACCTGTGTGTGTGTGTGTGTGTGTGTATATATATCTGTATCTATATAGATATAGATATATATGTGTATTCGTACCCTTTTTCATCATCTAGTTTCCTGTGCCAGATCTTCTACTGATCCACTGAGGCAGACATGTAAAAAACATGAACTAAAGCATATTTCTGTATATAAACAGGACTTTAAATCTTTATCAACAGCTACTTTAGAGGAAATTCTTCAATAAACTGCAACCAAAGGCTCAACTCAGAGGACAAAATCCAACCTGTTATAAATAGTGTGACAGCAAACTTTCTCTTGTGTAAAGTTACAAATAGGAGTAATTATCCACAGGAGCTTTTATACATAATGAAGTTATAATTCATCCTGTAGAAATTGTACATTTAAGCTATATAGTTCCCGCTGTGATAACTCTGCTATGAATGCCTGTTATTAACTTTTATGCTTTTACAACCCACTATGAGCAAACACTCAGCAACAGTGGGAAGGAAGAACTCCCTTCTTGAAGGAAAAAACCTCTGGTAGAACCAGGAAATCTGTCTAAACTAGTTGGGGGTTAGAGCAACAGATGCAAGTCTTCAGATCATTTGCAGTGTGACTGTCTTTGTGCACACTTTAACCTGATTCAGTTTTCTTATTTGTCAAAATGCACCATGGGTAAAAACAAAACAAAACAAAATAGTAATGAAGGAGAATCCTCAGCAAAGATGAATTAAACAAGTTTTATTCTGATCCAATTTTACTTTAAGTAAAACACATCTTTATTTGATGACTTTAATGTCATCAAATAAAGACAGTTTTGATGGAGCTCCTGACCCAGCCCAAGCTCTCTATGAAGACGAGGAAAAACTCCCCAGGGGGCCAGATCGATGGGAAGAAACCTCGGGAAAGCCCATTCAAAGAGAGATCCCCTTTCCTGGGATGGCTGGGGGGGTTACAGGAACTCCAAAAAAGCTAAACTTTTATTTATTATTTTTTAATATTGACCCATTCTATCTACTCCTGTCCAACAGAAAAAAGGAAGGAAGTTACTACAACGTATCATACTTATATGATGAGGTGTGAATTGTGTGTTTGTGTGTGTTATCTTAGCCAGGGGTGAAGCTGGAGCTCCTCCAGTGTTGGGCGCTTCTCCGGGACTAAAGCTAAACATGCGTCCAAGAAATTCCGGCATTCTTGAAAGAAAGAAAAGATCAAAAAGATGAAGATGATAGTTCTAGTGATCCAAGGCATCAGTGAATCTGGAAGTGTGAAGTTTTCTTACCTGTGGACAGACGCTTTTTGATGCTCAGTTTCTTTGTGAGGAACCTCGCGGTACTAAAGTATCGTGCATGAAGCGCTTCATACAACACCACTCCCATTTGCCACACCGTGGTGGGTCCACACCTGTAGCAGCTCCTAATGTACCACTCGGGAGGGATGTGAAGAGGAGTGCCTAACAAACAGACACAATTGCAATTTCTTCTAAAACAAAAGACACAAATTGTTACATCTGTGAAAAGCAGGAGCAGAATATGTTACCATAGAAGATGCGATACAGAGATCGCTGCTTAACAAAGCAGCTCAGTCCAAAGTCAATGATGCGAACTCGAGGCACATCTGAGCCGGTCTCAATCAGAATGTTTGGTCCCTTGATGTCCCGATGAAAGATGTGTTTATCCTCAAGTTCCTTTACAGCATCAACTAGTTGCTTCAGAATGACCTGGAAAAGATGAAAAACACAATAATGAGTTAATGCTTTTCTGCCTTGATTGAATGCTGTACAGTCTAAGGCTCTCCCAGTCAACCTACCTTGGCCTTGTCCTCTGTTAAAGTTCTTCCATGTTCTGCTTTGTATTTTTGCAGGTCCACAGCGGGGACAGGTCTCTCCAGCACCAGGATCAGCTCTTTGCCAAGGTCGAACCACTCCAGCAAGGACACAGGTGCAGATATTCCCACTGACCCTTCTGCTTCACCTGCAAGTTTAACCATAATGGCCACTTCCACTGAGAGCTTCTTCCCGCTTTCATCCTGAAATATTACAACAAAGTGGATGATGAGGAACGCCGCATTCAATCCAGTAATGTAAAACTGATTCAAGTGTTGGATGCTTACCGCCACTTTGCAGTAGACTTTATTTTTGGGAATGTGTTTGATGGCAACCTAGAAGACACAGAGCATTGGTGAGCATTTCCTCAGTATGACATAATGAAAGGTGGAAACACAGCAGACGTCTCAGTTTACGATATTATCCATTATCTGCGTTACTGCCTGTCTTACTACCATCATCTGAACACTTACTGGAAAACGATCTTCTATCCGGTAGCCAGCAAACACTGCTCCGCAGCCTCCTTCTCCGAGCTGGTGCTCCTCCACATATCTGGCTTGGAATTCACCTGAACAGACAAAACAACAAATCTTGTTTTATTACAGCTGTGACACAAATTACTCTCCTCTGTAGCATAAATGTTCCTTTTGCCCTTCCCCTGAATATAAAACCCAAGCTGCTTGCTACTTACGTTTTTGGTCTGCCACTGATTTTTTGTCCTGGTCCACATTCCTTTTTTTTTTCTTGGGTGGCTCTCTGTTGTCTCCCGTGGCCTTTCTTTTGCCATTTTTTGCACACACCTGTTTGTTGTTCAAGTCTGGAGATGTGGAAAACACCAAAAGCACATCAGCTCACTGGATGATAGACACAAACACTAAACACTAATATCTTAAACCTAGCAACCACACTTAATCTACCCCCTTATTCAACTAATTAGCCTACCTTTACCAGAGTCCAACAAGGAGGATGCTTGCTCCTTGTCACCGCTCATATGGTCGAGAAGTTTAGCCTTCTTTGCTTTCTTTGTTGTGCCCTCTTCATCTTGCACAACCTTGCGCTTCACTCCTTTGACCACATCTGAGCTGGTGGAAGGACCAGCCTGCTCAGCGACCCTCCTCCTTTTTATTGGGGTCTTCTTTTCAGGACTGGCCTTTCTTTTAGCAGTCCTGCTCTTACAATCTATAAACAACAACAACACAGTGGTGAAAAAGAGTCCCCGACATCAGGACTGGAAGCAGTTTGGCAAAGAATTTGAAATTGCTTTTGCTTAAATTATCACAAGTTTATTCTTGGGATAAAAAAAACTGACCAGTGCGAATTGATACTAGGTTTACTAAGTCTTAGATCTTGATGACACTTGTTGGTCTGTTTTTACTGTTGAGTCCAAGAATAAACTTATTACATTATTTTACCAAAAGACCGGTAACCTTTCTTTGATTAGACATCTTGTATTAAAGCTATTTTCAATCAAACATATGATTCAATTGCTCTAAAAGTGATTCACACAGTGTCAACGTTTCTAGGATTTGGATTTTACCAGGATTTGATTTTATTATTTTACTTACCTTGATCTCCTGAATCTTTCTTATCGGCTGGAGTGGTAATTTTCCTTGTTTCCCTTCTCATTGTAATTTCGGAGAACTTTTAAACTCGAAAATGTAAACCGTAATGAGTTAATATTGAGTTAATACTCCTTCAAATGTGCGCCCTTCAAATGCTTGACTTTTCTAACTGAATTCTGTAAGTGAGCTTTATAAGTAAACTCTGGAAACTACGGCAACACAACATAGAATCTTGCCTTTCAGTGACTTCACTGACTGCCAGTAGTTCAAAGTAGTTTACAGAAAAACACTGGCAGACAAAGCCATAATATTTCATATAATTCAATCATTTCATATCAATTAAACAGTTTCTTTCATTATCTTTCATCGTTTGTATAAAGACCTCATGTATGGATGACAGTATGAAGATTTGTGGTTGACCACACACTAATAAACACAGTGTCAGCTACATTGTCATCTGATTTAAAGTATTTATTATTGTACATTTAACTGTCATGGTAGTGAGTCTGTGACCCAGTGTTTTGTGTTTGTTCATTTATATTCATTGATTATTCTTATGTATGTTTATGGTTCTCTTTATTGTTTTCTTCTTGTGTTATATTCTTAGGCTTTAGGTTTCTGTTACTTTGCCTTGCCCCTGTGTCCCACGTGTCATGTCTAGTCACTCTTGTTTCCATGTTCCCCAATTTCTCCCCAGTCAGTCATGTCTCTGTGTCAACTCTGTGTCTTTGTAAAAGTCTCTTGTTTGCTGTTTTACTTTGATAGTCTTGTGTGCTATGTTAGTGTTTTCATGTCTCTGGAGGTTCTCAGTCATCTAGGTCATCGTAGTCTAAGGAGTTTGGAAAGAAAGCGTCTGGACTTGAAGTTGCTTGAAGATGTTTCACCTTCTCGGATGAAAAGAACTTCAACTTTGCTTGAACGTCTTCAAGCAACTTAAAGAAGTCCAGACGTTTTCTTTCTAAGCTCCTTAGACTATGTTAGTGTTTTCAGTTTTCCTTCCCCATGGTCTTGTTGTTTGTGATTTCTCGCAGCTGTGCTCTCATCCTGTGTCTTATTCCCTCAGTTATCCCTCACACACACCAACACGAGTCCATACTAGGTCTACTAAGTCTAGATACTGATGACACTTGTTGCTCTGTTTTCACTGCTCAGTCCAAGAATAAACCTGTCACATTATTTTACCAAAAGACAAAGTGCCCCAGTAACCTTTCTTTGATTAGACATGTTGCACTTACGTTAGTTTCAATCAAAACCAGGATTTAAATCCTCTAAAAATGAATCATTTTATACACAGAGCCTCAACCTTGTTAGAAATGTAGATTCTGTTATTTGGGGGATTTTTTTTTTTTTTTTTTACTTACTTTGATCTCCTGGATCTTTCTTATCTGCCTCAGTCGTAACTTTTCTTGTTTCCTTTTTCATTTTAATTTTTTGAGAACTTTTAAAATAGAAAATGTCACCTTAATGAGTGAATAGTCCTTCAAATGTCTGGATGCTTGACTTTTCTAACTAAGCTGTATAAGTCAGTTCTGTAAGTGAGCTTTAAAAGTCAACTCCGGAGACTATGGCAACACAACATAAGAAGCTTGCCTTTTAGTGACATCACTGACTGCCAGTAAAAGTGCTCCAAGTAGTTTAAAGAAAAACACTCTGGCAGACAAAGCCATAATATTTCATATAATTCAGTAATTTCACATTAAACTTTCTTTCATTATCCTTTCATTATTTGTTTAAAGACTTGATGTGTGGATGCTACTATGAAGACTTCTAGTTGAGCAAACACTAATAAACACTGACTAGTTTATCTGAGATAAAATATAACTGACTGCAGCCTTTATTCCATGTGTTTTGTCTGTGAATGCCCCCATGTACACATGTAACCTCCACCCACTGCAACACCAATAATGTCCCGGGGCAAAGCGGGGTTTGGTGAACCAGGAGCTGTGCGCAGCCCGTGTCCACCAAAGCCTGGTGTATACCCCCTTGACACCTTATTAGGATGCTGTACCTCCATGACTGCCTGGCATGCTCTGCTCCTTCTGCCCTGGCAATCAGATGATCCTCAGCCAGGGTGGCTTGCTGGTCAATGGCAGGGAACCCCTCGGGTGGGCCACTTTGTCCAGCAAACCAATGACTGTAGAAAACATGGATGATCTAACAGTTCTCCAAAAGTACATAAAGTACTTACCTAAAAAGCAGTTAATGTCATGTTGCATTTATTTATTGTTATTACATTGTTTTACAGCAGCTAATTAAAAACCATCATCTTAACTACATGTTTTGTTTTTTTGTTCTTTGTTGTTGTTGTTGTTGTTTTGCAGTTGTCCTGTAGGTGATGGTGTAGCACAGAGACTGAACTAGTGGCTAGCTAACATAAGAAGGATGTACTTGAAATGTACTGTACTTGAAACTTGCATCTCATCTTTGCAGCGTTCACTTTGAAGAGAATGTCTTTACCAAGGACTCACAGGTTAAGTAACTTTACAATTGTCATATTACAATATATAATTTTAGAGCATGATTACAGCTCTGCCATCTTGATTGAAAATTAAATACATCTGGAATACGAACAGCTGATCGGATCGGCAAAGCGTGTTTCTGGAATATTATGTTTTTGTTACTGCAAGCGCTTTTTATGCAATTTTTGCAAAGCTATATGTGGAAGGAAACTGTGACCTAGGACAAGCTGATGGCATAAGATGTAAGTACAACTCCTCTGGATTCATATGCAAAAAAATTATTGCGCTAGCTTACGCGGTTCCCGGTTCTACAGGGATTTAAAAATAGTTACGCAAAACAGAGCGTGCCCGCTCCGACCGGCTTTAAAGAGTTAAACATGTAACAATCGAATTGCATCTTTCCATTGCCAGCCATCTCATTTTGTACAAATCCAGTCAACTCTTCCAAGTTTGTGTATTTTTTAAACCCTTACAAGAATTGAAATGTGTCCCAAATATCTGGATCCCATCAGAGGCAAGTTTCTTAAAGGAGAGGTAGTAGCTGCTCCACCATAGGACCAGTAGGACCTCCAGCACACAATGAACACTTAATTAACATTAACACATTTATTAAAACACAATTTTAAACAATAACCCTTTTCTTTTAGTGTGTTTCAATTTGTTCCTACCACTCCATTGGAACAGTGTACTATCCAGTAACAGCATCCAGCTGGCAGAAGCATACACCTGCAGCAAGGAGAATCTACCAGGCAGGATAGCGCAGCGGAGTCATCAGATGAGGATGATCATGAAGTGGTTCATCCAGCAGGAACAGGATACCAAAAGGGGAGGGAAAAAACACAGAAAGCATAGTCATGACTAACTCAGTGTCACTAACAGCTCATCTAGCAGTCTTAACATCATAAAGGTACAGGCTGGTCCATATAAAAAATATTAACAGAAAAAATAAATGCTGTTAACCAAATTTTCTTAGGCAAAAGCACATAATCTTGATATTTGACCTTGTATCAGCCGCCATATTGGAAAGGTAGCCAGGTTTCCTTAGCTGCTAGCTTGCTAACAGTCTGCTATCCAGCCCGGTAATAACTTCATTCACGTATTTTACAACATTTAGCTTTCTTCCTTAACAAAAACATCGCAGTTGTGGATTTGAATCTCGCTGCAACATAATAAGACCCAGAACATTCAATTTGAACATGTGCTGCAAGCTAACTCCCCAGAGGAGTTCATGCAATGGCCAATGCCTGTCGGATTCGGCTCATGACTTCTCTGTCTAACAACACATTAAAACATCAGTTTCAAGTACAAATGTTTCATAAACTTATCTACAGCGGCTCATATTAAATGTACCCAAGTTTCCAGCTGGCAGTGGGCACAAGAACAACACTCCTCATCAGATCAAGGGAGGAAAAGAAAATTCTAGAGCTGGGCTGGGTGGCTGCTATGTAGGGTTGCCAACTCCCTGAAAAATAAATAAGAGACACCTCGTGGCCAGGGCCGGGCAACCCAGTTCACCCTTCCCAGTGTGGTGAATTTTGTAGCCCTTTTTTTGTGTGTGAAATTATTTTTTAACCATTTGACTTGAATTTGATTTAAGCAGATGCATATTCTTTGTGATATGACCATATGGGAAACAAATGATCATTTAGCCATTTATTTTTAGCTCAAAATGACAACATTAACACAGTAAAACAGGTCTCTTTCTTAAATAGAAGCCTGTCATGCTTAACTTTTGAGAATATAAGTAAATCTTTCTTTAAAAGAACTCTGTCCTGCTTAACTTAAAATTATATAAATTAATAGAAAACAATAGAACGAAAAATATTCTTGTAACAGTGCACATATAGTGCATTTAGTACAATTGGCTTCAGTTGAGGTATTATTTCAGCTTTTCTAATGCTAATCAGCTGCTCCTGTTTGTAAACCCACTTGTTCCCATGATTACACATCATAACTCATCATCATTATTAATCTATGTATTACTTTTATGTATTAGTCACCTATTTGTTGTAATCATCTATCCTTGCAGTTGTTTATTACACAAAATAAATTATATTATCACACTTCTGGCCACATAGCGCTGATATTCACTGCACATGCCCATATTAACCTTAACCAGAGGGTTTGAAAAAAACAAACCAGTGTTTACATACCATATCTGCTTCTGCCGTGGCCTGGTGGACAAAAAATTGGTTAAGGGTTCTCCGAGCTTTCACGCCCCTAATGTTCTTCATGTGCCCACCACTAGAAGCATGCCTATGGAAAAAGTGCGCCGGCACACAGTGCAGTGCGCTTTATAGGTGTTATCGTGCATTTTCCCAGCCAGGTGTTTTCCTTTTCCCATTCCTCCCTGTACTTTTGCAGCCTTTTTTTTCTTTGTCTGAACAAACAAACATTGCTGCTCTAATGCTGGGCTTACACTGTGCGATTTTTGGCCCATTTTGAGCCGACTTTTGAGTCGTGCGACCGATTTGGCGATCGGCCCGATTTGGGCCTTCATCGTGCATCGTGTAGTATACGTGGGGTAACGAGAAGCGATTAACACCTCACGACCAGCTCCCGATATCAATCGCTCGTGAGCCGCTAACACTGCTCACGCGCAAACACGTAAACGTCGGTGAAAAAGATGGAGCAGCACGGCTGTGCAGCGTGTGAACTGGACACAAGCGATGGAGGCACAACTTGTAGAACTTTGGAAAGCTCATCCGAGCCTTTTCGATGTGGCATCACAAAATTATCACGACCACAACAACCGTGAAAATAGTTGGATTTACATTGCTGCTCAATCACAGCTGCCTGATCATGTTTTTCATTAGCAATTTAGCAAAGTTGATGTTGGTGGTGTGCGTGTCTGTGTGAGTGAAAGACAGAGAGAGCGAGCGACAGATTTTCTGTTATAACCTTCATTTTATGGACGCACAGTGTGAGCACTCAGGTCGCATCAGAGCATCGGGCGGTATAGTGTGAGACCCTGCATCGTGACCTACCAACTTCTAACCCCTGCGCGTCAATCGTGCAGTTTGAGCAGGAGCTGAATAACGTGACTGAAAAAAATCGCACAGTGTCTGCCCAGCTTTACTGCCCAGGTGTACTGTCGTCCGAGACTTGCACCGCAGTGTCGGCGTTTGTTTCCCTGTTGGCCATGCTTGTTGTTGTGGTCATCTGTTGTCTTCCGGTATTTTCTCCGTAAGCGACCTTTCCTCGACCAATGAGATGAGCGGTAATCTGAATTGTCATACTCGAATTGTCATAAGTGTGCTGTCAGCTCATTGGTCACAAAGCAGGAGAGGGGCTGGGAATTATGTTTTCAAACAAAGCGTTAATTCCATTAACATTTATAGACTACTTTTGATTCTCACTGTATTACGGGACAAAGTGCGTCCCTTATTAGCTCAATACGGGACGTGTACTTTTGTTTCGAAATACGGGACGATTCCGTTTTTTAAGGGACGGTTGGAAACCCTATCTGCATCACAGGTGACTCCACTCATCCGTCCAACACCTTCTTCAGTTTGCTGCCATCAGGAAGGAGACTGAACAGCCTTCGGGCCAGAACCAGCAGACTGAGCGACAGCGTCATCCATCAGGCTGTCAGGATGCTGAATTCACTCCCTGCTCTCACACACGAACTCCAGACCTGCATTAACCTCTTTCCTCTGAACCCCCCACCCCCCAAACATATGAACTCTGACCCAACACTATTACTTTTTCACTGTCCGCCCCACCCCCACTTGCACACAAACTTGTCCACAATCACTATGATTGTGTTGGACACTGCTGTTTAAATAACTGTATAGTATTGTGTAACCGAGGACAAGGGATGAGTAAACAGGGCAAAGAAATAATTGATCATTTATTTATTACATAAGTTAAACATACAAATTCCCAGTCGTTTCCAGACAGGACTTACAACACATCCTGCCGATATCCCAGCTGCGCATGAGACTTACCACACAAACGGTGCGAAATAACACTACAACCCGTCACACCCCGCTTAGTGACACTGCAATCGTGGCACACACTGCAAACAATTCGGGTCTCAGCGCAGCTGGGAATCAGTGCTATGTATGGCCTGTGATCTGAGAGATAAAGGGAAGTGGCACAAACAATTAAAATAAAAAAAACAAAAGAGAGGTTAGTCCGCCCTTACAAAACTTACTCTCAATCAATAACCGCCTCTACGGCTGGACGGACTAACCAAAACAAAATTACAAATCAATCAAAAGAACAAAAAAAAGGACAGCAGAGACAGCACAGCTGAAAAACAAACAACATTATCAATTAAAATATTACCCAATAAAATAGCAATTTTATAAAACCATTCAAAATCATGAAACTAAAACAAACACTCAATATACCTACAATATTGATCAGTTTCCCTGCGCGCAGTCGATCTAGGGCTTGATCAATTCTTCTATTAAAATTCGTGGTCACACTAAAAAAGTCCAATGACACATTAAAAAATAGGCACATGCAATAGCAAAAGATCCAAACAAAAAATGGCAAAAGTCTCTTACCGACAGTATACCCACTCGCACCTGAGTGAATTAATTGCCTCTGGTTTTTTCCACAGAAGAGCGCTGACTTCACCCCACACACCCACTACCTTTTCACAGCTCTTCAGCCAATCACCTGGCAGCGAGCAACAAACTGCCAGGTGACACTTGTTACAATTGTATTGTGTTGTGCATAAAACTTTTATTTTATTTTTATCCTTTTATCTTTATATTGTTTTAGTGTACACTGGGGGCCATGGGAGGATTGCAATTTCAAATTCTTGTGTATGACTGTATGTATATGGTCCTTGACAATAAAGCTGACTTTGACTTTGATATAAATCACACTTCTGTGTTTAACAATTACAACACTTGATGCTGTTTTTCTGATTCAGGATTATGTGTGTGATGAGTTGGCCACACAGTTCTTATCTTTCTGCTTCACACACACACAAAACTGCCGAGGTTGAAGCTGGCTTCAGTCTCTTTCTACCCCAGGTCTCACCACATTTCCAAAGTGTAAACTCTGAGTCTCATAAGAAATGTGGTTCAAAAAGATGTGCTGATCTATGAATGCATCCTTACTGAAAGCTAAAGATGTCCAGCAGACAAAAACAGCAGCTGAATGAACAGTTATCATGAGCGAGTGTACAAACACTATCACAGGAAATAACAGAAATAAACTGTAGTTTCCATTTATACCTGTAGTATTTTTTCAGCTCCATGTCATCTTCCAATATGTCAAAATATGATTTCATTGTATCTTAAACAAATACAAACTTCTTTCTTCCCCCCAGAGAGCCAACAGTTTACTATCAGAACTGAGGCTGATCATTAACAGGGAGCAGCAGGTAACAAGGTCATCAGCAGTGGAGGAAAGTATGGAAGTAATACTCAGCTTCATATTTGAAGATACTCGAGTATCTTAGCTGCAGGTCTGGAACAATGGTTTTATTTCCTTTCCCATTAAACATCTCACACAGCCCCTCATCTGTGACCCTTAGCAAACCCACTGGATATCTACCTGCACATAAAGGAGATCAGATCAGTTCCATCTAGACCAGCTGTAACAGGAAAATGCTGCTTACACTTTGATGCATCACTTTCAGTTTGTCATATAAGACAATATATCAGATTGAGGCATTATTTTCCTGCAGTGAGTAAATCTACTTTGTACTTTACTCTTTTCTTTTAGGTAAAGGCTCTAAACAGCACTTGTACACTGTGGAAATCCCATAAGAACGTCTCCTGAACTCTGAAAAATAACAAAACAAAGACTAAAAGGAGGTCATGGGTGCTGATGATGATGCTGATGATGATGAGGAGTAGCATGCATTTAAAAAGTGACTGATGTCCTAGAATACAACAGAACAGTGTCTCTACAAACTTATGAAAACATGACAGTCTTGCATTAGTTTGTATTCTTATGATTTCAAAAAACGAGGGAAAAATCTCCTTGAAATGCACAATTCCTTTTTGTTATTTCTTAGTGTGTGACGTATTTTATTGGCTTTATGATTGGTGCAAACAGTTTCCTGATTCATAATGGAAATAGATTTTAGACACAGGAGGAACACGCAGTGATCAGCAGGAGCAGCTTGGAGTCCAGTCTTCTTCACACTGAGGAGGGACATATATGCAGGAACAGTTGTCATAACTGTTACAACCACCAGATGGCGAAAGAGTCCCACTGCAACTTTAAGCCATGAAGGATGTGTCTTGATGTTTGCTTGTGATAAATCTGCTTTATGTGAGTCTTTTTCAGAGAGTAACAGTAATGTCTGATTATATGTCTTTAATCAGTAAAGTCTCGCTTTGCTAGAAATAAATAAATAAATAATAAAATTGTAAACATGCAGCTGTATGTTAGAAGTCAAAGGGTCCTTAAGTCTTCTGTAAATTGACGGGGATCAAATGAAGGACACAAGTATCTGTTCTTACTCTAATAAATGCTGCTTTAATATCCAACAGACTATTTTCCTTCCTCATCAGCAGTAAACAGCTCGACTGCGTCTGTGCATTTGTGTCCTCCATACTTGTTTCCACAGACATCTCAGGCTTGATGCCACGATGCAGTGTAGAAACCTGACAACCCTCTGACTCATGTTCAAATGTTCAAGGACATTTCTCAGGATCATGTATGACCCCTTTTTGACATTTGGACTTTCATTAATAATATTTGTGTTTCTGAGTCATTTTTGTGGAGACTTCTGTCCAACGTAGTGTCCAAATGAAGCCTGAAGCTTTTCTTCACCCTCTTGTCAGATGGTCAGCAACAAAACTCTGTTCCAACCAATGTCTGATAAGAGATGAGACACAGCAGCTGAGCAAATGATCATTTTATGCTGAAGACATCCTCAGACAAAATTAAATACATACATAAACACAGCCTGGTGCCAATAACACAGCTAATGACACTGCTGTATCACTGGCTTTACTGATTAAAGACCATATCTGAAGGAAATCTTTGAACACAACAGAAAGTGACCTTTTAAACCTGCCACACTGATGCTGCATTCAAGGACCATTACAAACATTTGAAAGGACTTAAGAACATGAAGAAAATGTGACTTGTTTCTCTGTAATGAAGCTGTTTTAGTGAAGAAAGTTGAAAGGTCACAGAGCGACTGCTGAATCTTCTGCTCTAAACATGAACTCTGAACTTTGTGATGCTTCAGGAGGAAAACTGCTTCAGTTATTCTCTCAGATTAGTTTCATATTTTCTGCATCAGATTTGAGTGAGATCCTGGAATGAAGACAGAAGAAAAGACTTTGTTCAAAGTTTGATTTATAGTCAAACCTTCCAGTTTATTCACACAATAAAACATCAACACAATATATGAATTCATTCATTAAAATCACAGTTTTTCCTCATTTGTTTGATGATTTTGACAAAAACAAACACAAACACACACACATGGTCTGCCATACTCATAAAGAGAAATGTCGACATTTTTCAATACAAATATTCCAGAAACATTTAGAGGATAGAGAAGTTTACATTTTCATGTGGAGAAATATTTTAGTAAATCAAAATGATGATGAGCAGTGGTAGCCTCCATAAACAGTCACAGGAAAGATCTCCTTTAAAAACTCAGAAACATCAAGAGAACAACTAGAAGATGTGGAGGTACCACCCATAATGTTTGACTGACAGCTGATCTCTGTGCAGAAATGATGGAGAGAAAATAAAATGAAACTAAAACACAGATTTAAACACACAATATGAAAGACTTCAGTCTATTTGAGCTTAATCAACTCAGCAGTGGCTCCATAATAATAAGGCAACAGTCCAGCATAGAGCGGCTGAGTGAATGTGGTCTGGACTCTGTGGAGGAGAGTCATGGTTTCAGAGACACTGTAGAAGGACAAAATACCTGCTCTGTGATCCAGGTACACTCCTACTCTGGAGGAACGAGGACCTGAGACACGAGTTTGGATGTTGTTGTACAAAAATGTATAACTGTTGTTGTTACAATTTAATGACCAAGATTTGTCATTACGTCCAAAAACACATTCACCTCCTTCTCTGCTGATATTCTTGTATGCGACTGCTACATGAACTCCTCCCCCTCTCCACTCCACCTCCCAGTAACAACGTCCAGTCAGACTCTCTCTACTCAGGACCTGCCACGATCCAGTGAATTTGTCTGGATGATCAGAATAAGACTGTTGTTGATTCATTAATGTTACTTTTCTGTTCCCCTCTGACAATAACAGCTCTTTGTTTGCTGTGTTTGGATCCAGTGTGATTTCACATGAATATTTTAAGAATCCAGCTCTGCTCTTTGGCTCTGGTTGTGACAGTAAAACATCCACTTCAGTGACTGTCAGTGAGATGTTTGTCCGTTCCTCTCTCAGAATGTCCTGTAGTTTATCTCTGACCTCTGACACAGCTGCTGTCACATCCTCAAAGTAGCTCAGAGGACGGATATTGATGCTGGATGAGTCTGTAGACTCACTGAGTGCTGACAGTGAGGGGTAGTTGTGTAGAAACTGGATGTGATCCTCTGTGTGTGAGAGCTGCTTCAGCTCAGCATCTTTCCTCTTCAGCTCAGTGATCTCCTGCTCCAGCTTCTCCTGAAGCTCTTTGACTCGACTCACTTCAGTTTCCTGCTGGGATCTGATCTGCTGCTTCACATCAGAGCTTCTTTTCTGGATGAGATGGATCAGCTCAGTGAAGATCTTCTCACTGTGCTCCACTGTTTGATCAGCAGACTGATTGATGGCCTCCACCTCCTGTTGAAGCAGCTTCACATCTTTCTCTCTGTCCTGGATTCTCTGCTGGATGTTTTGTCGACTCACCTCCAGCTCTCTCTGCCTCTCAGTCCTTTCTGCTGCAGCTGAGACTGTGTCGTGGCCTTTATGTTCATCCACAGAGCAGAGATAACAGATACTCTGCTGATCAGTACGGCAGAACATCTTCATCACCTCATCATGACGAGAGCAGATGTTCTCCTGGAGCTTCTTGGAGGGCTCCACCAGCTTGTGTTTCTTGAATGAAGCTGCAACAATATTATGAGTCTGAAGGTGTTTCTCACAATAAGATGCCAGACAGAATAAACAGGACTTGAAGGCTTTCATTTTTCTTCCAGTGCAGACATCACAGGCCACATCTTCAGGTCCAGCATAGCAGTGATCAGCAGGAGCAGCTTGGAGTCCAGTCTTCTTCAGCTCCTCCACTAAATCTGCTAACATGGTGTTTTTCTCCAGGACAGGCCTCGCTGTGAAAGTCCTCCGGCACTGAGGGCAGCTGTAGATTTTCTTCTTTTCCTCTTCATCCCAGAAGCTTTTAATACAGTTCATGCAGTAGCTGTGTCCACAGGGAATAGCCACCGGATCCTTCAGTAGATCCAAACAGACTGAACAGCAGAATTTTGTTTGATCCATTTGATTCATGTGCTGTGCCGTTTCACCGTCTCTCAGTGACTGTCAGACAGTTTCACTTCCTCTGAACAGAAACAACCTCTGTGCTCTGAAGGGAAACAGATCTCTGCTCTTGTTCACCTCCTACAGGAAATGAGGCTCACCAGCAACTGCATTTACACCATGTTGTTTAGACCCATCCTGATACAGACACATCTGTGAAGGGAGGCACTAAAGAAATATTCTTACAGAGCAACCAAGAGCCAATCACATGATGCAGGGTGTGGTATGTTTGGTTACAGCATGCAGTAACAAGTCTGACCCAGTTAAACTTTAACAATTCATTTCTTCATGGTGCAAATATATAGTAGACTCAGGAGTTTAACTCAGTTTTCTTGGCCTTTGTTTATCGTTCATTTAAAATCTTCATGGGTAAAGATCATCATAATTACATATGAAATTATATGTGCAAATTATATGTTCCATTACACTATTAACAGCACAGATTATACAGCAAACATCAGATTCATGGATGGAGCCAGAGGCTAAATGACTGTTCAGTCCTCTTTAGGAAACGATCTTCATATGACGACAAACACGACAACAATCAGCTGTCAAACTGTACAAGAAGTTCACAGTAATGTAAAAGAAGTTATATCACTTTATTTTTAAATGTACGCACTCAGGGTCAGGACTGAAGACACTGATCGAGAAAATACTCTAAATATAAATATTCACCTAAACATTCAAAATTATTCAATTGCATGAAATGAAATATGAACTCTCTACAATACTGGCTTCTGATTGGTTGAAAAAGCAGGTGCTGAACTTCAGAAGAGCTAAACCTGCAAAACTGTGTAAACCCAGAGTGGATGCTGCCCTCTGACCTTTCAGAAGTACGATCTTTTTATGAAGACACAGAGGCAGAGTTATTATTCATCACTTTAAAGATGATATTCGTTATATGTTCTTCACTCGTTGTCTAGTAAAGTCCAGAGAATGAGACACATGATTTCAAAACATACAGCTGCATGTTAGAGATCACAGAGTTCTTCAGTCTTATGAGAACTCATGGAGACTAAATGTCAGACACATCAACAGTAAATGTCGTTCCTCCCCCCGTCAGTTTGTGTCCTCCACACTTGTTTACACAAACATCTGAGGTTTGAACAGTGTGCAAAACCACATGTTACAAAGCTGCTGAGCTACTGAATACTGGAATATTTCATTCAATATCACCATCTGACCAAAGGACAAACACAGAGAGGATTAGAGCGCCAAACTTTGTTTCAAACTGTTTCAGAGTTTAGAGGCAAAAAGCAGAATTTCTACCTGGACAAAGAAATCAAAGCAGGAGCAAAACAAGCTTTTTACATTTATTCAAAGGCATTATGTGAATGTACTCTGAGCCACAGCCTCCTAAAGTAAAGACATTTGATCATCTAAACCAGACAGAGTCATGTTTTCAGCAGTGTCTGTGTCCTCCATATAGACCATGCCATGGTCCACCTAGGGTGAGCAGGTGTCTGACTTTATGTGGGACTACACAGCGCTCAGTCCTTGTTTGCCTGTGCCACACACACATTGAGCCAATGTCCAGTTTTTTTATTGACTCTAGTTTCTGTCGATCGGTAGGCCCACAAAAAAACCCTGTACAGGAAGTAGATTTCATCTCTCTGATAAAAGGAGTTCTAATCCCTGATCCTATGAGTCTGACCCAGTAGATAATATTGATATGATCATATTTATGCCTTTGTTGTTTCACAAAGGGTTAAAAACATTCACAGGTTGGACTGTGGTTCTCCTTTTAGCGTCTCTGCTGGAATTTTAACTGTGAACCTCTTAGATCCAAACTTCTGAACTGCTCATCTCACAGAGGACAAAAGGGAAGAACCCCGAATCTCTTCTTCACCTCACTTTTATACCTGCTCACCCTTTCTCCCCCCTTCCCTCACTGGACGTCACATCTTCACACTTGGGCCAATCAGGTTGTTGACATTTGATCATCTGATGTCCACCCACACCTCATCTCTCTCTCTCTCTCTGACTCACAAGATTTAACACAAAGTTTAAACTTTAAAATCACTTCATTACATTTTCTTTGTTATTCTTAACACAGAAAATTCACATTCAAAAACTTAACACAGAATAAAACAGAGTAGCCAGTAGTGGGACATGGTTCCAGCAACTCTGATGGTGACGGCCCGTTTGAAGCTGAAGCTCCGGCACGTGTGTCAAAAAATCAACACACTGCTTCAGAAACGCTGTGCTGAGGCTTGGTTTGACTGAACAGAGTCACGTGATCAATGACGTCTGAAGCTTCATTCAGCACGTCACTGCTTCAGTACCTGATTCAAAGATTTATAAGGAATTGAACCATTGGTGGGATTTGTGCCGTGTTTTGGTGGTTTTGTGTGAGCGAATCAGTGTGTGACATAATTATAGACATGGAGCCAGGAAGAGAGGACGCTCTGCCTGTTCCTCAATAAAAACCAGTTCATCAGCATTTCTGCTCCCAGGTCTAAAATGTACATAAGAAATATGATGTACACATAATTATAATGATATAACTTATAGTATATTATATATAAACGTACCAGTCTGCTGGTTAATTACATAATCAGGTGGAAGCAGTGACCTCACAACCTCCTATAAGCTTTAAGTTAAGGTTACTTTATTTATACCCACAGGTAAATTTGCTTTACAGAACAATGATAGCATTTGGCCTCCCTTCACAAACACACACACCTAATGAAACCTGACAAAACACATATTTAGTAATTAAACAAAGTGAATCAAATCAAAAACAATTCTTATTGAGTTCAGTGACAGCAGCAGGGACAAAGCTGTTTTTATAATGCTTTGTCCTGCATCTTGGAACTAGAAACCTCCGTCCTGAAGAAAGAAGCTAAATCCACCCCGTAGAGGATGGGAACCATTTTTAAGGATTGATTAAGCATCTGTGGTACCTGTTTAGAGTACAGGGAGTCTAAACAGGCCTGTGACTCATCTATCAGACGACTGGACCATCTCACTCACTAATTCAGTCAATTTTTCTCTGTGACAGAGGTCTGACTGAACCATGGCACCAAACAAAAAGATAAAACAGACTCAATAAAAGAACAAGAAAACAAAGTTCAAATCTTTCGCTCAATGTGGAAATGAGCAAGTTTCCTGAGGCAGTAAAGGCACTGGTGACCCTTTTTACAGACCGATTTGCAATAAAAGTTCAGTTTTTCATTGATTATGGTCCCAAGATATTTATATGATTGCACTTGCTCTATTTTCTGACCTTTAATTAAAGTGACTCTGTGCCCATTTAGTTGTTTCCTAAAATCAATAACCCTATCTTTTGTTTTAGATATGTTCAATTGGAGATAAGACTCCTCCCACCACTGAACAAAGTCATCAATGATTGGACCGTGGTGAGTTTCACCCTCTTTCAGTAAGCTGACAATAACAAAGTCATCTGTAAATTTAATGATGGCCCTGTTTTCATATCTGCTCTGACACGTGTTTGTAAAGAGAATGAATAATAAGGGCGATAAGAGACCCTGGAGGAGAAGCTGTGGAGGAGAACACTGGGTCAGACAGAACCCCATTTATTCTCACTCTTTGTGACCTGTCAGTTAAAAGATCTAAAATCCAGCAAACCAGGTTTTTCCTGATTTCAAACTCTTCTAAAAGTCTTTTCATTAAAATATGGGGCTGTATTGTATTAAAAGCAGAAGAAATATCAATGAAAAGAAGTCTTGCAAAAGTCCCTTTACTCTCTACATGTTTAAGAATCAGATTTAGTCGAGTCAAAAGCGCGTCCTGCACTCCTCTGTTGGGCCTGCACGCAAACTGCATTGGATCCAGCTGATATTCAATCTCTTCCATAATCACATTTCTGATGATTTTTTCAAAGACTTTCATGACAACTCAGGTGAGGCAACAGGCCTGAAGTCATTCAGGACGTTTGGACGACTAGATTTAGGGACATGAACGACGACAGCTTCCTTCCAAAGCGAGGGCACATTTTGTATTTGAAAGAATTTATTGAAAATAAGCTGAAATTTAGGACTGAGCTCTTTAGCACAAGATTTAATTAGGCGGCACTAATGTTATCAGGGCCCTGGCTCTTGTTCACATTAACTGTATGAAAGGCCTTTTGGACATCGCTGAGTTCAGTGATGAAGTGTTGAGTAACTTTCAGTTTCTGTTTCAGTTCAGAAGAACTAAAACGAGCATCAAGCATATTCAAATCTCTGTCTGGCTTAAAACCGTCTACAATGATCTGACTGCTGCTCTGGGGATTTTGAAACCCTGATATGGTTTTCATACAAGTCCAGGCAGACCCCAAATTTTTTGCAGCAAATTTTCTTTCAAGAAGGTTTTTGTAGATCTGTTTTGCTTTCAAGAGCTCGATTTTCAAGTCTTTGGTGACTGCCTGAAAGTCAGTAACAGCCCCCTCTTTAAAAGCCTGTCTCTTTTTCCTTAAACAGGATTTGATGCATTTGGTGACCCATGGCTTATTGTTAGGGTACACTTTAGCACGCTTAAGGGGTATAATCATGTCTTTACAAAACCTGCATATGAGCTAACATCCACCAAAGCATCAAGACTGAATAAAAACTTCCCAATCTGTCAATTGAAAACATTCCTGCAAGGTAAGCACAGATTCTTCTGACCACATGATTGATTGATGATAACATAATTTTTTCACCCCCCAAAAATTCACGTTCAAAGCAACATATCAGCCCGATATCACACAGAACTGTCACATGACATCAAACACAAGCTGTCAGCTCTGCAGAGTGGGCAATCATAATGAAGCAGTTCATTATAAGCTGCAGACTCAAGCTGCTCTTCATATATTTGTCCACCAGATGTCACCAAAGAGGACTGTGATGAAAGCTTCGAGTAATGAACCGTTTTTCATTACAAGCTTGGCCAACTGACTACAATCTACAATAAACTAATATGGCTTTTCAATCCTCTCTTCAATCACTTGGTACCACCAGGAACCTTTAAATGGGCACTCAAGCTGCCTGGAGACTGTTTTGTCGTGCACATCAGAGAAACCACAGGTAAGACAATCTTATCCAAAAGGTCAGTGTAACAGTATTGTTTTCCACCAGCTTAACCAAACTTCCCACACTAACTGAAATTTCTTTTCCCAGGCAAACATTAAACAGCAGCAGCTGGAAAACTGGAAAACCTAAAGCCAAATAATCAATAAAACATAACAAACTTTTGTATGAGTGAGTATTGATAAACTGAGCAGAATTAAACCTCAGTGAAACCACATATAAGTTCTGGTAACTGGCACATATTTATGTTTAATATGTTGTTTTATATTTTGATCAGTTTCAGGTGTTTGTGCGACTGTGTTAACCATCAGTAAAACCACATATAAATCACACTTCTGTGTTTAACAATTACAACACTTGATGCTGTTTTTCTGATTCAGGATTATGTGTGTGATGAGTTGGCCACACAGTTCTTATCTTTCTGCTTCAGACACACACAAAACTGCCGAGGTTGAAGCTTCAGTCTCTTTCTACCCCAGGTCTCACCACATTTCCAAAATGTAAACTCTGAGTCTCATAAGAAATGTGGTTCAAAAAGATGTGCTGATCTATGAATGCATCCTTACTGAAAGCTAAAGATGTCCAGCAGACAAAAACAGCAGCTGAATGAACAGTTATCATGAGCGAGTGTACAAACACTATCACAGGAAATAACAGAAATAAACTGTAGTTTCCATTTATACCTGTAGTATTTTTTCAGCTCCATGTCATCTTCCAATATGTCAAAATATGATTTCATTGTATCTTAAACAAATACAAACTTCTTTCTTCCCCCCAGAGAGCCAACAGTTTACTATCAGAACTGAGGCTGATCATTAACAGGGAGCAGCAGGTAACAAGGTCATCAGCAGTGGAGGAAAGTATGGAAGTAATACTCAGCTTCATATTTGAAGATACTCGAGTATCTTAGCTGCAGGTCTGGAACAATGGTTTTATTTCCTTTCCCATTAAACATCTCACACAGCCCCTCATCTGTGACCCTTAGCAAACCCACTGGATATCGACCTGCACATAAAGGAGATCAGATCAGTTCCATCTAGACAAGCTGTAACAGGAAAATGCTGCTTACACTTTGATGCATCACTTTCAGTTTGTCATATAAGACAATATATCAGATTGAGGCATTATTTTCCTGCAGTGAGTAAATCTACTTTGTACTTTACTCTTTTCTTTTAGGTAAAGGCTCTAAACAGTACTTGTACACTGTGGAAATCCCATAAGAACGTCTCCTGAACTCTGAAAAATAACAAAACAAAGACTAAAAGGAGGTCATGGGTGCTGATGATGATGCTGATGATGATGATGAGGAGTAGCATGCATTTAAAAAGTGACTGATGTCCTAGAATACAACAGAACAGTGTCTCTACAAACTTATGAAAACATGACAGTCTTGCATTAGTTTGTATTCTTATGATTTCAAAAAACGAGGGAAAAATCTCCTTGAAATGCACAATTCCTTTTTGTTATTTCTTAGTGTGTGACGTATTTTATTGGCTTTATGATTGGTGCAAACAGTTTCCTGATTCATAATGGAAATAGATTTTAGACACAGGAGGAACACGCAGTGATCAGCAGGAGCAGCTTGGAGTCCAGTCTTCTTCACACTGAGGAGGGACATATATGCAGGAACAGTTGTCATAACTGTTACAACCACCAGATGGCGAAAGAGTCCCACTGCAACTTTAAGCCATGAAGGATGTGTCTTGATGTTTGCTTGTGATAAATCTGCTTTATGTGAGTCTTTTTCAGAGAGTAACAGTAATATGTCTGATTATATGTCTTTAATCAGTAAAGTCTCGCTTTGCTAGAAATAAATCAATAATAAAATTGTAAACATGCAGCTGTATGTTAGAAGTCAAAGGGTCCTTAAGTCTTCTGTAAATTGACGGGGATCAAATGAAGGACACAAGTATCTGTTCTTACTCTAATAAATGCTGCTTTAATATCCAACAGACTATTTTCCTTCCTCATCAGCAGTAAACAGCTCGACTGCGTCTGTGCATTTGTGTCCTCCATACTTGTTTCCACAGACATCTCAGGCTTGATGCCACGATGCAGTGTAGAAACCTGACAACCCTCTGACTCATGTTCAAATGTTCAAGGACATTTCTCAGGATCATGTATGACCCCTTTTTGACATTTGGACTTTCATTAATAATATTTGTGTTTCTGAGTCATTTTTGTGGAGACTTCTGTCCAACGTAGTGTCCAAATGAAGCCTGAAGCTTTTCTTCACCCTCTTGTCAGATGGTCAGCAACAAAACTCTGTTCCAACCAATGTCTGATAAGAGATGAGACACAGCAGCTGAGCAAATGATCATTTCATGCTGAAGACATCCTCAGACAGAATTAAATACATACATAAACACAGCCTGGTGCCAATAACACAGCTAATGACACTGCTGTATCACTGGCTTTACTGATTAAAGACCATATCTGAAGGAAATCTTTGAACACAACAGAAAGTGACCTTTTAAACCTGCGACACTGATGCTGCATTCAAGGACCATTAAAAACATTTGAAAGGACTTAAGAACATGAAGAAAATGTGACTTGTTTCTCTGTAATGAGGCTGTTTTAGTGAAGAAAGTTGAAAGGTCACAGAGCGACTGCTGAATCTTCTGCTCTAAACATGAACTCTGAACTTTGTGATGCTTCAGGAGGAAAACTGCTTCAGTTATTCTCTCAGATTAGTTTCATATTTTCTGCATCAGATTTGAGTGAGATCCTGGAATGAAGACAGAAGAAAAGACTTTGTTCAAAGTTTGATTTATAGTCAAACCTTCCAGTTTATTCACACAATAAAACATCAACACAATATATGAATTCATTCATTAAAATCACAGTTTTTCCTCATTTGTTTGATGATTTTGACAAAAACAAACACAAACACACACACATGGTCTGCCATACTCATAAAGAGAAATGTCGACATTTTTCAATACAAATATTCCAGAAACATTTAGAGGATAGAGAAGTTTACATTTTCATGTGGAGAAATATTTTAGTAAATCAAAATGATGATGAGCAGTGATAGCCTCCATAAACAGTCACAGGAAAGATCTCCTTTAAAAACTGAGAAACATCAAGAGAACAACTAGAAGATGTGGAGGTACCACCCATAATGTTTGACTGACAGCTGATCTCTGTGCAGAAATGATGGAGAGAAAATAAAATGAAAACTAAAATACAGATTTAAACCCACAATATGAAAGACTTCAGTCTATTTGAGCTTAATCAACTCAGCAGTATCTCCATAATTTAACCAAAATGTTAGTCCAGCATAGAGCGGCTGAGTGAATGTGGTCTGGACTCTGTGGAGGAGAGTCATGGTTTCAGAGACGCTGTAGAAGGACAAAATACCTGCTCTGTGATCCAGGTACACTCCTACTCTGGAGGAACGAGGACCTGAGACAGGAGTTTCAATGTTGTTGTTCCGAAATGTATAACTGTTGTTGTAAAAATTTAATGACCAAGATTTGTCATTACGTCCAAACACACATTCACTCCCTCCTTTTCTGCTGATATTCTTGTATGCGACTGCTACATAAACTCCTCCCCCTCTCCACTCCACCTCCCAGTAACAACGTCCAGTCAGACTCTCTCTACTCAGGACCTGAAACCAATTGGTGAATCTTTCTGGATGATCAGAATAATGTTGTGTTCTCACGTATGTTACTTTTCTGTTCTCCTCTGATAATAACAGCTGTTTGTTTGCTGTGTTTGGATCCAGTGTGATTTCACGTGAATATTGTAAGAATCCAGCTCTGGTCTTTGGCTCTGGTTGTGACAGTAAAACATCCACTTCAGTGACTGTCAGTGAGATGTTTGTCCATTCCTCTCTCAGAATGTCCTGTAGTTTATCTCTGACCTCTGACACAGCTGCTGTCACATCCTCAAAGTAGCTCAGAGGACGGATATTGATGCTGGATGAGTCTGTAGACTCACTGAGTGCTGACAGTGAGGGGTAGTTGTGTAGAAACTGGATGTGATCCTCTGTGTGTGAGAGCTGCTTCAGCTCAGCATCTTTCCTCTTCAGCTCAGTGATCTCCTGCTCCAGCTTCTCCTGAAGCTCTTTGACTCGACTCACTTCAGTTTCCTGCTGGGATCTGATCTGCTGCTTCACATCAGAGCTTCTTTTCTGGATGAGATGGATCAGCTCAGTGAAGATCTTCTCACTGTGCTCCACTGTTTGATCAGCAGACTGATTGATGGCCTCCACCTCCTGTTGAAGCAGCTTCACATCTTTCTCTCTGTCCTGGATTCTCTGCTGGATGTTTTGTCGACTCACCTCCAGCTCTCTCTGCCTCTCAGTCCTTTCTGCTGCAGCTGAGACTGTGTCGTGGCCTTTATGTTCATCCACAGGGCAGAGATAACAGATACTCTGCTGATCAGTACGGCAGAACATCTTCATCACCTCATCATGACGAGAGCAGATGTTCTCCTGGAGCTTCTTGGAGGGCTCCACCAGCTTGTGTTTCTTTAATTGAACCACATCATAATGAGGCTGAAGGTGTTTCTCACAGTAAGAGACCAAACACACCAGACAGGATTTCACGGCTTTTAGCTTCATGCCAGAGCACAGATCACAGGCCACATCTTCAGGTCCAGCATAGCAGTGATCAGCAGGAGCAGCTTGGACTCCAGTCTTCTTCAGCTCCTCCACTAAATCTGCTAACATGGTGTTTTTCACCAGGACAGGCCTCGCTGTGAAAGTCTGTCTGCACTGAGGGCAGCTGTAGATTTTCTTCTTTTCCTCTTCATCCCAGAAGCTTTTAATACAGTTCATGCAGTAGCTGTGTCCACAGGGAATAGTCACCGGATCCTTCAGTAGATCCAAACAGACTGAACAGCAGAATTTTGTTTGATCCATTTGATTCATGTGCTGTGCCGTTTCACCGTCTCTCAGTGACTGTCAGACAGTTTCACTTCCTCTGAACAGAAACAACCTCTGTGCTCTGAAGGGAAACAGATCTCTGCTCTTGTTCACCTCCTACAGGAAATGAGGCTCACCAGCAACTGCATTTACACCATGTTGTTTAGACCCATCCTGATACAGACACATCTGTGAAGGGAGGCACGAAAGAAATATTCTTACAGAGCGACCAAGAGCCAATCACATGATGCAGGGTGTGTTATGTGTGATTACAACATGCAGTAACAAGTCTGACCCAGTTAAAGTTTAATAGTTTATCTTTACTTGGTCCCTTGAAATGTGACAGTCAACACTCAGCGAGTTCATTTTATATTTCAAAAAGTTCAGCAAAGTTTAGGATGCTGTGATGAATAAAAATAAATCAAACTTTATATTTTGACATTTTCTAATCTTAGTTCATTCTCACACTTACAGAATGATGCATGGGAACAACTGACTCCACTAAATCAAACCTATGTTCAAATGAGATTACTGTACAAGACAGGCAGCAAGCTTGATGTCTTGATTTTTTTTTAAAATAATAAAATATATGTAAAACTATTTAAAAAACAAATACAGATAGTGTTCTAATTCTACATTCTTTAGTAATGTTTCCTGTGTACCTCCATGGATTTCGAAGCAATACATTAATATGTGCTTTAAATGCAGACACTCAAATATAACTCAACATTTACACTGAAGATACACAGTAGACATAAGAATCAGTTTTCATGCCCTTTGTTTATTCTTTCATTTAAAATCTTTGTGGTAAAGATCATCATAATTACCCATTAACTTTCATGTACATCTTAAATGTTACACTGTTGGCAGCAAAGATTACACCGCAAAGCCGATTAAACTAGAAGCTAAACGACTCTTCAGTCCTCTTTTGGAAGCAGTCTTTAAATGACAAGCATTAACTTTTGTCATAAACTGTATAACCACCAGATGGCGATATTAGCTTGTAAGTAATAAAACGGCATCAAAACAAACCTCTAGTCCGACCTGAGACCCAGCTCCTGATCGAATGATTATTTCATGGTGAGGAGATCCTCAGACAAAATGAACTTAAATACAGATTAATAACAGTTTGCTAAAGATGGAAACTCACTGCAAGGACAGAGAACTGCGTTTTTTTCACTTTAACATTTTTGTTTTCACATTGAACTTGAACATTTTTCTGTTATTTTGCAAATTCTCCTATTTTATATATTTAAATAGAAAACGGAGGAGAAATTCTTTGGTAAGTTAAATATTTTTTGGCAATTAAACTTTTTTTTGAGGGCAAAGCCAAATATTCATCCAATTTCACCACCTGAGAAACATCCCCATAGCAAACAGGTTTCACAAATTCACATTTCTCAAAAACCTCCCAAAAGTCTTTACACGTCTCTTCTGTTAATCAGTGTCCAAAAGTAAATCGACACTTTTAAGGTGTATTGCTACTCTCAAGTGTCAGTGAAATATTTAATCTAATTTTACATGTTTTTGTTTTATGAAAGTATGTTTTGTGACCTTCAGTAACTCCATATTGTGGACAAAACCTCCACCAACAGCAGGGAACAGTTTCAATAATTTAACACTGTCTTGGTCATGATGTGCTGTGCAGCAGACAGAGGCATAAACCCAATATGCAGATACTCAGATGCAGAAGTGAACCTAAAAGGCAGCTTTATTGCTGGACTTGCAGGAAACCATAGTACAAAGAACTTCACTAGGAAGCTAGACTACAACACAGACAAGACACACAGCAAGCGTGAGCTCATGACAAGGGCTGTATCCCAATAAAGTAGGCAGCCTTAACGGTCCTCAAGGTCCGCGTACTCAAAGACCGCTAAGACCGGAAGTGCGAGGCTTGTAGGCTTGTTAAAGCCTCCGTCGCGCTGCCCAGGTTGCCTAGCAACCATGATACTAACAGCTGGAAACGTTTCATTCAGCTTTGTTTGACAGAAATGAAGGAGAAGATATTTTGTTCATTTGTTTCTACATGAGCTCTGTGTGATTTAATAAGTATCTGAGGCTGAGACCACAGGACTGTAAAACATGATTGTTGGGCTTCATTTCTGTACTGAACGGTCATTTTAAGATTAGCTAGTAAATAACAATTAGCTAATGTTGTTCATGAGACTAAAGTCATCTCACTTTGGTAATGTAAATATAATATGGCCAATATTAAAGTTATTATATTAATCATTATTAGTTATTACAGCAGTGAGTTTGAACTCTGTGTCAAATACTGAGCTTCAGTAAAGATTCAAGTTGCAGTTATTTATATTTCCTGTCACCTTAAATATTCACTCAAAGACAAGTATCTTTGACAGTGTATATATAGATGTATCATATATTGTTCGTTTAATATGTTGGCATGACTAAATGTGGCTCAGCTATAGGAGACAGAAAACGAACAAAATAAAGCAGCAAGTGATGCACACTGAGACTCAGACATGTAAGCTTGATACTGGGGAATAAACAGACCTGGAGACAAAAGGACAAAACACAGATGATAGAGAGACAGAGAGACGAGAGACGACAACAGGAGAGACTAAAGACAACACAAAGATGAGACAAATACAGACTAGACATGAAAAGGGGACAAACATGAACAGAAAAAGGAACCAACTAGAAACATAAGCAACAAAACTCAGAGGCTCTCAAAACCTGAACCTAACTATTTCATAATTCTGAAGAATGAATAAAATGTCCAACAAACTCAAAAACCTGGGTCAAATTCCCAGGAGCATGACAGTCAGACATTAACCTTTTTCATTGAAAGGTATTCTGTAAAGTTCAGTTTTCAGATTCCACTTGAAGAGTCTCTTAAAAGCACCTGAAGGTAACTTCAGATTATCTTCCTGTTTCTAGGGCAGAATGATAGTCTTGTGTTATCAAACCTCAGGCTGGTGCCTCCAGTGTCCATGCATGCAGAAGCTTCTGGTTCATGTGTCAAACCATCCAAAACAGGAGTTTCCAAAGCTGCCGGGGTGCAGTCTGTTCAATGTTTCATGTCATCCCTGCAGAGCCAGAGCACCAGGCCTCCTATTTTCAGTCAAGGAAGGTGAGACAAAACCAGTAACCATAGTGCTCTGTGTCAAATATTTTCTATTGTTTCTTTTCTATTCTGTCACTGTGTGTTAACCCTGTGCAGGGTGAACCAGAGGCGGAGCCAGACATTTGAAACACCCGGGGCTTAGCCCAAAGGGTAGTATGCATGTGGGATTTTTCTTTTTTTTTTTTTTGGGGTGGGGGGGGGGGGGGGGGGTGTAGAAATGACTGAAAGATTAATAGGCTCTGTTTTGAGTTTTGTTCAAAAAAGAATGACTTCATATAGGGAAAAATATATATCACATGTGCAGGACACCTTAAACTAGTTTTTTAATTAAGCAGCGAGGCAGAACAAGGTCAGGGCTGCATCAAGACACAGGGACTAAACCCCAATTCAACCAGACCCAGAACTGATCCAGAATTAAAACAGGACTACAACAGTTCAAAATCAGGACTACTGAGGACTTAACCAAGACAGAACCACAATCAGAACTAGATGATAGCACTAAAAATCATCATAGACCTGCACTACACTTGTTTTTTAATTCTACCAAAGTACAATATTTAGATTGAGAAAAGTTTATATAATTATTTAGCCTTGTTGTGCAAACAAGCCTGCAGAACTTAATAAATACAGAATTTGAAAAATAACAAACCTAAAAAGAAACACTAGGTACGAGATACATGAGTACCTATGATACGGTGATACTTTTGGTAAACAACCATTTGACTAACATGTGTGTCTCACCTGCTCTTGTTCCACCTCTGTTCTGTCCTCGTTCTCCTCTCTCTCCCTCTTTGTGCTGACAATCATCAAATATACAGTTGAAACCAGATATTTACTCTTCATATAAAAACACTTTTTAAATTGTAACATCAAATCAGACAAAATGTTTATTTTTTTAGATTGATAAATATAAAAAACATATCTGTTAACTTTAAGAGTAAAGAGAGACACTATCTGTATTTCTTAATAGCAAATGGCACCAAATTGTATTCAAACTTGAGCCACACTTATGGAGCTCCACAGTTCTTTTCCTGGTGTTTTGGTTGATATCTCTTGATTTTCCCATGTCACAGAAACAGGCTCTGTGTTTTGCCTTATATGCATCCACAGGTGTGCCACCAACTTAGTCACATGGACTCTACTAACCTATCAGAAGCTTCTTCAGCTCAGAATGGAATGTCTGGAGTTTTCTTATTAATTAAGAATAAACTTAGTGTATATGTACTCCTTAATATGATGAAAGTGATAATAAATAGACAGCTCTGTCTCTCTTTATTCTGACATTTAACTAATTCAAAATATATTTCAATATTTATCTAAAACAAAAGTTTACTCTAAATTGATGTTGTACAGTAAAAATGCTTTATGTTTTCTCCCTAAAGTGTAAATATCTGGTTACAAATGTGAACATCCTGCTGTGTACTGAAATCCCTCTTGTTTTGCATAGAAATATACTGAACAACATACAAAACATAATATATAAAATAACATTTACCTGAGTTTTTTCTTTGAAAGAACCCTCTAATGTCCATTCTTATATTTCAGTGCATAACTGAAACCGATTTAGTCGGGGAGGGTAAGAACTGAAAATATGAAATAAACACACGTAAGCTAAGACTCTCTAAAAAAAATAGCATTTGTTCGGCTTTTCATTTCGCCATTTGTTGATTCACTCGAAGAGCAAGTAACGTAATATTGGTCAAGTGATCAGTTTGATATCAATCTTTCGTGATTCACCGTCATATTTACATTATTTGTACGGTACGAATGATTTTCTTTGGTACCTGCTCAAACTTAAGCTCTCCTTAGTATGGCTGGCTCCGTTTCTCCAACAGCGCACTCACTGCTGGCAGCAGCTGTCCCGCCCCCTCGCTCAGTCGCTTAGTGCCTGAGCTCGGATCATACCAATATCAGGGGGGATTCACGCACAGTCGTAAATTCCCACAGTGTGCACTATGTGCTTCGAATATTGTGTGTACTTTTTGTTTTATACAGTTGTCAGCCAGACATCTAACTATGAAAAAATTACACTCCAAAAGACCCCGGGCTTCTGACAAAACAACCCGGGCTTAAGCCCAGTAAGCCACCCCCACGCTCCGCCCCTGGGGTGAACGCTGCCTTTTGCCCAGTGAAACCTGAGGTTGATGGATGTTACTGAGTATTACTAATCATGTCACAGAATCTATAAGACAGGGATGTCAAACTCATTTTACACTGTGGGCCACTTACAGGTAACTTTGATCATAAGTGGGCCGGACATGTGAAGCTGCACGATTAATGTGTAAAATTACAGACAAGTTCTTTTAGTTGATTCCCCAGACTGT
The DNA here is from genome assembly GCF_041146795.1 of Maylandia zebra. NCBI lineage: Eukaryota > Metazoa > Chordata > Actinopteri > Cichliformes > Cichlidae > Maylandia > Maylandia zebra. The sequence continues at coordinate 5,829,833 of NC_135184.1, forward strand.
CCTGTAATTATAAAATATAAAGTCTTTCATTAACTTAAAAATAATGTCCTATTTTTCAAGAATCCACTATAAAAAAAAAAAAGACAAAGAAATAAATTAAAAATTTAGTGGAAAAAAAACCCAGGAACTTTAATTGTTTAACTGTCACCTCTTTGGTGTAGTATGAATAGCAACTAAGGGGGATTCTTTATAATGTCAAGAAAACCTAAAATTGTTATTATTATTAGTAGTAGTGATAAATGTTAAAATTGTATGCATTTCACATTTTCCAGTTTCTGTAGGCTGATTCTGCCCCCGAGCTTTATGTTTGAAACCTTTGTTATAAGGGATCTAAATATAATAAATGAGGAATAATCATCGCCTTTATCAGAAAAAATTATATTGCTATACAACATGTGCAGGTACAATTTAATAAATTTTAAAAGATTTTTTGCAAAAAATAAGACATAAGTGATGTGATTATATTGTATTAATAGAAAAAATGCTTTACATAAATAAAAATTAATTACAAAAATTAATTAATTAATTACAAATTCCTCCAGCCAACCTAAAAAAATACCTTGCGGATAAATTTAGGCCCCTGCAGGTCAAAAAGGATCTCGCCTTATAGGAAAGTCTTATTTGGTTAATCTGCTCTTTATTTTCTCAATTAATCTCTTCACCGGCTGGTCTAAGGAACTGATCTGTTTCATCCAACCTTCAGTGCAGTACACACTCCAACATGCACAATGAAGCAAAGAACTAAAGAAAATCTGCAGGATTTAGATTTGAGGAAGCAGAAATAGAGAAAAACTATTCAAACAATAAACTCGGTCATAAAAATTGAGGCAGATTAATTTTCTGGCTGTAAATTAACTGATTTATCTCATAATCATTTGAGTTATTCTGATGTTTTTGTTTTTATTGAATGAACTGAGTTTGACAGAGCAGGTGGATTTAAGTAAATACTTTCCATTTTCATGTATAAGCTTTAAACTGGAGATGTGCTGATAGGACTGGAGGAGAAAAGAGCTCGTCTGTAGTCTGTGGATTCTGACTCTGACAAACTCTTTGAGCTCCAGGAAAAAAACAAATGTTTATACCTCTGGAGTCCTCAGCAGGAACTGAAAGACTGAAGATTTCTTTCATAAAACTGAGCAGGCACTGAGTCGTCTCCAGCTACGGTACATTTCTCATCTGCTCTGAGCTGCTTCTCAAAAGCCTGCTGATGGATTAAATTTCCTTTAATTGTAGCTAAAGGCACTGACTTTTTGTTGGATGCGACAGGCGCGATCTAAAGCAACTGTTGCCGTAAACGCCTTTATTTTCCATAAACCTGCAGACGTTGAGCTGCAGCCGTCTGCAGAGGCACGGTCATGTTAAAGCTACATCTGATAAAATGAAGCGCTCACAGCAGCAGCATGGGGATGTGCAAAAGTCTCCTCAACTTCTGCCTCAAAACTTTTAATACTCAGTGATAAAGTTTTATTGAGAAAGTAACTTCCCAAACTGGGTCACGTTCTTTTCTTTTTTACTTTAAGTACAGCTGCATGAAAAAAGTTATTTATACTTTATTAAGTATATTTTACCGCTTTCTGATTGTAGCACAAAAAAGAGATTAAAGATAAAAAGAGTCATTTATGGGAAATGACAGAGACAGACACCTTTTTATAGGCTCACTATATTAAAACCCAGCAGCACTGTCACCAAAGCACTTGCTCATAAAGGTCATATGATTGCTGGGGTTTTCTCTGTTTTCTGTATTATTGTAGGTTCTTTACTTTACAATAGAAAAGGCATTGATGCAACTGTAGTTGTGATTTGGTGCAATATCAATAAAACTGAATTGAATTGATAATGATTTGTAAAAAAAAATCTCTTAAATACTTTTAAACTTACTTAAAGAACATCAATCTCTAATTCCAGAAAGAAAAACAACATATTTTCAGTCGTCTGGCTCATCGTGATGAGCCCTGTGGTGTTCAGGTGTATAACGTGGTGTGGAGGTTTGTATGCAGCAGCACCGAGGTCCTCAGCTGATTTTAATTTCAAATATGTGTCTTGGGCGTAACTTTGTTTATGGCAGCCTGTGTGATTCATGCTGTATTCACCTTGCACGCTAAGGTGCTGGCCAATTAAATCACCAGGAAGGCCGATGAACGCCCGCCAGGCTGCATGAAGTTTGATTAAAATCTGCTGCAGAACATAACTGTGAATTCTGACAGACAATTTCACATGTTAGTGTTTCAGTCACTAAAGACTGGCAGTAAATGGAAATGTCAAATGATTCATTACAAGGAGCTGCCAACTTTAGAGGTTAATCGTGACAAATCTTTTCCTTCACTCAGGTTAGCTAGTAGATTGCGGCTCAAGCAGTGAACACATGTCATCTCTATTCGGACTTTCCCAAGTGTTCTTTATTTTTTGCTCTTGCTGTTTTCTTTTATTAAGCAGCTTTAATCTTGTCCCAGCTGTGGTTCAGGTGGTACAATTGGTACCAGTCACAGGGTCAGTGGATTGGTCCACAGTTTCCTCCAGTCCACATGCCAAAGTATCCTTGGACAAGACACTGAACCCCAAGTCCATCAGCGTGTGTGAATGTTGGCTAAAGCCCTCAGGCACAGATAGAAGTGCTGCATGAACGTGTGTGACTGGGTACATGAGACATGTAGCAGAAAGTGCTGTGAGTAGACAGGACCTATGCAAGTACGACATCATTTACAAACAACCAACACTTTTCATTTTCACTTTTTTTCACTTTCATTGTGTTTTTATTTTGCCAGGGTGCATGCCTTAATTTCTCTCATCCAGTGTTATGTTGAATTATTCATCATTCAGTCTTACGTGGAGTTCAGGTCCAGAGATCATAATTGAGGCCAAACGGCACTTTTAAGATATAGGGTATAAAACTTTATTTTTAAATAAAAAGGGCAGTGATGCTAAAGCAGCCTTTAGTTATGCTGCTATCTCCTTAAATCTAGTGTTGCTAGCTATTTCCCAGGCTAACTGCTGCTCAGTTCCCCAAAACAAACAACCACTGAAAAGTTAAAAATGTGCTCTGATGAAATGATCAGTTTGGCTGGACTCTCTGCTGTTGCAATAAAGTAATAATGTCTTAACATCCATCCATCCAGGGTTTCTGGAGATGAGAGGATTTAGAGGTTAGCAGTGAAATAGCTCGATAAAGGAGAATCCATGTTCTAGTATTTCTGAAACAAACAAACAAAAACATGGAAAACCATCAAAACTTTGTATGAAATGTAAGGAAAGTTGTGTCTGGTCATTTATTTCTTTGTTGTAAAAATGCTTCTTGGCATCAAATCTTATGTCAGTTTACCTAATATGACATATGTAGTAGCAAATAATAAATAAATAATAACCTGTGGTATGCTTACACTTGATCTACATGCAACTATACAAACATGTCAGGATTATTATATTGACTGCTTGATCTACTGCAGTGACAACACTGAGGCCTCAAAGCCTTAATTCAAAGCATTGATTCAGTGCTGGAGTGATCCAGGTCTTGGGTACTAAAAATCCCCCCAACCTACCACCAGTTTTCTTTCACTTTAAAGTATAAGGAATATACAATTATGCTAAGAACATTTGTACTAAAAAATGAAATGTCTAGAGCATCTTATCCAATTTTTACATGAAGCAACAACAAGATGAGATTTCTTTAAACTTGTTCCTGTTTGTTTGTATTCAGGTCCCAGCTGAGTTGAGAGAGCTGACTAAAAGAAAGAACAGATTACTTTCCAATTACCCAGACGGTTACAGCTTCCTCCTATAGGGAGGGCTCCCTCATGCAGTGAAGCAAAACTATGATCTTTGTGTCTCATTTTCTCTGCTGCCATCAACAATTCAGCTTTACAGAAGCAACTAAGTGAGTAAGAGTGAGTGAAAGGCTCCCACTGTTTCAGGGAGAGAGTTCATTAAACACAAACTGTGAAAACCGTTATCAGAGAATATGAACTGACATGAATACATGGCACAAAAAAGAGAAGGTGATATAAATGAATACTTGTCACATGCAAAAGGGTTATGGCAAAAAAAGGGAACATGTCTCTCACTTCCTGTCACGATCCTGGATCATTGACCCAGCGTTTTGAGTTTTCTTGTGTTTTGATGTCATTTTGTATTATGTCTCATGTTTAAGTCGTCTTTGGTTAAGTTGATTCTCTAGTGCCGAGGTTGTCCCTGTTTAGATTTGTATTAGTTAGTATTTCCCCCCTTGTGTCTTTGCCCTCTGTGTCTCCCTCTGTGTGGCTGTGATTGTCTTTGTTGTGAGTTCCTATTTCCCTCATGTTTCCTTCTGTGTTCCCCTTCCTGTCATGTTATCCATGTTTCCCCAGTCATGTTCTCGTTGCATGTGTTAGCCATACTTCCTGTTTTATTTTGGTAGTCCCCTGTGATTTGTTGTTTTGCTCCTCTTACTTTGAAGGTATCTCGTCTCATGTGTTATGTTTAGTTTTGCTTCCCCTGTCTGGTTGTGGTTATTTGCTGTGTTCCTCATGTGTTCTCATTTCCTCGTTATCCTTCTGTGTATTTATCTCAGCGTCTCCCTCTGTCCCGTGTTGCGATCTCCCTCATTCTGTGCTGTATGTTCTGCCTGTCTAAACCTTGTTACTATTTCTAGTTTAGTTTGTTTCCTGTTTTTCCTGCCACCAAGTAATAAATCTAAGTCTTTAGTTCATGTTTGCCTCCCGGAGTCTGGATTTTGGGTCTTCCATTCCTGCCTGCCGTACACAGCACTTGATGCTTCCAGTGCATTTCAAAATAGTATATAAAGTCATCTAAAATAGAAATGACACTCTGGGGTTTGTTATAAGATGTTTGAAGTAATTCTACTGCACTAAGAAAGATTACTCACAAGTGAAACACACTCAAATCAGCTGATGGTCTTTCCATAAGTGGAAACCCCAGCAAATTCATCCTGAAAATCCAACTCTGCAATACAAAGAGGAAAAGCCCAAGATTTACATTTCAGACTCTACAGGCCTCAGTTAGCAAGTCAAATGTTAAAGTTCATAACAGTTCAATTAGAAAAATGTTAAAAGGGTCAAATGTTAGGCCGTCTGTCCTACAGTTACAGCTTGGCCCAAATCTACAGCAGAATGTCTGAAACAGAAAAGAATCAAGGTGGTGTGGTGGCCTTTATCCCCTTCCTAAACCAAGTAGTTGCATAACCCTAACCAGGAAGTAAAAGTGCATGCAAACTTATAAGGAACTCCAAGGAAAACACAACACAGCTTCACAGCCTGTATCACTGTCTTGTGCTTTGTGACCCACTTTTTCAAACTTCTTATGACCCCAGGGCAAAACAGTCTTCATGTTTCTGAACGTGTCGGAGTTTTAAAGAACAGCTTTGAAATTCTCATGAGCTGTTCGCACAAAAGAAAAACCACCATCATAATGTGGCTATCCTTTTGGCGCCAGCTGTGGGCTCATAGCTGGAGCTGAACAAAACTCCCTGATAACAACTGTGTTTAGACTGTTCTTCCCACTCTATGCAAGGTCACCTGGGTTGGCTGGTAGACTGCTTACTTAGCCTGGCAGGGCGAAGGACACTATCTCAGCTGAACTATGGACACGCACACACATATACTTACACTGATAAGCACTCACTCATCCCCCCTCCCCTTCCAACGCCTTCGATGCTTGTATCCTCCTGGGGAACACGGTCGGGTTTGGGCCCCCGCTGGAGAGTCGGCGCACTGGCAGGATGGCTGCTGTGTTGCCTAGGATTACTCCTCATCCCCTACCCACCCCTGTTGCTGGTCACGTGCTCTATAATGTTGTACTGTGGACATTTATGTGCTTTCTGTGCAGAGGAGTTTTTTTGTTTCCTGTTCTCATGCTGTCCTCCTATAGCCCTTTTTTCCCTCTTGTACTTTCCCATTGTAGTGTACATTTCAGTGGTTTTTCTGTAATGCAACCGTTCTCTGACTTGTATCCCCATGTGATGTCTGTGTTGTGTGTGTAAGGTCGGGGGCGGGTTCATTCCACTGCAGGGCCACCTGCCACTGCATGTGGCGAATAAAAATTTGAACTTGAACATGACACACTTTTGTGTTCTATTTTTCAGTGGAAGCACTTTTATGGAAATTAAGATATTTTAAAGCCAAATAGCAGCTACTTTTAGCCATGCTGGCATGGCGGTGTCAGTCAGTTGGTCTGCCACTTTCACCACGACAGTTGTGCAGACTTTTGTGCTGCCCAGAGAATTTAGCGGGTTTTTGTTCTGTCAAAAAACTTGAAGGTGAATGGGTGCAAATATCGACAATTTTATCTTTTAACAATTTTTGATGCATTTCCTGCATTATTGTTGAGTTTGTATTCACAGCTGAAATCCATCCCTGGATGCTGTGGTTGCAAGGTAAGTGTCATATCTCCCAAAAAGCCCACCGAAAACATCTTTGTATAACCTACTGAGCATTCAACACATCTGTCAGCTGCTGATAAACAGTTAGAAACTACATTCAAAAAGTTGAGGCCCCAGAAACACAGGATGGAACAAGTACAGTTTTTAAGAAGAAGAAGCAGCTAAAAACACAGCCCGTAAACCTGCCCCGAGTTCGTACTGTGAACAGTTTTTGTCATTTTAACATAAAACCTCTTATAAAACTACAGCAACTGTTTATTGTTACCAATTAGGTTAATTTGTTGCAGTCTAAGGCAGATGTGTATTTCAAGAGTGTGGAAGGCAACACGATGAGCTAAATAACCTACATTATATTTTAAAAAGGAGACAAATATTAGCTTGGAGGCCTGTCTGATGAGATCTGTAATGTGCAAACTGGGACTTGGAAAATGAGATCATTTACTTTAAACTCATAAAAAGAAATATGCAACTTGTGACTTATTTAGGTCGTTGTCATTCCCAGGGCATGAGTTAATACAGTTAATAATGTTTTGTTAAAGCAATTGGTGTCGATCATTTACCCACAAAATGTTTTTTGGTGGAAATGCTTCATGCACAAGTATTATTATACCATATATTAATATTTATGTCAGTTTTCCAGTGTGAAGTGGTACCGATGAGAAACTGATATTTTTAATTCAGTAGTTTCTATAGATTCAATCTAATAGCTGTTAGCTCTTTGACCTAGCCAGAAGGTAAAGAAAGTAAAAAGCAAGTGAAAATAAAATGAAATAAATCCGCAACTGGACAAAAAAAGCAAAACATAAAATCAAGGTCTCCTGGCGGACCAGTTTATTTCTTTGTGGTCAGTATCATCATGTTTGACATGTCAAGGCACCAAACTAAGACAGAGGTGGCTTATAAAACACTACACTACATCAGCTTATATGGACCTGTGCACGCTCATTAATAAGAAAAAATGTTTCTACATTGTGAACAAATGTGACAACGTTGTCAGCTTTTACCAACTCAGATGTCTTCAGTCTGAACTTACTGTTATTACACTTTAGAAAGTTGCCTTTGAGCAAATGTACCACCCCACAAGTCTCGACCTGGATGGACCGAACTGGAAGCTGTTTCTCCATCTTGCTTTGAAGTTGTGTTTGTTTCAGACACCCCCTGAAAACTGCCCACCTATACTGTTTCTTTCTTCCCCCTTTTCTCCTGTTTAATTCATGTACAGCGGGACACTTTTGTCTTTGGGGATGAGCTGAATGGTGATGTGTTCTTCCTCTGGGTTGTCCCAATTTTGGTTATTTGGAGAGACTGCAGACCATTTTGACTGCATACCACCCTTCTTTTCAGCAAACAATATAAGTTGAGAGTGCTCAAGAATATGGGAGAATATAGAGGATGTAACCTTAAAAAGGCTTCCAGCCAGTTGTGTTGAAATAGTGATTTAACCTTGAGAGACCACATTACTTTAGAGGCAGAGCAGGGACATTTGTGACTTCATGGCTCTGTTTGCATTCATCATACCAAAACAGTGCTTACCTTAATGTAAGCACTTTTGATTTTTCATTTTTATGTTAAAACAAGCTTCATCATCACACTTCAAACTGATCTTTGTGCCATGTTTGGCTGCCTGAGAAAGGACTTATCCCTTGAAACTGGACTTGCTGGACACTTCATTGTTTACCAGAGATCAGTACCAGAGATATAGTATTTGGGTACATGTTTATTTGTCTTTTTATAAGGAACCCCATTAGCTTCCACTACAGTGGTTGCTAGTCTTTCTGGGGCCCAAACTATCAAATACAATCAAATAAGATATTACACAATAAAGTGGATACTAAATATCCGCATAACTTGACTCTTACATCCACAGTAAGGTTTTACAGTTGTGAAGCATATAAATATTTATATTTATATAATAATAACAAGTTTCCATTACAAATGACATTGCCCTTTTACAGTATTTCTAATAAATTAAATTTAAAAGCTGCCTAAATAGGCTTTTAAGTGATTTTTAAAATTATGAATAGAAGCCAATTCTCTAATTGCATAAGGCAACTTATTCCAGTGAAAAGATGCTCTAAATATAACAGAGTTTTTCAAAAAGTTACTTTTAACTCGAGGAGTTAGTAAATTGCGGTTTGTTGAAAATCGTGTACTGATTATGTATTTCATCTGGATGCTGCGACTGAGCAGAAAAACAATATGGTGTGTTTAACAGTATTGCTTTCTTTAAAAATACAAGTAAGCCATAGTATAATTTAGCTTGTACAGAAAGCCAAGAAAGTTTATCATGGATTTTATTGATATTTGTATAATATGAACACCTTAACACTAATCTGGCCGCCTTGTTCTGGACTAACTGAAGTCTGTTCAGATCGGTCTTATTAGCTGCTGACCAAATGATTGAACAGTACTCTAGATGAGATAATACTAGTGCATTAATGACATTTTTCATAACTGAAGAAGTAATATAAAAGCTTTTCCTGGCCATAGCTATGCCCTGTGCAGGAACTCCAGCAACACTTGAGGTAAGATGAACACTTTAATAATTGACCAACGCGTTTCGGCTTGTGGCCTTCATCAGGGTCATAATAGCTATGCCCTGCCCCAATTTTAATAGTCAATGTGCTGAGACCATGAAAGGTGGTGGTTTATGGTATGGTAAGTAATTTAATCTGGGTGACCTGTTCTAATACCTGTGTCCACCATCGTTGAAAGGAACTGGTTGGTTACAGCATCAACTATCAGCCATCTACGATGAAGTCTTGAGATACTTTTCCAGGTCTTTCAACCCCCACTCACATCAGTTGACCTCAAAAGCTGGCATAAAGTCTTACAGAGGCTTCACATGTTTGCCCCGGTGATGGTGACCTAACATTTTTCCCATCCTGGCACTTGACGACTAACATGATTGATAGTGGGTCACTCACCCTCAGGACAATCTCAGGGCTCCCCATGAGCTGTTTTACAAGTGAAAAAACATATTGATGAACCTACAGATGCATAGTTCTCTTTTTAAAGCACTCAAGATGACTGCGACCTGGATGACTGAGAACCTACACAGACACGCTCCATCATCTTCTGTCTCCATTAGTTGTGGTGATGTGGGCTATTCTTAGTGTGCTTTTTTTCTTCATCCCGTCCATTTAGCCATGCTTTCAGAGGAATCTCATTCAAACTTTTTTGTCCAATCAGCTATCTGAAGACATTCTTAGAGCCAATCAGCCCCCTTCTTTGAATGCATCATATCTGTCTGCGCTGTGCCTGTCACTCCTTCTCAGGCGTCTGTCTGTGCAGCCTCGCTGGTCTCCACCTTTGCTCCCTTTGGGTTATTTCCAAAATCTCAATCAGCCATCTGCTTATGCCGCTCCATCACCACCCACATGTAGACTGTGGGGAGTCTCATCACCATCTCCTGCCTTCATCTGTGATTCTGTTCTATGATGCTGCTTCTCACAGGAGTCTAACCACAAAATGTAGCGTTTTGCATCTTCTCATTTTTAATTTACATTTTAACCTTTTCTTATAAATGATAGATTCAAACCAGCATCTAACATTTCCTATATAATCTGCACAGCTCGGGGGTGGTCATATGAAACATTGAAACCGCACAGAAGTTTCAAGAGAGTTTAATTAAAAAACAAAAACTGGTATTTATAAAAATACTTTAATGTGAGGGATATTCATATCTCAGAAATTATTGCTCATTTCAATTATTTAGCATTGTTTGATCACTGATGTTGCTTACCTGCAAACTTTTAAGCCTAACGTGCAGATTAATGCTGTCGCTGTGTTCTCACTGCAGGTTTTCTGACAAAAGGTGGACAAAGAAATGAGAATTTCAAGAGCGAGGAACATTTGTTAGTAATTCATCCTTTGATAATACATATTGCGCTTGTTCTTTCATGTGCGTTGTCTCTCTCTGGGTTGTATTTTTCACATTGTTATGCATTTTATTGTAAGTATCATTTATAGAATAGCAGAAGAATTCAGAGAAAAAATTTTATAATTGTAAGTGGCAACTATAATAAACTCTCGATGTTATTAAATGTTAGATACAGTCTGTCTTGTACTTATTAAATCAGCAATGATAGACTAAAGGCACCTTCAGAAGCTTTATAGGGCACATCTTTCCACAGAGAACAGAATCTCCTCTTTTTCTCAGAGCTCCCTGCCAGGAGGTACTAATTTGCTGTCAGACAGCTCTGAGGGACCATCCATAATCAGAGAAAAAAGATTCTTTCATGTGTGACAGCGACAGTGAGTGGTGATGTTATCCTGAGGACGCCAGCCAGGCCTGTGTGTGTGTGGTGTGTGTGTCTACCAAAGACATATTGACTCTAACGCAGTCTGACATGAGAATCCAGCAGGCTTCACTGCAGTTACAACACAGACTTCCCATCTATCACTGAAATGTTTGATAGCCAATTTGGACTGAGTGTTTGATGCCTTTTCCATAATCTGTCCTCATCTTTATGGGAAGTACACAACCAGAGACAGGCTGCAGCTCATTTTCATCCTGAGGCATTCGTCGATGTTTTTAGTTTTACTGTTACGTACAGCGCCTTTACATATTGACCACCAAGAGATACAGGCCGTGTTTCAGAAGTCTGCAAAGGCTCTTTCACAGGAGGTGGTGGCAGGTTTATTAGTCCGGTCACAGCTTTGTCAGCCAGCTGAGTTTGGTTTGCATCACATTTGGACAGTTTGTGTTTTCACTTAGGTTCATCTTCTTCCACTTCCTTTTTTACTTGTGTCAACAACACTTTTACTAGCTGACTAGATCTTGGCATTAAAATGAGTTGGATAAGGTTAGAGAAAAAAACAAAAACAAAGCAATAGCATTCACTGACGTGTAAAAGCTGGAGATATTCACTCATGCTATAACGTCACATGCTGCCATGCTTCTCAGAATCTTATTCTATCTTACATTTATCTCATTTAGCCTATAGGAACACCTCATGATCCCACAGGAGGCACCGGAAAACTTTGCAGTTCTTTAGATGTTGTTCTGGGTTCTTTTGTGGCCTCCTGGATGAGCTTGTTGATTATTCAAAGTACTTTCGAACTGTTTGTCAAGGAACAGAATTTAGATTTTAAAAAATGCTCACACAAACTGTGGGGAAATTATAACTAATATGGTTAAAAATACGTTTTTATGTGATAACTTTTGGCTTCATCACGTTATGTACAAAAAGTGAAAGACCTGGAGGAAGTACAATCACATCAGCAGTGTGATGATGCTGTGGTTAGCTCTTGTGCTGCACAGCAAGAAGGTCCTGGGTTCTCCTCCCACTGCATAAATAGGCTGTTTTGCTTATACATACATGTTGCAGTTTCATTTAAAACAATTTTAAAGATGCAAATTTAACAGATTCTGCATGCAAATGGCTTAATTTAGAGCTCAGCAAACCAAATGGACAGTCTCTTTTTTTTCCCTTTTTCCCCTTTCATCGATGTCCAAGATACACCGAATAGAAATGAGACTAAAATTGAAAAATCAGTATTACTCTCTTTCCTCTGCATACAAAATATGTATTTCACTGCTGTTCCAAAAGAAGCTAAATTTAAATCTAAAAAGCCTTTTTGCCGTTTTCACTGCACTTGATGCTTGTTCATTTGAATTTCTGTTCACTTTGCAAAAGGCTCACAGAGATCCTTGAAGAAAAGGATGTAACAGCCCCATTTGTTGACAGGGCCAAGGTCAACAGAAACACAGAGAACAAATCTGACTTTCATTTGAATCGATTGGTTTGAACTTGCTGCAAGGTGATGAGGTAGAGTGTTGACTCAAATGATTGACAGTCGCCTGATAGTTGCAGGTTTGGCCACGGTCTCAGACACTTCTCAGCTGTCATTGGCTGAAACAGAGTGACAGCTCACCCTACGACCCCTCTGGTCTTTACCATAACAACGTGTTCCCGCACGTGACCTTTGAACCCTGGCAATGTCAAGCGTCCACCAGCCAGGGACTGCCCACGCCGGGCTGTCAGACTTATAAACCATTCACTGTTGCATGCTCAAATACATGCCATCTCGTCCCCTCAGAGCTCTCTTAGACTCACATTATTCAAGTGACATGCAGAGATCACATCAGAGAAAAGAGCGCTGGCTGAAACGTCTCCTTTTCTTAAGTGTTATTTCCGGTGTTCCAGTGTGACCGGGAGTGAGAGTGCTCTCAAACCAGCACTGCAAATTTTAAACCCTAACCTCATATTTTTGGCCTGTTGTTCTAATTTTACAAACTAAACATGCCTGCTGGGTTTGAAATATTATCTTACTGCTTGCTGATCAAAACAAATGCAGCCGTGCATTGATAAATAAAAGTCTGGCTGAAGGCTGTGTAGAAAAGAAAGAGATTGGCAGAATTTCAAGAAGTCACAGGCATCTAATATCCGCTCCCTGCACCTGCTTATGCAGTGGAAATGATGCATTTTGAGAGATAATGGCATCCATCACATCACGTCCTCTCTCATTACATCCTGTCAGTTCATGTTAACAGATACCAACACAGAGATAAAGCTGTAAGTGTATAAAACACTATTACAACTTACAAAAATAAATGACCTGGTTTTACTGAACAGTAGGTGACAGCAGATGACTCATAACTCATAACAGTTATATGGATGCATGAGTGTTTTTTTTATGATTGTTTTCAAGCACGTGTTGCTTTCATTTCACAGACACAATAGAGAAATACTGGATTTACAGAGAGTCTAAACTGTATGATAGCCATCACAGAATAAATGGAGAAAATGATCCTAATGTAAAACTTTTGTAAAGTTAGAAAACAAGGAAATGATCATTTCTCTACAAATCTCTTATATTTTGCAAAACATCAGTTACTCCAAAGTTACAACTGAGGTTATTATTAATCTTTGTAATAAATATGATGTAGTGCATCTAATAAAAATTATTTATATGCTATTATAAAATTGAAACCAATCTTTTAATACCAGTTTTGAATAAACATGTATATGCAAGCAGGTGGGATGACGGCAGGGGCAAAACTGAAGTGAAGACCAAAAATGCACGCTGTTTTGTTTGATTCTTATTTCTCCGACTGTTTCTAACATTTAGAGATCAAGACTGTGTTTGAACTAGTTTTCAGGAGAAAATGTTGATTTGGGTCAAAATATGAAGGGTTTGGGAGTGAAACTGGTCTCATTATTGCCACAATGAATATGCTACATGATCCTAACTAAAGGACGACCTGTCTTTATCTCTGAAACTGAATTATTGCTGTTGTTTATTAAGTCAGCAGCATCACAGCCATTGATGTGTTTCACAAGAGCTCCATAAAGTCATTGAAATGTGTTGTTAATTTGCAGTGGATTTATTTATATTATTTAACTGGAGTGGCCTATATGGGCCCTTTAAAAAAATGTACTTACATCAAATTCCCAATGAATTTACAGTCAGTAAATACAGACTAAAGATCTCTTCAATGTAGCTGTGACTTGACAAATCCCGGTTGAAGATATATTCTTAAATGTGCAAAGTTCTTTTTGTATATCTCAACTAAAAATACAAATCAAAATGTATATAAAGTGGAGACAAGTCCCAATTTGATCATCCAGAAGACTGTGGTTCATGTTCATTTTTCCATTTTGTTTTGTTTTCTTCTCTTTATGCAGATTCATTTTTATTTTCACCTGATTTTTACCTTTGCTTTCACTGGCTCTTTGGTTAGATTCAAAGAAAGGAAACTACGTGGATAGGTTTAGTAAAACAGTGTGGTTTGGGTTAAAATGGTAAAACCAAGGAGAATAAAAATGCTTTTTATATAGTCAAATAAAACCGTTCAGTATCAGAACGTTTAAGTTTTATAAATGCTGTTTTATATAATGCTATAATTCTAAATGAATCCCTGAGCATGCAGGGAAAAATAGCTGAAATAACATCAGTACATACTGATGCAAACTCATACTTGCAGTGTGGAAACAGTTAAAATGTTTATGAGCAGTCAGCACTCAGCTACAATGCTGCATTTCATGCAGGGGTTTTCTGCACTGTGGGTGAACCTATGGACATGTAAACATGAAATGTCCTAGCTGACCTAAAAGTGTCAGAGCAGCTTACACAAACAAATGAGACGCAGTGACCTTGAACCACGAAGGACAAGAATTTTTCTGCCACTGTTTTTAATCATTTTATTCTTAGTTTTCTCTTATGAATCAAATATTTACCCTAAACCTCCTGAGATGTACGTGAAATTCAAAGACATACAGCTGCTTGTTGGACCTAGCCTGGAGCTCATTGTGAAGTGTTTATTCTATGTAGGCATGTCCAGCACAAATAATTAAAATCAAGGGGTTCAAGTAGTTAAAATGTATGAGGTGTTAGCCGGAATATAATAAGAAATTAGGATCTGAATAGTGATGTATTCTGAAATGCAACAGTAACAGCTGATGTGGCAAATTCAGAATATGTGGCCCACAGCAACAATTCATTTTTTTAAAAGTAAGGAAAGCAAACTTTGAGTGTGTAATGTTTGGTTTCTTTCCAGTTGGAATTATCTGCACAAGTGCTACAAGCAAAAAAAATAAAACCCCCAAACTGCAATTCCTTTCTGTCTGATCTGCAGAGTATGCAGCAAAAATATTGAGGTTTGTGAGGACCCAAGCACAGATTTATGCAGATGCAAACTGGAGTAAACAAAACAACCAATTTAGTAGGCAGTAAAAAATAAAGGATGTAAGGGTTAATAATTCCTAGTAACAGAAACCTACACAGGAGAAAGAAATGTAGGAAACACGACCACTGACATACAGGATACACTAGGAACAACACACAGACACAAGAGTAAGTTGAACAGGACACAAGAGAAAACTAAATAAGACAAGAGACTAACTAGAAACATGAATAACAGAACTTTGGGAAACAGACGCAGGACCAGGACACTTTCATCTTAATATGGTACATTACTATCAGCACCAGCAGACTTCAGGTGGATTAGCTTTTATGGGAAAAATTCAGATTCCTCTCACATGGAACTCACAAGACTCCTATTTGCAATAATGAAGGTTTTTACTATGAAAACTGGAAAGTAGTTATTTTCTAACACAATCAGTAAAAGCTTTAATCAAAGCAAGTTGCTTTAAAAGTCAAGAGCGTGTCTCCCTGTAAGAAGAAATTCTTATTAAAAGTCACAAAAAAATGGTACTTCTAAAATACAAAAACCTCTAAAAAAGATACCTGTATTTCTAGACTCAGTGGGATTTGATGTTTCCCAGAATACTTTTGTTATTTGTGTTTGTTGTAAAATAAAATCAGTAAAATTAGCTTTAAATCATTAAGAATTGCAAACTTTGCCCTTGAGTAATCATGCTTTTAAACTCAGTATCAAAGTAATTCATCAGTAATTATCAGTACATTCAAATGTAATGGAGCTTATGGAAGAACATGACAAAAACAACCTGACACAGAGTTGAGCAGCAAAATCCAAATTAAGTTCTGCATAAAAAATCCAACAAGTAAATATAATTAATGCAAAAAGATAAATAAAAGGCAAAAAGACTCACAAGGAGATCAGACCCATATGGAAAAGAAATAAAATAAAAAAAACAACTTAAAAAAACTTGTAAAAAGACTTGCATCAGCTTTAGCTTGCTTCATATAGTGATTCATATAAGGCTTATATGATTTACTCATGAAAGTGGCCACTTCCCAGTTAAACAGATGTTTGGTGCAGACAGATGGAGCAGCCAGATGGCTGACTCCTCATGCGCACTGATCTGTTTCTCACTAGTTAACCAACTGCTAATTTGAAAACATGCCGTTTGAAATGTGGCCACGGGATAATTCAAGTGGATCGCTGAGTGAAGGAACTGAATGAGAAAGTGACACCATCTTACTACAGTGATTCCATCCATGAGGAATAACGTTTTCATGCATTATACAATTGTAGGACAACATAGCAGAATAATGATCCAAATAACAGAGCACAAAAAGCAACAGATGTGTTTAAACAGGAATGATCCATATTCACACAAGACGTGAGAAAAGGCCAAGCCTGCACATGTCTGAGTTTTCATTAAGTGGCATAAATTATCTGTCAAGAAAGTTAAATATGGATTTGAAAGGGTTTTAAAGTTATGCACTATGATGGCGTTTTAAGCTTGAATTTGGCTGAAGACCAGGGGTTATCAGAATAAGGGGTAGATTGTATGGTGTGTAAAAGATGGATACAGCCAGTGTGATGCCATCCATCAAGCTGAGCATTTCTTCTGTCATCATCATGTTTTGAAACTACATGTGATGAATGAGGGGCAGTTCTTACTGGGAAACCAAGAACCACTTATTTATGAGATAGGTCCACCCTAAAACATGCCCTCCGAAAGTGTTTAGTCCAGTCACAGTTCAAGGCAGCACAGAATCATTTTCCCATTGATTTGTAATACCAGGTGATAGTGGGGAAGTAGAACTCAATAAGAAATAAAAACAGAATCGAATGCAATCTCACAGACTTGCATTTCATATACAATAGAACACAGAAAACAGAACAAAAGTGAGAAATTGCACCATTTTAAAAAAGACTGGTGCATTTAAAAAGAAAGTAAATGGTACAAAAAAAGAAACAATTTGCAACTAATTAGATTGATTGTTAACTTGTCATTAACATGATTGGATATAAAAAGAGCTTTTTAAAAGAGGCAGTTTCTCAGAGGTAAAGATGGTAAAAGGCTCAACTATTCACAATGTGGGCTAAATATATATATTACACTTAATATATATATTAAAATTACACTGTGACAGTTAAACATCTGTATCAGTTACAGTTTATTAAATGTCAGGAGTCAGTTAAATATCTTCAGGGTTGAATGTTTTTGACATTTACGTTACAGCCTTGATTAACACTGTTCACTTCCTCAGTCTCCTATTTTCATTTTTGCCAGCTAAAGAAAATGTTATAAAGAGTCAGTTTCCCCCTCTGGAAGACCGTAGTTTTCATACACAACAACCAGCGATGTGAAGTGCTCAGTCATCACCCTAACAGGGACCCCCTCATCCAGCCAGCCTGTTCCCTCTCAATTAGCAGCATCTTTGCCTCAAGTGACTCTGTCAGCTCCAATCAAGGCAGCCCGTCTTCTCAGAGATGACTGAACATCCAGCTCGCCTCCTCAAGGCTGGGCTCCAAGGACAAAAGAGCCAGCACGTCAAGAAGACATGAGAATGGATAAAAGTGAAGAAAACACGGGGAAATTACTAAAAGCCTAAATATGTTTCTTTTTATCCATGCATGTTCCATCTCTGATGCTAAGAGTCATTCATTTTTAATAGGACTGGGATTTTTGGAAGTTATAGTTGTAAAACTGTAGTTCATTATCTTTTTAACACTGGTGTTTTGTTAGACATGATGCTCACGGTAAATTAAATCAGTGTTGTGGCATGTTTGCACGTGTAGTTTAAGTAGCATACAGGGGAAATTAGCTTTAAAATATCTGGAACAAAGTTTCCAGACTTCTAACACAGTTTCAATCAGATTTGATTAATGCAGTTTTTAAGCAGTTATGTTCCTGTGACAGTTAAGATGAAAATTATGGGTCCTGCTCTGTTTATTTCGCTATTAGCACAGTCTAATCACCAAAGGATTTCCACAATGGCTTCTGAGTGCTGAGACGTGCTTCAAGAAGGACTTTGGTATATACAAATGCAATATTTATGATAACTCTGTTTACCCTCATAGCCAGGTATTAGAGTGGGATTTGGCAGGTTGGGGAATCCTGAAGCTGTTTTTAAAATTTGAGAAAATCATGCCTGGATGCTTTTCATGGCTGCCCTTTCTCATACTGCAGGGAACATCTGGCTTCAGATGCTTTCTCATTACTGGAAATACTCTCCCACTCACTAGGTGCAAATGAACCACATAATCAGCAGCGCTACTCACATATCGACACAATCCAACATCACACTGGCTTTTTACTATGGTTAAGGGGAAATTAATCTTCCTCCAACATTTACAGTCTGACGTATAAAGTATAAAGTTTGGCACGCTTTATAATCAAAACCATTAACAGACTAAAACTCAGACTGATGACTACTAACCTAACAGTAGCCCACTCTGCATTAGGTCAAGTTATATTTATTTTAAAGTACAACACCGTATGTCAAACAAAAAAAATTGTTCCCTATTCTCACAGAGAAAGAAACACACTAATAAAGTGGCTGGCTTATTAAAAATCTAAACTTACACCATTGCTTTTTCAATTTTTGTTCTTTTTTCCATCTTCAGGATTAAAGTTGTCAGACTATGTTAAGGTTCTCCGTCATCCAGGTCATGGTAGTCTAACAAGCTTGGAAAGAAAAGCGTCTGGACTAACTTAAGTTTCTTGAAGACGTTTCACCTCTCATCTGAGAAGCTTCTTCAGTTCTAAGAGCAACTGAGACAGAGATGTTCACATGTTGGACAGAGAGACAGATGGTGTGAAAGACTGTGAATGACCATCTTTGAACAGAGGCGGAGGCTTACGACACCAACTGTCTGACATCTATAATCCAGTTTTGGGATCCCTTCCCAGACGCCTTTACAACCGCTCACATCCTGGGTCATTTGATCTCAGGAAATCACATGATAGGGTGGGGCTAGGTTTTACCAATTGGTTCACCTGAATCCTTGGCTGATTGTGACCTACACCCGTTTTCACACCTTGGTTTGTGTGATTAGGTAGAGGATCAGCAGGTCTATGACCCTCTAGGGGACACTCCCATAGGCTTAAAATCTGGGACTTTCCACCAATAGCTCTTAGAACTGAAGAAGCTTCTCAGATGACAGGTGAAACGTCTTCAAGTTACTTAAATAAGTCCTAACACTTTTCTTTCTAAGCTCCTTAGAAAAGTTTTCAGGCATTTAACTGTGTTAATAAAGTTTTTTGACATTATTTTGGACAAAACTATCAGATTTTTGTGTCTATTCATCAAAGGTCTTGAGCCCACATTAAATCATAGCTCCTTAATGCCTAGTCCAGTTTGCATAAAGCAACAGTGCCATCTTTGTGACTTTGCTTTTATTTAACTCACAGACATGAATGCATGTCTGGTCCTGCATGTTGGATTGTTAATTGAAACCGGCAGCACTTATCGGAAAACCTCATCGGGGCTCAGGCAGCACAGCTGCAGGGCATTTAATAGTTTGTAAATGTAGCTGCAGACGTCATTTTGGCCCAGTCGATGTTTCATACTGCTGTGGTGTTTATTCTTCATTACCACCCAGACAAATATATATAAGCTATTTAGTCATCCAAACATGATCAATAGATCCAGTTTGGTGAGTGAAATCAGCTGAAAAGACTTTAGCGCACGGCACTTGTATTCACGACTAGTTTCTTCGACTAAAGCGTGTAATCTACACACTAATTAGTTCAAAAAGTCCTTAAAGCAGAACATTCGGACTTTTCTTCAGTTGAATTTTAAACCTTTTAAGCAATGTTAAAAAAATCGAATCAATGCAACACGGCTCTTTACTCTGACTGTAAGCAACCACATATTGGTAGAAATTTTATTCACGACTGTTCCTCAAACACAATATACAATATATTACAAGTCATGGCAAAGATCATGTCATTTGCATAATATGTCTCTTCCATTTTATTGATCTAATATTTCTATTTCTTTGAAAGAATTCAGTATTTGTGTCTGAAGCATGAGATGAAATCCATGATGCATTACTCTAATTAAAATCTGTTACATGTGAACTTCAGCTAAGGAGTCAGAGTGACCACAGTTCACTGCCCATGCTGTTTTTCTCTTATCTGATGAGAGGAATTCATCCTAATTAGAGGGCAGATAAAGGACATTTGTTAGACAGCATTGTGTAAGATGATTGGACCACCGATACAGTCTGTTTGTTTTGACAATAATATCATTACTCAAACAAACATTCATCTTCATTGCAGCTTTCAGATTTTAGCAACGTATAAAAGAGCAGTTCGAGACTACATACCTTCACCAACACGAGGCAGGAACTGAGTCCGTCAGTCTGGATTAGCTTCTGATATTTCCAAGACATCAAGACAGTGTGCCCAATTAGAATTTTAATAACCCTTGCACTAAATATATATATGAAAAAGAGTGTAACCCAGGATTTCATAAGCTTGTTATGATGTGTTTACTTGATAGGTTAGTAAGCGTCCACTGTGAGAAACCAAAGTTGTTTTAAACAACTTTTGCTTTGTTCTGATCAACCTTCAACCGCTGAAACTTTATAAAAGACTAAATAAACCAGAAGCAACAAAAGCAGTGCACAGAATCTGTTTATTTTTTTAATTTTCATTCAAGCTGTGCTTCCATTTCAATGTCCTTGTCACATGTTCGGATGTCTTTTAAAAGAAAACAGTCACTAATTTCCAACCACATCAATCAACAATGAGCTGCAAAAGAGTTTTCAACAGGCTAAAAATAATAATAATTGCAACATTTGAAATGTGCTGAAGGAGAGACTGCTTTAACACATTTTAGGAATCTTCTTTTGGGCTTTGTGAACCACAATGGAGAACTGCCTGCTTATTTGGGTACCAAATAAGAAAACAGGTAAAGGTAAAGACCAATTCATGGTTTCTGCGGACTAAACTCAAACAAGCAGATCTGAACATGTCATGTGCACTAGCAAAGGAGTCTATCGTGAATATGGTGAAGGCTGGATATTTTTAAAGTTCATTATAAAATGTAGTATTCCATAAATGGATACCATAAAGTACACTCTTTGTGTGAGCTGAAGAAGCCAACACATCAAATTTTAACCTTTGATGGTGTAACGGTGCACAACCTGTTTTTTATGTGCAATATTGCTAGAAGAGACAGACACAACCACACACACAAATAGCAACCAAAAACAAGATGTGGAAGTGTCATCAATAAAATATACATGGTGGAAATTTATGTGGTGCAAAAACCAGGTTTTTATGTAAGTTTTTTGGCACATATTCCGTTGTTTCCCTCTGAGGACCCAAAATTTGGGCTGTGCATGAATTTCCTCACAGCTGGCTATGTGGCCTCTTCAACATGGAAACCATGAACTGGCCTTGAGTCAGACTCTAAAATGAATAAATTATAATAAGGCCAGTAGCTACTGTTCTCAGGTGGAATAAAAGCTTCCACGACATTTATACAGCTAGGCTCATTCCTGTTTGAGATGAAGACAGTATCAGCACTGAAGGGGCCACCAACTGCTGGGATACGCTTTAGATTGTGTAGATCAGGAGTCTCCAACTCCAGTCCTCGAGAGCTACTCTCCTTCAGCTTTAAGATGCATCCCTTTTCCAACACAACTGAATCGAATGATTGGCTTGTTACCAGGCCTTTGCTAAACTTGATGGCCTGCTGAAGAGGTAATTCAACCATTTCATTCAGCTGTGTTGGAGCAGGGATGCATCTAAAATCTGCAGGACCAAAGCTCTCGAGGTCTGGGCTGGTGTAGATACTATAATGGGTTCAAAGATTTTAAAAGTAGTTTTCAGAGTCTTTGAATCACTTGAGGCTATTAGTAATGATGATAATTACACAATTTGCAAGCTTTTGAATGGTTTTGGTTCAGATTAGTTTAAGGAAGAAATGGATAAAACCAACCCCAGTGACTTCAAATGATTTTGAACTGCAAACAAGTTTGGCCCAAGTGTCTAGAATTTTCAATGTAATAAATGTTACCACCCAGAAATCATGTTCCTATCATTGAGGGGACAGACAAACAAGCAATATTAAATAAAATGCAAATTTCCAGAGAGTTACATTCACACAGTGCAATGCTTACAATGGTAGCCTTTATCAATCATCTTTTGCATGACATTCATGGTGTCTAAGTACAAATACATGTGTTCAGTCGACATGATTCGTAGCATCACGTCAGTCAACATTAAATATGAATTCACTCGGCAAGTCAACACTGTGTGGTGTATATGGTTTTGTAGACTCTCAATCATTTGTAGTCACATAGATGTTAAATGACACACTGAGTAACATAGTGACATCTTTTAAGGTACTTGGTAACACTTTCATTAAGGCAACAGCTTTGTTTTGAAATTACAACTGAAATTTCTGTACAATTAAACAAGTTGTTTAGTTAAATTAATCGACATTGATTTCAATAGATGATCACTTGTTTAAATCGTTATTTAAACATGACCAGGTACAGCTTGTTAAGTGGGAACATTTACTTATTTAGTTTCTGTTTAAGGACCAAATAATTTTTTGACAAAATCAGCAGCAGCTGAGCTAAAACCTTAGTATGGACACCTGTACCCACCTGCTACTAAAACTGTTAATAAATATCTTAGACTAAATGATTGCTGTGTTTTTGTTTTGGTGTGTGAGGACATTTCATCTCTCTTTCAAGACGCTTGTTGGGTTGAGTTGGGAGTGTGGGATGAATTGCCTGGTGGGGTTCTTAAGACTGCATTCTAGGTTACTGAGACCTGGTGTTTTAAGCCGCCACCTCTGTTTAGTGCTAACTGTTTACAGGAGATACAGACGGCCTATTTTACTCCTGTCACAGACACAGATGAGTCTGTCCTGTTGAGCTGGCTCTTTATGTTGTACCATGCATCTGACTGGTTATAGGTGGATGACAATGACGAAACAGAGGGATGATATTTCTTCACAAACCAAAAAGTAATCCAGTAATCCAAGGTAACTAAATCCAAGTACTTAAAACTACCATGAAGTGGATTACTAAGAAACTACAAAGACATGTTACCATGAAGAACACAGTTGTCGTTATCTATACTATTCAAACATGCTTTATCTTTTTGCCCCCTCTTTTTTTGTCATTTCCTTTTCTGTTCCTTTCCAAATTTTTAACAAAGCACCATTTGCACCATAGACAGTGAATCCATGCTGCAAGTCTGCTCTTTAGGCATCTCCCTGTCTGTCTAATAAGTTCCCATAAAATAAAAGCATGAATAAAATCCCCAAAATAACTCTTGAAAGAGTAAAGCATCATACATTACTAGTAATGTAATATATAGTATTTTGTATCATCTGCTGATATGCAGAGGATACCATAAAAATGTAATAAATAATAATCGCTTTAAAAACAAAACAGAAATTTCAAGACTCATCTCTGCCTCAGTGTTGTTCACCCTGCAAAACACATTGAAATAAGTTTGGACAAATATCTGATCTCCTTCTAAGTTCTTCAAATTTTATGGACCAGATTATTTGCTGCTGCAAGTATGACTTTACCTCGATGTTTATGTGTATTTTATTAACTATATTTTGTGACACAACGCAAGAACTGAATGCTGATTTAAAATATAGGGACACACACATACACTTAAATTAAAGGTTTGAAGAGGAAACTACTAAAAATAATTCTGTATGCCTTAAATCAAGTGTCACCAGAACTTTTTGTATTGTGCTGACCATTAAATACAACATGTTAAAGAAAAATATAGCACATTGCAAAAAGCAAAAGTTTTCATTTTTTCGCGTTTTGTCTTGACAAAATATACAATTAGAATCTACAAGAAATCACACGTTAACAGCCGTTTACCAAAAGCAATCAAAAAAAGTCAAACACTGAGGATTTCATGCAACTACCACAAAACACTGGTTGCATGAATAAAACCAACATAAAGTAAAACATTTCATAGTTACTTGTATCCACCAGGCACTTCTGCATTAAGTGGTGACGGCCTGGAGGTTCTTCTGCTGAAACACATTAAATGTGTTTTGAAGCGAATTTCTATCATATAAACCTCTTTTTATGTAAGTAATTTTAAAGACATTATTTCCCAACACAGGCTCTCACGAACACGTCATCTTGTTAATTAAATGACATCTTTAAAGTGCTCGTCTGTGTTGTGTCTTTAGAACAGGTCACCGAGCACTGTGCCAAAACCATCAGAGCATGGATGAAGAGTTTGGAGCATGCTCAGGACTTCTCAGTGACAGCAGTTTGTTGACTGTGCATTAAAATGAAAGTGTTTTGGAGAACAGTTTGGATTAAAATTGGTACAAAACAACCCTGTGTTTACCAATGGTTTTGTTTTGTTTTTAACCATAAGCCCAGAAACACTGAGCTCATGTGCTGACCTGGGTCAAAATTTCGACTTATTCTTACCAGTAATTTTAAGTATCAAATGGGTGGGTGTGGCCACTGTGGACTAGTAAATGATTCACTGAAGTGACAAGTTGTCACCTTTCCCTGTATATTTGTAAAAAATCAATCATTAAAACTGACCTTTATGTGAAATGGTTCGAAAAAAAAAACTAGGAGAAGCTTATTAAAAGAACAGCTAGAGACACTAGAAGTAAAAACCTAATGTTTAAAAAAATATTTACAAATCAATTTTTACAACTTTATTTTTTTTTTAAATTTACATAACCAAGTTTTTCTATTTAAATGATAATAAATGTACTACCTATGGCCTCCAAAAGGGATAACATATGCCCAAATTTGGGTTTGGAGACAGCTGTGGTAAAAAGGCAACAACAATGACTTGGTACTGGAAGCAAATGCTGTGTTAAAGTTGGGTTTGGACACCAGCATTTCTCACAGATTTTTGGAAATATTCCCATTAGGACCCAGTATGCAAACACAACAGCAACTGACAGGAGGGTGGCGAAACACAAGAGGCTTTAATCAGGAATTTGATAACTTAAGGTGCTTTACAGAGTGACAGCCAGCTAGGAGCACCAAACAACAGGAGAACATTTGGAGGCTAAGAGTCTATTTTTCTAAGACAAACACCATGGAGAGGGAACAGATGGACTCAATCAAGACAATAATGAGAATAGGAAATTAAAAAAGATTGGAATTAAAATCGACCACATTAAGATCATTCTTTCAAAGCAGGGATTAAACTGAAACAGGGTGAGGAACAAACTCACACAGACACCTGTGATAAGGCTGGGAGAACACAGGAGGCACATGGAAAAGGATTGAAAACATATAAGAAAGAACTAAGGTGAGTAGTTTTGCGGGATTTAATGACAGGACTGTCACTTTGCTGCGTTATTGCATACAGCATGCACGTTCTGGAAACTAAATCCTGACACGGCTACCATGAATTTTAGGTCAGTATCAAACAAAAAAGTATTGCAAGGTTTCCCATAGCCAATCTATTATATTTTACAACATGGCTCCAAAATGACAGCTGGTAAGACTGCAGCACAGTATTACCAGCGGTGTTAAATCGCACAGCAGGCAACAGTTATATAAAGATTTGTATACTGAAACAATCACCTGTTTTGCTTTCTGTTAAAGACAGCAAAAATGGTTCTGGGTTTTTTTGCATTTTTTGCAAGAGCCAATTTAAAGTCTGCAGCACCTAGATCATGCTGTTTCTATTACACGTATATGTTTGTTCAAAAATATAGATTTCAATGCATGCAACATTCAAGTATATACATTTTATATCTCATCTGTGCACAAAGTTCCAGGTAAAACAGTTTAAGGACGTTGCACATGTTTTTCTCTGCTCACGCAGCAGACATCATAGCATAAAGACTGCAAAAAAAAAAAAAGGCTCTTAGCAGCAAACACAGTAAACCTCACTGGACAGATCTGAAAAGTTTTTGATCCACTAATGAGAAACTTGAAGGCTTGCAGAGATTTGTAAAGCTAAAACCAAAATCTGCACTACAATGATGTGCAGGTCCCACCCTTGTGGTACTTCATCTCAAAGTAATACTTTTTTGTATTTTCCTAATAACTTTGTAAAACTATTGGACCCAGGTCAATCTTAAGACTGCATTTTTTTGTATGTTTGTTTGTGTGTCAAAGACCTCGTGTTCTCACAGCACCGAGGTCTCTGTCTGCAGAATGGACTGGGTTCTGGAGTTGCTGTGAAACTGCACCATGTGCTGTGAACCGTTTCTGGAGGCGAAGGTGTTGTTGTGGCGATTCCTGCTCAGACGACAGTTCAGATACATGCTCCGCCATTTTCTTTTTAGCTCACCTTGAACCTTCAGGAACAGGTAAAATAAAAAAAATTTAATCATTTGGATCAACTAAACACCAATATAGCTAAAAAAACTTGATCCAGTTAGTCAATGCATCTCATCTGCCACTTCTGGGGGATACTAAAAAATGGGAGACACAGCCTTGTGTGTGTGTGTGTGTGTGTGTGTGTGTGTGTGTGTGTGTGTGTGTGTGTGTGTGTGTGTGTGTGTGTGTGTGTAAATAATTTGATCCATTTGGTCCAGCAACATTTGGCATGATTATGTCTGATTATCTGTGTGATCATCTTATATAAGCCAGGATAAATCAGCCTGCTTAGTTGGTGGAAAATTCAGTTTCCCATTCCCCAGTTTCAGTTGGAGCTCGGGGTTGCAGAATGGTGGCAAGAAGAATGCTGTGAGACCAAATTTAGAAAATCTTTCTCAGCATTTGCATCAATGAGCACCTTCCACTTTAGGAAAAGAACAAGGAAAAGATGCTTCCTTGTTATTTTGTATCCAGTTGATCAAATTGCCTGAGTGGCATCTTAAATCTATAAATACTTTCCTCCTTTTTGATATCTGCCATTCATCTTTGTTTTTCTTCATATTCTCCATGAGTATCTATGGAGAACATAAAACTTTGCTACAGTTCAATCACTACCTCATTCCAAATATTAATCACACATATCAGTTACATGCACAGTAATTATTTGGGATCCCGGGCAGCTTCTAACTGATTGAGCGGAACTTCCTCCATCTGTCAAATTCACCACTCACCAGTATTTATGATAATGTAATGGAACACATCATGATACATCCAATGATTTTACATAAAGTCAAAAGGTGTGACAAATTCAGCTGACACAGTGTAGCTAAGTTTATTAATGAATGGAGTCTGACTGGCAGATAGAAGGAGGACACTCAGCAATCAACACTTTGCAGATTTTAATTTTAAACACTTTTTAATAAACGAATATAAGGAAAACACGTTTTAGCTCCAACAAATGTAATTTATTAAATGTTTCTATGAAAGTTTGACAAAATTAAGCAAAACAGGCACACTATCAGTTGAGTATAGAAACATTCATGGATAGATTTTCTATTTTGCCTCACAGAAATCACTTTCATTCAAATGTTTTACTGTTTAATCAATTTGGCTGCTCATTAAAATGACTAAATCCATACTTTGTATTTTATCAGTTCACCTGATAACTTACCTCACTGTTCAGGAAACAGTAGAGAATGGCCACGACCAGACCCTAAAAAAACAAACACTTAATGAAGTAAAGTTTTTTCAGAAAAGTTTCAGAATCGCTGCTTTAAAGGATCAATAAGGTGAAAGACACTTGTTCAGCACCTGAAAAGATCCAAGGGCAAGGTCAAAAAATATTTTATAATCTTCTGCGATGGATTCACTGAGAGTCACGAAGACCACATAGTGGATGCCAAACAAAGGAATCAGCAGGAGTGTGGATTTGGCCAGCCTCCTGAGAGAGAAACAGTCATATACAATTATTTTATGATACAATTTAAGAATAAGACATGATGCAGTGTTTCTTTTAATTGTTAATTACAAGACCGATGCAATAAATCAGTTAAACATGGATGACTAGGGTGCCTAATTCGTCTGACACGGATTCTTTTGTAGGTGGTCCAAACATACTTCACCATACTCTGCTCACCTGGGCCTTGCAGCCTGTAAAAACAAGCATCTGTATTCACTCTTTCTGCTGTCTCAGTGTTAAACATAAAAATACACCCAATGGTAATGTGAGGCAGTGAAATAGTGGAAAGATCTAAGGAGCTTGGAAAGAAAAGCGTCTGGACTTATTGAAGTTGCTTGAAGACGTTTCATCTCTCACTGAAGTGTCTTCAGTTCAAAGCGCAAATGGAGGAAAGTCACAGATTTATGTGGACATAAACAAAGAAGCCTGTCGGACTTTTTTAAAACTGAGCTCGAACTGTTCTCTTGAATTGAGATAACTCGCTGCATCTGCTGTCCAGGGTTCTGCTGGGAGGCTCACACCATCAACAAATCTGATATCAGAAGTAATCTTTCCAAAAACCCTTTACATCCCACTGCAATCAGACTACTAAATGCACCCATCCATCTGTGCTCTAACACCACGCTTGCTCATGAGTATGGATTTATTTCCAGGGTGATACCAAAGTATTCCCAAGCCAATTAAGCCAGTCAGTTGTAGTGTTTCCCACTTCTGCTCCAGGGTCTCCTCCTGGCTGAACATGCTTGAAAGTCCTCTGCTAATTTGTCTTTATTTATTATTTTATTTATAATATATGTTATTCTATTTCTTTGTGTATTTATTGTATGCACATTCCTCTTTTTGACTTGTCACATTTTTGTAGGACTTTAATAAATTCTTAAAACTTTGCCATCAACCTTCTTTTGTGTTGACATCTTCAGCACTGCTGCTCCACGTAGATCAAGGATCTGTTCACTACACTTTGTTGGCTGTTTGGCATCAGTTTGGCTCATTTAAGGAACTTTCTTGGATACAATTCCTATTTGTCTCTTTCACACTGTGATTATGAGTTCATAGAAAACCCCATATAAAAATAAATTGACATTGTTGGGCAAAGCCTTTCAACAGTGGAAATCTCAAAAAGTAAGAAAGAAAAGTTGCACTTTTCCACGTGGCATCGGGATACAAGCGGACAATCAAACTGCTCATGCAGCACACTCCCAAAGAAAACAGTAAAATCCTCTTTTCCTGCATCACTCCCAAGCTGTCAAGTGTCAGCTCAGTCTTCACCTACACCAACAAGAGATCCTGCAGTGAAACAAATTGGGCTTACCCACCACCTCTCGCCACTAAATCGTGGATCCCTGTGGACATGAAGAATACCTGACAGCTCAGCACGAGTAAGATTTCACCAGAGAGGAAAACTGCCTGAAGATTAAACAAAGCAAAGCCTTAAACAGACACTAAACTGCAGAGAAAATGTGGCTCCATAAAGGAACAAAGGTTCCCCCCCGTTTCATAAGAGAAGCATCCTGAAACGCTGTCTTGTCGAATGAGCGTTAGCATCACTCTTATCTCAGTCAGCAATACTAGAGGATAAAAAATGGTCTTGGTGTCTCAGATGATCATGTTTTATACTTTGAAGAATTTAGCTGACTCTTTTATCCACAGCAGCTTTTACTGACTGAGCAGGTGTCATTTACTTGATGACACAACAGTTGACACAACCTGTCACCTTTTGTTAACTTGGCTTCAAGTGCATGTTGGAAAAAAATGAAAATATAACAAAACGAGGATCCAGGAAGGCAGAGGTGCGGTTTCCTTTGTGCTCATGCATCAAATCGAATCCTACCTGTACTGTGATTGGTCATTGCCGCCCACGTCAGGACACCTCAGCTTCTGAACCAAGATCCGAATGATGCAGATGAACTGAATGAAGTTTACCTTGGGGGGAGTGAAAAAATAACTTATAATCCATAAGGGGTGATTTCTATTTTGCTGTGTTCGATACTTTGCCACCCACCAAATCCAAGAAATAGGAGGTCATGATATAAACGCAATTTAAAACAGGAAGGCCTTGTTCTATATAAAAAGCAGCCTACTTAAGTCTTTTTTTAAAAAATGAGGGATTTGTGTCTCATCATTGAACAGAGATTTTTTTTGCTTGTTAGGCAAATGTATAAAGTTCTTCCTTAAATACGTAAAAAAAAACAGACTGAACTTGTTTTCTGTTCCAGTTATTTTCTGTTGTTTCAGATCTTTTTTAAACATTACAAATGGAAATATTTTTGCAAAAACTAGCAAAATATCTCTATCGCTGCATAATGCCATCATTCTAATGTTTAGTGTTATGTTTTTCCTGCTAGCTAAAAGGCGATCATCAGAGAACTTCTAATATAATCTAGAGCTCCTGTTCTCTGGACCTCTGGTTTCTTAGGTGAAACAGTCCAGAATGAATGGGATCCTATGGTGCTGTAGTCCAAACACAGACCTTTTGGCAGGCAAACATTTTCCTCTCACACTTCTCATCATGTCTGTGACAGAAGAAGGTGACAAAATATAGTCCTGAGGAAAGAAAATATTTTCACAAGACTCTGTGCAGAAATTAAGAGAGTAAGTATCTGCCAGCTGGTCTGACCACATCTATAAAAACAGAAGTTTTGCTACTTTGTTGGTCTGGTGTATTTGTGTGTTAACAATATGCCGCAATCTTCTCAGGTTAACACCTTGAGACATGAGGTACTAACACATCACACTGCTGTTTTTGGACATTACACAGAACGCTTGGTCATGAGTATGAACTTATTTAAGACTTTCTTTCAGGTTTTAAAAGATCTTA
The DNA here is from genome assembly GCF_041146795.1 of Maylandia zebra. NCBI lineage: Eukaryota > Metazoa > Chordata > Actinopteri > Cichliformes > Cichlidae > Maylandia > Maylandia zebra. The sequence goes on from NC_135184.1 coordinate 5,860,398, forward strand.
AAATCAAAAGGCTCACAAACTCTAACACTTTAGTGAAATATACCGGGAGAAACAACTGTAATATCATCCGGTAATGCTGTTCGCTGTCTTCTTGATACATTTTATTTTTCTTCACGTGTAGCTGAAATTGGAAAAGGACCGATTTTAAAAGACTATGTACTTTAAATACAGATCATTTCTGTAGAATGTTATGGAATAATTTGAAAAATATATGGATGTATCAATGGGAATTTAGAAAATCGTACTAGTGAGATCTGAAACATTGCCATAGGTTTCTAAAGGGTTTTGTATTATAGTCCAAAACCAGATTTAAAAAATGTGAATAAGGTCAAAGACAGATATTGTTTCACATGACGGATTTATTTGTTTTCCACTTTATGTTTTCAGTATTTGTTTTTTCTAATCAACCAGTTTTTCATTATAGGCAACTGAATGCTTTTTTAACCAATACGCAAAATCTGCATGTAAAAATGAAAGCAATGGCTTACCATAATGGAGAATCCAATTGGTCCGTTGATCACCCAGTTGGGTATGGGTTGGTCATTTGTTTCCCAGCACCTGAAGGTCACACAAAAATATGAATGTAATAGTTATGTAAATATTATATATAACAGTAATAAAAAATGGGCATTTTAAAAAACAGAGGAAGTGCTAGTGGAGCAATAAATGTAGTTGAATCACTGCAAAAAGTACCATAAGATGGAAAGAACCTGGTCTTCACTGCTTAACTTGAGCACTAGTAATTTTTCTACAAATTTGGAGGAAGCCAGATGGTAATAGATCCCATCTTACTGACTCCTTTTGTGAGAAAACATAATTCTAACTCTATGTTTGATCTCTACTAATGAAGCTCATTTCTGCTGCAGGCAATCCTGTGACCTTCACTTAAAGTCCAAACCTTTACGTGGGGCGTAGATCAGCTAATAAACATTCCAGTTTATAGTGACAGTGTCAATATTATAACTGAACCTCCAATGTGCCAATCAATCTCTTTTGATTTCACCTAGGTAAAAGGGTACAAGTTTGAAATCTCAAAGTTCTTTTAGATAGATCACAATCCTGAATGACTACAGACTTGTCTCAAATCCCCACCACCACCACCACAACCATACCCCAATTAGGCAATGCTGTTAACCTGGCACTGCACTTCATCCTCCAGCACATAGACCTCCAGTAACTTATGTCTGGTTATTTCTGTAGACTTTAATTCCTATCAGACTCTCAGATCTTTAGTAACAGATCTCCCCAAGGCTGTGTACACTCTCCCCTGCTTTTCTCCTTGCATACCAACCGCTGCACCACCAGTCACCAGTCTGTCAAACTCCCGAAGTTCACAATAGACACCACCCTCATCAAATTCATCTCAAGGATATGTGTGAGGGTGCACTGACAACCTTATGACCAATTCAGAGACAACAGCCAGGAGCTCTGTGCTGTTAAATCAGTGGGGATGATTGGGGTCTTCAGGAGGATCCCATGCCCAACATAAGCCTGCATGACTGCCTGTTGGATACTGTAGGTCTTGGGAGATGAAGACTTCAAAGTTGAGGCAAAACATCAGCTCCCTCATTACAAGACCACAGCAGAGGATGCACCTCCTGCAGCAGCTGAGGAAACCTAAACTCTGAAGTCAGTGCTGGGATACTCCAACTCCTCCTCCCTTCAATCACATCCTCTGGCAGGAGGCTGCGGTCCATCAGGACCAATACTGCATGGTACAGTTTCTTTCCATCTTTATCACTTTATTATTAATGTTAACACTCCCATAATCAGACCATTAAAATCTTCACAATGGACTCCATTGCATGCCACAAATACTGAGTATTTTTACAAAATGTATATGTTCTTATGGTTCTTATGACCAAAACCATTTTGTTCATTTGGGTCAAACTCTTCACTCTCTTAAGGTCAGCGTGTCTTTGGGGGTAAAATGACACATTTAAATATGACAGATTGTCCTAACAATTAAATATTTAAGCTTTCTGGATATTTGGATGGTATGGTTCAATAAAATAAAAGTCAAGGAAACTAAATGACTCACTGTTGTGACTTAGTCTCAGTCTTCTTCTTGGCTTTGGTAATGAACTTAAAACTTAACAAATTTCATTATCATTCTCCTCACACTCTGGTGTGATGTCCTTACTGTCCTTTGCTATCAGACCCTGCCTCAGTAATTGTTATAGACTTGTTTCAGAAGCTTGTTTTTATAGTTCGCCTACACGGCATGACTCATAGATAATGAGCTGCAGTGCCAGTTGCAATAACGTGCAACAAAAGCCAAACGCCACCAGGTTCCTGTGATGACATCTCAAAGCAAACCCTGTCAGCTAAATTATCCAATAAAGTGCACTTTGACATGTGAGATATTTCTCTTATTAATTGAAAAACTGGGGCCCCTTCCTGCATGGTAATGAATAACAGTCTAATCAATAAAATGCAATTTGAGGCCCTAACGAAAAAACAGAGGCAGTGGCTGTTGAATACCAATGCATGCCTCTCTTTAATGTAACTGGAGCTGCCTAACTTCTGTCAACCTTTAAAGGAGAATATAATAAACAGCTCCAGAGAGAGCATGACACATAGACACATGTCAACTTGAAGAAAAACAAATTGCAGACAGACATTCAGTCAGAATGTAAATCTATTTAGTAAAATATAATCCATGAATGTTTAACAGACTTTATATAGTTCATAAATAACAAACCTGGATCGCGTTTCTATGGTGATAACTCACTCTCTGATTGTTACACTTACCCCGTGTCTTCCAGATAAATCCTCGTTATCACCCACGCAGACACAAACACAGTGGGGATTCCTGTCAACAACCATGAAGTATAGAAAATATTATCACATCGTGTTTGCATTTCTTATTTTTTTTATTGCTAGTTACGATTTAATCTTTCTGAGTAAAGTAATGTGAGTTCCATCCATGTATTAAGACTCTAAACAGATTGCTTCAGTGTATATTAAGGCTTTTAATTGTTTGTTGATAAATTCCATCTCAAGCTCAAAACTAGACGGTGTTATACTGTCTTTCAGAGGAGGAAAAATGGAAATAAAAGATGAACATTGCTTCTGGAAACTAACAACCAGCAGGGGAGAAATCCTCTGTTTGGGAAAAGATGTCCCATGGGGATTACCATGACAGTTTCTCAGTCAGACCTAATCTTTTCTAACATCTGGTTTTAAAATACCAAGAAGGCAACAGCAGAAAGGCTCAGTTCAGTTATTATGCAACTTCACTAAGGTCTCTTTTCCATTAGTACCTAATAGGATCGCCTCGCCACGACTCGACTCGGATTGGCTGGCTTTCCATTACCATCGAGTAGCAGCAGCACTGCAGACCACGCCCCACCGCAGTTAGCTTCAGCATTAATGCACAGCTTTTACTTTGTACTTTTTCCCTAGCAACCAGAGGTTGTTGGTGGTTTGCCAACCAGTCTGTGTCCTTGTTTAACTGAAGCCAAACCACGTTGAGCATATATGAAGTTTCTCCTTTTCCTTTACCTTGAGCCATTTGGTGAACTTGTAACTTTTCAGTCAAGCATTATATCAAGTTTGAATCCGTAGGATAACAAATGTAGCACGGTATTGTTGAATTTGAGGGAAAAAACATTTGGCTTATTTGCTTAAATAGCTGCCTAAAGTAATGAGAGCTCTGATATCTAATCAAAATCATAACTAAGCTGCTAAACCTGCAGCTATAACAGAGTGAAAGCTCCCACGTGGCCATTTGACTCAAAATCAAATAAAGAATAAGAAAATGTACCTACCCCAGCCGATGAACATGTAGACAATAAAGTGTCGATTTTCCGAGAAAATGACAACCAGCAGAGTGTGGAGGTACAAACCCTCCACCAGCAGCCAGAAGAAGTTGGCCATAATGAAATACTGGAAAAACACCAGGCTGGCTTTACATCCCACCTAAAGAGAACACAGAAAGAGTACAAAGATGTTAAATAGGCTTTGTGTATACTTAAACTATATAATATCAGCCTTGACTGTACATCGCTGACTGTATGTGGTTAATTGTAACCATGAGCACAGTGTAGGATAATCATGTATTTATACTTAGTATTCTGATATGTGGGTATACATTTCCATTTTTCCACTGGATCTGTCAGAGAGTTCACCCAGAGCAGATTATGACGTCACAAGCACCGAGCAGATGAGTGCATAAAGGTCAGAGTGCCCTGACAATCAGGGTGAGTGGAGGAGGAACGTCATGAGGGAAGAGTCAGGCAGCTACTGAGGCAAGGAGAGGATCAGATGTCAGCTTTCTGCTGTCAGTTTATTAGCTGAAACTAATACAACAGTCATGAATTAAAACCCGCCTTCATGAAGGTATAACTGGATGATACTTTTGTGGTGTTTCTGGTTTAAAGCTAGTGTGTTTATCAGTCTGTGTAAAGCGCATCAGTGAGCATACATACATACAGAAATAACAGAAACAGGTTGCAAATTTTGTCCTTTATCTTTTGCCCGCCACACTGCTCTGAACAAGCTGCGATCTTCCTAAGTCGGGATTTATAACGTATTGAAATGAAGCAACGGGTAATGGCGCAGATCGGTGAAATATCCACCGTGTTCTAATCCAAGAGTATGACTGTTGTTATCCTGTCAGATGCATTTGGTGCTTTTTGCATTGACAGAAATATTAGCGATAACAGACTTCATCTAGAGACAGAGAAAGTTTGCATCGCCATAGAAGGTTCGGAGGTGGCAGTTTAAGTGCCAAGTTTGCCAGACAGAAAACTCAGTAAGGCATACTCCTTTCTGGAGAAAAACACCCCTTGTGCAACATCAGCCCTGCAGAATGAAAGACCTGCAGTAAACATACTAGGAGTAGGTCTAAAATTGGAGTTGGTTGTGTCAGCCTGGGAAAATTGACATTAACATCACTCAAGTGGGAAAAGGAACATGGAAAATAGGCAATAACAAAAAAGTTGCAGAGTTACTGATGCCACACTAAAACATTGCAGATAAATATTTGGTTGATTGCATGAAAAATTAGATCAGTGCCAAAAATCTATTCAAATGTTGACTGTGCATTGTAATATGGTTTTAGGTCATAACAGTTAATTGCTATCCAAATAGAATGATCTAGTTTATAGTAATTCTAATAAATCAGGCAAAGCACCCGGTAAAATACAATATCCTTGTCTTTGTAATGTCCAGGTTATTTTCATGTTCCAATTTTTTAAAGTGTACTAACGCAACAAAGTCGGAAGAATCTCATTCCAAAATGGGAAATCCTACTATCCAAGGAGCACATGGATGCAAGGTTAGAGCACACCAGAGCACCAATGCCAGGGATACCGAGTATCTGTGAGACACCTGTAGCTTTGACAACATTGTATTATCAATGCTTTGGCAATGAAACTGGGCAGCAATGCAGGCTTTTCTATACACATCAGTGCTGGGTAACTTATAAAAACAACAGTGTAACACTAGGGCACAGTTTCACATACTCTTGCTCACTCACTCAGCACAAAAGTGTCTATTACGCAGTGAAGATGGTGCACAGTTTGCCCCACAGAAGCTTTAAGGATTTTCAGGCTTTTGGATTTGCTCCCATGTTTGTGTGGCTCACTGTATATCCCGGGTGTATTAGGAGGACTGGGTACCAGATTACAACCTAACTCCTCGTGCCTTTTAATGAAAGCTGCTCAGTGGTGCATGCAGTAAAGCTTTTTTTTCTTCTTGTCCACACTTCTTCCTTGATGTTCCGCATGCTTCCACAGTTTTAGGACCAGAAAGCACGCAGGCTACTGGCCCTCTCAGCTAAGCAGATAGGGAGCATGCGTGACTGGCTGTTGTCTCACCGAACACATGAATGGGCTAACTGCCAGAAAATTCTGCAGAGCCACCTTCAGAAAATGATTACTTGAATCTGAAGAACAAACTGTCACAGCAGAACGTTTGACAGTTTGAGATGTTAATTTCATATCTGAAGCATGCAGACCTAATTCCCATTTATTATTTCATGCTTTAAACTTTGTCAGGCTTTACGCTGAAACATTTTTCCCGTTGTGACAGTTCTGCTGTTAACACATGAGTGTGTAGCTTTCTGTACTCAGTGCTGCATTGTTGGCCTCCCTCGGGATATGACTCTGCTCGCTGAGGACAGAGGTGGTGACCTCACCAGTGATGGCTGGTTTGAGCAGTGCGAGTTTCGGTTGAAGAGGATGTCGTCTTTCACCAACACCGCCACGGCTCTCAGAATGAAGGAGAAGAAGAGATTGAGGTGGATGTAGTTTCTGGTGCAGTGGAGCTTCCTGCAAACATGTTGGTAATGAAAGAAATGTAGCATAGTGCAGTAAATGTTAAATAAAGATGCTACTTTTTTTTATCTTAATGTTCTGATTTAATAATATTTTAGTATTCAGTCTTACCTGAATAGGCAGAGGATAGCGCACCCTGTAGTGAGGGCAATTAAAGACAGACTGTGACCCAGAGTGTACAACGTCTGCACGACCACGTAGAAGACCAGCTGCAGACAAAGGGGGGAAAAGAGCTTTTGTTAAATTATTAATGCATGTATATCATCCTTAACATATCACTAAACTGGGCCTCAAATTGAGGTGAAGATTGTGAAGCATATTACATTGCCAAAAGTATTTGCTCGTCTGCCTTCATGTGCATGTGAACTCGAGTGACATTCCACTCTTAATCTGCAAGGTTTAATATATCAGCCCACCCTTTGCTGCTATAACAGTTTCAACTCTTCTGGGAAGCTTTTCCACAGGGGTTAGGAGTGTGTTTACTGGATGGCTCACAGTCTTGGGGTTGAGGTCAAGCCTGTCATGCTCATCCACAGCTTTATGGACCTTGTTTTTTTGCACTGGGGCACAGTCATGTTGGGACAGAAATGAGCCATCTCCAATCTGTTCCCACAAAGTTGGGAGCATGAACTCCCAAAAAACAACCCCACATCATGATCCCCCATCCACCAAACTTTACGCTTGGAACAAGTGCAGTCAGACAAGTTTTGCATCCACCAAACCCAGACTCATCTTTGGACTGTCAAATGGAGAAGCACGATTGTCACTCCATTCTCCACTGCTCTAAAGTGCATGGCAGCATGCTTCACATTGTTGCATCTGATGCTTAGCATAATGCCAGATGATGTAAGGCTTGGAATCAGGTGCTCAGCCATGAAATCTTATTTATAGAGCTTAAATATAACTATCCGTTGTGTTGCTGAATTATGAAAAATCAAAAATAACTGATGATTTCCAATGCACTTTTATGTAGTTTGAGGTCTTTTATGTAAGTAACACTTACATGTTTTTTATTACAAATACTAAAGCAACAGAAAAATAATCACATAATTCTTGAGGGTGAGATGGGAACGTTTTCCAGTTTTAGATGAAATGACTCTATTCAAAGGGAGATTTGTTTGGGCAGCGTGAGACAGAACCTAACACTCGGTGTCTCACACCAAAAATGTGAGAGTTGGCAATCCTGCATCAACAGCTGTCAAACTGCAGGCAAGTGTAATCACAATAAATCACTTTGATTTAACAGAAATTCTGGACAGAAACATACACAGTATGTGGCTGAATAAACAATGATAAAAGTGCTTTAAACAAATCAGTGTTTTGAAATTTGGCGTAGACACAAGTACTGACTAAGTGTGTGTTTAATTTGAAGATAAGATAAGATGTGCTTTATTCCTGGGAAATTCCAAACTAGCTCAATAAGGAATGATTTACCATATCAGTGTTACCATTCCTGATATTTGCATGCTTCACATGTGTTGTACTTATTTGTGTTTGTTTGTTTATTTGTTTATTTATAAGGAACCCCAATTTGTAGCATTATTTCTGTTCTGTTTTAGAGAAACCTTAGACAAGATAAGAGTTAAGATAATATATCATATTACAGAAACAATAATTCTATTAAATTCAAACTTAATCTAATGCTGACTGCTTTTATTATTATTTCAACTTTATTAAAAACTGTAGATCTGATGATATCAAATTTGCTCTGAGGAAGATTTGTGTCTAAATCAAATGAAAAAGAGGACGTTAGTGACAAGAGGGGGTGTGGTGGAGAGAGCACGGGATTAATAGAGACAGAGTGAGAGAGGCAGGACAACACAATGGGCGATTCAGCTGCACTATTCGTGACCCAAAACGGGTCACGAATAACAAGTGAACAGGATGAAGCTGCGGTCACACAACAGTAGCCAAAATATATGAACACAATGGAGGACAGGTGTTTCAATTCACAGCTAAGTTGTTCTCCGTGTCAGGAAAAAAGGCACCAAAATTTAAAACTGAAAACTAATTTAGACTCTGTGATTTTTAGAATCTGCACTTGTCATCAGCTCACATGAACTGGTGCACAGTTTGATCCATACATTTGTAAGAGAAACTGAAGCCCTACCCCATACCCTAAACTTAGCTAAAGACGTGGTGAGGACCATAACCATACACAGGAGGAAGAATCTAATCTCGAATGCTTGAAACACTCAACAACAAAACTAACAAAAGGCAGGAACAAAAGGGTTTGCACAAAACTGGCAGGAGAACCTATGAATCCAACAGACTAACCTAACCTTAAAAACTGAGGAAGAAGGAAACTGACAAAAGTTAAGGGCCGAGTTGGAAAAGCTGACAAGGCTGAAGAACGGATGATTTAACAAAGAAAACAAAGATTTTTATTTTTTTTCTCCCCCCCTTTCTCACTGTCCCTCTCCCCTTCTGTTTTTCCTTTCCTTCCTCTTTCTTTCTCCCTTTCCTATCTCTCACTCATGTCTGTCCCGTCTGTAACATCTGAAAATAAAATATAATAAATAATAAAAACAAAGGTCGATCAAATGGACCAATACGGCAATGCCACGATGATCCATTTGGCAAAGTAAATCCATTGGGTATCCTTGTTGGTCTTCAGACAACAATTCTGATGGCTAAAGAACCAAATGGGACAGGCCAAAAAAAAGAAAAAACAACAACAAAGAAAACGCTTTTTCCTTCATATCAAAAATGGGAAAAGGTTAAAAGATTTAGTTTTTTCCAGTTATTCAGGAAGAATACTGAGTATACTGAAAAGTACATTCATATATATTGAGTAGTTGGTTGGGCTCCTTTATCATTAATTATTCATTACTGTATTAGTGTGGCATCACATGGAGGTGATCAGCTTGTGTCAAAGCTAAGAAGGTATTGAAGTTTACTTTTATTGTAGCATTTAGCTTTTCTGTATGTTTGTCAGGTGTTTCTTATTTTCCTCTTGACAATAATCCATAGATTTTTCATGGGTTCAGTAACATTATAGTCAACAAACTATGTTGCGATAACTTTGGCACTGAATGCAGGTACTACACCCTGCAGGAAAAGGAAATGTCCATCTCCATAAAGCTTGTAAGCAGAGGGAATCATGACGTGCTCTAAAATGTCACGGTAGATGAATGTACTGACTTCAGATAAAACACAACGACCCGGCCACCATCAACACCAGCTGACAACTAGGAATGTTTAAAGTCCGGGGCCCAAATATCTCTTCCACTGCTTTACCACTCTTCCTCCAGAATCAAGGACTGTGACTTGCAGTCCTGTCTGTGAACAGCTCTCTGTGGACAGCCAGCCATTTAGCCAGGACCTTCTTTGGTTTAGCCTCCATATTGTGGGATGCAGTGATCAACATCTGGACAACTGTCGAGTCCGCAGTGTTCCCAATGACTGTGGTTGTGTGTACTGAGCTAAACTGAGAGATACATGACATTTACACTGTTTTAATTTGCTGAAACTCTAAATTAAATATTTCAATAATTTTAAATAACAGAGGCAGGCGAACCGGCAGAAACAGAGAGACAAGACAGAAGACAGCGCATGCAGGAAACACTGGGGGAAATGCTAATAATACTTCTATTGATTATATACAGCAAAAAAACAGGGTCAAAAAACTGAAACTCTGCAACACTACAAATAGTCATGGGAAAAACAGTTAAGTCAAGACTAGAGCAAAGACGCAAAATATTAACAAAACCCCAAATGTCAACATAAAGTACTCAGGACTACGAGATATTAACTGTATGAAACAAATCAGGTTTCCGATATGAATCAAGTAGCTACACCCCCCAACATGTTGTTGTTGTTATTTGTTATTCCATGTTTAGTAGTAAAACGTAGTCAGTATCTATCTCTGTGTCTATCGGCAATTAGGGGCTGGTTATCAAATAACTTCCTGCTTCTAAATACTGATAAGACAGAGTTGATTGACACCGGCCACAAAAATTTCAATACTTGTCTCAAAATTTTATCTTGAAAATTGGTGACTATGTCATAAATTGCAGGGACAAGGTTAAAAACTTAGGCGTGTGGTTCGCCAGGGTACTGTCGTTCGAATGTCATGTAAAAGAGACAACAAAGACCGCCTTTTATCACTTAAGGAACATTGCCAAAATCTGTTTTATCTAGCGACACTGCAGAGGTTCTTCTCCATGCATGTGTGTCTTCACATATCGATTATTGTAATGCTCTCCTTTCTGGGCTACCAAAGAAAGGTTTTAGAGGTTTACAGATGTTGCAAAATGCAGCTGCTCGCATTTTAACTAAAACTGGAAAATTTAAGCACATTACCCCGAACTAAAATTCCTTCATTGGCTACCTTGTCAGGTTCAAGCAGATTTTAAGGTCCTGCTGCTCACTTCCAATTCTTTAAATGGTTTGGCGCCTTCATACCTCCCCGACCTTTTGCACCTTTATGTTCCATCCTGTCCTCTAAGAACTTTTAAAAGGCCAGGATTCTGGCCTTTTAAAAGTTCTTAGAGCCAGAAGACTATAAAAGACTATTGAAGAGTGTGGGGTTTTCTTCTCGTGCCCCATTTTTGTAGAACAACTTCCCTGAAGATATTAGACAGACATGCTCTGTGAAGGTTTTTAAAGCTGATTGAAGACCTACTTGTTCACCGTTTTTAAATTTTTATTATGTTTTTAACTTGTTATTGTGTTTTTAACTTGTATTGCTATGTGTCGCTTTTATTTATTTATCTCTTTATTTTCAAATAGCTGTACAGCACTTTGTTTGAAAGTGCTTTATAAATAAACTTATTATTATTATTATTATTATTATTATTATTATTATTCTGAGTCACTGCTTAAGGGGAATTTGACTCAGTTACTTAATGACGACACATTAATAGACATTTCACCCTAAAAACAGGAAAACTGCAGGTGGGTAGCAGCGATGTGAAACAATAGACAATTACAAAAATGGACGAAATCACTGTTGGCAACCCAAAATGGGTGGGAAAATACCAAATGATAGCAAAGATTACTGTTCCCAGATATATGACAGGTTCAATGCTTTAAAAAGTTACCATGGCAAAGGGAGTTTGGTCCACTAGTGACTGTCAACTACAAAGCAACAGGCAACACAGCCATGGAGGAAGGGATTTCTGATCTATAATGCTGCCAGCCACCAGGGGGTGCTGTACTGGTTTTGCTTCTGGTAAGCTGGCATGTCATCCCTAATATACTAATGCTAATTTTGCTGACATTCAGTTGGAAGCATTTTAACCAGCACTAAGCATCAGAACTTATTTCACTGCATCTTATAGTGGACTTGACTGTTTGTACTTCACAGCAAACTCTGCAAAAATCAACGTCATGGCGGCACCAAGGGAAATAAACAATGAAGCAAAAGATAATTTGAATAATTTGTTGAATAAACTTCATGAGTAAAGAACAAAGAGAAGAAAGGAGCTGAAAGTATTTTATTTCTACTCTATTGTACTTTATGTGGTGTGTTTATCACCCACTGCTGTTTGGCAGTTATTTCATTCTCTGCAGTACATGTGGTCTGTATTCTCTGTAACCTCCTGACCTGCTTTCAGCATGGATTGCAAAATGGCTTGTAATGTGTCAGCGTTAATTAACTGGGTCAAATTCCTTTTACTCTGTAATTTAGAAAAAGGAAGCAGTGACAGGCGATTTGACCTTTTTTCCTTCAACCTAGCGAAAGTTTCATAAAAGCAAAGACCCAAGGACAAATTCCTGCAACGAATTATTTGTACAAGAATGAAAAACTGACAAAAGTGATGTCTTAGACATTAGTTTAACCCACAAGAAGTGGGAGGTGTAACACAGTTTAGTGTTTCAGGAAAGAACGTGAAAAACACCAGGAAATTCTAACAGAATTATAAAGTAAATAATGAAACAACAATACCAGAAAATTTACACAAAATGTGTTGTTGTGGACATGTAACTGATTACAAAGAAGCAGGTGGGTTTCATGCAGAAATGTGTCTGGTCTCTCTCCTCCTGCGTGATCACGAAGCACAAAATTATTAATTACAGTCTAATTTTAACATTCTGTTCATTTGTGGTCTGATTTTTTGGTGGATAAAATATGGGTCTTTGTGTTTGAGCACAGATGTGATGCAATAAGGCCTTTGTGTTTTGTAGAACCCCATTATACCCTTAGTGCTGGAGGAGAAAAGCGAGCAACATTTATTCTTGTTTGAAAGATTTTAGTATCTGTTGCATTACAAAAGAAAACAAAACAAATGAAATCCGACCATACATGGCCCGTCACAGGCTCCCACTCCCTGCCTCTCTCTTTTCGTCTCTCTCTCTCTGTTTGCGCTGTTATCTTGTTTCCTCAGAAAAAGATGCTGTAGGTTGAATTTCTTCCACTGGCTTCTTTCGGCAAGAACATCAAAGAGTGTTTGTTTGACGAGAAGCCAGGATGCCAGACTTCAGTCAGAAAGGGAAGGTCCAGTCCTGTTCGGGAGACGTGTCCCAAACCATTTATCATCACTCCTCCTTACCTCAACCACAACTGTGCCTCTTCACAGGGTTCCCACCCTTCTAGGAATTCTTTTTTTCCAGTGACACAGGGCACAAGAAGTTGGATGGAATGTTTTTTTCTCTGTGTAATAAAATGGACCATACCATGTTACATGAAGTTTCCCTTTTTAGCTCACAGCTGCTTTGCCATGCTGCAGTAACATAACTCAAATCCTTGTTCATAAAAGTAAAAAGTGTTTGTTTTTCTGAACACTGCATCTGCTAATCATAAGGAAACTGTTCAACATTTCTTCTGCATTTCATGATAACACTGACTTCAGTTTAAAATAAGTCATTGAAATGTAGATTTATACAAATAAAAGTATGTGAGTGCCTCTGGTGTCCGATGCCAAGTGCAAAATTAGATGTTTTTATAATCATTAAACTACAGTGACAGTGACTCAGGTTGTATTACCATGAAATAATCTTGATTCTTGTTTCCCGCTGAGTTTCAAACCTGGATTGCTGCCCGGGTGCTGCCAAACTGCAGCAACAGCGAGCCATGCACGATGCACGATGCACTTCAGCGTGTAATATGGTTTAAATGGCATTTCGCTGCAATATCTCCAGTATATCGTAGACAGATCGGATCCAACCGACACTTGGGAACTATAAACAAAAACCTTTACTCTGTCTGGAAAAGCATACAAAGAAAGATATTTTTCCCCTTTATTTGGTGAAGTCTTGATATTTTAATGAAATTTTAAATAGACTCAGCTGAATGAAAGGTTTTTAAAATGTTATGGTTTGACCTTGAGTCTTTGTGAAAATCACAAGGACAGCCGGGGCACTACTTGTCTAGTGTGGGATGACCTTGTAATATAGAGATTTCTGTGGAAGGATCATCTTCAAAAGTAGATTACCTTACCTGTTGTAACACGTGCTCATGTCAATTTCTATAATTAGTGTATTCTTATTTAAAAAGGAAACTCTTATGTAATTCCTTATTTTCTTATTCCTTATTTTATGTCATCTACTTACTGTTTCAATGGCTGCTGCCCAAAATAAACTTGGACAAGGTTTCAAATATTGATGTCAGTGTATGTGCGAGTAATCCTTATGAGCCCAAACCTCAGACTTCTCTGAACACGAAACAGTTACAGACATTTCTTTTCTACTCTGGGCTCTATGTTAAATAAGACATCTCAGATACACAGCCCTGGCTGTGCACACAGACTTTCTGTTTAGTAAGGAAAAATGTATATGTATGTCACTATATGCAAATTTGTAAAACAGATTAATATCTAAATAGAATTCATTCCTTTGTTTGGACACAGCAAAGCCCAAACATCCAGGTGAAGAGTTCATCAGTTCATCAGCATTAAACTTGTATTTCTAAAACTACAACACTGACTATGTGTGAAAACGCTACAATAAGCCACCAGAAAAGATGCGAATAAAAAACAGGCATCATTTAGCTGCTTTCCATCTTTTTCTTTCTGTTTGCTTTTTCCCCAGTGAGCTGTAGTAAAACCTGTAAACTACTTTAATCAGTATTCCCATGTTCAAAATTCTCCTGCATACTTTACATTAAAGACTAAGGAGCTTGGACAGAAAAGCATCTGGACTTTCCCAGCTCCTTAGACTACAATGGCTTGGATGACTCAGAACCTTCACAGACATATTGCAGTTTACATTAAAGACACTTTTTTGGCAGCTGCCTGAAAAACGCTGGATTCTTTTTCCCTTTTTCAACTTTCAGTGAACAGTGAGAAATAAAACAGAACATTTCTCTTCCTTTATAAAGTAAAACGTCTTTGATTTTAGCTCAGTTTAATTACGCTGCAAAAAAAATGTATGACTTCTGTCCATGAGACATTCCCAACCTACCAAAGTGTTTTTAAGTGAGTGAATGTGTATTGGTTTATTTCCCCCATAGGGTTTTAGTCCTAATCCCTCTCTTGTTTGAATTATAAAAGCTCACTTTCTATTTATGTTTTGTTAAAATAATGTTAAGTTCTCAGGTCTTTGAACCCTTTCAGACACCTGCTCAACCATTTCTTTCTTTGATATGCAAAATGACAAAAAGAAGATGGACAGCTGATGCGACGACAGTGCCGCATTATTCCCGAGTACCTCTCTACTCCCTACTGAAGACAAGAAAGACAGAAAACCACAGCAAGGGAAGAGTGTGAACCGAGAAGCCGTGCAGAGCCAAAACTGAAAAGAGAGATGGATGTACAATTGCACAAGCACAATGGGCGATTCAGGATACACAGAGTCGAGACCCAAACTGAACCACAGAAGAGTGGAAGAAGAGGGGAGCAGCAATTACCACAGCAGAGGCCAAAAAAGGCCACACTCAACACACCAAAAACTCCAGTTTGGTGACCTGTCAGGACGACCCAAGCTGAACCTAATTGTAAAGGAAGTCATTTGGCATCTGTCCTGCAAAACTATTGTTTAATCAGCATTTCAGTAACTGTATTTCAATATGTAGTTAAAACCTTAAAATGTTCCTGTTGTGCAATCAATTTGATGTCTGTGTAGGATGAGCAGGGAACCTCACAGACGCCTGTTACCTCTTAGTTTGGTTTGGACTACATCAATTAAATACAGTGAAGCTTATGCTCAATAAGGAGGAAGTGTAATCACTCATCTGCCTGCTTTCCCAGGCGTTAGAGTGTTTGTCTGTTCTTTACATCACTACCACTTTCCCACACTGGCAGTCTCAGTACTGACATCATTACTCTCATCTAATCATGTTAGTGCACATCTTCTTTGAACCAATCAGCTCAAAGAAGGCGTGCAAGACTAAGCCTAGTGTAAATCCATGTTCTCTATCATCCTTCCTCCCAGACTCTCATTTCTGCAGCCCACCTCCTCCCC
This sequence comes from Maylandia zebra, assembly GCF_041146795.1. Classification (NCBI taxonomy): domain Eukaryota; kingdom Metazoa; phylum Chordata; class Actinopteri; order Cichliformes; family Cichlidae; genus Maylandia; species Maylandia zebra. The sequence goes on from NC_135184.1 coordinate 5,876,027, forward strand.
ATCTCCACCTCACAGACGCCTCAGTCAGAGCTCCATCCATCCTCAGTCTTCACCAACAGCATAAAAACTCGTCACTGCTGGAATTTTGTTTTGTCGTGTTGGGTCATTGGAACCTAATCCCCTTATCATGAAGTAAATCCTGTTCAATTCTTGCAAGTGACCTTATTGAAATAATATATACAATTCGCTGCCTTCCACTGTAACATAAGGAACTGGAACACATGCCTACTTTTTACTACACTTAGGGGTTTTTCCGAGCACAGTGCAACTTCTCCACTTTCCCAGTTGTTTGCTATGGCATTGCCAGGTTTTTACACTGTGCTAAAAGAACGGAGCATCTTTTTTAGCACTAAGTGTTTGGCTATTTTATTTCAGGTCAGCATCTAGTGAAACACTGCACTCCACATAATCCTCCTCCTCTGTAAATATCCATGTCTGTGATAGGTTTGTAGCTTGAACCCATCCGCTGGAACGTTGAAGGCAATATAATTACACTGCAAAGCAAGACACAAGTAGGCAAGCTTCTTCATGTTTCTCGTGCACGGGAGAGAACCGGACAGGCACCGTTCCTTCGCTTGACCCCAGTTGCTCTCGTCCGTTCTCCCGTACCACTGTTCTTTTATTGAGGTTACATGAATATGCACAAGTTCATTAACATATGACGTCTACATACACACAAAGAGTACCTTGCCTGTGTGTGTGTGTGTGTGTGTGTGTGTGTGTGTGTGTGTGTGTGTGTGTGTGTGTGTGTGTGTGTGTGTGTGTGGACTGCTGATCAAAGGGTCAAACATCCTTGGTCAGGAAGAGGGTAGCCTCCCCCTCACCCTAGATGGTTCATCCTAGATAACACGGTGAGGAAGTCCTGCAGTTCATCTAAACAAAGAGCACTTAGACTAGAACAGACGCAACTACGTTAATCCTACCATAAAACAATAAGACACGGTATGACCTCTCATGCTCCCAAAGTGCTGTCTAATACACACAAAGTTTGCAGACTATCAAGGATCAAAACCTCTACCAATCTACAACTAATTACAAAACTCTAAGCATATATAAGTAAATATTTCTAAGCATAAATGACAATCAACAATACAAATCTAACAGTCTGCCCAGCTGAGATCCACAAAGTATCATAATATTGATGTAGAAAGTTCATTTTTTGATGATGAATCATTTGAAAATGTCCAGGGAGCGATGGAAGAAAAACAAGACGCAGTTAGAGTGAGCTGTTAGATGAAGAGCTGCAGGATATTGGCTGCATACCTCCAATTACTCTGTGCCATGCTGTTTGCAGACACATGTCCTGTGCTGTCCTGCTTGACTCCTACTAAAGTTGCAAAGTTTTTCTTGCAATCATAAGAACGGAGCATCTTTTTTAGCACTAAGTGTTTCTCTTGCAATCGTAATTTAACTCAAAGTCTGCCAGAAAAACAATTGCAATGTAATGATAACAAAGTTTCAGATTCTGTGCTCAGACCATGAAAATTGTGCTGTACATGCACATGTACATGTGCATCTCTTGAGACTAGTTTAGGTATGTTTTGGGACTTTTTGACGCCTGTACATTACAGTTATACATTCACAAAAAGTGATTCTCTCATACTGAACGTTTCATCTGTGTGGACAAATTCACCACCACTTTCCTCTGCTTGAAAACAGAGCTAGATATAACTCAGAGGCAACAAGACCAAGTGTCTGATACAGCGATGGAGGCGTGCTGTGCAAAAGTCTTGAGCTCCTCACTTCACATTTTCAAGGAAAAGTGGGAAAAGGTGCCGTGATTTATTGAAACGTGCAAACATACATGGTGGTACAGTATATAAGGCAAACTGCAAACTGAATGTGCACATGTAGTGGAGACCATCTTAAAAAATGATTGTAGATGCCATGCTACAGGTAGATGGGATACCAAACATAGAAGAAAAAGAAGAATTAGCAACATGTTGTATCACCTTGTGGCTATTTTGTACAGATATGAATACAATGTGTGTAGAAATATTTGCAAACCACCGGCCCGTTCCTATTCCAAGATACCCGACTGTCTGAAATGCATAGAATTCAACCAAAGCAATCTTATAGTGGCAGTGTAGTTAAACTGTATGACCTGAAAGCCGTTCAGAAAATTTCCTACCTAGATAAATGGCTGCTATTATACAGATATTCTGGGAAACATAAAATGACGACCCTTTAACACCAAATTGCTTCTAGAGGAAGGCTAATGGTGTTTTTTGTCCATTAAACGACACAAAAAACTAGACAGCAGTGCGCGCAGACACCAAATTGCTCACATTTAAACACGTATCACTCTACTGTTGGGCATATTGACCTTTTAAAGAAGCAGTCTTTCACCACTAACTGGTGTTAATTAACAGCCAACCCCGCGGGCTTCGTCAATTAGGGGCCACTAATGGTCCATGTTGGGGTCGCAGCTTCTTTTCCTGTTCCACAGTCAGAATTCATTAACATCCAGGTGACATTTACGACACACAAAAGAACAAAAAGCAGCAGTTAAGATGTTTACTGTACCTTATCCTGGCTCGTGTCTGCCCCACACACACTGGTTATGTTTGGGAAAACATCAGACCATCCAGCTGTTGTACAGTTTCTGCTAATGTTACCTGCAGGAGAAGAAATGCACACACAACTCAGTCTCTCTTTAAGCATATTCAAAAATAAATACAGACCACTTTTTCCTGCTTTGTCCTTTTTTAGCAAACAGAAAAAAAAATGTAGGTTTCACTGTGTCAGGTTTTGCTAATACTTCCTGGGGGTTTTTGCCTCTGTTCTTTGAGCCCAATCAGAGAGGTCAGTCTTTGTTTGTTCTCAATGGTCGATGCTAAGAACCCCTGAATTAATGTGGGTGTCATTTTTATTTGTTTAACAATCCTTTGTTTCTGTAAGTTTTCATTAAACTTTGCACATAAAATCAGAATCAGAATCAGAATCAGAATACTTTATTGATCCCTGGGGGAAATTATTTTTTGTTACAGTGCTCCATTTTAAACCAACATTAAGACAAGACAGACAATACGCTAACTAAGAATAGTACAATATATACATATATATACATACATACATACATAAGTCACTTATAAATAAATATTTGGAAAAGAAACATGTGTAGTTGTAGCAGCAAACAGTGTGTTAAGTGGATGCGTTGTACAGGGAGATGGCCACAGGCAGGAATGATTTCCTGTGTCGTTCAGTGGTGCTTTTCGGTAATCTCAGTCTCTCACTGAACGAGCTCCTGTGACTGACCAACATGTCATGGAGTGGGTGGGAGGTGTTATCCAACATTGTCTTTATCTTGGACAGCATCCGCCTCTCCGACACCACCTTGAGGGAGTCCAGCTCCATCCCCACAACATTGCTGGCCTTACGGATCAGTTTATTAAGTCTGTTGGCATCTGCGACCCTCAGCCTGCTCCCCCAGCATGCAACAGCATAGAGGATCGCACTGGCCACCACAGACTCATAGAAAATCCTCAGCATTTTCTGGCAGATGTTGAAGGACCTCAGTCGCCTCAAAAAATAGAGACGACTCTGGCCCTTCCTGTAAAGTGCTGTGGTGTTTTTAGCCCAGTCCAGTTTATTGTCAATGTGTACTCCAAGGTATTTATAGTCCTCCACAATGTCAACACTGACCCCCTGAATTGAAACAGGGGTCAAGTGTTTCCTGGTCTTCCTGAAGTCCACGATCAGTTCCTTGGTCTTTGCCACGTTGAGCTGCAGATGATTCTGCTCACACCACGTGACAAAGGAGTCGACCACAGCCCGGTACTCTGTCTCATCATCCCTGCTGATGCATCCAACCACCGCAGAGTCATCAGAAAACTTCTGAAGATGGCAGGTCTCTGTGCAGTGGCTGAAGTCTGTGGTGTAGAGGGTGAAGAGGAAGGGGGAGAGGACAGTCCCCTGTGGTGCCCCTGTGTTGCTGATCACCTTGTCAGACACACACTGTGGGAGACGTACATATTGTGGTCTTCCTGTCAGGTAATCAACAATCCAGGACACCAGAGAAGCATCCACCTGCATCGCTGCTAACTTATCACCCAGGAGGGTCGGCCTGATGGTGTTGAAAGCACTGGAAAAGTCAAAAAACATGACCCTCACAGTGCTCGCCGGCTGGTCCAGATGGGTGTAGACACGATTGAGCAGGTAGATGATGGCGTCCTCTGTTCCGAGACGAGGCTGATAAGCGAACTGAAGGGGATCCAGATGTGGTCTTACTATGGGTCGCAGCTGGTCCAGGATGAGCCTTTCCAGGGTCTTCATGATGTGGGAGGTCAGTGCCACGGGCCTGTAATCCTGGGGGCCACTGGGACGAGGCGTCTTTGGTACAGGGACGAGGCATGATGTCTTCCACAACACCGGGACCCTCTGCAGACTCAGACTCAGCATAAACAGTTTATGAAAGACTCCACACAGCTGGGGGGCACAGGCCTTGAGGACGAGGGGACTCACTCCGTCTGGTCCAGCAGACTTGCCTGAGTGAAGTCTCCTCATTTGCATCTCAACCTGGTATTGAGTGAAGGTGATGGGTGGGGGAGGGGTGTCAGGAATCTCACAGGAGGCAACATGTGAAGAGAGAGGCTGGCACAGTGGTGTGGCTCTGGATTCCAGGCTGACTGCAGGTGAGGTTGTGGGGGTGGGAGCAGACACTGTGGTGTCGAATCTATTGAAAAACAGATTCAACTCGTCGGCTCTATTCTCACCTCCCTCAGCTCCCCTGCTGTTGGTTGGCCTGAATCCAGTGATGGTCTTCATGCCCCTCCACACCTCTCTCATGCTGTTCTGCTGGAGTTTCCACTCCAGCTTCCTCCTGTAATTGTCCTTAGCCTCTCTGATCTTGTCCTTTAGTAACACCTGGACCTTCCTCACCTCCTCTTTGTTGCCCCCTCTGAAAGCCCTCTTCTTGTTGTTGAGGAGGGCTTTGATGTCCTTGGTCACCCACGGCTTGTTATTTGGGTAACAATGAACAGTCTGAGCTGGAACAATGGAGTCGGTGCAGAAAGTTATGTAGTCTGTGATACACTCAGTAAGCCCATTGATGTCCTCGGCGTGAGGCTCACAGAGTGTTTCCCAGTCGGTCACCTCGAAACAGCCCTGTAGTTCCGCTATTGCCTCCTCTGACCACCTCCTAACAGTCCTGGTGGTCACAGGTTCCCTCCTCACAATTGGCACATAGCGGGGGGTGAGGTGAATCAGGTTATGATCTGACCTACCAAGTGGGGGGAGGGAGGAGGAGCTGTATGCATCCTTGACGTTAGCATACAGTAAGTCTAAAGTTTTCTCTCCCCTGGTGGGACAGTCCACATATTGTTTGAATGTTGGTAGTGTATTGTCCAGTGATACATGGTTGAAGTCACCCGAGATCACAATAAAGGCACTCGGGTGCTGAGTCTGTAGCCGAGCTATGGCAGAGTGGATAGTGTCACATGCAGCTGTGGGGTTAGCAGAGGGGGGAACATAAACAGCCACCAAGATGACGTGAGAGAATTCCCTGGGTAAATAATACGGCCTGAGTCCAACAGCACACAGTTCAGTGTCCGGGCAACAAATCCTTTCTTTGATTGTTATGTTGGCAGGGTTACACCACCGGTTGTTAACTAAAACAGCAAGCCCACCTCCTTTACGCTTACCGCTAGCGATGCTGTCCCTGTCCGCCCGAACAGTGTGGAAGCCTTCCACGGAAGCATTCTCATCGGGAATGACCTGGTGCAGCCATGATTCGGTGAAACACATCAGGCTACACTCTCGGTATTCCCTCTGACTCCGTACCAGTGCTGAGAGCTCGTCGATTTTACTTGCCAACGATCGCACATTTCCCATCACGATAGACGGCAGACACGGTTTAAACCTCCTCCTCGCTTCGAGCCTCCGCTGTCTCACCGTCACCTTTTTTCTTCTCTTCTGTCCTTGACCTCTGCATCCCCGATGTGTTTTCCTCCAAATTTCAGCTGGTACTTCTGCGGGCAATTCTGCGGGCCTGGCCAGCATCAGGGCGATCAGCTGATCTCTGGAGTAAACAGTCCGTGCGTGTAGGAGATGTGCCGCGGTCCCGTTCCATGATAAAAGTAACAGTTCCACGGCCACCAGAAGAACAAAAACTCTCTCAATCCACATGATTGAGTAAGAGATAGAAAACGGAGGAAAATACAAGTCAGAAAAAAAAAAGAATACGTAAGAAAAAAGAGCTAAACTAAGAGAAAAGCAGGAGCGACTGTAACAGGCTGCACGCTGGTTGGCGCGTGCGCACAAAAACATAACCAAATGGCAAAAAGCAGATTCCCTCCTCACACTCCAGTCTCCCCCCACTGTCCAAACATCTGAGTGCTTTATGGCTAACTGCAACACACTCATCTTCAAAGAACACAATTTGCATTTTCTTTATGAACTCTGAATCCAAATCCCTGCAAAGACATAAAGTCATAGAAGACAAGAAATATGTACAAGACTCAAATGAAAATGTATAACTTTTTTTTTTACACCACATCAGGATTGTTTGGTTACATTCAATTAAATTTAAGCACGTGAAACAGGTTTCAAAATAGTTGTTTGGTAGTGTTCTTGTAATCAGAGTGATTTATTTTACTTCACTAAATGTCATGAAGACAGAATTTTTGTAGACTGGTTGAGGGCTTTGTAAGCTTGTAGGTGAAATGGTTGTATGAAGCTCACATTTTTGAGTCAATTAAAAGCTTAATGCAATTCTCATTTCCCATTTGTGGCCCTAAGTGAAACTCGGTTTCTCATCCCTGACTTAATTCAATTTTAAGGTTTATTCCTGAGGAGGACCTTGATAGTTGGTCATCTATATTGAGTCTGAGCCAAAAATAAGAAAAACTGCTCATCTAAATGCACATTTAAATCACACCAACATCTCTAATGTCATCAGTGACCAATAATCTGACTTTTTCTGGGGATTCGCTGGCAGCGGGGCACCCTTAGAATTTTCTCTTTTTGTTAGGTTTGTTCATCCAAGCACTCCAAGCCATATTCACTCAACTCTTAACTGAGCAAATTTATGATGAATCACTCATTTCAGTTTGATAGAAGTATTTTGTAGCATATCAGTGTTTCAATGAATTTTAGTACTAAAAATGAGTGGCCACTGTGAAGTTGGATGCTAAAAATATCTTTGTAAAGCATGATATATGAGAGCCAGTCAAAATGATTTGTCATGTAGAATGAGAGGATAGTATAGCCTACAGTAGACGTTACACTGACAGATGCTACTGGACAGAAAGCCACATGAAACTCTAGAGGGAGCCATCAGGCATGCACATTCCCAAAATGTTAAAAATGGAAAGTTTGCATTACAAATTGTCACAAAATTTAGGTTATTGCTTATGTTCCCACAGTGTAAAAACACCATCAGTGTGTCTAAAATGAATAGCATGCACAGTGGACAGTGAACCCCTGAGGCAAACTTGCAGGGGGGTGCCAGTGCCAAAATCTCTGCAGTGCACGGCAAGTTCATCCTCCTTTTGTAAATTCCCAGTAAAAAGCACGAAGCATCATTTGTGCGCTGACTGGAAGTAACATCAGCATACTTCTGCCTCACTACACACTCAACAAACCCGGTCCACTGTATCACAGAGGGGGGAGACACAGTTGAAGCTAAGACACCGATTCATTAACCAACAGTGATTTGCATGTACAGCATGATTACTTGCAACATTTGAGCTGCGTGCACTGCTGTGTTCGCTCTAAATATAACAGCAGTCTTGAACACAAGTGGTCACTGATGTGCAGAAGTCAGCCAGAGATGTGGATTAAAGCTTTGGCAAATACAGCATGGTGGGGGGGGGGAGTTTTCAGATCTTTTACTGAAGTAAAGGTATTAACATCACACTGTGACAGCACTCAGCTTGTTTAAGTATAATGAGCACAGTGTGGCTGAAAAATAAAAAAAAATAAAGCTTTAAATGCAGGGGAAACGACTGCTTTCAATATTTGTATATGGATTCAACTGCCAATTTTTATTAAAGATTTACTCGACATTTTCCATCTAAACTCACCTTTACAAGATTTTTTTCCTTTAAGATTATAGGAAACGTGAAAAAAATCAGAAGACTCAAACTATTTATGTCTTCATGAAAACCAACTTAAAAATGAACTTCTCTTAAATAATAGTATAACTGAATAGACTCTACTTGTTCTGAGTATTTACTTGTTTGGTTAAATCCATAAAAGCATTCATGGCTCTGTCACATGGTGATTGAATGGTGACCGCGCAAAATCTATTGGCAACCACTTTGAATCAAAAGTCAGTTGCACAAGTTGTCTGGTGGGAGGCAACATGTCTTCAAACAACTGCAGTCCAGCTCAGACCGACTACAATCGCTGGTGAACGGGTTTGCAAATTAATTGAAGTGTAATTCATAAACTAAATTGGCAGCACGATGCAATCAGTCTGAGGCAGTCAAGTTATCAACTGACCGTATTCTGGTTTTAATTCCTGACCCTCGGTCATTTTGCTGCTAATTTACCGTCCTGCAAAATTCTGTTTTGGTTTCAAATTAAGTTCTGAGTGGACTCTAAATAAAATAGATCTTTATTGTTACTGTTACAAGAAGAATGAAAGACAGTTTGGCATCTCTCTGTTAGCAGTATGTAGATTTTTACATTAAAATTCTTTTAGAATAGAGAGAATAAAGAGAAACCATGAAGTAGACTTAAAGGTAAAGAAATGTATGTAATAATATAAGTATATACACAGATTTGTACAAGTTATATACAGGTTATATATGCCATATAAAGGAGCAGTTGCAAAACAAGGAGCAAATCCACACAGGGCGAGGAAATCTACAGTTGTAGCTCATCAATCTTGTTGTTTAGTGACCGTGAGCTGGTGAGGAAAAGACTCGGAAAAGCCATTCTGTGTGGGTTAGCCCTTAGCTTAGCCCTGATTATTAATCTCTGGCTCTCTTCCACAGTGTTTCTTTTATCCCGTCTTCCTTCTCTCACCCCAACCGGTTGTGGCAGATGGCCCCGCCCCTCCCCGAGCCTGGTTCTGTTGGAGGTTTCTTCCTGTTAAAAGTGAGTTTTTCCTTCCCACTCTTGCCAAAGTGCTTGCTCATAGGAGGCCATATAATTGTTGGGGTTTTCTCTATTTTCTAACTGTAACTGAAAATTAAGTAGTTGAACTGTGAATTTCTGTGTATATAGACAGCAAGTGATTTATAACCAATTTACCACAGTTAAATACAACATTATCACAAACAGACTACATTCAATTGTCAGTTTGACCCTATTTAATCACAAACTGATATCAGACTGACAGACACCAAAGTCACTTTGAAGAAGTTCATTGTAGTAATTTTGGTCGTCTCCAACTGTTGTTTTCCATAGTGTGACATTACCATAATTTCTAAACTGATGGTGAGTTGATCTTGATTGAAATACTTAAATAATTAAATTGTCTGATGAACAGTTTTTTTAATGGCTATTTTTGATATCTGAGAAACTACACAATATTCACATTTAGGGGGCCATAAAAAACATAAAATATATTTTCTTTCAGTTTACTGATCAGTCATCTAAACAGTTGTAAAGTAAAGTAAAGTAAAAAAAACAGGCTTCTAAGATTGGAGACATTTAGTGTAAAAGTGGGGTAAAAAAAATGACAAGCTGGAACAAAACTGTGGGAAGAGCTGGGTGACAAATCTCTGTTGGGTCGGGTGTTTTTAAATTTTTCTCTTAAAATGTTAAAATTGTGCAGTGCCGACTCACCAATTTTATGGACACTGACACACCACTCAGTTGTGTAGTTATGTCTCAAGTACAAGTGACAAGTTGTCATTTTTTTTTGTGCACGTTTAATGTTGCAAAGTCATTTATTTTCTGAGTTATTATTGTTTTTCCCCCTTTTTTTAGTTCTGTTTACTTAGTTAAACTAAACCTCTCGCGATGCTATAATTAGCAGTATGAAGGTGAGCTGCCTAAAATTAATGTAGACTAAAAGTAAATAAAGAGTTTCTCTTTCAAAGTTGAATTCATGGCTTTCTCACTGGTTTCGTTTAAATGACAGAAAAAAAGTATTCGGTAACTCCAGGAAGGATGTCTTTACCATTTCAGTAAAACGTAATAACTGTAGGGTGTCTGTATCTGTCCCAGACAGGGGAAGCGTCAGGGTGAGCTTTGGCTCCGAACAAGCCGCTGGGCGCTTGCATAATGTTTAGTCATCAATGTAAATCAGAGCACACTCAGAGCGGAAACCCAAACTGCCATCTGGTCACTGGCTGGAAAATCTGATGGATTCAGGAGGGAATCCACTGACTGCACACATTCACACAACTGGGAGATGAACAATGTCAAACAGGGACAGAGAGCCTTGAGTATTAATGCTGAACCCATCTGGTGAGTGACTTAAGTGCAGCTCTAGATAATGTGAAAAGTTATCTGCAGATATTTAAGCCTGGTATCATTATATCATTATATTACAGGAGCAGCCTCATAGAAAGTGAACAAATGGAGGAAGAAATTCTGTACAAAAAGAACAATTTTTAAAAGGTCTGCTTCTCTTCATGCTCCAAATTTCATTGTATGTTTTTTGTGTGAATGTTTTTGTAAAGCAGCTGCAAAACAAAAGTAATGGAGCAGAAGAATGCTCAAGTAATATATAAACACATCAGTTTTTACTTTAACTCTGATGTCTGTGTTTTCATGGCAGTCCTTCAGTGTAAGGGGAGATTAGGACAAATTGTTACCCATACACTCTAATGACAAAATTGACCTCAGTAAGACTGAAGTGTACACTCACAGAAATCATAACAATGGTTTAAGTGAGTTACTGCATTCCAGTGTTATGTTAATATAAGACTATAGTCATGTGATCAGCAGTTTAGGCAAATAGCTACCAAAATTTGAACTTTTAAATGTCATTTTTCCTCAACTTATTTATCTGCGGAAACACAAAAACATCAGTTAAAGAGATCCTTTACATTCATTTATGAATTAACCGTACTCACCATCTCTGCCAAACACAGTCCTGAGGACTCGAGGGCAGGGGATGGTCACGGTCTCTCCAAACTCCGCTCGCTCCCAGCATGCTATGCTGTCCCAGTCTCCTTTGCATCCAGGGCCTGTGAACGGTGGGTGGGTAGTTAGGTATACAAAGATTATTGTAATGTGTCAGATAACGATATAAAGTTATAAACTTTACTGCCATTGGTTGGCTGTGCTGCATAAACTGATGAGAAAGAAAATTAACTGAGAGATCAAGGAGGCTTGGAGACAGTCTTATCCAGGACAAACTCATTTCTAAAATCTGACCAATACTCAGGTGTAGACCCATTAAGTCGACTACAGATAGGTAGACAAACTGAGTGGTCACCATTGCATAAACATGTTGGTGTTTCAGCCGGATTTGTTAAGAAACACTGGTAGACATACAGACCACAATACTGGAGGGATACTGGGGTATTCCCAGACCAGCCAAGAGATGCAATGCTTCCAGGATGTCCTGGGTCTTCCCCAGGGAATCCTTCTTCCAAATGGACATGCCATGAGGTGCCCAGTCAGACCTTCAAGCTACATCAGCAACAGCTCTACTCTGAGCGCCTCCAAAATAACCAAGTTCCTCCCTTTTTCTCAAAAAGTGAGTTTATACACCCTGAAGCTCATTTCCACAGCTTGCATCTGCAATCTGTCACAACCAACAAGGTGAGGCTGCAAATGCAGAGTGATTTGTCACTCAGCTCACGCAGCTTTGTCTGCATAATCGGTCAAGTCAGTCTCCCACTCTGGAATATCTCTCCAAGCTCTTAAGCGTGAGCCTTAATGGGTGTGAAAGTGCTGATGGCAAACTGAGCAGTCATATCGGCTTTTTAGCAACAGATGAATGGAGACGGCGTGCTTATTAAACGCACCCCTCCTCCCCAACACCCCTGCTAAACATCCATGCTGCATGAGCATCACACACACACACACCTTTTAATACAATAACATATTAAATCTGTTTTTCTTATTAACTTGTTTGTGTGACTAGAGGGGGTGGATATGAGCTTCTACAGAAATAATCCTCCTCTTCTCCCCGATTGAGTGCACCTCTGTAAACACCTTCATCCACAGTGAAACAAGACAGAAAGAACATGAAAATTTGAAGCTCACAATTTTCAATTTGTTTTTTCTTTTCATATTATTTCCTGTTTCTCATGTTGCATTTCCTTGTTCCATGCTCACTTTCATATTGGTTTTATTTTTTTCTGTATTGCATTTAATCCTTTCCTTTGATTCTTTATTTCTTGCTATGCAGTCATCTTTGAGTCTATTCTACATTTATTTTCTGTCTTTAATTGTCTTATCGTCACATGCGTTTCCTGTTTTACTTCCCCTGTCTTTTCCTTATCTGTTTTATTGTTATGTTATTGCAGCATATCATACAATATTTATTTATCCTTCTTGCCTTCATGTCATATTATGACTTTCTCTTTGTGCAATTGTCTGTTTCCTGTTAAAAGACTCACTTTTTCTTATGTGTTATTAACTTCTATATTATAAAGGTTTAAAACTCCAGAGATGGGAAGGTTTTCAGGTATCTGTACTCTACTTGATTATTTTATACAGTATTTTACTGTCATTACTTTGGTCCTTATCATACGACTGTCGTAAAAGACAGAGATCAAAGAAACATATTCAAATGAAAAATCATATAATTTATGCATCAGTAATTGTACCATACGCAGGGATTCAAGTGGGTCAGAATCATCCGGAACAGCATTGGAGGTGCAGAATAAGTTGTGGGTGTGGCACAATCTAGCTACCTAGAAGAGGAGGTAAAATCAACCACCTTCAATGTGAACAGAAACCAGAGCTCGTTTTCTTCTTTTTTGCTCTATTTTTCTCTCCTGGTGTTCAATGTAACACACATTCAAGCTGAAAACATTCAGTCTAATCAGAAATTAATGTGAAGGAAGTTTCTTGCCCCTTAATATTTTATTAAGCGACTAGGAATTTATTAAAGAATTATTATTATTAACATAGAAGGTAAAGGTTCAGCAGTCCAAAATACTTGGCGGAAGAGCTGCTTTTTGATGAATCAGTATCAGTTTGTTTTTTTTAACGCTGTTCTTTTACTTTAGTGATGAATGTTTGTACTGTTGCCACCTCTGCTGAACGCATGCCCTGGTCTCCCATGTATGGGTCCTTGATTCTGAAATGGTTACATTTCCTTCCTTTGTGAATTTGGCCTAGCTTCCAAATGTAGGAACCAAAGCTTATTCTTGTCAAGACCTCTCTGTAAATAATCTGCAAGACGAAAATGCTAAATTCAGACACCATCCTTCCTTTAGAGTACTAAAAAGAGGAACAGCCAGGGGGTGGAGGGGGTGACGGTGAGAAGAAAAGTCGTAAAAGACGGGAAATAACAGACAGAGAGAGCAAAAGAGGGCAAAAAAGGAGAGATGAAAGAGTGAGAGAACAAATGTCTTTGGGTAAAATGGCTCAAACACAGATTTGAACTCATTGGTGCATGAAGAAAACTCCATCTACCCGCTAAGTGATCCATCCTTTCTCTGAGCGCTTTCATAAAAACACATCAGAGGACCAGTTTTTAAGTGACCAAGCGGCAAAAGCACAGCAGTACACATCTGGAGGGATGTCGTCTTTCTCTGCTTTATGGTCTTTTTTTTTTAAATTTCCCAGTCAGTACAAAGTAAAGGGTGACTGAGCCTTTTGGATTTCATGCAGTGAGTTTTTAAAAGTGACTTATGTATAAGTGGGTAAATATATTCCATTAACCTCCTTCAGTTACAGACATGTTTTGAAGGAAAACTTTGCTAAAACTCCATTTTTGCTTCAATTTGACATGCAAAAGTTTCCAAATACTCGCAAATGTCAGAGTAGGTTGGCACTTTATTTCAGACAATTTTGACACAAATGATGTGTTCGGTGGTGGCCAAGTCAGTGAGGGATCACAACATGACATTATAGACTTTGTGATTTCAAGCTGCCCCTGATGAAAAATGACCAGTGTGAAAGAATCTGTCATATCTTTGGTTTAGCATTCAAACCCACAAGCTCAAGTTGACTTAGAAGAGGTTTGAAGTTGTCCATCTAAAGACTGAGTGTCAAAAAAATGAAGATGGTTGATAATATACATCAAACTTGCTGTTGTATCCAAGTTTATTTGATTCATGCTGCACAGTGTGGCTTGCAATAAACTTGCTGAATTCAAAGTGCCTGAGGAGTACTTTGCACAGTTTTCCATATTTTCCATATTTCATATTTGATACATACAGTTTTGTTTTAATTTGTCAACTGGTTCAATAAACTATTTCATTTCATGTGGCAGTTTGTTTAATGAAGGCAGCTGAGGCTGCACAACCTGAAACAAAGGGTCTGGTGATTGGTCACTGCAGCACACACAGTAAAAGGCTCATTGCCCCAGGGTGGAGGTCTGAGCAATACATGAGACCCTTTCTATTCCTTCTATAAAGCTCCTCCCATTCTGACGTTTGAAACATTTTAAAAATCGACACATGCACATGGACACTTTGCAATAACGTACACTTGCAACAGTCCTGATTATTACTACAGTTTTACTTATAATCGGTTCTTTGTTATCACTTAGATGATTTAAGGATACATGTAAGCAAAAGCAGCATATGAAACTAAAACAAGAAGTATGAAAAAATAGTCATCACTCTGGAAATGGTCTTCTTTTTTAATGCCTCGTTCTTTAGAGAGGTCGTCACAGCGGTCAAATGTCAAAACATTAGCGGGGCTACAGCATCAGATAAGATCCTTAGAGATTAGTTATAATAAAACTGCTCTCCCCAGCAGATTTGACCCCGCAGAGGTTTTCAGCCGTGTTAAATCTTTGTTCTCGTTCGTGTCATTGAGCTTTAATTAACACAGCAGGAGCGTCCAAACTCACATCACAGATGAGGAAAGTCAGACTCGTCAATGCTGTGCAAACTGTTTTGGGCTTGAACATAACAAAATAATATTTTTATGAGCTTTTCATAGACAAACTGTGCATTATGCATGCAGACTTTTGTGCATTTTAGACATAGATGCGTAGTTTAAACTTTAATGATGGAAAGGGAAAGTTTGCTCAAGATTTTCTGGCTAATAGAAACATCACTGGAGACGTTTCAAATGTGCTTCTGTTGGATCTGGTGACTTTCACTGAGAAGATGGTACACTGTGGTCATAAGGGATGGACATCAACACGCAGGTAGGCTATGGTGTTGGTACTTAGGGGCTCAAAGTATGTCAAGAAAAGCAAAAAAAAGCGATGGAGATTGATTGCGTTACACCACCAAAAGCCTGTCTCTTTAGTACAAGGCGGGAGGCCTCCATACTTTCATGCTGTTTACAGAAAATTCTAATAGTACTATCCGAAAGTCGCAGCACAAATTGAGACTCATGGGATCAGGAAATATTACCTTATATTGTCCAGTTCGGCTGATTCTTTACGAACCGTAGCCTCAGTTTCTCATTTCTTAGCAGACAAGACTGCCCGTGTCAGCGATTACCCAGTGACAATCGGTGCAGTCTATTGCTGCTGCTTCAAGGATCAATGTGTTGCACATTCAGAGATGCTCTTCTGCAAACTTTGGTTGTAGCAAGTGGTTGTTTGAGTAATTTTGCATTCCTATCAGCTCAAAGCAGTCCTTCTCTTACAGCTGATAAAGTATTTTTGCCACTTACCTGAAAGTTTCTATTTTTTGGAGGATTCTTAGTAAAGCCTAGTGACAGTTGTGCTGGAAAATCGTAACATATCAACAGTTCTTTAATACTCGGACCAGCCCATCTTTCAAGTCACTTACATCACCTTTATAGCCCTTTCTTATGCTTGTTTTGAACTTCATCAGCTTGTCTTGATCATGTCTTCATACCTACATCTGTTGAGTCGCTGCCATGTGATTGTCTGATTAGACATTTGCATTAATGAGCAGAAGAACAGGTGTACCTAACAAAATGGTCAGTAAGTGTATGTGTGACGTCGGCATAATTCCTCGTATACTTGCTTGCACTTTCCCAGTGGAGGGGGTCTTGATGCATTCTCAATCATCCAGGAAAGTAAATCTCCAAAAGTTGATTCTGTTCATCTGGACGTTGCGTTTTGTGACGTCCAGATGAACAGAATCAACTTTTGGTGATTTCCCAGTGGAGGATTGAAAGGAATACCCATCGGATTATTATTCTTATTCTATTAAGACATTTCATGACTCGAGGAAGTAACAATATTGGGCTTTTTTTTTTTTTTTTTTTTTTTTTTTTTTTTTTTTTTTTTTAAAATAGCAGCATAAACCTAGCTTAGGTTCTTCACAAAAATGTTCACCTGTTGCTACAGAATCAAACCATTTTTAAATGTAATAAAATGATCCTGCCATTTTAAATGACACATGCAGAGTTGATGTTTATTATTGTTTAAAAAACATCATTATATACAGGATGTAATGAGACTGGATGAGAGTGCCACCCGTGCTCCATGCATTAGAGTTACACTGTTGCAATATGATGTTGTATAAATTGCATTTAAATAAATTGTACACAATATAAAAGAGGTAGCTATACCACATGTATCCCTGCCCACGGCTATTGCACGAATCATGGTATTGGCATGTGAAGTGACATATTGCATAAAATATAATAAAATATTATAGAGAGGAGTGACATGTAACTCAAACATGTGGCAGGAGAGGTGGGAGCAGACTGAACAATACTCTGGGATCTAGAGAAGTAGAATTTTGTTTCCAGTGTCTCGGAGAGAGGCAAGAGGACAGCCAATTATTTTTTAGTCCATATCGATGACCTTCTGTAGACCTTTTTTTAGTCACCACTGAGCATCCAGCATACCACAGCACACCACAATGTGAGGCAGTATGTTAAGACACTCCCTATTGTGGAGCAGTTAAAGGTCACCAGAGCTTTTCTTCAGGATTCTGAGAAAGTGTAAGAGTTGCTGCGCCTGCAGACCAGGAGAGACTGTCTGTTCTGCAGATTTCCAGGAATTCAAATCTGTGGTCCACGCAGTCTCAATTCATCAAGATGGGGAGGGGGACTATCCTGCAGCTGAGTTCTTTTATTTGTTTATTTATTTATTTTAATTTTTGGTCAGCTTATGGACCTCCTCTCTCTAAGCAGACTAAAGGAGGAGTCGGACTAATATTGATATACTTCAAAATTTGAAACACGTGTGCTACAAATGTTCTGACGTTAATGGTACTGTATATTATTATAACATCTGACACAATTTGCATAGAAACTACTCACTCAGAACATTAAAATACATCACCAGATTTACAATGTTGTATTAAGTATGTCCCAGCTGAGGTTCAAACACATAAACTGTCTCCATCTGTTTACATTTTTGACTGCGGTGGCCGGATGACGGATGATTCGACTTTTTCACTATCCCTCACTATGTTTCATGTGGCTCAGGGGCGAAGAGGTTAGAGATTTTTATATCACCAACTCTCAGTCCAGTATTTCTCATTATTTTTATGTAAAAGTGGTGGATTTTTCTTTATGGATCATTAAAAACGCTTACTTTACACTTAGTTTAGTTCAACAAAAATATATAATCAAAAGCTCTTTAAAGGCTTTTCTCTTCAATTTTCTCCCGACTCCTTGTACTTTCTGAGCTGTGAACTTCATCAGAGGACCACATTCGGTGTATTTTCTGTGGTAATTAGCCTCTTTTGCAGATGGGCACGTAGGAAGATAAAGTCTGGGTGAGACCAATCAGCTATTTTGAAAGCATAAGTCAACATTTGGGAAAACTGCTGAGCTGCTTTTATATGCAGCACTGATGAAAAGAGAACAGAACTGTTAGCCTGGCCATGTCCAAAGTGAGGTCATCAAGGCAGAAGTCTTTGTACACAACCACAGAGGACTTCAAAGGAAATCAATGCGTGAAAGAACTGAAGACTTTCAGCTTTAAATCAAGGGGTATTACAAAAGTTTTGCAGTTTAATTCTTAGCTACCAGTCAGTGTTGTGTACATATCCAAAACAGAGGCTTGTTCTCAGTCGGTTCAAACATTTTTCAAACCTGCTCCTCTTGACAGCACTATTATTAAAGACCACCAGAAGCAATATCTTACGATCTTCAGACAAGAGACCCGACCAAACCTTGAGGTAAGATTATTTTGTCACATCAATAAAAGTCAAGCTTGTGTTGTAAATGATAAACAACAGCGTCCTGCAGGATCCTTGGCAGAAAAACTTACACACAAACTCATGTAATCAAATGATAATGAATTAATAGCAAGTCTGGGTTTCAGAAGAGCGCTTGGGTGTTTTTGGAGAAAATGTTTTTGAAGAAAATGCCTCGTTGCTGTCACAAATCACCCCTGACACTCGTCTCCGCCCTGCTCCACTCTCGTCTTCACCTCTCTTGTGAACTGTCTGTTGCTTCAGATGTTTTTCCCCAAGCGTTTAAACCTTCTCTATGTTCTACTCTTTGCACGTTTACCTATCTCAGTCTAATTTCAGGGTGTCAAAGCGTGGCCCACAGGCTAATGGTGGCACTTGTTAATATATTATTATAGTAAAAGATTTACTACTGTGTTTAACTCTAAGGATCAAGAATAAAGAAGTGTTTCTCTTTTGTTGAACCACCACAGCAGCTCCCTGAGCAGCAGACGTCCATGGTTATCATCCTCTGGGCTAAATCTGGTCATTGCATGCATCAGCCTCTGTGGATTCAATTACTGTGTTAAAATTTTCCTCAAAACAGAAATTAAAGATATTTCATATGGGAAACTGCCCTTAAACAAAACTTTATTCAACAGTGAGGTTAATAATCATTACAATCAGGACCTGTGAGGGGTAAGTCTCTGTTTTCTTTTTTGTTTTGTTTGATTCAAGTTTAGATGGATAGTTGGCCATTTCAACACTATAATTGAACCCGCAGGCACTGAGGCTGCAGACACTTAACTAACTTAATTTATTTAAGTTAAATTTTAGGTAGCACAATGTGCCACTGGAAGAAAATCAGCCCTTACAAAAATAAATGATTATTTGTCATTTTTATTGTAGATCACAAAGTAACCCAAAAGTTTGAGCAGCAGTCTATACTTCAGGATAACAGGCTAAATTTGTGATTCGTTTTTTTCCTGAATTTGGCAGAAACAATCACACATCTGTCGTGATTTAATTCAGGAATGATTTCGTGTGAATCCATTCCCAGCTGCAGAGATTGCACAGATTTTCAGTGCACTCGGTGAAAGCTAAGTGACCTTTACGAAAGCTTTTCATGTTGTGTAGAAAACATGGCTGGACAGAAGACAAAATATGGGCTTAAACTGCGTTATGAGATCTAATCATGTTCTCACATGGTGTGATTACATGTACACACTGTATGCAGGGTCCTTCATGCTTTTGCATATCAGCCTTCAGACTGCAGGGTTTACTTTTGCAAATGTTTTCTCTTTATCTGAGCCTATTTCAGTGGAACAAAAAGCAAAACTTCAACTTTATAAAAAGAAAATGAATAATTATAAAAGTTCATTTGAAAGTTTGACTCAAAGCAAACACTAAATTACTGATAACCCGATAGCTAAATGCCTGAGGGATTTCCTTCTAAGGACCGCCAGGAGAACTGCTGTACTAAACGCTGCATTGGAGCTGGAGTTGTTCAACTACAATACAAGAGACACACTATATAAGTAGCTGAATGATATCAATGATATGAATAACTTTTGCAAGTGGAACCCGGTTAGCTTACAAATAAGGAAAGGAAGGACAGGAAATTAGCTGGTTAGCAATAATTTTAGTTTCATGATAAGAATGAAGGAATTTATCACAACTAAAGATATTTAATCAATCCTGGGCAAAAAATCAAAAATATAAAATACAAATAAATTCCAAACAGTGACGTTGCCACAGCTCTTTAACATTTATACCAATCATTAAGCTGCGAATACTCGCTGCAGCAAGAAGTGTCACCAACAGGCAAAACCTCAGTATTAGCACTTGTATAGAAGAAGATGTTTCCTATACCAGTCAAAACCTGAATCAAAGAAATAAGAGCTGCCACTACATGAAAGCACAGTTTGCACCAGCAGATGTGACTTCAGTTTCTGTGTCCTCACCATTCAAGAGGGCAAACGTGGCAAAAATAATTGTCCCAGAAAACAATCTTGGAAATCGTGCCAGAGGTCAAATAGACCAAAAGATTCCCCCCATCACTTTTTCCTAATAACGTTTCCTTCACTTTGAAAACCTTCATAAAGAAAGGAAAGGAGAAATTTATAAAGACTTAGGGAGGAAAATGCAGTGCACCAAGACTTTACTTAGACAAGGCTCTTTGATGTGACAGTGAATGTTCTTGATGAGGGTCTGCTATGCTGAAACTTTGTCCCAAGTATAAATTACAAAGAGCACATCAGAAACTTAACTCCATTGGCTATGATGCTGTTTGATATCACTCACATACAGAGGACAGCCTGTAAAAATAACATTTTATTTGTAATGTTAAAGAAAAGTCTATAAAACGAGATGCAATGCTTGTCACATTCTCATCCCGTCTGCTGACATTTCCTCTTCCCACAGGAGACATGATCCAGTATAACTCCTGCCTTTTAATTAATGACAGTCTTAAAGGCTGGGCAGTATAGCAATGTGCAAAACTAATGCAAAGTGAGTTATGATAAACCTTACATTCATGTTGACCATCTTAAAATAGATCATAATCTTTATAAAGCTTATTTATATAAGCTTTTAAGCTTATATAAGCTGATTTTATTACAGCAGCATGACACTCATAGTTCACCTTTGGGTTTATCAGCCTTTCACTGAAGGTTCATAACCTATCAGGATGTCATGGCTTATAAAACAGAAAACACTGTTAATTAACATCTACACAATTTGTGCTGCTTCCCATGAATTATCTCATTTTCTTTCCTTTAGTATTTAGAGACTCGGTCTGCAGAGTGAAAGCTTTCCACAGCCACAGGTGTTAGCAAACCGGTGTGCATGAATGAATACGCAGGATAATTAGATCAGTTGCACCAGATGTTGATCCCTAATGCAGTCAGCATAATGGATGATCGAGGGAGCTAATTTTGGTATTTCCTCAAACACCTGTTGTCGGGGGAAAGGCAACGTTAGCATGAGCCGTGGAGCCACAACGGCCACGTTAATGCTTGAAACAAGCCAGATTTAAAGATTCTGTCCAGCTACACAAAGTTTTTCCAAGTTACTGTTAGAAGATATCTGGTTTCTAACAGTTGTGCTTTGAGTGATTGTGACCTTTATAGCTGCTGTTGGCCTGCTTCTCCCTCAGCTTCTTTATGCACTCGGCCTGGTCTCTCTCCACCTCCAGCAGGAAGTTACAGGTTGGATGTCGGCCGTCAACCTGCAGTGGAAGCAATAAAAAGAATACAAATTGTAGATTAAATATTTAGGCTATGTCAACCTTAAAACAGTCTGAGAGTGTGAAGGAAATCAGGTGTCCATATCAACAAAGATGAAAACTGTTATACACTGTCTTTAACACATTTTCTTACACACGTGGCAACAACTATATTAGCAGCTACCAAGAAACTTTTTGGAATTTATTTGCATTTTCTTTTTACATCCATCTGACAGAATAATGCTTTAATGGCAGACAATCCCCTCATGTCCACTGTGCACGTGCAAGCAAGCTCCTGCATATACACAATCCAGATCTGCTGCTGCTTAAGAGAAGACACTTGTAAATAAAACTACAAGGAGCAATGAGGACTCTGGCACCTTGGTATACGTCACGCTCAGGCACGCTGTGGTTGAGGAGAAATGCCAGCGGATCGTGTTGCAGTAGAGGCATCTCATGCAGTCACTTTAATGAAATTTAATTGACTGTGGAATAAATGAGTTTATCACTTTGTGTTCTCATTAGGTGGCTCTGGAGAATTTCCAGTTATTATTTGTCATATTGCTTCATATCACATCTGAAACCCTCAATGAAAATGTTATGCAGTAAATCTTTATATTGTCAGCAAACATAACTTCCTGTTGTCACTAGGTGGCACCACGACTATGACTAAAGGTCAATTAGTTTGTCTCCTTACTTTTCGCAGTTTTGCATTGTCAGCATAGCTGGACTGGCCATCGGGCCGATGGTGATTTTTCGTTTTTACAGGTCTAAACAATCGAAGGTTTGTCCAGATGCTGGCCGATGTGTAAAAATAACTCAGTTGTTTGGTGGTGGCTATGGCGGCGCTTCCACAGAGGCCAGCAGGTGGATGAGGGAAAGGGGAGGCAGGAGGAGCAGAGACCCGAGGCGGCCGCCGGTCCGAGTGCCAGGTGAACTGAACTTCAGGTAAGAAGTTATGACCTGCAGTCTATCTGGGTCAGATATAAACCAAGTTTAGGTGGAGTTTATTTTCGTTGTGCTGACTTCTTACAGTCAGTTACAATAACTCGTACTGCGTACTAGCTAGCATGACGGAGTTTCTATACAGCTGGGCAGGTGCTATGATCTTACTGATAGTGAACTTTATTTAATTCATAAGGTTAGTTAGTAGAGTTGCCAACCGTCCCGTACAAACATAATCGTCCCGCATTCAGAGAAAATATTAACTAACTATTAACCCAATTAATTGGGTCCACTCCTGCCTGCACACAGCCTTCACATAACATATTAAGATCTGAACTTTATTTAGATTACTTTTAAGGTGGACGTGATCAACCTGTGAGGAGTACATCAAAGGATTGCTACAACTGTCGCACATAGATAGTTTGTGGCAAATCAGATAAGGCGGTAAGTTGTTGGTGGCTTTGATCAAACTGCTCGGATCAGTGGATTAAAGTGTAAAAACTGTCATTTCATTAAATATCGTCATACATCGTTTATACCAGGACCAGATTGGACAATGTATGTCTGAATCACTGCAAATTTTGTGCTGAATAATCAGAGGTCCCAGAGATGTTTCTGTACATTGTGGGACGTTACATGTGTACATGTGTACCAAATTTCAATTCAAAGTATGTTTCTCAGGCATATTTTGCAACCCCCTTGTGCAAAACCCATGAAATGCATGAATATCACCAGACCTGATATGTGTGCAAAATTTCATGATTTGAGGCCATGGTTATGCACTCACAAAAATGGTAAATGGCCTGTATTTGTATAGCGCTTTACAAAAATAACCAAAACTAAAAGAACAATGACCATAATGACCATTAGCAGATTGTATGAATGACTTATGTTTCTGAAATAATTGTGCAAACTTCTCACTTAAAATCCATGAATCCACATGGTAGGATTTGTAAATAATTTATTCGTAAATTAGGGTGGAAAATAAGTATTTGGTCACCTCAAACAAGGAAAATCTCTGGCTCTCACAGACCTGTAACGTCTTCTGTAAGAAGCTTTTCTGTCCCCCACTCGTTACCTGTATGAATGGCACCTGTTTGAACTCATCATCTGTCCACAGCCTCAAACAGTCAGTCAGACTCCAAACTCCGCCATGGCCAAGACCAAAGAGCTTTCGAAGGACACCAGGAAAAGTATTGTAGACCTGCACCAGACTGGGAAGAGTGAATCTACAATAGGCAAGCAGCTTGGTGTGAAAAAATCAACTGTGGGAGCAATCATCAGAAAATGGAAGACATACAAGACCACTGATAATCTCCCTCGATCTGGGGCTCCACGCAAGATCTCATCCCGTGGGGTCAAAATGATCATGAGAACGGTGAGCAAAGATCCCAGAACCACACGGGGGGACCTGGTGAATGACCTGCAGAGAGCTGGGACCAAAGTAACAAAGGTCACCATCAGTAACACACTACAACGGCAGGGAATCAAATCCCGCAGTGCCAGACGTGTTCCGCTGCTGAAGCCAGTGCATGTCCAGGCCCGTCTGAAGTTTGCCAGAGAGCACATGGATGATACAGCAGAGGATTGGGAGAATGTCATGTGGTCAGATGAAACCAAAGTAGAACTTTTTGGTATAAACTCAACTCGTCGTGTTTGGAGGAAGAAGAATACTGAGTTGCATCCCAAGAACACCATACCTACTGTGAAGCATGTGGGTGGAAACATCATGCTATGGGGCTGTTTTTCTGCCAAGGGGACAGGACGACTGATCCGTGTTAAGGACAGAATGAATGAGGCCATGTATCGTGAGATTTTGAGCCAAAACCTCCTTCCATCAGTGAGAACTTTGAAGATGAAACGAGGCTGGGTCTTCCAACATGACAATGATCCAAAACACACCGCCCGGGCAACAAAGGAGTGGCTCCGTAAGAAGCATTTGAAAGTCCTGGAGTGGCCTAGCCAGTCTCCAGACCTCAACCCCATAGAAAATCTGTGGCGGGAGTTGAAAGTCCGTGTTGCTCGGCGACAGCCCCAAAACATCACTGCTCTCGAGAAGATCTGCATGGAGGAATGGGTCAAAATACCAGCTACTGTGTGTGCAAACCTGGTAAAGACCTATAGTAAACGTTTGACCTCTGTTATTGCCAACAAAGGTTATGTTACAAAGTATTGAGTTGTATTTTTGTTATTGACCAAATACTTATTTTCCACCCTGATTTACGAATGAATTCTTTACAAATCCTACCATGTGGATTCATGGATTTTTTTTTTCACATTCTGTCTCTCACAGTTGAAGTGTACCTCTGGTGCAAATTACTGACCTCTGTCATCATTTTAGGTGGGGGAACTTGCACAATCGGTGGCTGACCAAATACTTTTTTGCCCCACTGTAAGTCCATCCATCTATTTTCCTAACTGTTTATCCAGTGCAGCGTTGCAATGGGCCTGGAGCCAGTCCAGCAAAAATCCACCCTAACATAAAATAGGATGGTAGCGTAAACTCTATGTGCAGAGTTCAGAAGACAGTCATTTTACAACACTGCCAAAAACTGATATTATTCCAAACCATTTGCAACATTTATTTTACACAATGTGTTTGCATTTTTCTTCACGTTCGTTAGAGATGGATGAAAGTGTTATAAGCTCATACACAGAGGAGAGCGAGGGTTATGATAGACAGATGAACAGAAGGTCAAGATAAGCTGCTTAAACCAACCAGCCAGCACTCCCTCTCTTAATATTTGTGTGTGTTTAAACAGAGGAGAGGCACATGAATCAACAGCGCGTAAATCCTGAGGAGGAAATTGTGATCGAGCCAAACGGCACATGACAAATGAATAACCATCTTCTATATTTTAAGTCATAATAGCACCTGTAATCAAACATGTTCTGCACTGTGTCTGTGTCTGATCTGATTTTAGTAGTATCACTGACTCATGTAAACTCCACAGCCTCGTTACTGCAGTTACACGAGTAAAGTTCTTGCATCAACAACACAGAAAAACTACCATTAACAATTAATTTGTTGCTTTTACTGAGTCAGCACAAATAAAACACTTTAAATTTTAACACTTGTGCAAAGTTTTATTCATATCACTTTGAATATAGATTTACCTCAGAGTAAAATATCCAATTCAAGTATTTTACGACTACGTGTCATTTCTCTTATTTTGCTCTTTAATAGGATCAACAGTTTTTAAACAGCTCCCAATGTCCATCACTCAATCAAAATCTCCCATAGAGGCTGCAGCTTTTTATCCCCTGGCATGAAGCAAGGCTGGGCATCATCCAGACAGCACACACAAGCATGCACACAGACTTACACAACTATGAGCTTGAAGTGGCAGCTGAACTGCGATTTGACGCATCAAACACAGAATATTATCCAAATGTGAGCAATAGATTATTATTCAAAAACAAACTCAGAGATCCTCAAAAGTCTCCTGTCAAACCAAATTAGCTGAGATGAACGCAGCAAAAAATGAACGTGGGAATGACGGACGTGTTTCAGAAAGTTGTCGGTAATGTGACTAAAACCAAACACTTCATTTACTGGACAAAGGGTGAGGTCAAACACACAGAAACATTTGATATGTATGTAAAGGTGGAAACCAATAAAAGTTGTACAAAACATAGTAAACGCTTGAGTATTCCCATCAGCATGTCTTTGACAGTTCTTACACCTCATGAATGAACAAATATACCAGAAAACACACAAATAGAAAGTCTTAGCTTAGCAGATTAGCTTGGGTGAAAGACCGAAAGTTTAGGCACACAACGATGTGTGCCACTGGTAAAGTTTCTGGGCTGCCTTTCCTCATAACAGCCATCCCTCAAGATTTTCTCCATTTAAAGCAATGCATTATTAGGGATTGTAACATCGAGTCATTTTACTGAATCAGTAGACAGTTCAAAAACATTCCCACACCACTCGTGCTGATGAGTCCAAAAAAGGAAGAAAAAAGTCCATGAGTGACGAAACCTTTAACTTTTTTTATTTCACTACGTATCTTTGAAATGTTTTTATATTACATAAGCACTTTGGCTAGAAAATCCAAATCCAACATTATGTTAATTTTGTAAATCATGGTTCCATGTAAACACACAATCAAGCAGGATATGATGAAAGGTGAGGCTAGCTTGGTACTGTATGAGCTTGTAGTGTCTCTCAGTTATCAGTAAGCTCTATATTACAGCGGGTTATTTAATCATTCCTAATACCAACATGGCAACAGTGACAAGGCTCAGCTTGAAGCTTCTAACTAATGGGTGATATCAGGCAGCACATCATTTCCTTTTTCATCAGAGCCTTTTTGCTTGCCAGCAGTTGTTTAGGTAATGGATAAACTCTAAGAAATGGATATACACCAGACTGAACTGTTGTTACAGCTGCCAGCAAAACTGTCACCCATTTACATCTGAAAAAAAATGATTTTAATGTCCGGATGGAGACATGGTTTTGGTTTGGTCTTCTTCGGTTTGTCTCTCACACACTCAGGTAAGTCGATTTATGTCAGGTGTCGCTTTAATGTGCTCCAACCAGAACCGCTTCTTCTTCCATTTTAGTCTGCCAACTCTTTCCTCTCTGCTTTTTCATCTTCTGAAGACATATTAAAGGTACAGTCAGTAGCAGGTTTGGCGCCCTGGGCGAACACTCCCTCTTACTCTTCTTATATTTATTGTTTGTTTACTTGCACTGCTGTAACTGGAGCCTCGTCTCGTCTCTCTATATACTGGACTGTATGTAGCGGAGATGACAATAAGGTTTACTTTGACTTCAGCAGTGAGCAGGTGCACCGAGGGCTCTTGCGCTCAATTTTCGTGTATAAAATTTAGAAAAAACATCGGTGCAAATGATAAGTCTGTATCATAATGTCTGGTGTTTTCGTTGACATGTCTAATCTCCTGACAATAAGTAATCACAACAATATCGCCATGTTTATGCACACACATCAGAGGTTACACAAAGTTTATGACTGTGCATCAATTTGTTGGGAAGACATAACCACACACTAAATCAATGTATATTTACGACTACAATAAATAAGCAGTAACTATCTTACTGGACCTGTAAGGTCCTTGTTCCCACACCTGTCTGAGAGCTGTGCATGGACATGCAGCATGAATAGCATACTTTACAGCTCGGCTGACATATTCATCATAGTTGCTCCAGACAGTTCAAATGCTCCATGTTACAGAAGTTTGTATGTATGTCGGACAAATGCTGAAAACAAAAACTCCACTGGATGGACGGGGAACACGGTGACACCTTGGAAATTTTCATGTCAATTTCAGGCTAAGTGCTTGTGACCTTCATTGCAGGGCATGTCAAATCCAATAGCACACCATTTGCTCACTCACTTACTCAGCAGGCTGGAAAGTATACAACAACTAGACAGTGCGACACAAAGAAGTCGAATTAATGAGTTTACCGCGATGAAGATACAGCAGAGTCTGGACATGCTGGGCAGCCAGACACAGAAAACAATATGTGCACGTGGTTTAACATTTCTAACCTCACATAGACCCATGGTGTGTTATCTTCAAAAGTTTGCAGCATTTTAAAAAATTTCTTTAGGACAAACTTAAAAGAAATTAGAAAACACCCAAGGTTTGAAAAGAGGGGCCAGTGCTCAAGTGTCTTAAAGCACATATGCAAGCAGCATAAGAATAGAGGAAATCAGGAATAAAGAACCAGACTTAATACTGTTTTATCTTTGCAATTGATATCGATGCACCTACATCCACAAATTAAGCTTTGGGAACAAGGTCAGGTGTGACTGAGTAATCTCTCGCTAGCACACATGTTACTCTTCCTATGGAAAGTGAGAAATAAACTCCTCGTGTTTCCCTCGGTCTCTCTCGTCTCTCTGCCAGTGTGCAGAGCTTAACATACTTTTGTTGTAATTTTTGGTCCACTGCACACTAAGTGATTGGTGTTAAAGCCAGTGGATACATGCACTACACGAATCAAGTGCAACATAAGATAATGTGAGATAAAATTATTCCTCTAGGAGAAAATCAGCAGGAGAAAATTGATTTATCTACTACTGCATCAACAGGAGAAAATGTTAAACATCACAGTAAAACCCACTTCAGTAAAGTGTGCCAGCTATCTTTATTAACCTGATCACCCTGTGTGTGTATATATAAAGTGTTGTCTTGCCTTTACCCTTTGTCATGATGTGTGTTATCCTGCCTGGTGTCGTCTCCTTCTGTTTCTTCTGTGACTTCTTCTGGTTTTGGCTTCATGTTTTAGACTTTATGCACTGGCGGCTGGCCTAAAAAACGTCTCTTCTTGTGTTAATTCACTTGCTTCCTGCATCTTATTATCCTGCACATTATGACAGTCCAGTTCTTTTGCTGATTAGTCCTCAACACAAAGCATTCTGTTTTTAGTGCTTATTAGTTTTCCTGGTATTTGAATGTCTGTAAGAAATCTCACGCCACCCATCTCGCTGCTGCGGTGATATGTCAATAAAAGCTCAAACTGAAAATGTAGTGCTGGTGGAGTGTGAACAAGGCAGGGAACTGGGTGCCAACTCATTAAATTGATTGGTTTCATTTTATATTATAAGTATCTTTGTCCTTTTAAGTATATTTCACTGAGGTAATGTTATGATTTAGCTATGTAAAACACTGAACTGAACTAAGCCCTGGTGACCTGTTTTACGTCCACTAAGTCTCACGGCAATCTCACAAATGTCTCATGAAATATTTGGTCTGGACCAAACGACACCACTATCGTAACTAAAGCAGACACCACCTGTGTTATAGCAGATGCACTAATTGGTTCGATGACAGCTGCTTCTCCACAAAGCTGCCTCCAGCATGATGCAGATCCAGAATCTACTCTAATCGGTAGATGATAATGACTAACTCAAGTTAGCCAAAGGAAATGCAAACAAGGGCATTACTCTTTCAACACACAGCTCTGCAAACAGCAAACAAATTGCTGAGGTAGTGTCTGAAATTTTCATAGGATATTTGATTTTTCTTCCACTGGTTTGATATTCTCTGGATTGTCCACGTGAGGATCTTAAATCTGCAGATCATGGTTGATGAACTTATTTTATTCAAGAGACAAAGAATTCTGTCCTTTTTGATGTTCTTTCAGCAAAAGGATCAACGAGAAAGTTCCAACAATACAAACAAGCACAAGGAAGTGTTTGAGTAAAAACCAAAAACCAAAAAAAGTAATGCAGAAACACTTCTGTATATAAGTTCTGGCATAAATGAATAGCAATAAATAAATAAATAAATAACAGCAAGTGAATTTTTATTAAAAGTCTCCTTTTAGTTAATGACAGAGCTATCTAAATGCTAATGAATCGGTCTTATCAGCTCTTTTTCCTAATGTGTTTTCGTGCTCTGGCTTCAATCAGCAGTGATGCACACCACTAGCTGGCCACCATCAAATGAGCTTTAGGAGATGATGATGCTGCCCTGAGTTTACCTTTACTCAGTTTGATTTTATGGCAGAGGTTGGCCCCAAGAACGAGCGGTAAAAGAGCTGCAGTGACAAAGAAAAGAAAAGAAAACTAATGAAGTATGAGAAACTCCCAGAATCAGCAGCAGAAACTCCCCAGCAGGCTGTAAATACAGTGGGGGAAATAATTATTTGCTAAAAGTTTGCTCATTTGCATAAGAAATAAACACTCTCTAATTTCTTTGGTCGTTTCAATTCAACCAAATTTCAGAAAAAACACATTACATAAATGTTATAAAGCAATTTGCATGTCATTGCAAGCAAACATGACTTAGTACTCTGTGGAGAAACCCTTTCTGCAAGCACAGCAGTTAGACGTTTCTTGTAGTTGGTCAGCTGGTTTGCGCGTATCTCAGGGGGGATTTTGGACCACTCTTTACAGCAACTCTAAATCCTTTAGTTTTTTGGCAACTCAAGGTTTTAGCTTCCTTCACAGAAGGAAGAATATAGAACTGAGGTCTGAAAACTAGGTAATAAACCCCATGACGTCAATGAGCCTCTTCTTTAGCCACTTCTTTGCTGTCATATAGGAAGAACCATGCATCATCTTTTCTTTTTCAGGAGGTTCTTGTATGGTACATGGCCTCGTCCAATGGCTCCTTAAAGTCACCCTTCTCCCTTAGCAGAAAAAAAACTCCAAAACATAATGTTTCCACCTCCATACTTGACTTTTGGGATGGTGTTCTTTGGATCATATTCAGCATTATTCTTCCTTCAAACACGTTGGGTCAAAAATGCCCTGAATTCAATTTTGGTTCATCTGACCACAGCCCTTTCTCCTACACCTTCTTTTAACAATTTAGATGCTTATTAAGCAAATCTAAGATCGGCCTGTACATATTTCTTCTTGTATGCCCTGCAAGATTTCAGTGCATTAGGGCGTAATGTGTTGCTGATTGTGTAACTGCCTTCAGCTCATTAACAAGCTAGTGATCATTATCACCCAATGAAGTAAGATCCTCAAGGATGCCGAACAGAGGGTGACCGATGATCATTTTATATTTCTGCCACTTCAAAATACAGGGAGTGCAGAATTATTAGGCAAGTTGTATTTTTGAGGAATAATTTTATTATTGAACAACAACCATTGTCAGGGGTAGACATTTGTTCAAACACAAGTAAGAGAAATGAGACACTGTAGACCGACTCAGAGAGTATTAGAAACGTGCGCACGGGTGAATGTCTCTGAGAAGACACACACACCGAGTGCAGGCTTGCTTGCTTTATTTATAGTGAAAGTCAGTTACATAGTACTTCCTCTTTTAACTGAAAAGGGAGAGGTCAGGCATTATCTCAGCTTATCTGACCTTGCACACATACACTGAAAATAACAATGCAGAAGTATATCATGCTTATCTGACATCACACACTGAGGTAAGGAATGCATTATGTTCTCTTTAACAATAAGCTTGGTTATGTGAAAATATATGAACACACAGAATATAAGGCACACTTGATTATATTGTATTATAGAGATTTGGTTATATTGTATAATGTAGAAAAATCTCTTAACAACCATGTTCTCAATGAACCCAAAAAACTCATTAATATCAAAGCTGAATGTTTTTGGAAGTAGTTTTTAGTTTGTTTTTAGTTTTAGCTATTTTAGGGGGATATCTGTGTGTGCAGGTGACTATTACTGTGCATAATTATTAGGCAACTGAACAAAAAACAAATATATACCCATTTCAATTATTTATTTTTACCAGTGAAACCAATATAACATCTCCACATTCACAAATATACATTTCTGACATTCAAAAACAAAACAAAAACAAATCAGCGACCAATATAGCCACCTTTCTTTGCAAGGACACTCAAAAGGACCCTACGCTGTGTCACTGCATCATTCTATGTTTGGCACTGATCACCACCTGCACTCATGTATATATCTTTCAACGTAGCACTCTTAATTCTTATTCTCATGTATATATCTCATGTATATCTCATGCACATATCTTTCCACGTAGCACTTTTAATTCTTATCCCTACTTTTATTTTTTTCCATGTCTATTTAAGTGCTATTTATGACAGCATGTTTGCACTGAAGCACCGCAGCAATTTCCTAATGTTGTAAACCTGCTCAACATTTGGCAATAAACCCCATTCTGATTCTGATTCTGAAAAGCCTGCCATCCATGGATTCTGTCAGTGTTTTGATCTGTTCACCATCAACATTGCGTGCAGCAGCAACCACAGCCTCCCACTGTTCAGAGAGGTGTACTGTTTTCCCTCCTTGTAAATCTCACATTTGATGATGGACCACAGGTTCTCAATGGGGTTCAGATCAGGTGAACAAGGAGGCCATGTCATTAGTTTTTCTTCTTTTATACCCTTTCCTGCCAGCCACGCTGTGGAGTACTTGGACGTGTGTGATGGAGCATTGTCCTGCATGAAAATCATGTTTTTCTTGAAGGATGCAGACTTCTTCCTGTACCACTGCTTGAAGAAGGTGTCTTCCAGAAACTGGCAGTAGGACTGGGAGTTGAGCTTGACTCCATCCTCAACCCGAAAAGGCCCCACAAGCTCATCTTAGATGATACCAGCCCAAACCAGTACTCCACCTCCACCTTGCTGGCGTCTGAGTCGGACTGGAGCTCTCTGCCCTTTACCAATCCAGCCACGGGCCCATCCATCTGGCCCATCAAGACTCACTCTCATTTCATCAGTCCATAAAACCTTAGAAAAATCAGTCTTGAGATATTTCTTGGCCCAGTCCTGACGTTTCAGCTTGTGTGTCTTGTTCAGTGGTGGTCGTCTTTCAGCCTTTCTTACCTTGGCCATGTCTCTGAGTATTGCACACTTTGTGCTTTTGGGCACTCCAGTGATGTTGCAGCTCTGAAATATGGCCAAACTGATGGCAAGTGGCATCTTGGCAGCTGCACGCTTGACTTTTCTCAGTTCATGGGCAGTTATTTTGTGCCTTGGTTTTTCCACACGCTCCTTGCGATCCTGTTGACTATTTTGAATGAAACGCTTGATTGTTCGATGATCACGCTTCAGAAGCTTTGCAATTTTGAGACTGCTGCATCCCTCTGCAAGATATCTCACTATTTTTGACTTTTCTGAGCCTGTCAAGTCCTTCTTTTGACCCATTTTGCCAAAGGAAAGGATGTTGCCTAATAATTATGCACACCTGATATAGGGTGTTGATGTCATTAGACCACACCCCTTCTCATTACAGAGATGCACATCACCTAATATGCTTAATTGGTAGTAGGCTTTCGAGCCTATACAGCTTGGAGTAAGACAACATGCATGAAGAGGATGATGTGGACAAAATACTCATTTGCCTAATAATTCTGCACTCCCTGTAAGAAAACCAGCAGTTGTCACTTTCTCACCGTCTTCTAGCCCTCTGCATGTCTACAGTCTTCTCCCTGAAGCCCCTTGACAGCTGTTTGGTCTTTGCCCGCGGTGCTGGAGAGACTGGATTGGAAGAAATTGATTCTGTGGAGAAGTGTGCTTTATATGCAGCTTCATCTGTAATTGATTGATTGATTGATTGATCTGTGGAAACCAGAATTCTTCCTGAGTTGTAAGAATACAAATACTTATTTCAAAGGATGAAATGCAAATCAGTTTGCAACTTTTATGTAATTTGAGTTGTTTTTCTGGATCTTTGGTCGATCTGCTGTCTCACTTCATTAAATTTAAACTATGATAAAAATTAGAGACTTGTCATTTCTTCGTTAGTGAGCCACTTACAAACTCAGCAGGGTGATCAGATAATTATTTCCCCCACTACACTAACTACTAAACACAAGCAGAAAGTTAAGATGATTTAAAACAATGTACCAAGTGTGCTGTCACGTGACTCCTCCCTGTCCATTCTGGAACATGGAAACATGGAGGAAAATTCAAACAGTGAGCAAAATGTGCAACCCAAGCAGCTTGCACCAAATAACAATAACGTGTCTGTTGAATTGACATATATTTGGCTTTAGTAAAGACAACATTGAACAAAAAGATGAAAACAGAAAGCCTGAAGTCTCAGAGTGAAAGTGTGATAAGCTCACAAAGGCCCTGTGGGACTTCCAGATACAGACTGGTGATGGCTAACCAACAGGACATAGAAGTGATGGACGGATGGTTTCAAACCCGCTGTAACAGCACTGTGCATCAGGACTGTTCTTCATGCTGCTTTGGATGTCAAAAATAGCTTTTACTTACCTATATTCCTTTAACTTTTAAAATATCTTTCGCTTGGCAAATGTCTGCAACTAATGCCTAAATAAGTAGCAGTACAAGGGAAAAAAATCCTGAACTGATGATTACATGCCATTACGTCTTCAGATGGACATGATTTATGTCCAAAGGACAGAAAATACGTAAGTGGGTACATTTTTACCGAAGAAGGTAGAAAAGGCGACAAAACTAAAAATGTCTTCAAAATAATCCTCATAAGTGTATTTCTGAAATCTACTGATGTCTTGATGCACTCTCTCACCAACTGTGTGCTTTCTGTTAACGTCATGAAATTAAAAAAAAAAAAAAAAAAAAAAAAATCAGCAGCACAGTTTAAAAAGGTGAAAAGCTGAAGAACAAACTTAGCATTTCCCCTGATAATGTCAGGTGAAAAAGAACAAAAATGAGGACTGTTTAATTACTTATCACGTCTCTTTCACTCATCCCAAGCAGGAAATCATGTTTAAAACAGAAACGTCAAAAGGAAGAAAGATTTTTAAAGTCAGCTAGAACAAAAAAGCCTGGCTACTTCCTACACAAACTCAGACTTCTTCCTCACCAGGAGGGCAGCATCTCTTATCGCTGAAGCAATTCAAACAGCACTTTCATTAACTGTCTGATCCACAATCAACCTGACACTATTAAATGCAGCAGCCCTTATTATAGCTTGAATAAAGCTTAAATTATCTGTCAGTTCATCACTATGACAAAACCCTTTCATGCTGTCAAACTGTTTTCAAAATATTACATTGTTTCTGAAGACATTAATTGTTGCTTATTTATTCGTTGTGTATTGGTTGGCTGAGCGGAACATTGTTACCATCCCTCTTAAATAGCTACATGTCCTGAATATGCTGTCAGAACAGGTCTTACTTGGCCAGGAATAATCTCTAATAAGCCTTTCCACCTTAACGGTGTGGCTGCTACTGCCTAACCTAAACCAGGTTTCACGTCTCACCACCAAAAAACGGGAGCCTGTTTCAGAAAGTAAGCACCACAAGTCGACAAAAAGTTCAGAGCCACCGACAGCAAAGACCGACAAATGCTGAACACATATTCTGTCTGCCATCATTTTCTTTTCTCAGCTTCAGCCAGTGAAGGGAATATAATAATCAATTCTCAAATTGTGGGTTGGTTCTCAAAAGGCACCTGAGATAAAACCTGCTCTGAACCAGCAGCACTACAGTACTCAGACCCCAAGACATTAGCAGCAGATCTTTTACATCCTGCAGTCTCTCAACACTCTCTGCACACTTCATGGTTTGTTTTACCTCAGACTCAAGTTGAGATTCATCCCTGATAAACCAAACACATCCCGGGACCTTCACCTCTTTTTTAGTTTGGCTGGAACAATTTGATGAATGGACTGGTTCTTATATACTGTAGTGCTTTTCTACTCTACCCGAGCACTCAGAGTCTGATTCACCTCTCATTTACAAAAGCACACACATACATACTCTCATGGATGCATCGGAGAGCAACTTGGTGTTAGTACCTTGCCCATGGATATTTGGCATGCAGACTGGAGCAGCCAGGGATCGAACCTTGTGACCTGCTCTGCAGTCACCCCAGTCATCTCAGACACCATTACTTTACCAGTTAAATCACCTGAGACTGTGCTGCTGTATGACATGTTGCTGATACCTGAATCACATTTCTCACGTTAGCCTCGACTAACTGTGATATCAGACATTAACAAAACGAAAACTGCGTTTGTGTAACAGCTGCCCAAGATAGTCCTAAAACACCGTTCACAGTCCTTATCAGAGTCTCTGTGTTTGTGGCCAGCAAAGACTATTAAAAGAAAGGGTTCACGCAGTGCATCCAATTAAACAGATAGTGGAAAATGTTGGATTGTGGTTTCCCTTATCACAGTAATCACACTGCAGGGGAGACTCACAGCTCAGTCAAGCTTCTGCGTTTCTCACAGTTTACTTGATAACATCTCACAGTTACATGTGACATGGGAGCTTAATTTTAATATGAGTTGTGATAAGAAAACCAAATAGGTCTCGACTTCAGCAGCTTTTGCTAAAATCACATTATACAGTATAAATCTAACTGGGTCTGCTGAAGCTTCACAGCCTCGGTCACAGGCGCTCTGCAGGGCAGGTAGCACCAAAGAGGGAGCAGGCTCCCACTCATTTATTTCCAACTGCCCCAAATGTATGTTATATAAATAAAACAAGACCCTGTAAGAATCTGCAGAAATCACTGCTGACCTCTGATTTCACCCTGAAGCAAAGCTCCAACCAGGCTTCACCATCTGCTCCAGGGTTGCTCCGTCACTGTGATTTTAACGCCACTGCCACACGCAGCATTCTCACTCAGCTTTTTATCAGTTTTTATAGTAATACCAATGAACAAAGTGCTAATCTGGAATTTAAAAAAACATTTTCTCACATTGCTTTAGGTGTTAAGTACCTTTTTGCATTATCGTGCTGATGGAGTGCATTAGATACAATTAACTGACACTGTACATTATGTACACTCATATACAGCATGCATTAGGTCCCTCCAGTGATGCAGCAGTTAACACATTTGCTTGGTAAGTGCAAGCTTGTTGGTTCAATTCCAGGCAGAGACACAAATCTGCTTTAGGATCGTGTCAGAAAGGGCATCCTCAGTAAAACTGTGGAGCTTCTTACTGTGGTGACCATTTGTGGCAAAGGAGAAGCTGAAAGTAACTTTCTATACTGCAGTTTGTGCTATTAAATGTTATCCATCCAGCTGTTTGTCTAGTTCAGGGGCCTGGCAGCTTATCCCAGCTTTCATTTGGCAAGAGGCAGGATACACCTTGGACAAGTCAAGAGACACACTGTGGCCAATCACCAATGAGCACCTCGTGCATGTCTATAGACTGTGGGAAGAAGCGAAAGCAACCAGAGTGAACCCACACAGACACGAGGAGGACGAGGAAAGACCCCAGAGATTTGTGACTTGGACCTTTAACTTTGAGTAGTAGTGACAGGCTTTGGATCCAGGCAACTAACAATGTGATCACATGATATGCACCAAATCTGTGAGGAGAACTGTGATTCAGACCATGGATTGCGATTCTGTTCTGATATTATCCTCTAACTGAGAGTATTACTGAGAACAAAAGCAGGAAAAAAATGTGTTTGGGACAATAAACAGTGTTGATCCTATTTAGTTCTATTTAACAGATGCTCTTATCCAGCCTGGTTTACAGTTGAATTTTAAACCAGATTAAAAAAATAGACTGCAACGCTCACAGCGCAAAAGCAAGTGCGGGTCAAAAAAAGTACAAGGCGAGACAAATAGTGCATTTCATATGCTGGTGTAGATTCAAGGTGGTGTTTCACGGAGAAGGAAACAACCCAGCTTAAAGCAGGGGGAGGAATTACAGCACTACGCTTTTTCATAATGGGCTATGCCTCACTGCTCAGCTGTGGCCCAAATACAAAGACAACAAACAGTTCTCTACAATGAGATTAAAAGAAGGGTGAATCACTTCAAACGCCACTAAATTAAGGGTTTTCTGACCATATTAATTGTTTGAGATAAGTTTTGAAGAATCGTCTGAGGGATCAAGAAGAGCAGAAAAGACTTTCTATTATCTCACCTGCAGGTTTTCCAACTACTGTTCCACTGAATGTAAAATGTTGCATTTTACTGATTTTTAAAAGAAAAAGAAATAAAACTATGACAGAGACCTTCCAACTTGAACCTTAGTCAGAGACACTGAACAGAAGGGGTGGACAAATGGATAAACCAAACAGAGAACGAATTTCTGGCAAAACACAACCTCACATCAAACGCACATAGTCTGTGTCTTCTAAAACTTTCACTGTTTCTAAAGTCATTTTTGTGCTTTGTAAAGTCTTTCCAGCTACGACCCAGTATTAACAATTTCCCCTCTTTGTAGCGCGCTATGAATACGAAATTAAGCAATCAAGCTGTGATTGAAGTGCAAAGATTTAGCTTCAATTCAAGGGTCTGCCAAAATCGGCGCAGTGACAGTTATGAATTATAACCTTTTAAAAGTGATGCAACTTTCACTGGGTCCAAAGTGAAACACAAGAAAAGCATTTTGAAATCTTTTTTGTCATCAGTGACTGAACTCTATAAACCATGGATGTCACGAAAGTCTCGGTTTTGATGCAAACCTTTGGTCTTTTTGGTCTTAAAAAAAGCTCTTAAGTTGCTTCCAGTTATGTTTTGGGTCATTGTCTTTCTGTTTCTTTACTTGAAAGCGCCGTCGCATCAATTTTTAAACAATCGAGTGAATCTGAGCACAAAGTATGACTCCTTCCACTCAAGAATTCATCCTGCTATCAGCAGCCACATCGTCCAACACCAGTGATCCAGCAATCGCTGATCCGGCCTCTCTTTTTACCTCTTTGCTCTTTTCATTTTCTTTTCAGCCTAATGAAAGCCTCCTTCACTTTATATGATGCCTATTTGCACCGCATATTGACAGGCACCGTGAAAAGCTAGTGCATGCACAGTCTTTTGCTGTGCTCGTTCCTCCTGTGTGAGTGTATATCAACAGCACGCTCAGGCTCTATGAGTAAAGGCTTCCTTACTTGGTGGCTTGTTCCTATCATTTCCATGCGCCTCTCCTCCTGTGCCCCAGATTCCTCTCATATGTCACCCAGCCAGCCAGAAAGCCAGACCTCCTGAAAATCTCTTCACTGGAAATTAACCTGCCTGCCTCAGACTTTTCCACAGTAAGACCTTGTTGCCCATCGTCTGATTTGCCAATAAAATACCTAAACTGATACCTACAAGTCCACCTTCTACATCGTTGAGTTATTCACTGCGACTTTCCCCATTTGTGAAATTACCTGCTCCGTGTCACCAGATCAAAAAAAGCTTCAATATGTGGAACCACAAATACCTGAAAACACTATTCGTTTTAATGCATCTCTTTGTATCTTCTGTCTCCAAACTGTAAATGTTACAATTTCATTTAAATGTCACACCACACTTTCGCTTTGTGACACCTTACAAAAATATTTTCTTCTTTATCTCAACAACCGTGGAAAACATAAAAGAGGTTTATGATCCCAAAGGTGGAACACAATTCTGCTATTTCTCTACTGAAGAGAAAACAGAGTCAAACGCGGCGCGCTGACAACAGGATCCGCTATCGCTACACAGCCTGGCAGTAAAATGTCAATACATTTCCATATAAGAAAGAGCAGCTGCAGCTTTCTGTTTTCACTGCTACATGATCGGATCATGAGTCACTAGTGAGTCATCCGGTTTGCCTCTCTGAAAAGACCACCAAGCACCTCAATTATCACCTAAGCACCAATAATTAAGGCGCAGCTTACAGCATCCGCTTAGTGGACTCTTGTGTGCACTGCTCTGAGGTTTAGATGCTCTAGGTTTTCATTTCTTAGAGACAAAGCACTCAACTATATTTTAAAAAGAAAACAGTGATAAGGAGACAGTTACACTTTTATAAAAGAATATATTTGCTAAATAATTCAGCACTCTAGGTGAAAGAGGTTCACTGTGATTCAGTGACATCACTACTGGTACAGCTGATGTCACTTCCTCTTAAGGGTGATAGTTTTTTCATAATGCACACTCCCAAACTAATCTCACACTTTTTCTTTACTCATTCTGCAACATTTTCTCAATTTTTCAGCATCCCTGCTGTTTCATCAGTAGAGAATGACTCCTGGTGGTAGAAGCCACAGCGAAAATCAACCCGTGGGATCATCTCACGCGCACCTTCATCAATTCATCCATCCATTCTCTTCCACTTAACCAATTCAGAGTTGAGGGGAGAGCTGGAGCCTATCCCAGCTGCCACAGGGCAAGAGGCAGGGTACCCCCTGGACAGGCCACCAGTCTGTCACAAGCTTCAAGCCATCCACAGTTGCAATCACACTCACACCTACGGCGAATTTAGGATCACCAACTAACCTGATCCAACTAACTTTGGACCTCCTTGCTGTGAGGCAATAGTGCTAACCACTGTTCAGCTAACCTCTGATGTCCTAAAAAGAAATTCCCATCAACCAATTCCCAAACTCCATTAAATAGATGTATAAAAAGAAGTATGATGTTAATGTAAGTTGAGGTGAATGAATGTTATCGCTGTCTATAACAATCAATTTCAACAGCAGGTGCTCCACTTGTTTGCACAAACAAGCTTCTTCTCTGATTCAGTTCAGTTCAGTTTTATTTATACAGCACCAAACCACAACAGTCGACTCAAGGCCCTTTAAAATTGTCAGGTAGACCCTACAATAATGCATACAGGGAAAAACCCAACATTCACATGAACCCCTATGAGAAAGCACTTTGGCGACATTGGGAAGAACAAACTCCCTTTTTTTTTTTTTTTTTTTTTGCGCCTGTCCCGTTTGGCTCTTTTGCCATCAGAATTGTTGTCTAAAGGCAAAGAAAGATGCCCAACGGATTTACTTTACCAAATTGACCATCCCAGCCTTGCCATAATGGTCCATTTGATTCACCTTTTATTGTTTATTTTATTTTCACTTACTGAATATGGGACAGACTTGACTGGGGGAAAGAAGGGGAGAAAGAAAGAGGGAAAGAGAAACAGCTGAGAAGAGGGACGGGGGAGAAGGGCAAAAACCAAAAACCAACAGAATGAGCAGAAAAAGAAAAAAAAAAGAAAAAGAAAAAAAATGCATATATCAATCACCTGGGTCACCTGCTGAGAAAGAAAAAAGAAAACAAGCAGAAGAGAACAAGAGTAATAGAATAAACAGCATCACAATGATATATGGGAATATGACAGTAAATACTAAATGTTAAACATTATTGTGCAGCACATAAGATCAACAGAACACAGTGTGCTTTGAGGTAGGAGCCAAAAAGGGTGTAGTTTGTGGGTGTGATCACCCGTTTGTACACCTGTGAGCATGGACGCGCTTGTTTTTAAAAGGTTCCTTCATGTAATGATCTGCTAGAGGGTGTGGGGGGGGCCACTGCCCCGTCCTCCAGGGCATGAAGCAGGTATGGAGGAGATCAAAACTCCAGACATCCAGAGGCCCCCAGAACACAAGAGACCAAGGAAGACCAACAGAGGGGCAGCCGCGCCACTGTCCCAGGGGGAGTTGCAGTGACGCGCCCGTGAGCTCCGCCGGCAGCCAGCCGTGCCTGAGTGACCGAGCCCCAGGCCGAGAGGCCGGGGGCACCCCACCTCCGAAGTGGCCCGAGCGAGCCCCAGGCTCCAGGCCCCGACAAGCGGCCGCCAAGGAGTGAGCTGGTGTGTACCTGGACGCCCATCCCCGGACACAAAGAACCACCAACGCACCGATGTCTGAGGGAGTCCGCCACTGGCAGGGGAAGTGGTGGTAGGGGGAGATAGGCCTCCATACCTTGGAGGGCCTAAGATGTCCCCAGAGAGGTGGCGCCTGACACCCAACCTGACATATAGACACGGAAATACAGGCACACACATATACAAACATCCATTCCCACCCTCATGCTCTCATATGCACTTACTCCACACTCAACCAACGTGGAGACAGACAAAGAGACGCTGTACACATGATCACACTCCCCAAGCGTACTCTAAGCCCCGGGTCTAGGTACCCTTGCCCCTGGAGGGGGGGAACTGCACCCAGACCCAGGTGGTGTTTCCCTTTTCCCTGCGGTGGGGGGAGGCAGACCGCCCTGACTCCGCAGCAGCAGGGAGGCCCCACACTCCAGACCGCAGTCGGACGGCCAACTCCTCCTCCTAGCCCCCCTGCTCCAGCAGGTCGCAGAGAATGGGGGTGGGAGAAGACTCCAAACCTCCCTCCACCCGCTCATTGTAGTGTTGATGCATGTGTGTTCTAAGGTGCATTTAAAACCCAGGAGGGCTTGGAGCTACCTCCCAGAGAGCAGCAGGTAAGCGCATGGTCCCTCCTGCTGGCCCTCAATGTCTACATGTATTTAACATTGAGAGGTGGGCAACGACGCCAGGGGTGAGGTGTACACCCTGATGGTACTTTGGACTCCGTGTATCGTGCCCACCCCCAAGATCCTATATGTATGTGTAATGAGAATGTGAGTAATGTGAATGTCTAAGTTGTGGGATAAAATTGAGGCAGAGGCAGCCAGAAGGGGACGGGGGGTGGCCTCCTCTGCACCCTGGTGACATACCCCTACTCCAAGGTCCTGTGGTTGTGGTGGAGCGGGAAGAGGGAGGCAGCTGGAGATGGGGAGGGAAGGAAGGGAGGGGCAAGTGACCCCTCCCTGGGGCCAGCTCCCCGGCTGACCCCAGTAGGCAAACTCCCTTTTAACAGGAAGAAACCTCCAGCAGAACCAGGCTCAGGGAGGGGCGGGGCCATCTGCTGCGACTAGTTGAAGTGAGGGTTCTCTGATGAACTGCAACCTCCAAACTAACAGTAACAGAAAGTTCTTGGGTTTGAAGAAGGACCCAGTCTTATCATTTATGTCTACTAATCTTAATTTTGCTGTTTTATACAGTACTGTGTATCACTTAGTGTGCTGTACTGATAATGTTGAGTCATTTAAAGGCTGTTGAGTGCCAAAAATGGCATTTTAATTGTTTTCAAGTTGGCTGCTTTGTAAAACACAAGTTGGAAACATGTTACACCCACAAAGTTTGAATTCACAATTCTGCAGCAGTTTGTATTTTTAGATATGTTCAGTGAGATGTTATGCTGATGAAACATCAAAGCCATACTTGAATCTTGTGGGGGGTGTTTGGGGAGAAAAAAAGGCTTAGAGCAGTTTTTCTGTCTCCTCTTAAAGAGCTTTTTTTTTTATTATTATTTTTTGTTTTTGTTGTGTTTGTACTTTTTCAGAGGAGTGTGTAGGTTTTCTTACTGCTACAGTGGGAGTCGGGCTTGTATATACACCTTCTTTACTGATGCTTTCATTGCTGGTTGTTGAAAAGAGATGCTTGAATTCATGGATATTAAAGATCTAATTGGATCAATTATTTTATGACAGCACTGAGAGCACAGCATTGTGGGTGGGGTGTGGGTTTTGTGGATGCTGAAACTTGCTGATCCCCCTGGAGGTGGGCTCTTATTCGCCCTATGTCCTCGATCAGCCCTGCCAGCTCACTGCATAGGTGATCACATACAGCAGGTGCTTAGGACTGTCATTTGCCATTCACAATAAATAACACACACTTTGTGAAGAACATGAGCGTGCTTTTGAGGTCAATGCTCAAAAAAAACAGCGTGAGCCTACTGGATTCTTTTGGATCACATTCACATCTGTAGTGCGGTTCGTTTATACATTTGAAGTACAAAATAAAACATATTTTATGATGTATCAGTTTCTGCGCTCACATGCCAGGAGTTTGTCTGCTTGGTTTTATTAATTTTGGCAGGTTAAAATGCTGTAATTCAAGCCATGGTGCAGACTAAACAAGTGACCCAAGAGTACCAGGAAATGGGACTCTTGAATTTCTTCCATTTGCATGAAGCATAAATACTCATACATTTACATTTGTTCATGTGTATTAGCCTGTCTATGATGATTAGCCTGTAGAAAGAGTTATCTCAAATCATTTGCATTTGAAGGTCAACTGTAGTTAATGAAACTAAAGAGAAAACTGTAAAGGATGGTTAGACACAGAGGACAGAGGTAGAAGGGCAGTAAGTCTTGAAACACAGTGTACCTCAGGATACTTGTAATGTGCCGGTGCTCACTGCCAAGTGAGGGGGGAAAACTTTTGCTGCAAAGAGTGGGATCTTTTGATCTCATGTATATGTAGATGAGAGTAATCCCAGCTGTGTCGAAGGACAAAATGTTTTATTTTGGTCTTGGAGTTTCCCTAAAATTGACTAGAAGAGAACAGTCTGATTGATCCAGCTGAATGTCTCACTCAACCTCTCCTTATCTATGCACAGCTTTGCAACTCCCTTAACTCTTTATGGCATAGATTCAACAAGGTGTTGAAAAGTATCCTGAAAGATTTTGGTTCACATTGACAATAGCATCACATGCTATTGTCAATGTGCATGCTGCTTATTTCCAGTTCCACCACCTCCCACAGGGGCTCTGTTAGAGTGAGATCCTGTGATTGTTAAGGACAATGAACTCATAACCATGTTCATAAAACCTGTTTGATACAGTGCATTAGCAGCTGTCTGAAAATGAGTACACTCTCGTCATAAATGGATGCACGTGGTCAGCAACAATAGTCAGGAAGTGTTTAACAATGATCTTGTCAAAATCAATGGAATTATGGACACAGTCAGATTTTGATTCAGCATACAATACCATCAGGAAAGCCTTCATTTTTCAGCATGATCCCAAACACACTGATAATACAGTAAAAGCATACCTGGATAGAAAAACGCACAGTGGAACACTTTCAGGCGTGGATTATTCTCACCAGAGTTGCAGTCGCCTTTTTTGCTGCCTTGTCTAAACCATGCTGTTCACAGTACTAGTGCTTTGTGTGTTCTGGGGAATTAGCAAAATATAAGTATAGCATCATATATACAATACTGTGTATATATAAGTATATACAGTATTGTATAGGCTAGTGACTAAATG
The DNA here is from genome assembly GCF_041146795.1 of Maylandia zebra. NCBI lineage: Eukaryota > Metazoa > Chordata > Actinopteri > Cichliformes > Cichlidae > Maylandia > Maylandia zebra. Next base: position 5,920,449 of record NC_135184.1, read on the forward strand.
CAGGATCATGATACAGATACAGGCTGTTACTGGGATTTGTTGTTCCTCTGATCTCTGTGTTAGTAGCGAGTGCAAATTCCCCGTAGAGTCACAAAAGTCACATTAGTAGGAAATGTGTCAGGTCCAAATAAAATGAAATTATTTTTAACTGTCAAATGTCAGTCTGTAAAATAATGAACTGTTAAAACTGTTAATGTTAAAATTCAAATTATGACCTGCGAATTGAGTCTTGACTAGAAATGCTTATTATTAATCACTCAGTATAACTCTTTCTGACAGTCGATCTTTCAAATGAACACATTAGGTGCGATAAAGTGCGGTATGAGGTCTGAGCAATATCTGACTCTTAAGTACAGGCTGAGCTGATGTACAAAGCCTGTTCACTTGCTTTTAGTTCCTTTGTACTGAAGCTGGCAGTAAATCACTCACAGGGTGTCGTGAGGTTCCCCACCAATCTGGAGCTGAACAGCTAAAATGAATATTTGCAGCCCCCAATAAAGAACAAGGGAAAAGAAAAATATTTTAACACTTGCAGAAATAGTATTTCTGATATGTCCAGAAAATATGAAACTGTACTAATAATCTTTATTTAAATAAATTGCAGTCTGTGTCTCTCTTTTCTTTTTGTTGGAAGTTGATTTAAACATATAATGTAAGGAGTCTATTAATCTCTGCTTTTTGTTTGGTTTGGGATTTATACCACAATGAAAATAATGTTACTTTGAACCAACTTAGAAAAATTACTCTAATTTGATAAATGTGTTAGTTTTACTCAGACTAAAATTCTGATTTGATTGAAACTCTAAATTTCTATTTAAAATAAGTCAAAAAATATTTATTTTATTCAGAATTATTAATGTACATTGAAAAAACAAAAAGATAATTAAAAAAAAAATTCACTTTGGTAAATTGAATGAGTTACAAATACATTTGTCCTTTAGACGTGTCCTGATATAAAATGTTGCTCAACAAATCTTCACAAAAATCTATTTTATTCCTTAAAAAATTCACCACAAACAAAAGCTATAGTTTTACAAAGAAAGCCAATTTCTTTAAGGTGAAACCAGATTTTGTCACAATGAATTTGCGAGATGCAAAGAAAAATTCTCCTTTGAAGAACCAAATGTAATATGGTGCATTTTTACAACATAAAGCACTGAACTCTGCTATTTACAACAGTTAAAAGTATAACAATTGATAAGTTAAAGAAAAAAAACACACCAGACAAAATGAAGCAAAAAGCTTTCCCTTCCCAACCCCCACCAAACCCCTCTTTCTAAACAATTCAATTCAGCATATTTTTGAACTTCTCACATTTAAACATTAGACTGGTAATGTAACAGCTATTAACATTAACATTTCTAACACTACGCAAACATGGCTACCTAAATTAAAGGAATATAATACAAATAAGCTATAAAAGACAAAAAAAAGATGTCTCTTTGGCTGATCCTGGGTTTGTGTCATTTTCTTTGGTTCGATCTCCGTGAACAGCTTCTGCAGTTTTTCAAAGGTGTATTTGAGCTCTCTAGGTTGAGAGTATAAATCCGTCCAGAACTCGTGTGCATGTTCACTGCTGAGCGAGGTGGTGGACACAGGAATCAGTGCCGAGCAATGCGAGTGGCATCGAACAGTCACGCGACACGATCGCCTTTGACTTGAAGTACATATTTACTTAAGGACAAATTGTCAGCTCCATACGGTCGTCCTCATTCTGGACGATCTTGTGAGCGGCCCTTTGAAGCCAGACTTTAAGGAACGGGAGTTCTTGTACTTGAAATGGCTCAGGAGTGACGGCATGTGGAACAGTATTACAGGGTTACTCCATCAAGGACTCAGAGAAATCCTTGCCATATAATGCACAACCGATTATCTCTCTTATTACAATGCTAGAAATTATTGTTCATTGTTGGAATACAAGTGATTTGATGATGTATAGAGCCCCACAGCATGACCTGGACAAAGCAGCACAACAGGTGTCTGCTGCCTCCAGATCATGTGTTAGCCCTTTCCATCACTGCTCAGCCTGGGACACTTTCAATACTGGCTGAAGAAACATTTAATCTTTCCCTTCCCCTCCAGACAGCACTATGTGCCATGTAATCTTGCTTCTTGGAAGCCGGACCAATTCTCTCATGTTCTGTTGCTACAACTCTGAGAAACATCCACTTAGAAGTACGTGAATAAGCCCGCAGCTGGAAGTCCGACCTTTCAGCAAGCTATAAGACATAAACAGCAGACTGTTTTCATCATACAGCTTTATTAGTTTGCCATTATCAAAAAGGAAAAAAATCCAAACACACAGTCCAAACACAATTCTGTTTTCCCAAAAGTCACAAAAAAAGATTTTGAATTAACGTACCGTACTGGCCACGGCTTATCTGTCACGCAGAGATAACCACTGCATTTTTTTGGAGACCTACAAAGTCTGCTTTGGGACGCTGCAATGGCATAACATGCAGGTTTATCAGTTTTGCATCTTGTTTTGTTTATGTTTTCCTCTCTCATTATTCATTTCATTTTCACTCACTTTTTACCTTCGCTCACTGCTTATGTTTAGGTAATGAAAGGTGCTCCTTGATGTTTAGGTGCTGAAATGCGCTTTATTAGGTTTTTTGACTAAAAGCTACTTCATTTGGGTTAGATTGATAAAAGATTGTGGACTGGATTAAAACACTTCAATAATAGCATCCCTGCACACAGAAAACTGACAGACTTGGGAGTGACAGGCACGTCTTACAGCACTAACCCAGTGTGTCATGTGCCACGACCAAAGGACATCTTGTGAGACACGCCGGCGGCTTGGAAAAAACTGCATTATTCGGTCAAAAGATTCTGTGAAAGCTGATTGAGGGAAAATCAGCTTCACATAAAACACCAGCGAGGGATTTCAGTTCTGATACTTTATTCCCCACGTTCCTTAGTTAGCTCTGAGAAATTATCCCAAAGAAAGAAGCTTGTGATATTTTTTTTTATTTTCATCTTCAGCTTCCATCTTTACAAGCTTCATTATGTTTCTGCTCCACGCTTGCCAAACACCATCTGTCACTCAAACAGTGTGGGCTTTGATCTCGTCTTCTACGGCTTTTCTCTGCAAAGTATGGGCGTATTAGAGCTGGATATATCCAAACATTACTTGCTCACCCAGCATTAAAAAAATTCCCTGATGTTTTGTGTTTGTGTTTTTTTCCTAATAATATAAAAGAATGTCAACAGAAATGAGATGAAGTTTGAAAACCTGCAGTGCAAAAGTTTTCTAAATGAGTCCTCCTCTGCTACGAGGATGAACTCTCATCAGACTATAGCACGACTTTTTGCACCCCAGGGTAAATATCCCTGGTTGGATCCAGTCATGTTGCAGTCCAGACAGATGAGCTTAATATACCACTGTGGCCTTCACACCTGAGTCCCTGCTGTTCTCTCGTGCATTGAGGCTACTGAGAGACACGCACAGTATGAGGAAATGTAGGAAATACTACCTCATCAACTCTTTATTATTCTCTTGAATTTTCCATCTGTCACATTGGTGTATTGATTCTAAGTCGATGTCAGCTTCTTGTTTTTACTTTCTTTTCCCACTGCTGATGTCCGTGTTTATCTGCTCACAGTATATTCTGTACAAACCTAACATCCATACAACCAACATATTTAATTCAAAGGAACTGATTTTTACTCAGAAGGAGAAAAGCATTCGTGAGGTTGATATCTGTAGCTTCAGTTACATATAAACTCTTATTAGAGCTACAACCAGGAATATTCCATTAGTGGCTCATATACTGATTAATCATTAATCCAATTATAATTTTCAATCCACTTTAGTTTACTGTATATGAAAGAAGATAACCATCACTTTTAGAAGTGGAACTAGAAAAACTTTGGCATTAGGTGATACCAGACTGATTGATTTTAACTGATAATTAAATCTTTTTATTTTCTCAGAGATATTTTTATTAGATTGAAGCAACAAAGAAAAAGAGATACAAACAGAATTATTACACGACAAGCAAGTAGATTTCAATGATTGTTTGAGCTGACATAATAGAATACAGATTAATGACGCATTCACATATCTTTTAATTGCTTTTATCAGTTTACCCCCTACCCATACCACACAGTAGCCCCATCCCTGAAGCCAGGTTGAGAAAACAAAAACCAAAACAAGAAACATCGCCACAAATACAACAGGACAAAACAGAACAAAATAAAACAAACACACAAATAAATATAAAAAAAAAGAGAGAAAAAAAAGGAAAGAAAATCTACATTATCAGTATTGGGGGTGATTTACTGAGAAATGCTGGAGGTCGGTTCACAAGTTCTTCAGGAATTGTCCCCACAAAAAAACTTATCACTGGTATTACTAATCGCATAACAGATCTTTTCAAGGCTCAGATAGTACATAAGGTCCCTCAGCCATTGAGCATGGGTGGGCAAAGGAGCACCCATCCATCTTAGTAGGATCGCACATCTAGCCAGAAGAGAGGCAAAAGAGAGTGTGCCACACTGTGACGAGGTCAACCTTGCATCAGCCTCCCCACTGGTGCCAAAAAGCACAACTAATGGATTAGGATCCATATGGTATCCAAGAATTAGGGATAAGGTTTGAAATATGTCTGTCCAGAATCCTTCAAGGCTAGGGCACATCCAGAACATATGGATAAGGGGGGAAAAAACTTTAATTAATAAATTATGAATCATTTCAAAAAAAATCTTTATAGCTCACTTTTTTAATCTAAGTGGATTAAATTGACTTTATATCACCTCTTGTTTTTGTGAGATTAGCCTTATTTCCTGAATGCTACCAAAACAACCTGCACCACATGCAGAGTTGTGGACAGTTATCCTGGCAACATCAAGGTCATTCTCCACAGCTGGAGACATTGGGTGAAAACAGAGAGTATTCTTAGTGTGAACATAATGTTCAAACTGTAAATAAGTGGAATGAAAAATGAAAATGTTTTCTCAAAAGCCCTGAAAGAATGAGCACAATTTACTGGTTTGTTTAAGTATATTTCATCTGATACTTGTTTGGCACACTAAAGTAAGACCATGAAAGTTGTGCATCCCTCCATTTATGACTCAAGAATCAGCTTTATGTCAACAATTTATTCAGAATCAAATTGCAGCTTCACAAATCCAAATCAGACTGAAATGAATCTGATCCAGTTAAACTCAGACAACATGTTTTATGATGCAGTACATATCCTGGATCTCTAGTTCATGATGGCTAAAGCAGGAGGTTTTTGTCTATTTAAGGGAAGGAAAATGCAAAATTGCACTGATGCAAAAAATCCTGTTTCTATAAGCAAAAAACAACAGACTTGCTCAAAACCCACCAAATACATTAAAAGCATCGCTGCATTTTCAGCTGTCATGTATAACATCAGTCACCCACAGTAATGTATAAATATAAGGTTTGCATATTTAGAGAAAAGCTACACTGATTTAGACCAAGCTCCAGTGACTCTATTTGGACTCATTATTGTGAGGACGCAAGAATAAAACAAACTAAATTCACGTTAAAAGCCATCAGAGGTTGAAGCTAAAACCCAGCGAGAGGAGCTGTTGTGTATTTGGAGTGGCAGCATTTGTCTGTCAGATGATTAAACTGTGGCATTTGTTTTGTGTGATGTGAACATTTTTACAGCTCCATCTGCTTTTAGTCAAAGGAGGAGGGGGCTGCTGGGAAAAGAGCGAGAGCGCACTTCCACTGTTTATCCTGCGGGGTGGATCCACACAGAAGGGCAGATAATGTATGAGAGGCAAAAAAAGTGGGTTAATATCTGGAGGATTCCTCAGAAAGAACAACATGAAGTGAGAGATTATGTCCACAAATTATCTTCATTAATGAAACTCTACAAAACAGCTTCAGCAGATATGAGGTTTAAAGCTACAATTAATGATTATTCTAATTATTAAATGCCCATAAAAGCACGATTAATCATTTTTGCTAGGAAGAAGTCTGCAAATATTAATATTTATTAATAATTCCCCAGATTCCTGATCAGATTTTTTGCCAATTAACTAATTAGAAAAACCCAGCACACTTCTATTTAAAAAAAAATGACTTCATGAAATCTGTCACTAACCCAGCAAATACTCACATTACCTGCTATCATCATCAGAAATGTTATTTAATGGTTAATCTATGAAACTATACCAACTCAGTTCATTAGCCAATTCATTTATCATCGTTTGAGCTTTAAGAAGCAGATTTTATTACCTCGGGTTAAACACAATGACCTTACTGAGCATAAAATCGATTTAATGTCACATTATTCTTCATTTGAGCTGAAACCACCTTATTTCAAAGAAATTGTTTTGTCTAAAACTTGTGAAAATATAAATTCATTGAAGGAAACGTAAAGGCATAAAAACTCCACAAAATTAAAAAATAAAAAGCTTAACACATCAAACGTCAAAGGTTAAAGAGAAGTTCATCATAAAACACTCGCTTTTCTTGTTTCAATATCAAACAAGTATCGAATCGTACTACTGTAATGTCAGTTCGGACTTCCTCCCCACTAATTGGTGCAGTTAGAGAAATAATCGATGAGTAATTACCCATCAGTGAACAAGTCAAAAGATAATTTCAACTGAAAATAATTCTTCAGCTCTTAGAGCGCTGGTGACCGTTCTCACACCTCTTCGTGACATTGAACAGACCATACAATGAATGAAGCTGACACCGTAACTTTACAATCACGAATCATCACGCTCAGCAAAAGGCAACAAAATACCACGAAGAAGGATAACCTGTCATACAACTTTAAGAACATCTAATAACAACAATGTTATCAGCGAAATGTGACCGCAAACTTTTCCTCCACCAGAAGGCTAATCAGCATCAAAGAGTGCAATAATAAAATATAAGCATCAGCTGTTAATGTGGGAATACTCAGTGTAATTTCTTATATCGCGGAAGTCTTCAGTATGTGAATCATTTAGAAGCACTACAGAAAAAAAGACTCACCGTGAGCGGACAGGTTGACAGACACAAGGTGACAAAGAGCAAACTTTTCATGTTTACTCCTCAGCTGGAAGCCAGTGAGCTGTCCTAACAGGAGGAATTTGGGTTAAAACACTTCATTTAAACTCCTGTTAAGAGTTTTGATCCGGGTAAAAAAACAAAAAAAACTTTAAACATTTTTTTATTCCATGAACGATATCGAGAGAAAAAGAGCCCAGTCTGCGGTGTCCTCTATCCACGCTGCTCGCTTCCACTGAGCTGAATGTGCGGACAGATCATTTACCCGCAGCTGACTTCTACTGTCAAGTTCACAATCGCATGGAATCACATTTCCGGTAGGGGCTTTCAAAATAAAAGACAATAGTGTCACAATATCTGATTCTCACGGCAAAAGCTTTTCTCATAATCAAAAAAATGTCACATACACTTAAATGCCACTTCATTATTTACACATTACTGTGCTATACCCCCTTTTGCTTTAATTCTTCTTGGTCTATATTGATGAGATCATATCACACCAGTGATGAGAATCTCCTGTTCCTCCACATCCCAAAGTTCCTTAATTGGATTGAGATCTGGTGACTGTGGAGGCCATTTGAGTCATGTTCAAGAAATCAGTTTGAGGTGGTTCCACCTTTGTGACATGATGCCGCATGCAATTGCAGGCAGCCATCAGAAGATGCGTACCCAATCATCAGCATTGGGGTTGTTACTCCAAAAAGTTACATAAAAGTTAAGTAAGTAATTTGTTACACTACTCGCTACTCTGTAATAGGAGCTCAAATGCACTGTCACATATTTATAACTAACAAAGTAAACTTCAGCCTTCAGTCTAACACGCCAACATTAATCGGATGCGGAACCTTATACCGGATTGAGGAAGTTGGAACAGTTGGTTGACAGGATGGGATGGGTGCTCTCTGGCATCTCCTGGTGTAGGTGTCCTGAAGTGGGGGGAGAGCAATCCTGCAGCAGCGTTCTGCTGTACAGATCACTTTCTGAGGAGCTTTTTGGTCCTTAGCACAGCTGTTCCCAAACCAGGATGTGATGGTGATGTTCTCTGTGAGGATGCTCTCCACAGCGCCTGTATAGAAAATCCTGAGGATCTCTGGAAGTCAGGAAGTCCAATCAGATTTTTAAAATACTTAGATCAGCCCCACTGGTATCAGTCGCTATGCCACATCCAAAGTCACTTGAATCACCGTTTTTAACCATTCTGATGCCCAGTTTGAACTTTAGCAGGTCATCTTGAGTTGTTGCCGTGTAATTGTGTCATCAGATATTTGCTAACGAGGAGCTGAACAGGTATACCTAATGAAATGGCAGTGAGTTTATGACATCTAAAAAGTAGTATTCAAATTTTATTCCATTTACTGTTTGTTTTCTGTCTTTAATGAAATATACTCAAATATAGGTGCAGAAAATAAAACACATAAACATGGCGTTCCCAAAGTGTACAATTACAGAGAGAATCACAGGTAATAGAGAATTCTAAGGAAAACAGTTGAACTCATAACAGAAGCTCCACAAAACGTAACACCTGCCATCAATGCGATGTCGACTGAAACACATGGAGGAGGAGGCAGAGAGAGTTCGGGTACAAGGCCACCGGCTGGCAGCTAACTGTTCTGATATACTGTGATTTAATGTCCACTGACCATTAGCTTACATAACCGTTTCCTCGTTCTATTTTTCACATTCTCTGTCCAAAGGAGGACATGCATCTTGGTTTTCTGTCCCTTTGTGTTAGGCCTGTGATGGACTGGTGACCTGTCCAGGATGTACCCTGCCTCTAACTCTATGACAGCTGGAATAAGCAACAACTCCCCCCATGACCCTAAGTTTGATAAGAGCCTATTTTGCAGTGTTAAGAAAATAATTCCTGCCACTGCGTTATGTGCAGTATTATCATATTTATGTTAATCATATGATGTCCATATTTCATTTTTAAATTGTGAGTACCAGAATATCATGAAACCCATAAAGAATTAATCACATTCATAAAAAGTTGTATATAGCACTACTCTTCACTAACTCGCTAACCTGTGACGAAGGGGCACAAGTACATTTTGTCACAAGTTAAAATGCCTGTAATTAAGCTCATGCTCAATCAAACATGGGGGGGTCATCAAGCATCTGAATGGTTCGCCAGCTCTGAACCTTGCTGAAAGTTATGGCAGAGCTGAACAGCACTGGGTTGTGAGCGCACCACAGCACTAAAGGATGTCAGGTCCTCAGTCGTGTCACTGTCATGGAGTCAGTTTATAACTGCTTGGTCAGACACGTGCATGTTAGTAGTCCACTGGAGGGTGTTTTGTACGTACTGCTCCTTCTGTTCTATTGGTCATAAAGGAGCAGATACTGGTCCTGCTGCTGGGTTGATGCCTGTTCTCCTGTAACGGCCAAGCTCCTGTTCTAGTAAAAACATCGTAAAATTTCATATGGAAGGAGGTGGCGTACCTTTGCAACCTTTTCATGCTACCAGTACTACAGCACATGATACATATATATATTATTCTAGTACAGTTGGTGTGGAGCGGAATAAACAGCTATTCTACTCTATTTTATTGATGTCATGAACTGGTGGAAATTTGAGAATGGGACCCAAAAGCAGACTCAATACACGAGTTGAACTATTTACAAGGTTTATTTAATAATTGGGAATTTGAACAAGAACATGGTTAGAAACTGAAACTTAAACAGGGGACCTACAGCCGAGGAAGGTTGAAAGCGGAGAAACACTAAAACACAGGGAGTGCACAGAGAGCAAAGTAACTGGGAGCTCTGCAACAGAGGAGAGGGAGGTTACCGGGCAGGAAGGCGAGAGAATGACCAGAGGTGAGTACTGCCGTGGGGTGTGCTTACTTGCAGACTGCAGGTGGTGAATCCTGGGGTAGGTGTCTCTGAGAGTGTCCAGTAGGGTGAGCACAGTGAAGGAGGATATCCAGTCTCAGAGGAGTGGCGATACACAGAAGGGCAGTCAGGTGAATATGAGGTCAGTATGGAAGTCCTTAGTTTGATATCTGACTGTAGTAGTTGGAGCAATTCGGACCAGCACTGACAGGAGGAGAATCTGGTAGGAACTGAGGACAGAGAGCAGTATTAGATACAGGACAGAGGACCATGGAACTCAACACTGGGAAACCAAATTACTACCAGAGGTAGTAAGACCAACTGGTGATGAGAAGCAGACAGTGCTGGTTTAAAAATCCTCCTTCTGGTTGTTCCTGGGTGAGGAGCAGGTGAGGCGCCAAAAACCCCACATTGGAGGATGAACCAGCAATCTCTCGCACACCTGAAAAAATCCAGATGCTCTCGCGGAACATGACACTTGAGTAGTGTACCATTTTTTTCCTTGTGAAAGTAACACACGCACACTCTGTCACAGGAACCCTCGATCTGTGGGTAAAAGGCAGCCGTCATCCCCGCCCCACATGGGCGGAGCTATCAGCTCTCTCAGAGTGGTAAATGGGCTAGTTGTTAGTCTTGCTCTCATCGCATGTTCCCTGTGTGTAAGTCTATTTCTCCTGGTATCTCTATTGACTCCAACAACCCCTGATCACTCCCTGACATTCACCTTTTCAGGAACACCATTTCTCCCGATATGGATTAAACTCACCCACTCACCCAACTTTAGATAACTGGACCTAATCCCAAACATTAATTCTTCTGCCATCCAAATGACTCAATGTTAGAAATATTGACTTGGCTGCTTAGTAGAAGGCTTTGAAAATAATTTGGACTGACTCCAGAATAAAAAGTTTTAAATTCACAACAAAGACATTGGATAATTAAGTAAGCAGACTATTTTAATTCATGTCTGTTCTTTAGCAAATTCCTTTCTTCCAAATTATACTATTAAAAAATCCACATTGTGAGAATGAATTACTTGAATTTGACAGCTTTTATTATATCGACTGTTTCTAACAGCAGGGAACAGTTTGTTCATCAAACAGCTCTTATGTCTTTTTCTTATATTTGCGTCTGTTTCCACTGCAGTGAATGGATGTTTTTATATAATACATTTTCAATTCACACACAGACTCACAGCTGCACTGGGTAGTGATTAAACAACTTTGTCATCATCTCACAAATGATGCTCCCACAAAGTTTGTATCCTTTACTACTACAATTTTCATCTTAGTTCTGACCTCTGGAATCATTTATTTAAGTCTACGGTGCTGCAGCAGCACCTTGGTAATGGTTTGTCCCATCCCAAAACTAACTAAATACTGTTAACCGCTGTCTTCAGCATTAAAGCAGTGTATTCTTGGCCCATATATTACCTCACCTCACCTCTTTCTTTGTGTAGATTACTATCATCATTAAAGAGTGGTGTTCCAATAAATATGATATCAATAAGCATCACAAATGCCCACTTAAAAATAAGAATACTGTGTTTGTTCTTTCTGCTGTTACCAAGTGGGGAAAAAAGAGCTTTAGTCTAAATCTGGCTGCCTTCAAAGTGCACAAGAAAAAAAACTAAGAGGTAATAATAATAACAACAACAACGACAATAATAGTAATAGTAATAATAACAATAAATTTTATTTGAAAGTGCCTTTCAAAACACTCAAGGACACTGTACACAGCAGAATAATAAAAGCACATAAAAGCAAGCAGTTTTCACAATCATAAAAGCGTAAGACATAAAACTAATTTAAAACAAGAGTGGAGAGGTTATGTGGGATGAGTTATTTTGAACCAGTGATTTTTGAGTTGGGACTTAAAGAGAGAGAAGGAAGAGATATTTCTTAAATCAGGAGGTAGGGAATTCCAGAGTCAAGGAGCAGAGCAGCTGAATGCCCTGCACCCCATAGTGGCAAAATGGGGAGAGGGGACAGAGAGAGAAAGAGAAGAAGATCTGAGACACTGAGATGAAGCGGTGATCTGAACCAGATCAGAGAGATATGGAGGGGAGAGATGATGAATAGCCTTAAATGTGTACAAGAGTATTTTGAAATTGATGCAATATTTGACCCGGAGCCAATGAAGCTGCTGCAGGACAGGAGGGATGTGATGATAGAAGGGGTCCTGGTCATAATACGAGCAGCAGTGTTCTGGACACGTTGGAGCTTGTGGATGGAGTTTAGAGTAAGACCAAAAAGAAGAGAGTTGCAGTGATCGATCCAGGAAGTAACAAGGCTGTGAACAAGAATGGCAGTGGCATGTGGGGTGAGAAAAATTCCTGACCCCCTGACCTCAGGAACATCTGTTCATTCCCTCTTTTTTTTTCTTTGTTTATTAGAAACAAAGAAAAGTTTTGGTTCAGAAAAACACAGAAAAAGAACAACACTGACTCTTGATAGAAGACGCAATATTCAGTGGCGAGTACTTTGTATATCAATCAATGACCTCCTAACAAAGAGGTTGCGACCCTTCAACCTTCCTTATTCACAAATTATGTAACATTCAGCGTTCGCTTGTCTTTAAATAAAGACTTGAAGTGAACTGTGAACACTGAAACCGTTTGGAGTTTTTTGTTTATATTTGTAATTAATTGGCCCTCAGTGCCCACTGTGAAGTGCAATTCACAGGTCCCCCACTTCTCTCACTACCATTACAACAGTGACACTTGCAATCAGGCATCTTTTCATCCCCATCACATTTTTGTGCTGTGAATACAATCAGAGCTATAGAAAGATGTTGTGTGACACACAACAGGCTAAGCAGAACAATGGGTCAAACTGGGGCCTGCTTGTTCACATGTGAAGAGGATAGTGTGATCCTACCAAACTGCAAAGTCTCATTACATCCATTCATCTTCCTCATAACAACTTGTAATGCTCTCATCCTACTTTTACTTCTACTGGATGGATGGATGGATAGATGGATGGATCTTGTGTTTACATTTAGCCTTTTCTGCAAAATATTAAAAATGTCATCCCCCTTTTTTGTCAGCTGAGAAAGATAGAAAATGACTATGAGCAATCTGCTCAGAGTGGTATCAGCACGTCTCCCCCAGTGCATCTCATACTGCCCATTTCAGTGTCTGCTCTTGCTCCCCCTTGTCAGACCCAAATGCACAACAAAGGATGGTTTTGGTAGAAAAGAAGTTCACAGGCAGCAAGCTGAGCCATAATACAGAAAACAGGCACACGCGAAGCATGAGCGAGAGACAAATTGCTTGAAAGCCATGGCACAAAAAGAACCACAGTCAAAATGGCAATGTGAACGGGGAGCACCAACCCGTCCCTACTGGTCGCTTGTTATGTTGGTTTCCACCATGGAAATGTGGATGTTTCTGAGTATAAGAGGAGGATACTTTTCATTCATGTTCTGTAAACAGCTCCTTTATAATTGCAGCGTTTGTTTTTCCAGTGTTAGAAGTGGGTCGAGACCGTAGCTAACGTCATATACACCGCCTGACTCAGATTACTACAGCTCTGACCTTTTAAGTGAAATTAGTTTGGTGCCTCTGACCCTCCCATGAAGGTACATGGATTTATACCCCACCACCAGAGGGTTTGAGAAATTAATCATAATAGCAAAATGGCAATTTGGGCGAGAACAAATGTCGCAGTGTATTTCAGCAAGAGGAAACTAAATAATTTATTAACATGGATCACCCTGGATCAGCTGCATGTGTTTTTTTATTACCTCAAATATAAAAGAAATGTCAATTTTCTGCATGTCTAAGGTTAATTTCTATATCTGCTGCAATAAAATGTCTTTCCAGTTGTAGGTTGCTTGTTGCCATATTTTCTATGCTACTAATGATTGGAGTGGTCACATTCTCTACATAGGTATGGCTAATACATATGCTCAGTGATATGATAATCACTGAAATAAAAAATAAGTACTCTAAATACAGAGTTTGACATTCAGCAGAAAAACTGAAAACTAATAAACTCTGGGAGAAAAATAATTTTTGAAACTTTATTAATATGGTTAAACTTTAACTTCAAATATTGAGTGTTCTTCACTGTATACTGTAATTGGGATGGACGTGTTTTCCTCATTTTGTAACAGCCAGGAACAAATGACCGTCCCAGATAGTGTAATGACCCCCATAGGTTAAAACGACAGCAACCAATTTTGCTGTTTCCAAGAAGTAATTTTGGCTTCATCGGTTTTGTGTAGCAGATGGCTTTAATAATAATTAACATCCTCTTGACACTCATGCCAGAGGACACGAGTCAGAAAATAAACATTAACAACAAATAACATTAACAACTGTAGTTCTTACCAGAAAGTGGATCCGGAGCAAAATAAAAAATGTGAGATAATAATAATAACAATAATAATAACAATCACAATCATTATCATCATTTATTACATACAAGCAGATGATTTTATAGACTGGCATGGCAGCTGCTGTCAGTTGTGTAATCATGCTTTCCCTGTTTCAGTGGTCCTCTGGGATCGGTCAAGGAGAGCTGAGCTGAGCTGAGCTGAGCTGGAGCAGCAGAAAAGGAGCCGGCTAAGCCGAGCTGACGTGGCTGAAACAGCCTCTGTTCTGTATATACATACACACACATATATATATTTAAATATATATATACACATATATACATATAAACATTAAAGATATTAAAGATGGCGCCGGTGAGGTCGGCTGCCGTCACGACTGCTCCGACCACTTTTTCTTTGTCTTTGTTTTTTAAGTTAGTTTTCAGCGTTTCTAAATCGGCAAAATCATCACCATTGGGTACATTAGGTATGACAGTGACACTCTTGTTTCTATTGGTATACAATGTACTCACAATTCGAAGTTTTTAACTCCGGATCCGAGCTGGCCGAGTGAGATCTCGAGGGAGAACAAAGGGAAGCGGCGGCGGCCTAGAGGGAAGCGAGCCGGCGTCAGGAACAGGCTGAGAGCTCGTGCACACCGCACACCTCTGCCTAGCATCCTGCTCGCCAACGTCCAGTCACTGGAGAACAAGCTTGACGACCTCAGGGCCAGGATAAAGTTCCAGAGAGACATTCGGGACTGCAATCTCCTCTGCTTCACCGAGACATGGCTGAACCCAGCGGTGCCGGACCACGCCATCCAGCCGGCCGAGTTCTTCTCGGTTCACCGCATGGACAGGACACGGGACTCGGGGAAGTCAAGGGGAGGCGGCGTGTGTTTAATGGTGAACAACAACTGGTGCAACAGTGCGAACGTTGTTCCTCTCACACGCTCCTGCACACCAAATCTGGAACTACTGTCCATCATGTGTCGTCCTTTTTATCTACCTCGGGAATTTACATCGGTCATTGTAAGTGCCGTTTATATTCCACCACAAGCGGACACGGTCACCGCCTTATGCGAGCTGCATGAGGCACTCACACAGCACCAGACACAACACCGGGACGCTGCGCTTATTGTGACGGGGGACTTTAATAGAGCCAACCTCAAACGCGCAGCGCCGAACTTTTATCAACACATCACCTGCCCCACCAGGGGTGAAAGGACACTGGACCACTGCTACACTACGGTCAAGGACGGCTACAAGGCACAATCCCGCCCCCCGTTTGGCAAATCTGATCACGCCGCCATCTTCCTCATGCCAAAATACAAACAAAGGCTGAAACAGGAAGTTCCGGTTCAGAGGAAGGTCGCGCGCTGGACGGATCAATCGGTGGCCGCGTTACAGGACGCACTCGATGACGCAGACTGGGCATGTTCAGAAACAGCTCCGACGATGACGTCAACGTGTTTACGGAAGCGGTTGTGGGATTCATCGGGAAACTAGCGGATGATACCGTGGAGACAAAGACTATCACAACGTTTCCCAACCAGAAGCCGTGGGTGGATAAAACCATCCGCGACGCTCTGAGATCCCGCACCGCTGCCTACAACACGGGACTCATGACGGGGGACATGGACCCGTACAAAGCCGCGTCATATAACGTGCGGAGGGCGGTGAAAGAGGCGAAGCAGCGCTACGGGAGGAAACTAGAGTCACAACTCCAACAGAGTGACTCTAGGAGCCTGTGGCGGGGACTAAGGACAATAACGGACTATAAAGCACCAACAACCGGTATGACGAACGCGGCCGTGACTCTGGCAGACGAGCTGAACACTTTCTATGCTCGCTTCGAGGCTGCAGCTAAGGTCTCCAACAATGCTAGTGTTAGCGGCGCTAACGGCTGCAGACAGGAAGATACTGCCAGCACCGGAAACGTGCTCGTCATCTCCGAGCATGAAGTAAGGAGAGCCTTCAAGAGAGTGAACACCAGGAAAGCAGCAGGACCAGACGGCATCCCAGGTCGTATCCTAAGAGACTGCGCATACCAGCTAGCTCCTGTGTTCACTGAGATATTCAACATCTCTTTATCTCAGTCGGTGATCCCCACATGCTTCAAAGAGTCCATCATTGTTCCTGTCCCGAAGAAACCCCACCCTGCTTCTCTCAATGACTATCGCCCTGTAGCCCTCACCTCAGTAGTGATGAAGTGCTTTGAACGCCTGGTCAGAGACTTCATCATTTCTTCACTACCAGACACACTGGACCCACTACAGTTTGCTTACCGTCCAAATCGTTCCACAGACGATGCCATCTCTCATCTCCTCCACACATCACTCACTCACTTGGACACTAGAAGGGGGAATTATGTTAAAATGCTCTTCATAGACTACAGCTCTGCATTTAACACCATAATTCCCTCCACACTCACCACCAAGCTGGAGCATCTGGGACTCAGCTCATCTATGTGTCAGTGGATCTCCAACTTCCTAACTGGCAGACCACAGGCAGTAAGGATGGGCGGACATGTCTCAGCCTCCACCACTCTCAGCACTGGAGCCCCCCAGGGGTGTGTTCTGAGCCCCCTGCTGTACTCTTTGTACACATATGACTGTGTGGCCACTACCAGCTCCACCACCATCATCAAGTTTGCTGACGACACCGTCGTGGTGGGCCTGATCTCTGATAACAACGAGACGGCCTACCTGAAGGAGATTAGGAATCTGGAGAACTGGTGCCAGAGGAACAACCTCCTTCTAAACGTCAGTAAGACAAAGGAGCTGATAGTGGACTTCAGCACTAAGCAGGAGAGGAACTACCAGACCCCCGTCATCAACGAGTGCCCAGTGGAGAGAGCGGACAGCTTCAAATACCTCGGAGTTCACATCACGCAGGACCTGTCATGGTCCTGTCACATCAACACCGTGGTGAAAAAGGCCCGACAGCGTCTCTACCACCTCAGACGCTTGAGAGACTTCCAACTGCCCTCCAAGGTGCTCAGGAACTTTTACTCGTGCACCATAGAGAGCATCCTGGCGGGAAACATCTTAACCTGGTTCGGGAACAGCACCATGCAGGACAGACGAGCTCTACAGAGGGTTGTGCGGTCAGCTGAGCGCACCATCCGCTCCGAGCTCCCTGACCTGCACTCAATCTACAGCAGGCGGTGCTGGACCAAGGCCAGGAAGATCGTGAAGGACCTCAGCCATCCCAACAACAGACTGTTCTCTCTGTTGAGGTCAGGAAAGCGATTCCGCTCCCTGAAGACCAACACAGAGAGACTGAGGAGGAGCTTCTTCCCGCAGGCGATACGGTCTCTCAGTCACACCACCACACAGTACTGACCCACACATATGGTTCTTACACACACACTGGACTTTCTGGACTTTGGTTTTGCACAACACTGGTCACTATATTCTTCATTTCCGGTTAATACTTGTACAGCTGCTGTTATTGTGTATATATTTATTTATATTTAGATTTCTTCATACATTCTTATATAGTTCTATATTGTGTATTGTGTATTTTGTTGTACAGTTATTTTATTTTCAACTTTAATTTATATATTTATCTTTATCTTATTCTTCCCAGTTAAATTTACCCTTCATTCTAATTTGTGTTGTACAGTTATTTCATTTTTAACCTTAATTTATATTTTATTCCTTCCTAGTTAAATTTACCCTTTTTAATTTTTCATATTTATTTCCTATCTTATTCATAGCCTTTTCCTTTTTTGTTCTCTTTAGGTCACGAGCAGTTGTCCAAGCATTTCACTACATATTGTACTGTGTATGACTGTGTACGTGACAAATAAAATTTGAATTTGAATTTGAAACAAAGGAAAACTCACACTCCAAGTGCAGTGACGTCTGGTCTGTGTCGTACCGAGGCCTTCCTACAACAACAAACCTGTTATATGCTTACGTATTGACTGCTATGCCGGTCCAGCTTGGTTGCTGTGATGTGTAAAAGGAGCTCCTCCTCTTAGTCATGGAGAACATTCTTGTTATCCGGTCTAGAAGACTGGCAAGCACAACAGAACACACACACATTCCCCTCCGCCACTGAAAGTCCAGTTTACAGCCAGTCACAGAGCTGGACTTCCTAATTAGTTTATTCATTCTGTTGGTGTTTCCTGCTCTGCTGCTGTTCTCCCAGCAGACCACAGCTAAGTACACTGCACCTGCCACAGCTGACTGATAGAAACTCTCCATCATTCTGCTGCTGAAGCTGAAGGATCTCAGCTTCCTTAGGAAAGCTGAGCCCCTCCTTGTATACTGCCTCTGTGTTGATCCACTTCAGTTCAGCCTGTACTGTAGTGTCTGTGGGTACTTGTACTCCTTCACACCACCAACATCCTCCCTCAGGAGACACATGGGCCGTGTAGCTGTACTTCTTGAAGTCAGTCGCTCTCTCAGGTCTTTCTCACATTCAGAAGGAAATGATTTCTCCCACACCACTCCACAAAATCAACCATTAGTGCTCTGTTCTCCTCCTGCCCATCACTAATACATCAAACTGCAGAATCATCAGAGTATTTCTGTAGTTGCTATAACCTGACATACTAGGAGGCAGACAGACATGGAGACGGAGTAGATTTTAAGCCCAGTTGCATGATGGGAGACAGAATTAACTTTTGATTTTGAGCCAGATATTTTATACATAATGGAACCGAAAGAGTTAAATGCTGATAAGTTAGCTGCATGATATTTTATATATTTCCTAAAATAGCTCCTGTTTTGTAACCATTTTTACAAATTGGTCCAGTCCATGCACGAGTCCTGACAGAATCACAAAGTTCGGCTTTTATTGTAATTCCAGCTGGAATCAACACACTAGTTTTGTTTCGTCCTCACTTTTTTCCACTGCACATAACATTTACTGAAAGTGTGTTTAAAGGTCAACTTTAAAGGGGAACTGTCATGCATTCAGCTAAAGTGTGGCTTCAAACCTCTACGTCTGGATTCAGTGGGGATTACCAGAACCCCCCCCAATCCTCCATTATACATGCACTCACAGCTGTGTACATGGTTTCTACCTTGTATAGTGAGCTAATGAAAGCAGAGCCAGGATGAAGTGGCACATATTTACACAAAGCCGGGGACCATCGGGAGCTCTGCTGTGAGCAAAAGTATCAACAGTGCATTACAACCAGCAGGCACAAAAATGTAAAACAGCCATCCAGCTGCTTCAGCTGCTTTATGGCTTGTGTATAATCCAGATATTAAACAGTTTGGCTTCACAAAATGTGCCTTCCTGATACAGATGTGAGGGAATGCATCATTCTGTCTTTTAATTTATTGTTTCTTTTCTCTTTTTTTCTTTTTTTTACTTTTAAAAGCCTCTCTCCTCCTCTTGAAGATTTCAGGCCAAGGTTCAGTGGAGCTCACCAAAAAAATGATGTGATGTAATGATAAAAACTGATTAAAATGACAGTGGAATTGAAAGATTTGCTCACATAAACTGTTTTTAATGTAACAGGATTTGATTAAAAGATAAGATTATTTCAGGCATGTTATTTAATGAAAATAGGCTTAATTTAATCAATCATTCATGTCAGTTATGAACTTTGCATTGATGTCACGATGCAAGAGAAGGACTGAAGGACAAAACTTCATAAATCAGAAGTTTTAAATTCATGAACAGCCATGCTTATCTGTTATGACCCACTACCTGCATTCCACTGTATCACATCAAATCATCTACTAACTAGTTTCTTGAATTCAACAAGGAGTTCACTGTGCTCAAATGGCCTCCTCAGTCAGCAGATCTCAGTCTAATAAAGCACCTTTGGGAGCTGATGGAACAGATTCACATTATACATGTACAGCCAACAAGTCTGCAGTAACTGCGTGAAGTCATCATATCCATATGGACCAAAAATTCTGAGGAATGTTTCCAGCATCTTATTGAATCTATGGCACACAAAAAAACGAGGCAGTTCTGAAGGCAAAAGGAGGTCTGACCCAGTGTTACATAGGGACACAGAGTTTACATGCATTAGTTTTCTGTGTGAGTTCACAGAGCGCGTGAATGTGCAATCTGGTTTGGAGTGTGCATAATTTTCTCATTACTGAAAACAGCACAGAGGGATGTTATCTGAAAACAGACACCGGTTTTGCATTTAAATGCAATGATATATATTCTGTATGTGTGAGATGAAGGCTTAAAAATAAGAAAGAAAAACACATTTTTCCCTTCAAGCTAATGGAACAGTTTCCAAAATTAGAAATTTTGTGCAAGCACTGCTAAACAATAACATGTAGCACTATTCTTGGAGATAACAGTGTCCAACGCTCCATACGCCCAAACACCCAGACACAGGTATCTACCAAGTCAACATAATGTTTCAGCCTCCAGGCACTGCTTTCAGCAAATTCCCAATCACGTGTTTATGTTTCAAGCGATAAAACTCTGTACCAGAGAAAGGAATTATGGTTCCAGCAAGAGTAGAGGAACAGGCTCTGTGACAGTTTTATAACACAAGAATGTAGGCAGAAAGAAAACAACTCTGGAGACCTTTGATAATTTACCATCTCCTTCCAACAACCAATATTTTGTTTCTTTTAACCATAACAGCAATTATTCCTTAACCTTTAAGAAAGCTTTTTTTTTTCTTTTTTTTTTTTGGCAGCATTGGACCAAAATGGAAAAATCTTCATAGGAAGAAAAAGGTCACATGCTGCTGCTGTTCTCCTACTGTTCTTTTCTTTAATTAAGAACTGCCACACGGGGTATTGATCATGAATTCTTTTTGGGTCACAAACATTTTTATTCGTATTCCTTTTTTGTGCTGATAATACAGTGGTAATATCGCTGTGTTTGGCAGAGCATATCGAGGGTTCCAATCCGGGTCTGGACTTGCTTACAATAAGAAGACCAGGTGATTGATAGATGTATTTTTTGTCTGCTTATTTTGTTGTTTTTTGTTTTTTGCCCTTTATCCCCGTCCCTCTTCCCCGCTGTTTGTCTTTCCCTCTTTCTTTTCCCCAGTCAAGTCTGTCCCGTATTTAGCAAGTGAAAATAAAATAAACAATAAAAGGTGAATCAAATGGACCATTACGGCAAGGCTGGGATGGTCCATTTGGTAAAGTAAATCCGTTGGGCATCTTTCTTCACCTTTAGACAATAATTCTGATGGCAAAGGAGCCAAACGGGACAGGCAAAAAAAAGAAGACCTTATTGATCCAACCAAAAGGTCGCACAGCAATTATTCATAGAAAATATTCTGTGCGTGTGGACTGCTACCTAAAGCTAACTTTAAACTTAACCCAATCTTAAATAAATGATGTTTTTGAAATTCACCGAGAAATTCTGCCATCTTTAGTACTGTTATTGTTATTCAAAACAGACTATTTCTGCAGTACCTATTTTTTCTCAAGGGGAACTTGGCTTTGAGCTTGAGCTCCTTTCCTGCCTCTTACCACTTTTCTTTCTCCAAACCTGAACGGTGCACACAAACAGGATGTGTATTGCTTTGCTTCAGTGGAGTTGCAAATTGCTTGTTTCCCACCTTCATTTTGAGAAGCACATTGTTCTGCCTCGTTTTCATCATCCGTGTCTGCCATCACTCCGGCAGCAGTCGAGAAAATGAAATGAGAATAATGACAATAACGGCATATATACCTTTTTTTCATGGAACGAAAAATGCTCGTTGTAATGTCTCAGTTTACTTTGGTCTGCAGTGACCTAAACTGAAGAGTGGATCTTGACCCAAACTAAAAGGGGTCTTTGCTGAGGTATCCAAACATCAGAGTGCACGTGGGAGATGGACTGTGAGACACAACATAATCTATTTTATTTATATGGATTTCGTTGTAAGAAAACAGTGGAGGTCATAAAATGTCGACAGAAAACTCAGGATAGTGTATCATTAACCTTCTGATGGAAAAACACTTATGTGGGTTGTTCTTCTGAGGCTTGAAAACAAGCCCAAGACTAGGTGCGTGTATACTGCCTATAATAAGGATGTTCACTTGGCCAACATGCACATCAAGTTGTCAGATCTAGTTACAGCCCAGTGGCAAAACTAATCTCATTACCAATATTGGCTGAGAGAGGTTGGACTCAGAGACTTTGTAATAAATATATAAACTCATGTATTGGTATCAGATTAGTGGTGGGGACAATTTCAGGTAATCACAAATTATGCCCAGTCCTGAAAAAGACACCAGAGCATGACATTGTCAAAAAATAGCGATAGTCTGTGGATCTGCGTCACCTCCGGGTTGACGTTTTGTACAAAGTGTCACTCACATTCAGCTTACCTACACCTTATTCAAAAAATATCCTTTTGTTTCAGCCAAATGTGATTCAGTTCAGTTCAGTTTTATTTATATGGTGCCAAATCACATCAATAGTATCTTTCATTTATATTTCTCTCTACGATAAAAGAGAAAACTTATTTTGTTGATATTTCTTTTCTTTTCTTTCCTTTTCTTTATTTATATCTATTTACTAACCTTTGCTACTTTCTGAGCATTTACATATTGTTTCTTTATTCTTATTACTTTTTTTTAAACTTTTTTTAATCTCCTCTAATATCCCTGCAGACACAAACACCTACACTTGTGAGTAAATGGAACGTCTAATTAAAACCCACTTCTTTCTGTTTGTTTATCCTGCCGCATTTACATGTTCTTTCTCCTTCTTCACGTCTCTCCCACTGGACTTTATGACTGTCATGCATAATTTAATACACCTTAATAATGTATATATCATTAATGCCATATAATCAAGAAATAATTGATTTATTCATTACGAATTATGAATGCAACATAAATGTTGGGCCTGTATTACATTAATGTGAGAGATTAAATGAGATTTTGTTCGTATTTCTCTGACTGATTTAACAGACTTTTTGGGATGAGCAGTTCTTAGTTAATAGAAATTAGATGACATTTAAACCTTTTCTCATTTAATGCTACACACACACACACACACACACACACACACACACACACACACACACACACACACTTCCAGTTACAGATGGATGGGCAATAGCTAACCATGGTTTAAATATATATAGTATAGTATATAGTATATATTTCTGGTTTATATACATACAAGCAGAGACAAACAAAGGAAGAAGGTCATAGTGATAGATGTAGCTATAGAGAGTGAAAGCAACATCAGGAAGAAGGAACACGAGAAGTTCAAGAAACACCAAGGGCTGAAAGAGGAGTCAGAGAAGATGTGGAGATTGAAGTTAAAAGTGGTCGTTGTGGTTATCAGAGCACTTGGGGAGTCAGACCTGCCCCTGGATTCCTGGGATCCAGCAGATTCCAGAAACGACAGCCAAGATCTTTGTGCATCCTTTGTGAAGAGCGCAGTCGTAGGAACAGGAGATCTAGCAACCCTCAAGCTCCCTGACCTCTTACAAAGGACCTCAGCTTGAAGGACAAAGACTCCCCACAGCGCGAGTGGGGTGTTTGTTTGTTTGTTTGTTTTATATTATATTCAAAACACAATCATATGCAGACCCAACTTTATGGAATGTCCTCCAAGTGGCTTTAACCTGGTTTTACTGTTTCATGTTAAATGTTCATGTCTGGGGTGGCTGTAGCTCAGACAGTAGAGCAGGTCGTCTACTGATCGGAAGGTTGGTGGTTCGATTCTTGGCTGTCTGGTATCTTGGCCAAATATCCTTGGGCAAGATACTAACCCCAAATTGCTCTTCGATACATCCATCAGAGTATGAATCTGTGTGTGAATGTTAGTTAGAAAATGTGCTTGGGTGAATGCACAAGTTGTATAAAGCACTTTGAGTGCTCAGAAGAGTAGAAAAGTGCTATATAAGAACCAGTCCATTTACCATAAACATTTAAACTAATCATTTTCAGGAACACTAGATAAGGATGGCAGGAGATGAATATTGTTCCTACTTTTCTTTCTTTTCTTTTTTCTTTTTTTTTTTTTTACAAAATCTATGATATGTATCTTTTTTTAATAAGCTTTCTTCCTAATTTATGATCATACAAAAAAAAAAAAATCCAATAAAAGTGATTAGCTGATTTCCCATGTTGAGTACAGTTTGTTTTTAGTAAATGACATGACAACATTTTTATTTAACTTTATGATTTTCTTTTCTATGTAACTTGTGTTGTAGGATAATCTGGAAATTTCACTAACTGAAGATTGACACTGAAAAATGCTAATTCTTAAGATAAGAAAAGAAAAGTGAATTTAACTTTTTATCACCTGATACCAGATTGTCTACACGTGTCTCTACAGTAGCTGTGATGCTTCAGTTTACAACACTTTCATGACCTCTAGTGGAGAAATGGTTTCTGTCTGCTGTAGTAGGCACTGAGAGCAGCGACGAACTGTACAGGTAAATTTCTTCCACTACACCTCATAATGCTGCTAAAACTATCTTCATTTATCTGGGCAGTTTTCTTACCTGCTCTAAATAATGCTGACTAGTGATGGTTAACATGGGTTTAGACTATAAGATTACTATAAGGGATTGCCTGCTGGAAGATGAGCACATCTGCTATTTTAGTGTCGCATCTGGTTCATAGGAAAAAAAATACATACAAAAATATATCAATGAATTATAAGAGAAAACATAGTTTACATCCTTTTATTATGGAAATTGTGTTTGCTTCCATGCAAAGGTTAGGGTGACTAAATACATTTTTTTTAGATCACTTGTGCTTATCTCGAAGTTGGAATACTGGAAAAAGACATCTTAATGGTTTAGATAGCAAACAAAATTGTTATGTTTTTCTATTTTTTATGGATTAACACAAAGATATTTTAAAATTCATCCATCGATACATCCATTGTGTGAGCAGCAGTCTAAGCAGTGACACCACTGACAACAAGGTAATCCTAAGGCACAAGGATGCCAATCAGTTTGATGAATTTCCACCTTATTGTAGGGGAGAGCTTTATGCACCTGGATAATCCCAGGAACCATATTGTTGTGGGCAATTTACACCTGATTGGTGCGCCCAGCCAAATTGGCCCTGGAAGAGAAACCAAAACAAAGAGTGTCAACAATATGGCTTGTGGTATAAGTCTGCAACACCAGATTTTTGCTTGGAATATCAAGTTTCAGAGTGCATTATTTACTTAATTTTTATTTACATATCTATGATTCTCATGGCATAAAAAGCTTAAAAATGATATCTCAGCTTTGTAACACTTGTAACACTTCGTAACGCTCTTCATCCTTCTCACCACCCTAAGGAAGTTTAGTGTTCATGTTCTCTTCACTGCCATCATGCCATTAATGATTGTAAATAATGCAGTTATCTTGATCATTTTGAAAGCGTCTAAATCCATTTTCTATTAGTGTTCATTTGATGTCATCAAAGGGAAAGGTTGTCTTATAAGGAAGTCCAATGGTCTTGTGGATATATACAGTTATTAAATAGTACCATGCTGTCTGATTGCATCCATAGCCGTATAAATGATTATCTACAACAGGGGTCGGCAATTCTGGGCACGCGAAGGGTTAAGTGATGGCACGAGCATAGCTGGACTGGCCATCGGGCATACCGGGCATTTGCTCGGTGGCCGCCGGTCCGAGTGTCAGGTGAACTGAACTTCAGGTAAGAAGTTATGACCTGCAGTCTATCTGGGTCAGATATAAACCAAGTTTAGGTGGAGTTTGTTTTCCTTGTGCTGACTTTTTACAGTCAGTTACAATAACTCATACTGCATACTAGCTAGCATGACGGAGTGTCTATACAGCTGGGTGGGTGCTATGATCTTACTAATAGTGAACTTTATTTAATTCATAAGGTTAGTTAGTAGAGTTGCCAACCGTCCTGTAAAAAGACGGAATTGTCTCGTATTCAGAGAAAATATTACGCGTTTGGTGTTGAGCTGAAAAGGGACGCAGTTTGTTCCGTACTTCAGCTAGAATGGAAAAAGACACAAAGGTGGATTTATTCTGTTACACTGCACAGCTGCCTTTTCTCTCATTCTTTCCCCTCTCTCTCCTGTTGCTACTTCAATCTTGAAACTGATCAATGATCAGCTGATCGGCTTTTCTCTCTTGTTTGTTTATTGCCCACTTTGCGCCAGAAAGAGGAAACCGCCGGATGTCCCGCTAAACAACAGCAGCATGTTTAAGCTTGATCAGCTGTTGTTAGAATTTATTTAATAACCTGCTGGTCATGATATCTGGTGATATCAGGACATCTGGTGAGAGGGAAACATGCAGATGAAACCAGGAGATGTCCTTACTGAATCATCAGAGCTGAACAGGTGATGGAGAAACAGGTTTACCTTTTAGGTGACATGGGTGAGAGGGATTGTAATGAATGAGCTCTCCCCCTTTTAGTGTCTGGAGTTGGGAAGGAGCAGTGTGTGTGGTGTGGGGGTATACCTGGAAAGCTGGCTTCCCGGTTGAACACAAGGTGTCGAAGCAGTGGGAAACGCTGTGGGTCAAAATAAAAGAACTGCAACTGACAATTGAACACTGTGTGGGTCCTGATCATTTCACAGTCAGGTTACTAGAAGGCTGAAGTGTTAAAATAGTGTTTCAGTAAGTTATAACGTAGACCTTTGAAGTGTAATTCAAGTAGAACATCCACATGGATGGAATGACTCAAGGTTTCCCATGAAAACATTGCCTGAAGCATCACACTGTCTCCTCTGGCTTGCATAGTAAATCATAGTCTCAGATGTTCCTCAGTAAAGAACACACACCACCATCCACGTGGTATAAAAAAAAAGGTCAAACCAGACCTTCTTCCTTTGCTCCGTGTTCCAGTTCTGATATGCTCACATCATTGTGGCACTTTGGTCTGTGGACGGGGATCAGCATGGGCACCCTGACTGGTCCACGGCTATGCCCCATACACAACAAACTACGATGCATTGTGTATTCTGACACTAGGGGGTATCCCACAAGGATGCCTTCCCCTTACCCAGTATTGACAAGTCCCTTGATGCTTTGTCAGGTGTCATCCTGTTTTCAACTTTGGACCTTGCAGCAGGTTATAGCCAAGTCCCCTTCTGTATTCCATTTAGGTTGTTTGAGTGGAATAGACCCTGTGCACGAGAAAATGCTAACTTCCTGGTTTGAGACCGGATGTAGGGTTGTACATTTCCGGTAGCTTTACCTTGCGGTCAATCGCTACTGCGAAGATATACTCCAAAATCATGTCCAAAACTCGAAAACGGAAAGATCGCGTTAAGTTACAAAGAGCAGAAGGTGGGAACACTCACCGCTGTTGTGTCATAAAAAAATCTAATGATCAATTTTGACGTTTAAACAGTTTAGATCGATCAGTTGTTTACATCACTCAACACAAGCAGAACTGCATTACTGCAGCAGAAGACACATCATCCACATTCAGAAGCACATCTCTGTATAGTGACTGGTCTTATGATTTAAACGGGCAAATGTTCAGCATTCAAACTACAGGTGAAGAATAGTCAAACCAGATGTTTCCCCTTTATGTCGATATCATCTAGTCAGGTACACACCTACACAGCATGTTAACAAACCGTGAAAAAAGCCACACAAAAAGTTAATGATTGCTGGTAAGGGTTTCTATACATTAGCATTTATGAAGGGTATGTTGTGACTTACCTTCAAAACTACAGTGGTCCCTCGCGGTTCACCTTTCACCTCACTGTTTCGCAGATTTTTTTAGTGCAAGTTTGCATGCCTTTTTTTTTTACATCACATTGTGTCCTGCGTCCTGATCGTTGCTCCTCCTTGATGTCTCTCCTGTACAGTACAGAATCGCTGCATGGCTAGCAGTGTGACTCTGAAGTGCAGTACTGTATGTCCACGATGTCCACGAAACGTTTTGCACAGTCAAAAAATAAAATTGGCTCCTTGATTTCACCTATCGCTGGTTATTTTTAGAACATAACACCCGCGATAAACGAGGGGCCGCTGTTTACAGATACTGAGAAATATAAAATTTGAATCCCTTTTCTCTTTTGCTCTGAGGCGCAGGGGAAAAATATCGACAAGTCGATTCAAATCATTTACAGATATATTGGGTAAATGCCCAAGACATCTATAGAAATGTAAATCGCCGCTCGATTCATTCATTTGCTTAACTTGTTTTGGACCGTAAACAAGGCGCGAATAGGACACCGGAAACAAAGCTCCCCACAGGAGTTTCCACACCGGAAGTAGCATATGCTAACGCGCACATAGTCTATAATGCCCTTTTAAGTTGTGTAATGCCCCGAGTACATTTCAGAAATTAAGGGACAGCATATTTGGGGACCAGCAGTCATTACTGCTCTACTTGGAAGATGTCATTGTGTTCTTTCTACAGTGGAGGAGCATGTGAGTTGTTCTGGGCCATCTTCAGTAAGAAGGTCTCAAAGTAAAGTTGGAACAGTGTTCCTTTTTTCAAGCTATTTGTGTGTGCCTACAGACACTAATAAAATAGAAACCGTTTCTAAGTGGATTTGAGTTCCTTCTTTGGCTCTGCAAGCTACTATTGCTGTTTTGTTGAAAGATTTGCCTAGTTGGCTGCTCCTTTGCATTGCTTAATAGCTGAGCTGACTGGTACTAAGTCTAGGAAACTCAAGAAGGGTTTTGTCTGCAGTATGTTGGGGGAGATTAAGCACTTTTGGTGAGGTTTCCTCTTATGCATTTGAGGGTAAACACCGGAATATGAGCATAAAACCCCATTTAAGTTGCAGCGAGAACTGCAGTGCGAATCTCGGGTATCTGGTAGCACCCCTTGGGCACTCCTCCCTGGCCTCTCCGAGTTGCCTGTCTTTAACTGCATTAATCAATTAATTTTGTTGTTTTTAAGCAATATCTGGTGTTTTAATTAAATGTCTTGTAGTCTGCTACTTAATTTTCAGTTATTTTTGTTTAATGAGTGATTGCCGCGCCTCTGTCTTTGTCAATAACAAACCTGTGTGCCTTCGCAAAAACTTTTGCACTAGTTAATATTTCCTGGGGTGAATCCCACCCCCAGGTGGCGTTGTCGGCACCTTTTAGTTGCCTTTTCAGTTTTCTCCTCCTTGCAGCCACGTAACGTTATACCTGATGGTTTGATATATGAGTTGGACTTAGACCGGGGAGGAAATGCCAAGGAGGGCTTTAAATCTAGATTAGGCATGTGACACTTTAATAGTCACTATTTTATACAATCACTTTTCTCTATATATACAATGATAAACCAGCGTTGAACTGACAAAAAAATCGCATCACTTTATCTGTGAGCACTGTATTTATAAAAATAGAGAAAGTAAAATGAATCAGAATCAGAATCAGAATACTTTATTGATCCCTGGGGGAAATTATTTAATTAAAATGGTCAGTTCAACATGCTAAACTAAATCTGTTTAAATTTTATTTTCTAAACTTGAATCTTATCATTTAAAACTAGTTTTCTTTCGATGTCTGTGGTGGATTTTCCGCCACCGGGTGGCACCCGTGTCTGCTGCTGTGCTGTGCAGTTTGAAGCTCCCTCCCTGAAGGAGGCTGACCTCTTTCCCGCGATGACAGTTTCCTGCAGGCTTGCTGAGGCGGACTGCTCGCCCTCACAGTAGGAGGATGTGCTGACGGGGAGCAGGGTTAGAAAGAGTTGAGCTGCTCGGCATGCAGTGGACGAAGCTGACAAAGTGATTATTAGTTCATTTTTCAAGGAGCAGCGAATGTCGCAGGTGGATACCGGTGAGTGTGACGCTTCCTTGGCGGTAAGGGAAGAAAAAGAAGTTGTTTTTCGTTGGTGTTTGATGCACGTATTACTGGTAGGTGAAGTCCTAGCCCTAATACGTGTCACTCTGGGGCGTCAGACTCCATCTAAGAAATGAGGATTTAAGACTTGCACTTTTTAACAGTCAAGTTATGTGCGCTTTTATGAATCGTGTAACTACACTCTGATTTAATCATTGATGCTCTTTTATTCGGCTCGCATATAGCCACATAAAATAACACATTTAGCAGTAAAGAGTGTACTTTAATGACGCCTTCACACTTGTCGGTGCTAGCCACTGCACTGTGTTTTGGCAGCGCAAGGCTGAAGCGAGGACGGGTGAGGCACTTTTCAAAGTTGAAGTACTCTCGTAGAAATGCGAGGGGATGCAATGAATATATGCCGAATTAAAGAGTGACTCTAATTGTTTTGCCACAGGTAATGAATTCGTTTCTATCTAAAGCGTACTCTCCCCCTGTTCCTCAGAGACAAAAAAATGGCATTTTTGTAAGGGAGTTTTGTGCAAGAGAAAAAGATAAACGACAGCTTAGCCTGTAGTCTGTATTGATTTACACTGCAGGCCAAGAAGAAGATTTTCTTGTCTTGTACAGATTTGTTTAACGGGGATTAGTTTGCAGCTTTAATGTATTTTTCTGTCATTTGCATCCAGGCTACTACAGCCTGCTTGTTGAAGGGGAATTAAGACAACATGGATCCTCTGGAGAAGGCCTATTACTACTAAATCGGGCATTTTTATATATATACCAGCGCTTTACATCAAAATAAATGTTACTCTTTTTATACTTGGTCCGAAAACCTTCTAGTGTTTACTTTTGAACATAGAAATCGTGGTTGTTATTACTGGATTCTTTTCTTTCACCATCATTTCTCATCCAGTTCTAAATACTAAAGTCAATTCTTAATTAAAAGAGATGACTACATAGCAATCTTGGTGTTCATTTGAGGGAATCATTTCTCAGTTTCATGTAACACTGTCAAGCTTAAAGTTGTTTTATTCCTTTGGGCATAACTGTGTCTCCATTCATCTCTTATAATTTGGTTTATGGAGATGGAAATCTTGCAGCCACAAGGCCTTTTCTTTGTAGTATTGTAGTAAAAAAACAGTTGGAGCTTTGTCTGCTTCTGCCTCTGTAGCGTGTGAATAAGCACTAACATTTTCTTGTAATTTACTGTTTTTCCAGAGGGGAAAATGAGTAACAAGATGGACGGTCCAGCGGGAGAGGGTGCCAAAGCCAATGGGCCCATTGCAGCACCTAACACCCCCACAAGTACAATGGGCCCCCCTCTGTCCCCAGAAGAGCTGGCCGAAGAGCAGCAATCATCCCTGACAGATGTCACTCAAATGTGGATTAACTTTGCCAAGACTTTTGCCCTAATATTTCCTATCTACGTCTTGGGATATTTTGAATTCAGCTTTAGCTGGGTTCTGATTGGACTTGCAATGCTTTTCTACTGGAGGAAGAACTATGGCAACGGGGACTACAGGATAAACCGTGCCTTAGCGTTCCTGCAGCAGGAGGAGAAAGCGGTGAAGCAAAGTGTGCCAACCACAGAGCTGCCACCATGGGTATGTACCGCAGTGTTGTTGTAGTCCGTATATTATCACAGTCTTGTTATGGTTTATTTGCTTTCCTATTCTCTCAGGAGTTCTCACAGTCAACATCAAATATAGGATGTCTGCCAAGATGGCTGACATGGATGACTAATTTCCCTGCAGCTCTGCCCACTGATTTTTTGTTTTGTTTTGTGTTCTTTTTGCTTCTTTACTCAAAATACTTGACAGACATCCCAGCTCACATGCTTGTGTGTCCAGTCAAATTAAAGGATCAGACAAACGCCCTGTAATTTCCATGTTTGGGATATTTTCTGAAGTCTTGCATGCAAGACGATACAACGGTATTGGCATTTGTTTTTCTCATAGGAAAGACTGCTGCAGTTTATTGCAGATTGGTTGACCAGAAGTTTAAGCCATAAAGTTTAATTTAATTTCCCTTAAATTCCTGAGCATCAATAATAAAATGCATAAAAGTTGCAAATAGCATAGATTTTATTGGCTGAATCTCTGCTAGGTCTTCATGAAGGCATCACTTTTTTGCTGTCTCCTGTGTCCTGCACATCACCTACATATAGGGCAGGTTGTGCACACATTGTCTGTTTTTGCTGTTTGTTGCATCACCTTCCAGGAGGTATTTCTCAGATTGTCCATGGAATGATCAAAATGGCATCCAGACTGCAGCATGTCTGACATTTGAAACCCTGACTGGGCAAAACAAATTTTGTTGCTTGTTAATGTTGGCCTCATAAATAGCCCCTGGAAAGGTCACATTCTGCCCTTTTGTTGACGGTCCACATCATCAGTCCTAGGATTTAGTCAGCATTAGGCTCATTTCAGTGTTTTTAAATGGCCAAAGAAGTTGGAGATGTCAGTCAATTAATCTCCTACGTGTGACTTCACAACCCAGTGTGCCCCTGAAGCTTTTTAGGAGAGTCATCAAACCTGTTCTATTTTTCAATTTCTCTCTTCATTCCTGAGATGTTTGGTGTATTTGTCTGTTACGAAATTAGTGTATAAAAGCAGGAGGCAGACTGACTGCACATCTTTAACACAGCTGTCATTCTCTCCATTTACTTGATCTTTGCTTATAAAATGTGACATTACTATTTCCCATTATACCAGGAATGGAGATTAGTGTTGGGCATGTGCACACAGGTTCCAATGAGAACTGAGAAACGATGTGAACTCTGCAAATTTGTTCGTTTGGCCCGAGGTGGCAGATAATCCTTAAGAGCACAGTGTTCTCCCATGATGCTTTTTCTTTCGTTTCTCATTATCAAGCTTAACGAAATCCATAAAAAAAACGTAATATCACAGTCTGTAATTTCCTTTACTGCAGAAGGTCACATGAAAGCATCGTTTTATGTGGTCATAATGTTGAGAGAATATCATTTTTGTTTTCGTTGATTGTCTAGTTTGTCAATGTTCTTTCTGACGTCTAGTATTCTTTTGGGTTAAAAATGTCATAATGTACTTCAGTTCAATTCTGTTTTTATTATATAGAGCCAGAATAAAATCCTGATAAAACCAAAATATTAGATGGGCAACAATCTGATGAGACCCTGTGAGCAAGAATTTGGCGATGATGGAGAGGAAGAACTTCTCTTTAACAGGAAATACTCTGTGGTAGGACTAGGCTCAAGGAGGAGGAAAGCTTTTTGTAACTACTCGTTGGTGAGATGTTGGGAAAACAATGACAGAAAAGCGACTGATTTTTCTAAGAAAAAAATCAATGGCCTGATTAGCATATTGAGCACCTTGGTGTGTGTCTTTGAATCCTGATGAGGACTTGATAGATCTCTGCACTGCATGCTCATCCTGTAGTGACTAATCAATCCTTCTTTTTGACTTTCCCCCGTTTTGACTGGGGGAGATGATTAAGAAAAAAGTGTCATGCTGACCATTAAATGAAACCATAAACTTATTAGAAATGTGATTACTGAGGTCATCGATCAACTGAGCCAAATTCATGCCTTCCCATAGACCTCTGTACAATTAGACTTGTGCAACCAGAGGAGTCAATGCCTGCTGGCCATGAGAATTCATATTAAGGGACTTTTTACATTAGCTTCATTTTTCAGATACAAAAGCTCTGGCCATCTTGTGTCCAAAGTTTATGCTAGCAGACCGTGGCTGACTTACCTAGCATGGGCTCAAGGATCGCTTGTTAGCTCAGAAAGTAGGAGCAGTAGTTACAATATTACGTTCACTATTAATAGTTCTACATGAAGATAAGCTCCACTCTTGTCTGTGTTCAGCCTTCCTTTCTCCTTTAATACAACAAAAAGAAATGAGGCGCATCCTTCTTTGTGTGTTAAAGTACGAAGCAGGTACAAAAATAACACAAAGGAATTGTCCAATAAATACTAAAGCATTTATCCAATTCTTCAACCCTGTTTTGTTTATAATAAGAGATTAACAGATAGCTGTCACTTATTGTTAACAGTAACAAACGGTCACACTGTATACCTGTGTTTTTCCACACTTGCAAACTGCACAATTCATCAGCCATCCTTTCCAAGGCTTCTGTGATTTGAAACCTGCTGACACTGTAGTGAAGAGGCTTCTGTTTTTCTGTCACATTTACTATTATCGATGATGATGCCAGAGTAGGAACTGTAAGAGGCTGAGTCGATGGCAGGATGCCAGGCAGACCCAAACACGGCCCCCCTCCCGTCACAGAGCAATCCATCAACACAGCCATTGTCACACAAAAATGATGCCCGGCAATAACAATAGGTGAAAAATAAAAGCTTACCTGCACGCAGAAAGATCAGTGGATTAGAGCAGCTGTGTGGAAACCGCATGTTTTCTCTGTGTGACACTGTGGAACCTTTAAGTAACTTTGTGTTTAAGAAGAAAATGTGAAACCAGTGAAAGGATGTTAAAGTATTTACACGTCCCAGTGATAATCGGCATCAGTGGGACATAATCAGCTGTGAACTTTGACCTCTGAAACAGACACGGTCTGTCACTGCCTGTCATACAAGACAGTTTATCTACGTCACCTATGTCACATTAACCTCCAAACTAAATGATTAGGAGCTCACTGTGAGTCCTGAGACGACATAGAGGAAAAAAGTGAAACAGTTTTCTTAGGTTGTTCTTTTCTCAAAGGACAACATTAAATCTTCAGGCTGCATTATTTAAGCAGCAGACCAAAATCTGGGCATGTAAGAAACTAGAAACATGGGTTGTTTCTTTTTGAGTTGATCAATTGTTAATTTGTTCAAGTATTTCTGTCAGACAGGAAGAAAGTCCTGCATCAGCCCAAGCTTATCGTAGCATAAATAAGTGATAATTCAGGGTGACTTGGTTCAGCCTCAACTATAAACTTCATCAAAAAGTTTCAAACCTATTCTTAAAAAATCTAAAGGGTGTCTGTCTCTCAAATCCAAACTGGGAGTTGGTTCCAAAGAGGAACTGATAACTGGTAACTGAAGGCTCTGCCTCGCATGCTTTGAAAGCAAAGTGTCAGAAAGGCACACGGGAGCAAAGATAACGTGAACTCTTGGTTATTTAAGTAGGGCTGCAACTAGAGATTATTTAGTTAGTACATCGAATGACCTTCTCAAAGCTGAAGTTGATATATTCACATTGCTTATTTTGTCTAACCAACACAACAAAACATGGATATTGGAAAAATGTATCAAATCTTCACATTTAAGAAGTCTGAGTGTTCTTGGTTAATCGTTGTTTTTATAAAAGCAGCAAACCTGAACCTCAGTAGTGAATTAATTTAATAGTCAGTGAAATAGCTGTGATCATCTGTGAAGTATAGATTTTGTTGGAGCTACTTGTCTACTATTTCTCACCCTCCTAGGAAATATGCCTGGAATGAGGCTTGATAGGCAGTGTGGGCACCAGCTCATAGTTAGCAGGCCAAGAATGCCGGAGGATAATGCTACAGTTTTATCTTTCTGAAGACAAACCAACACCGTTCACCTTGTTCTCTCAGCATCGTTGGACACAAAAAGATGTATCTGTTGTATCAGGGCTTTTGGAGTTTACAGCAGAATTTAACTCAGTCAAGACTCTGAGTGAGACTGGATTTTAAGAAGCAAAAGTTAAGAAGAAAATTCAAGATAAATAAAAATCAGGGTTTATGATTATGTACTTCCAGTACAGTGAACCTACTCTTTCAACTTCCTCTGACAACTGCACTCGACTCCTATGAGGATGTGTACAGTTTACATGTGTTATAAGCATTACCAGCTATTTTAAACAAATACTCACCCTTTTATATTCTGTTGTGCAATATTAAATAACTCCCAGCGCATAGAATAAACTTTGATTCAATGCAAAATACTCTCATAACAAACTAAGTTATTAAACTTACATCAGAGTTTGTAAATTGATCAAATAACAGGATATAAACCTATTTCATTTGAGGCTGTTGTTTTGCGACTGGCTCTGAGTTCTAACTAGTTTTAACTCAGGCCACTTTACCTTTTTTTTAGTTTCTTTAAGATGTCAATGTCCAGCTGGGTGACGTTGATTAAATTGTCTGATTAGATTTTTGGGGATTTTTTTGTCCTCCTTCCTTATCATCCACTGTGAATGTAAACAATGGCAGAAAGTGATACGACAGTACTAGAC
The DNA here is from genome assembly GCF_041146795.1 of Maylandia zebra. Taxonomy (NCBI): domain Eukaryota; kingdom Metazoa; phylum Chordata; class Actinopteri; order Cichliformes; family Cichlidae; genus Maylandia; species Maylandia zebra. The sequence goes on from NC_135184.1 coordinate 5,956,413, forward strand.
TGATGCAACAATACTATCATGTGTGCTTTTGAAAGACACCACATACCGTTTTTTGTGCATTCTTAGTACTCCATTGTCCTGTAATCTCTTCATCCACATAAGCTGGAAAATCAGATGTTTTGTTCTTCTGCTGCTTATCTTTGCTCTGCTTTTCACAGTCTGCAGCCTCTAAAGCTTTGAATGTGATTACTGAATGTTAAAAGGCAAGATAATTTTATTTTTGTTTTTTCCTGGACAGCATCATTCAGAAATCATTCAGCAAAATTACTTCAACATGATCCTGCCACCAGGCCTAAAATATTGTTTATTATTTAGCAGCCAGTTTATGGTCTTTAATCACATGACAATCAAAAGGGGTTGACCTCAAACACAGACATCAAAAGTTCAGACTACTGCTGGCTGCTTTTAAGATGAGCGCGGTGATCAAAGGAGAGGTTTGAAATGCCTGTCGCTACAGCAAAGAAATTAGGTCAGGGTGGTAAACCGACAGGCTGCAGGTTTAGGACAGGCGAACCAAATTCCTGTGGAGATAAAGACAGAGCTGATCTTTGAGTGTCCGACTCGGACCTTTGCTTACCAAGCTGATAATGTGCATTATGTGTTTTAAATTGAATCATGCTTTCCTCTGATTGGCTGACTGCCATAATTGATTAAGTATTTAAGATAACCAAAAAAACCCTTTTTTTTTCAAGCCAACATGCAAAACAGTTGATGATTCCATAATTTCATGTGTGGCAGTTTTACACTCTTAACTTGATATTTATGACTTAATCCCACTATTTCACCCTGGTATTTGTTTCCTGATATTTTACAGTATAAACCATGAACCAGGAAAATAAGTCTAGAAATAATAGTTGGTGGAGTCACTGTTTATGTGATGGAAAAACAGCAGGGATAATAGCAAGTGATGTTTCTGTGTTTAACCATATTAAAAATATCCCCCTGTGTTTGACAGCACACATAGCAAAGAGTAGGAAAGCCAACTGTGTGTAACTAAGTGTAAAGAGCAGTCTGAGTGTTTGACAGCGAAGAGTTGAGTTTTGCACTCCTGATTTGATTGATTTATTACATTTAAGTTGACCAACGTGAACAGCAGCGGGGCAAAGGTGAAGCCTGTAGGAATCAAAACACACAAATGAAATCCAGCAGGTGGGGTTGTTACTGAGTACGGAATAAAAGCTCGTGTCCATTTTCCATGAGAACATCAAGTAGATAATTTGTGTCATCTTCTGGTGTTTCAATCCACATACCAGCAGTAATGTGGAGTCGTGGACGGGGAACAGAGGCTTCAGAAAATGACTGAGCGGAAAAGAGATGTGCACTTAGAGAAAATTATTACTTTTCTTTTTTCAGGCAAAAGTCATAAACTGATGTAGCTGTAGAAGCAAATACATCTGTGCAGCCAGTTTCATGGCAAAAGAGGGTATTTTATGATGCACACCCTAGTGAAGGTAAACCACATGATCAAAGATCATTTAAGTCTTTGCGTGAAGCTGTTAAATTATCAGAGTCATGACCAATTGAAGCCAGAGAAGAGGAGCAAAGAGAGACGGTGAACAACTACAAGAACTGGCGAGAACAGGCACAAGTTATTGATGTGAAATGGTGGCGTGTACATGACTGGGAGTGAAAAAGAGGGGCGTGCAGGACAAATGTTGAGTGTGCCATCCAGCAAACTGAGCCTGCAACTAAAACATGGTTCCACGCTCACCAGTTTTAAGCTTATTCTTAAAAGCAGAGAGAGCGTGTCTGTGTCCTGAATCCAAACTGTGAGCTGGATCCAAGGAAGAGACGTCGGACAGCGGAAAGAAACCACAAGTCAACCTTCACTCTTTGTAAAACACGGTGCTTGGTCTTCAAGAAGCGATGGAACCTGGCAATTCAGGACTTTGTATGTGAAGAGAAAGATTGTAAATGCAGAGCCAGAGACGAGAAGCTGATATGACACGTATATGATCTCTTTTTCGAGTCTATGCTTTTGTTTTGTAAAGCAACCTACGCTACTATCAACTGGAAGCTTGTGAAACAGGTTGTTATGAGATGGCTGTGGAGTTGCTTACATGTCAGACTGTAATGAGAGGGAATTCGTTTGCATGACTAATGGTATGATTTTTATATACTGTGCAGTACTCTGGTTATATTTGGCTTTTTTTATGGAGGTTGGAACCATGCTCATGATTTGTGGTTGGGTTTGAGTCAGACGAATTTGGCTGTGTTGGGTAATTCCTGGGTGGGACCATGAGTATGAACGTTGTGGAAAATTTCAGCCAAACATCTTCTCTTCTTAGTCCAATGTTCCAGTGACCTGGTTTAATGCAGCCCGACTGCATTCTGCCTTTCAAAACACAGACATAGGAAGTTGCTGCATTTGCAGTGTAACTGTTTCCCTCCGTGTCCCAGTGGCTTTCTTCTCCTCCTCCTCCCTCTCTTCATCTGTGTGTGCTCATATGACATGGGATGGGTAGGGATTCCCTGTTCTTTTGAAGTGCCAGAGGGTGGGGCTGTGCTCTGCAGCCCAGAACGAAAACAATGCGAAGGAACAGAAAGGCCTCGGCTGCGCTGCCCTGATTCAGGTGTCTATAAGGTTTTATTTAGTTGTGAAAAGAAACATGAGGTGTTGTGCAAAAAGTGCGAGCGTTTATCTCAATCTGGGTGCGTTTGAATCTGCATATTTATTGCAGGCGTGAAGGAAATATTTACCCTACCACCCCTAATGATAAAAATGAATGCATCGGCCTTGTTATTGTTATTCTTTTAAAATATAGTTGGAGTAGAGAGCAGCACTGTCCAGTGGATTGGCTCTCTATTTTTAAGAAATTAGAGAGCAATGTTGACTCGATACAGACACGCAAATGAATTAGACCTGATCAAAGCTGAGTTTCTGAAACCTGCAGTGAACATGGATACTTTTCCTGCTTTTAGATATTTAGACTCTTGTGATTTGCAAAAACACTTCCGCTTGTGTAGAAGTTTATCAGAAAACTGATCTTACTTACATTGACTTTATGGGCTAAATTGCTATATTGAGGTCAGGTACTAGTATCATTTGTAAATTATGGTCACTCTGAGAGTCAAAAAGGCGGATTATCCAGGACTATCCTGGCTAACAGTTAGGTAATCACTTGCTTACAGACAAAATTTAACAGCAACAAAAATTTCTGTGAAGCTGAGTGACATACAGGCAATATCGTGCGTTCGCCGCAACCCAAGTTAGGATATTGTTGATGACTACAGAGGGGCTGTTGCATGCTGTCCTACAGCATTAAAACTGAATGCATATATTCCTCATGATGGCCTGTTCTGCTCTCTCAGCCTAAATATAGCCGTCAGTGGAGCAACTGTCTCGTCACATCCACCTTTCGACATCTTCTGTCGTGTAAAGAGGACATGACTAAGCACATTTTCCTGTTTTGTTGTCACCTTATAGATGTGCAGAGTCACAGTCTTCCCACTTTTTATTCTTTTGTTTTTAATTATATCCACTTTTTTTTTTTAAAAATTTCAGCCAGATGGACACAGAGCAAACGTTTAGAATTTTCTGCTGTAGAAGGATTTTTTAAAATATATTTTTTGTTTCATTTTTTTCTATCATTTTTATTTGAATTTGTTACTCTTTTCCCACACCTCCCCCTGCTCTCTCTCACACAGACATGCTTTGTGTTTGGGGTGTGGCTGGGGAGGAGTGTCAGGATTTCCTAACAGCTGGTGCATAGTTGTGCTGTGAGTCTCTTCGCCCATGTCGCACATTTTGGCATGAACACGCACACACGTGACGGAAGGTGACGCTCCAGTCTTCTGCTAATCCTTTGTTGGTTTTACAGAAGACCTGCTGTACAAGGCGAAAGCCAAAAATGTTGCCCGACATCGGATCCATGTTTTTCTTGAGTATAGAGGGGCAGGGTGACAGGAAGCAGAACTGCAGATCAAGATGCGCAGGTCTGTGCTGGTGTGGGCGTATCGCTGCAGGCGTATGAAGCGCAATCCAGGAAGGCCTGTTTGAGAAATATATCCATAAGATTACAAAAATATTGACAGACACTGCTCAGTATAACCTCTCAGACAGGATTTGACTGGAAGTCTGGAAGGCTTACAGCAGTGCTAATTTTCATCATTGGATTATATGTAATGATAATGCAACATTTAGACGAAGCGGGATTTGCTTGTTTGCTGAAAGTCTTACTGAAATAAATGAGGACTCGCTTATTTGATTGCTGACATTTAGGGAAACGGTGATCTGTAAGCTGTCAGGAAACATGTTTTATTTACTGTATTTTGTAACTGATTAATTGTTTTAGCCATTTTTTGAGGAAAATGGTTCTGCTTAAACTAGATTTCCTTCCATTTTTAAAAGTGTGCACAAGTTATCCAGTACTTTGAGAACCCGTAGGTGCTTATTTGTAACACCAATGAATTGTGATGAAGTTACGATTAGTGATGGCTCTTATTGGTGTGTCTGTAATGTGTTAGTGCGATGAAAAGTTATGAATGCATATTTTCCTCATGATGGTCGGTCCTGCTCTTTCAGCCTAAATATAGCCGTCAGTGGAGCAACCGTCTCATCACATCCACTTTTCAACGTCTTCTGTCGTTTAAATGAATAGACACTGGGAATCGCAGTGGTCCAAACTGTCAATGGAAACTTTATCATTATTGTGATGAGGTTTATGATGGTGTTATCTTCCACATGCTAAAATAACCCCAGAGTTTATATTAGAGCTTGATTATGGTAAAAAAAAAATTACAATCATTTTCTAATCCCCCATCAACTCACCGTAAATCACTTTGTTAATTATTATTTGATCTTTTTACGGCAGCCTTTCTACTTTAAATGTTTTACTTGAAAATCTAAAAAGAAAGTAAGTAAGAAGGTGTTCTTGTCCATTAAGCCCATCTCACACATGCAGTTATCACTCCCTGGCAGCTTGCTTCCACTGTGGGACGTCTACGGGTGCTGATGGGGGTCAGAGGAAGCCCCAGGTGGCAGAGGACTTGTGCACCATTGGAGATTTTTGTAGCAACAAAGTTTTACACCTGTATTCTTGTGGAAATTTGAACAACTGCCAGTAGTAATAAAATAAAGGCCTTTACTTCTCCAAACCTACTTTGAGTACCTGGAGCTGGATGTTTTGGTCAAGGACTTTTTAATTGGCCTGGTCCCAGTTTACTCTATGGAATGTTGCTGACTGTGTTTAACTTTGAGTAGAGGACTGAGCAGATTATCAGCTCCTTCATGCATTTTTGAAGTGCATGCTGCTGATTCAGGGGATTTAGAGAGAAATCTGCAGGAAGAGCACGCTGAGGTCAGTCGTTGGGAGTTTCTGGTGACGTTATACTTGAAACATTCAATGAACAATCGTGAAAGATCATTTTCCTTCCGTTACCTGGACCTTGTGCTGCCATTGTTGCTCTAAAAGAGGAAAATGTTCCCAGTTTATTGAGGAAATAAATATGTTTCCTTGTTTTGTTACTCTCTAGAGAACTCTGCATTATTGAATACAGAATAAAAAAACATTTACATAAATTAAATGTTTCTTCTTGTTACAAATAAAAGGTTGTATTGCCCTTTAGTTTCAGTCCTCAGACAGTCTTTCCCACATTCCTTCTCTCGTGATAGTTTTATGCTCAGTTTTTTTAGTACCTAACCTAATTTCCTGTGTAATTCATATAAATGAGGGAAAATTAGTAATTTGCTGTACTTTCCTCACTCTCTTATCAAGATGTCCAAATCTAGATTTTTCTTTCAGTTATTTACCCTAAAAGTAAACTCTGCTTCCTCAGCTGTTGGCTTTTTATTGGCCAGATGAGTCATACTTTCCTTTTTTTGTCTAGTTCCAACTCTGTTGTTTTGGTTTTCTGTCATCTGCCAAGTTGCAGACTGTTTATGTGACAGATGTGGTTAGCGCTGGGACTAAGGAAAGAATGGCGCAATGACATGTCAGGGCCATATTTGGAGCAGCTTTGCCTTAAGTGTAACCTGGAATAACTCGCAGAAAGACACTGTCACCAAAAACAAACAATGATTTGTATTTCACTTACATGTAAAGCTCCACTTTAATCCCTGATGGAGTGCTTTGGCCTAACTAACAATGGGATGCAGTAGCAGTATTTTCTTTCTATCAGCCTTTTGCCTGCTTAGCTCATAATGGCATCTTCAAAGATGCTGATGTTTCGCTATCCATAAACCCCACAGGAGTATTGACTTTTTGTGTTTTAGTAATTTGAGACAGGGGGCCCGGTTCTTAGAAACCATGTGACATTCCAGGGGAAAGTATTCAAACAACACTAATAAAAAAACCACCAGAGAAACAGTCATTTGCATTAGTCACATGTTGTTGTTGTTGTTGTTGTTGTTGTTGTCTTTCCATTTTCTATACTAGCTGCACGCCTGCGCTGACATAACGAGATTAACGCTGACAGCACTAATTTATCTTTTAAATAGTTTCAGCTTCTTAGTGGTGAAAATCTGCTTCTTATCTTTGTGTTATGTAAAAGAACACTGAACATAGTTGGTAGTTTGCGTTGTTGATTGAAGAAAGAAAGACATTTGAGGACGTCATCAGAGGCTAAACTGAGATGGACTTTTCACTATTTCCTAATCTTTTTATGGCGCATGAAATTAATCAGGGAATTCAGAACCGATTTATCAGTGCCAATACTGCTGCACTTCTGTCATGTGTAAATGGGATTCTATACACTTGGCAGTAAATGGTGAGCATGACATCAAGCAGGTTTAGTATAAAAACAGAAGTTTGTTCACGTGGTTCATTAAATGCAAACAGAAAAATGGTGTCGTCATAGGAAATGCAATCCACAGTGGGATGGTGATGCCATCATTAGCTTTTTCAGTTGTAGGATGCATGACTGCATGGTCATGGTGTGCAAAGCATGCATAACTTGGATAGCTTCTTGGGCCACGTTGGGCCACATGTGAGACTCTGTGACTCTGTGATGCTTCTGTATGCGACACATGCAGCATTCGGTCATGTCTCTGTACCCATTTAGATGTTTATAAAGACACTCGGCTGTCCCTTTAAATTTCTGTGAAGGCTTTCATGTATTTAGATGTTCATTTTTAACACAAAGTACGTATGGTTCGCAGGTCATCTATGCTTTAATTTGTACAACTTTACATGTGTGAGAAACAGTTGTGAATACATCTACTTTAAGATCTACTTTAAGTTCAAAGACAGATTTGTCTTTGAACACATAACAATTTCAGTTTTATTAAAAATATCTTAGAAACTTTTGGAGAATCACAAGAACATAAGCAAATATATGTTTTATGTCTTAACTCCTCTCTTAGCTGTGATGTTTGGTCCTTGACTTCCTGAGTAGGATCAGCTTTGGTCAATTTCATTTTTCAGTGAAATGGACTTTGATCTTTGAGCATTCAAATACACTTAAATGCAAAACACTGAATGAGGAAGCACATGCAAAGACAAACCTTTTATTTATGCTTGTGCTTTGAGCCTTACCAGCCTGTATTTAAATGGACTTTGTTTGTGGCCCCTGCCACTCGTGTATCTGCCTCGGGCCTGAGTGTTTCTCCCGAATCCTCTCAGCGTGCCCATTACGTAACACGTCTGCCACAGTCTACTCCCTGTCCTCCAGAAGTCCTTTGATGCTGCTGCACTGACATCCTGGTGTTCGGCATGTCGCAGCACTTAGCCTCTGAGTTATATTTTCCTATGAGACATCCATCATTTGTCAGAAAATGATACTGCACTTAGTGAAAACATACAGCAGCCACTTTGCCAGGCTGCCAGCATGACTGGCTGGATGGCAGTACAGGTCTGTCAAGTCGGGTCTGTAGCTTGAAGTCGGATCATTTCAAGCCTAAAATGATGAGTGCATGCGTCTAAAATAAGTTGAAGTCTAAGAAAAGAAGTGAAGCTAGCTGGATTTTCCCTTTTTCCCATACCTAATGGCAGCAGCAGTGGTAACTTGAGCTGAGCTCTCACCGTGAGCAGTGAGCCCAAATGGCATCTGCTGAAGACATTTTTGCTTTTCTTTTTGAAGTACAGGGCTCAACAGTTCCCCATCTGCCCAACAGTAGCCACCAACACAGCTACTGAAGAGGCCTGTGAATAGACTATATATGATACATACTAGGGCTGCCACAAACGATTATTTTGATAGTCGATTAGTCACCGATTAATTTTGCGATTAGTCGACTAATCAGATCATCATCCACTGGACGTAAAGCGTACAGCTTATTGCACCAGCATGCAGCTGCTCTTATATAACTATCATTAGCTTACAGCTTTAAGTGTTTAAAAGTATGTGCTAACTAAAAATAAAGACAAGATGATAGTTTATTAAATTTTAATGAAATTTGCAGATTGTTTCGGTGAAGTTTAATAAACTCCTTGCTTTCTAAAATATAACAGGACACTGGAGTATATTCTCGAGCATCTCACACTTCTGATAATCAGCTGTCTGCTTGACGTTTATTCAGCTGTGTAAAAACTATAACTTTAATCTCAGCCAAACCGATTTACTCAGGAACAAATAAAATGCTAAAGAAAGCCAAACAATAACAACAAGTTATCTAAGTGAGTTATATATGTTTAACCTGAGTAGCCAAAGACGGTGGTGGGTTTGAAAACTATTTGCCGGGAGTCCGGTGTTCTCACGGCTCTAGTGAGCCTTGCCCCCAGCTAGCTATCGAGCTAGTGGGTAACAGACGTCTCCGAAAACGTCGGAGCGCTTTTGAAAATATGTGGTGTCCTGATAAACTGAGCAGATATTTGAGGTTTACACAGCTACATTCTCGCCTGAACATATGTTAAATGTTTATTTTGTGACCCAGAAAGAATAATAAGAGTAATATTAAAACTAACTAGCTGCCGCCATTGTTGGAAACTGAGCTGGGCTGCGCTATGAATTCTGGGACAGGGTTACTTCTTCTTCTTCGGGGTTTAACGGCAGCTGGCATCCTTGTACATGCAGTGCTGCCATCTTCTGTTTCAGTCCGTTATTACACTCTTAAATCCTACTACTCATTCCTGCGTCTTTTGGGATCTTACAAAGCTTCAAACGAGGCGTCGACTATTAAATTAGTCGTCGACGATTTTGATAGTCGACGTAATCGTGACTAGTCGACTAATCGTGGCAGCCCTAATACATACATAGACATAGGCTGGATGTTTGGCATTTAGCGGGGTAATTGCTAATGCTAATCCATTAAGCTTATTATTCATATTGTGTTGATGGGGTGTGTCAGTTCACTATAGTTTTTTGTTTTTTAGATGTTTTGCAGCAACTCGCACAACATCTTTCTGTCTCTGTGAGTATTAGAAGATCTCAAGGCGGCAGCACAGTTCTGCTTCACTTGGATCTGGAAGGTGAACAGTTGTTTGTAGGCTGATTCATATTGTGGAACATGTCACCTCATTCTGCACAGGCATGTAGACGTTTGAAAAGAGGGCTGAAAGTGCTGACACGGTCTGTGTTTTAAAGTGTTTTCTTGCTCTCCATGTAATATTGTATTTACTAGCAAGTTAGTTGTTAGGAAGAATCCCTAGTTATTGTAGCTACTCCAACGTCTCAGCTGTGATGGGATGAATTAGGATGAGATTCAGTGCAGATGTTCATGTTCCCCAGAGGAAGAACTCTAATTACTTTGATGGCTTTTCATCTTGTAAACAATGATGTACACATTGATGGTTTTCAGAGAAATGTCTGTTGTAGCCAATTGGTTTGTTTTCACCTCAGCAACTCAACTGAAGTTCTATCATGAACAGTTCTTTGACATCAACACCGATGAGTGAAAAGTGGAGGTGTGTGTGAGTCTTTACACGCAGCATCAAACACTTCATTACGGTGTTTTCTCTGTGGCTCGCTGCTCTGCCAAGAGAACTGGCATGAATCAGTGGGAAAAGTACAGGAATGTGAGGTAACACGATGCCAAAACAAAGGTACGAGCTGTCACTGATATGCTGCAAGAAGCCTCGTTGTAAACTCAGACCTGCACTTTCCTTTTTCCTTGTTTGTTTTTGCACCTTGGTGTGATGCAGTGCAGCTCAACAGCAACATTAAGCTTTTAAAATTGAACCAGCGCATCGTTTAAGCTTACAATTTTCTGCAAGCGCTTTATGTTTAATTTAAAATGGTTTAATTTGTTTTTGCAAGGTTTACTTCATAATAGAGGTGGGAATCACCATACATCCCACGATACGATATTATTGCAATTTTTAAAAATATTTTGCGATATTCAGATTCTGTACATAAAGGTAAATTTTATCAATATTCATTTTATCTAATATCAAAGTCTCGCACTCAGTCTTTCTCTCATTTCAGTCAGTTTTATTGTTGACAAACTGAACGGTTTGTATTACAGTCTAGTCCAACTTAACTGAATGCAACCATCTGGTACAATTATAGCTATTCTGAACTATGCAATTTATGAAAACTATGCAGCCCCTTCAGCAACTGAAGAATTTGAAAGTAAATTAAAACAAAATATAATTTTACATTAAATAAAAAAGTTTTAAACTTAATTAAAATAAAACATGTCTTAAATGAAAATAAGTAAACTGTCATGTTTATTGCTGCCATAAAAAAAAGTTAAACACATTTGGACAGTGAAGGAATGTCAGGAAAAAACCTTTTTTGTAACAAAATATCGATTTCTGCTGTCCCTGTATCGATACATTATTAGCAAACAAAATATCACGATACTACACAGTATCGATTTTTCCCCCCACCTCTACTTCATAAGCTGACAAACAGGAGTGCTACAGTATGCTTCATAGTGACTAAACAGACTGAAGCATTTCCTGTAATTTTTTTGTGGCCTGACCTTTGAACTCCTTACTGTTTATCTCCTCGTTGACCTTTGACCAGCAGCATGTAATATGTATTTTTTTACAGGTTATTTTTTACAGTTTCATTGCTTTGTTTTCTACCTTGCAGCCTAATGTAAGAGCCTGTAAATTCATGCCACAGATTACAGTAGTTGTGATGTAGTTTGTGAACCAGAAGTATAGAAACAATGCGTCCTCTATAGTAATGTCAAGAAACGGAGAGGAGACACAAATGAGGGCACGCCTAAAGAAAAGCATGACCTTTCCATTAGAGCTGTTTAAATAAATGTAAATCGTGTTTTTAACTGATACATTTCCATCTTCTATTCCAGGTCCATTATCCAGATGTGGAAAGAGTGGAATGGCTGAATAAGGTATATACACCTCTTTCTTTTTTTCTTTATATTATATTTAAATTAATTTTTGTGCTTAGACACCTACTCGCACACCGCCTTACATCCTCAACAGTAGTCTGCCAGCTAGCAGAGGCAGACAGGCAGGGTTTATAAATAGGATCTGAATCTGGAGCTCTGAGAGACCCTGACCCAGTGCTTCCACCTCCCCAGAGAGAGACACGGAGGTGGGGAGAGCGTGAAGGAGAGAGATGCAAAGTGAACTAGAGAGGGAGAGAGAGTGAGTCTTAACATCAGAAGAGCACCACTTACTGTAAATGTGTACAGGTCCTTCCAGTAAAAAGGTAATGGATGAAGATGAGCAGGAAAATATCTTTTTAACATCTGTTTATGGGAACACAGAAAATCATTTGAAAGGCAAATAAAAACCAGAGGTATTCTCCTCTAAAGCAAAGAAATGGCCATAACTTACCTGTAACATGGCAATCAATAGTTCTGATTATCACCACACAGATGGGCCCTTTCATAGGAGGATGGAGTGAGGGACAGCCAGGGCTTTGGTGGCTTACTCTTTATTGGATTCAAATGTCTTCTAAAGTATTGCTAAATGTTTCAATAAATGTTAAATTAGGATATAAAAAAATAATTTCTTACAAAGACCCTCATTTATTTAGTAAATGTACTGTAAATGTCACTTCATTTATTAAATGTGATGGTCACCAGTGAATGTATGTGATGGATAATTACTCCCTCATTTCCCTCAGATTAGGATTTTGACATGTAGCTGCGTTGCTCAGCTCAGGCAGATTAGATGATTTTACATTTTTCGCACCCAAACACAGAAGTGAGGAGCGTGCTCCTGTACAGAAGCCTGAAAAGTCATGTCGTCCGCTGCCAACAGATATCGCTCAGTTCATTGCTTCTTCATCTGGATCAAATAGGTCATAATGAGCAGAACTTCACCTGCCATAACATCAGACCTCTGTGAACCTTTAATGCTCCTGGTCACTGTAATCAAAGGACGGTTTATAGCAGTTCATAGTGTTCACCTGAGGGCACAGAGCATTTTTACACTTTTAGAGGATTTTACAGGGAAGTTTGCACTCATAATATGACTCATTCATTTCTGTGGTAGTGAAATTTCTGAGTGTGGCTTAGTGAATGGATGTTAAAGCAACAATCTGGTAACTTCTTAAGGCATCCGTAACGTTAGTGTGTATGCTTATTAATGCTGACATATTCAGTGTGTTTTGTTATGTGACAGGAGACTCGGTTACACTTGGACTCAAAATGCTCGTAATAATTAGAAGTGTCGTGCAAAGTTTGAGTGCATTATTTCTCTCGCTGTGATTGCACAAGGAATTTTTGCGAGGTGATATTATTTTAATGCGTCAGCAGCAGCAACTGAAGGTCAGGTGAAGGAGCAGCTGAGAGTAATTGCAGGGTGGTTTCTTTTATCCCGTGGACTATAAAAATGACCTCGTTTGGCAAAGGTGTTGGTAACACAACACTGATGATAAGAAATACAGCTGTAAGACATATTTTTGATTGATGTTTACCTGCAATGGCTGTGAGGGTATAATATTATACAGTGTGATGTAATATGATGTAATGTGAAGCAATACATTTTATTGCCCGTCAGGGGGATTTCAGATTGGGCACAAATGGTGCAAATAGCTGCACATGTAGTTACAGAAACACAGGAGTCTTGGTAACAGCTTCTCAATTGCAGTAGTAAGTATAGACAATCTAAAGTATGACAAACACAGTGACAGTTTAAAGTACACCGATCTCTGCATTGTTTGTCATTTGAACTAAATTGGTATAGTGCAACAAACACACAAGCGTTTGCAGAGAGATGCCAGGTAATTGTTTTTCACCAGGTCTGCTGTAAAACATGAGGCTTGTCCAGCAGCTGCATGCATCAGTGCTCAGTGACTGACTTCAGGCTGTGGGCTGAAGGATTTTGGGCTGTGGGATTTGGATGTCTTGTATCTGTCTAATTCTTTCTCCCACATGATTTTTCTCTTTTCCCTTCCTCAGACGGTGAAGCAGATGTGGCCGTTTATCTGCCAGTTTGTGGAGAAGCTGTTCAGAGAGACCATCGAGCCGGCGGTGAAGGGCGCCAACCCTCATCTCAGCACCTTCTGCTTCACCAAGATTGACATGGGCGACAAGGTGACAAGATAAGAACACAGTGTTGTGAATGCACTCCAAAAGGCCATGGCAGGACACTTCTGTAATCTGGGTTATTCGTACTAATACACCAGCTAGCACTTTGTTTTATAAGCTTTTATTGCCTGTAGAATAACACTTTTATTTTTAGATGTTAGCTTTGTGGGAAATCCTGGAGAATTAGTGTCATGGACGTTTTAGGCAGCACCATCTGTCACAGTGTACGTGTTCAGATCTTTTATCGCATGTTTCTATTTGTGACTCCTTCGTTGACTCGCATGAACTGATTTAATCAGAACTGGAAAGTTTCTTCGCCACGCACCCAGATTTACCTCACACGTAGAATTATGCAGAGCTAGTAAACATTAAATAAAGCTTTTACTGCAGGTCTGATTTCCGTTTTGTCATGTCCTCTGTTTTTTTTCTGCAGCCGCTGAGAGTGAATGGAGTGAAAGTTTACACAGAAAAGGTGGACAAGAGGCAGGTTATCATGGACCTGCAGATCAGGTAGACCGCTCAGATTCATTCATTGTTGAATTTACTTGACTTTGCCAGTGATGTAATCTTAATTGCACTTGTTTCTTTCAAATTATGACTTCTTATGTACAAATCTTAGCGTCAGGCTGTCGTTTAAAACCTATAGTTTGTTTAATTTGGTCTGAATCAGTTGATGAGTTTTTAAACTCAAGTGGTTTAGTTTGTTGTCACACAGAGAAAACTCGTTACTTCAGTAAATGTTTATTAAAGTGCTCATTTTGTGCGCTTCCTTTTTCTCAGGATCATAATTGGTAATAATTGTCAGTTGTATTACCTGATTGGAACATTTCCACGCACTCGTTTTTTGAGCCCATGCAGAAATGCTCACTGACACATCAAATGTAGATTAAGTCACCGTCAAATTAGTCAAATAGATTTGGATGGTGGAGGTACAGCACTCTCATCGGTTTGTGTGTAAACTTGTCCTTTAAAATCTGAATAAATGCATGATGAGTTTTTTGTTTTTATCTTCATATGAATACACACATGAATCCCCTTCTACGTTCTTCTCGCCCTTCCTTTCAGTTTTGTCGGGAATACAGAAATTGACGTGGACATCAAAAAGTACTACTGCAGGGCTGGAATCAAAAGTATACAGGTACGAATCCAAGGTTTGCAACATGTTAAGGTCAGTAGTTGTATGGCTATTTATCCCATATAAAGACATGAAAAATACAAAGTCCGTTGTCACAACACTTTCTGCTACAAATGGTAAATGGTCTGTATTTATATAGCGCTTTACTAGTCCCTAAGGACCCCAAAGCGCTTTACATATCCAGTCATCCACCCATTCACACACACATTCACACACTGGTGATGGCAGCTACATTGTAGCCACAGTCACCCTGGGGCGCACTGACAGAGGCGAGACTGCCGGACACTGGCGCCACCGGACCCTCTGACCACCACCAGTAGGCAACGGGTGAAGTGTCTTGCCCAAGGACACAACGGCCAAGACTGTCCAAGCCGGGGCTCGAACCAGCAACCTTCCGATTACAAGGCGAACTCCCAACTCTTGAGCCACGATCACCCCAAACAACGAGTCCCTCCATCTTCTGCTTTTCCAGTTCAGGGCCCAGTAGGAGTATAGATAACCAGTGTAGATGATCAACAAACAGTCACACCTACAGCCTGTTTACTATAACCAGTGACCCTAACATGCGTGTCTTTGGACTGTGAAAAGAATGCCAGAATACCCGGAGCGAACTCATGCGGACACGGGGAGAACGTGCAAATTCCACAAAGAAAGGCTGGTGGATTTAAACTCTGTGGTGTAAGGTGACAGTGCTAACCTCCACACTGCTGTACCCAAAACTACAAGTCCATTAATTCAATAGTCTGAAAACTGAAAGTGCAAAAACTGAGACAGGAAATCAGTGATGTTATTTATTTTATTAAGACCTCCTGCATGAGTCATCACCGTTCCCTTGGAGTCCAATGACGACTCATCCAGTAACTTTGGGCGGATGGCCGTTCCTGGGAAGGTTCACCACTGTTCTGTGTTTTGTCCATTTGTGGTTAATGGTTCTCACTGTGGATTTCTGGAGTCTCAGAGCCTTAGAATTTTTTTTTTTTTTTTACATAGTAAATTTTAGGTGCCAGGAACAAATGAATGTCTGGAAATTCTCCCTAATAAATAAAGTGGCTGATTTAATGGACATAAAGTTGTTATTCAAGTTTGATCCTTGAAATAGTCCTAGTGGTAGCAGAAGTAGTAACAGTTTCTAAAAAAAACAAATGAATGAAAAACTTAAAAACACACACTGTACCCCAGCGGTGACTTCTACATTAAGTACTGACCTCTGCGGAGAAAGTTAATTGCATCATGTGTTTACACAGAACTGATAACGAGACGTTATCCACTCAGCTGTTGGCACAGGATCAGACCATATTTGCTGACCAGAGATCAGAGTGGGAGAGAAGACCCAAAGATTTACAGAGAGAAATGGCTACGTGTACGAAGCCCAGTCGATGTTTTCCTTTTGTGTTTTGCTCAGATTGTAGAGCTTCAGTCCCCGACGGTGTGTCAGCATTTCATAGGCTGCTGAAGATATAAGTAGTTTAAATGGAGAAGATGTGAACTGGGAGCTTATCATGCTTCATGAGTCATTCGGGTTTACTCTCCTCCACTCGCTGGCTGTCGACTTATTTTTTTTCTTTTCTTTTTTGCTGTCACATCTTTTATTTAAAAAGGTATCTTCTTCGTCCCAGCGGGCCTCTGATGGAGCATTATCAGCTGCACATGACTTCTAAAGCATCCTCCTTCAGGGAGAAATGAGCTGCAGGACGGAAAGTGGTATAAACAAGAGGCTATCTGCAGTCTTTCCGCTGCACGTCCGTTTCGATGTGTAAAATGCTGGTATTTGATTACTCAGAGCAAGCTACAACCAAATTTGGTGCTACAGACGGCCAGTCTGCATGTCTGAGGTTTGAGTCACTGCAGCCTCTGAGAAACCTGCATCCAAAATAAAGAAACATTCACTTAACTGTGAAGTTTGTGTTGCAGACTTTCTTCATTCTCAGGGCCTCAAAATTAGGATTACAGTAGGCTTAATGATTACAGTATATGTGAGTCTGTTAGTACAGCCGATCTAGTTATATTTTGTGTTCTTGCAGGAAGTGGGAAGTAAACTCGCTGGTTCTTTTTCCCTCTTTCACCAACCGTGTATTTTGAGCTGCTGTTCCACTGTTCTGTGTGGATAACATTACATACACTCAACCACCACCCACGCCTCGCGGATGAACACAACAGAAATCTGAATAGACTCTGTATATATGGTAAAAAAAAACTATATAGAGACATTATTCCTCAGTATTTTACAGATTTTTGACTCACAGTCTGAAATAATTGCTGCTCGTTCAACAAGAATTGTCAGAATTTAATCAAATTTGTCTCTTAATGGGTCGTTGCCCAATTTGTGTTCACTGTGCATTTTTACCACAGTATTGATCCGATTCTACTCAAACTAATGGGTCCTCACACAATATTCATTGTTGCTGGTGGATTTTGGTCATTATTTCTCGTAATGCAGCAAAACGGTAACAAGAAAACATCACTTTCTCTCTACTTTAAACATTACAGCAACCTGTGATGGATTGTGGGCTGTGAGTGGGGGAAAAAAAGTCAAATTGAATGCAAAACACAAACAGGAGAAGAAAGACCGTCTCCTGACTGACAATCCTGTGACTTATTATCCCACCCATCCATTCACCTAAGCTGGACTTTGTAGATCAACAGAATCATGTTTTAGGGCTCATCGATGTAACCTAGACCTGGGGGTCATCACAGGCTAAAAAACAAAAGACTCATTTGTGATGTTTCTTTCTTTTTCTCTGTTCAGCTTCATGGAGTGATGAGAGTGGTGATGGAGCCGCTGCTGGGGGACATCCCTCTGATCGGAGCCCTTTCTGTCTTTTTCCTCAAGAAACCTGTGAGTACTTTAACTTTTGGCAGCCTCTAAAATGCTTTCAGGTTTTGTTGTTTCCATTATGTTTCCTGGTCAGATTTTTACATTAACGAGTCCCCAAATGCTTTGTTTTCGTTGCGCCTTGATCTGCATTGCAAAAAAGGGAAATATCAAGCTTTTTACATGAAAACACACGCACACGCAAACTTTGAGCTAATAACTTGCAGAGTTCTAGCATACCAGCACCAGCTGTTATCACTGAGATCTTATTGGTTTTCTTTGCCTGATGGTGGTCCTGCTGGTACTGTGCACTCTGCCACCTACCACAGCGCTTTTCTCTTCAGTCTTCTTGAAGGCAGCCTAACTCAAGCCCTCCTTTATCAGTGCATTCCTTCTCTTTGACTGCTGCCTTCCTTCCTGTGCTTCAACACGGTCCCTCTTCTAGATTCAGTCTTTGATGGTGGCACTCAGAGGAAAAATATTTGCTATCATAATCTTCAAATAGAAATGTGAAATTGCCCCTGTCTCAATAAACATACATCTTCAGTCTGGAATTAGTAGGAGGAGGCTTTTGTGGAGTTTTGAACTAAACGCTGAAGCTTGTGGTTCAGATGTGAACCAGGAAGAAGTCAGGGCGGTTACAAGTGATTTTATCTCTCTCTGCTGTCAAACAAGGTGTGGAGAGCTCAGGCAGATCTTTGCTGACATGGAACATACATCAAACAATAAAGAGTTTCAGATGAGGCCAGAAAATGAAATCAAATTTTTGATTTTCATAGATGTTTTTGTGCAGAATTAGAATAAGACTGTTCAAGTCTGTCAGATCATTTATGTCATCTGCATATGTGTGAAGTGCCCTGACAGGGTCCCTCTTCTAATCTTTTACCACAAAGGATCTAACAAAAAAGGAGCGACTGCTGACACATTTATTATGACATTGTGACATCAGCGTTGTCTCTTGTAAAATGTATTTGTAGGACTTCAACTTAGAAACTGGCTTTTCTAATAATTTACTATAGAGATGTCCTAGGGCAAGGAGCCAAACACTGATACGCAGTGTTCACTTCAAGCATATAAGGTCAGATCCTGTCTGTCAGGAAGCTTTTCACCTCTTAAGGCATTTTAATCATTTTCCTTTTCAGGATGTTTTAAAAATCCTTCCTGATTGAGTTGTATTGTACTTCCGGATGTAATGAGTGTAGTAATGTGTATCGTGTGAATTTACACAGTGCAGTTTTGTAAGTCAAAGCAACAGATCACTCGCCAAATTTGTCCTCTGCTCTGTAGTGTTGTTTATCCTCATTGATTATTTTGCTATAAATTGCCCAGTTCCAGAGATGACGCCTGCCCTCTTTTGATGATCATGGAGCTTGATGACATTCACTAATCTGGTGCAACAATTGTATTTAACGAGGAAAAAAAACAAACAAATCCTCAACAGCTGTGTCTCTTTCCAAGAAATAGTGACCTGATTATTCAAATAAGCTGTTCTGTGTAAGAACTATTGTTTTTCTACAAGCTAGCTATATGCATGCTGCTTTGATTAGCAGATGTCGACAGTAGAAAAATGGTTTCCTCCAGCGTGTGGTGGGTTTCAAGTTTCACCAATAGTTAAAATTTAGGAGGAAATATTTCCCACCTGTAATAATCATTAACAATGAAAATATGAAAGAAATAATGAGAGAATCTGAAAATCCCGCCCACTGTGCAGGTTTTCTCTTCTCTCTCTGTCTCAGGCACCGCTCACCTGAAGCACAGGTTTGCATCTGTGCATGTAACGCAATGATTGATTGTTAATTTTGACCCGAACTAAAAGTGAGGCAGCCCGGGAGTTTTTTTTTTTTTTTTTTTTTTTTTCCCATAATCCTGTTTTTTGATATAGCAAAATATTAAGTAAGTTCATATTAATGGCAGATTTTATAAATAAATCTTCACAGATTCTGACAGATTTGTCTACATTTGAAAGACATCTAATAAAGGCCCGTGATTGGCCGGTGCCTCGTGTCATAGGGTAGATTTCTGTTGCTTTGTTGCGAATCAGAAAATTGCAATAAATACCTTTAATTAATATGTATTTCCTGGAATCGTTAGTTAAACCGCTGAGTAGTAGCAGCAAAGAACTTTCTTGGCTTGTTAAAAATGTCTGTCAGTTGTGCTTCCAGACTCAGACTAGCAGCATTGCTTCCACAGCTATAGATGGTATATTGGTGTTATCATTACACCTGGTCGATAACAACCCTCACACTGACGGTTACCTGCTGCTGTACTGCCACAAATAAACCAACTCGTCACACCGAGCGTGACGTTGCTGATATTTCTTCACTGCTGTTGTTTCTCCTTCCCGTTCCTCCCTGTGTGCCACAGTTGCGTTGTGACAGGTTGCTTGGCTCCAGGCGTGACAGCTGTGTTCTGACAATGCGGCTAATCAGGAAACTGAGCATTGGTGTCAGTTAGTATCAACCACCAGCCACCTCTTTGTTTTGGTTTATTCTGGTGTGTCTCGTGCCTTTGATTTCATCAGGGGCAAGTTTGAGGCTTCGTGTCGGTTTAAATGTTTGTATTCATCGCACGACGCTGCACAGGGCAGGGTTTGTGCATTAGTCGGTGCACCACTTTTATCCAGTGTTGTATTATCAGGTCAATATATATGCATAATAGAAACATCCAAAACATCATCAATGTTCAGATAATAAAGCAGACTTTATTAGTATTGTCACAGATTTAGCATCTGACATTGTGAGCAGGTTGACTGCAGTTGTATAAAGTAATTGTTTTATAACAGAAAACATATTTTAATATAACTTGATTGAAACTGGCTTCCAAGGGAAGGTTATTAACAGAATTGATCAGTTTTCTTTGTATAATTTTTTTTTTTCTTTTATTGCAATGAAACATAAATATAAAACTTCCAGGAACTGCTCGCCAGCTTAAAAGTGCAGCAGACATTTCAGTAACTGTAACAACGAATACAGTAACTGTAACATATCATTTAGCATGCACTTCATAGTAGCTACAGCAACATTACTGAATGCCTAAACCCAACCAAACGACAAAGAAAGTGTAGAGAAGTTGTAAACTTTAAAATGTAAAAATGTACTATTGTGGGATATTATATGGACGTCGGTCAGCATCGGTAAATCAAGCCAAAAAAGGTCATCCGTCACATGTGAATATGGTGAGAACAGGAGTGGGAGTGCGTTTGACGGCTACAGTTATATTTAAGTGATGTTTTTGCCTGAGCCACATGCTGTCCAAAGTGACATCAGACCTGTCCAGCGTAACTCTAAGGGCTGGTTTTACATGTTTTACACATGTAGATCGGTCAAACCATCCAAACAGGTCCTCGAGTGACGCAGCGCTTTGACACAGCAGTTTTAAATAGCAGCCACTCTGACTTTGGCTGTCCTGACATAACAGGACAAAAGATTGTGGTGGTTTCGGTGAAGTCATAAATCATGATACCCGGCAGTATTTCTATTTATCTGCTATGAACGGTTTGCTTCTACAGCAGCCAGCAGACGTTTTTACTTTGAATGAATCAGATTTACAGTACTGGGCTCTGTTGAGCACAAGGATAAATCGCTGATGTGTTTCTCTGCTAAGAGAATGTAAATGTGCTATAAAGTGTGGGTAGTGGGCGACGTTTAATAATTCAAAAATGGTCCAATAACCGAGGATGGGCGGTATTTTAGCGCAGGCACAGACTTTTTGATGGGCGGAGCAATGCAATCATGCACGGACGGACTTGCATGTTTAGAATTTAAACGTTTTGTTTGAAGGGAATATTTTACCTTCTTTTTTGTTTGTTTCAGTATTAAAATAGCTACTTTTGGATTCTTTATTTATCTAATTGACATGCGCCAAATTGCAAAAAAGAGATTTATCTTTTATGTTCACTGGAAGAGACATTTTGATTTTTAACTTACTTTTTGTTTAATTTTGTATTTGTTGTTTGGTCGAGTGTGTAAGACACAGAAACACTGGAACAGGCTGTAAACACGGTTGTAGTGGAAAAAGGAAACCAGTTTCTCTTTGTTTCCCTCCCCACCATTGTGGTTTTTGTATTTAAATAAAATCTTTTTGTTTTTTTCTGAACTGCCTTTCTTTCTTTCTGTTATGAGTTTGAGTGCATGTATTGCTGCTGCATTTGGGTGCAGTCTGAGGAGGGTGCATTGGTTCGCAGCTGGAAGAGGGTGCCATTAAAACAGCACTATTAATTTTTTCCATTGATTGCCTCTCTTAGCTTCAACCAGCATTATTAGCAAACTTACTCATTGGCAAATAAATAAATAAATCACCCTTTAAAACAATCGTCGAAAGGCTCAGCCTGTCATCAATAGTGGATATATTCGTCCAATCGCCCAACCTTAGTAGTGAGTGATGCCGCCTGAGGTCATCTGATCAGGGCTTACTTGCTATAAAACAGACTAAGATGAGAACTAAGGGTGACAGAGCTTTTGCCACTGTGGCCCCGAGACTGTGGAACCGTAAGAACTGTGGACTCAGTAGTTGTTTTAAAAAAACAACTCAAAACTCACCTTTTTAAAACTGTTTTTCATAAAATTTGTGCCTGTTTTGTATTTTCTGTTTTACCTTTTATTATTTTTTTATCTTATGTTCATCACTTTGTGACTCTGTCTAGAAAGGTGCTATATAAATAAAAACAATTTTTTCAAATTTATTTTATGTTGGTGTGAGTCTCTGCATTGCTGACATTTATGGTAGCACAAGTTTCTTTTTCTCTATTTTCAGTTTCACTCAGAGAAACTGAAAATACTTCCACTGTTCATGTGGAGTGGAGCAGAAAGGAGGCCGATGTAATGAAGATACTTTATATTGAGTCTATGGCAACTGATGATATTAATGCAAAACAACCTGTTCGATGGGTGTCGAGGCCAAAATAGCAAAGAAAAGAGAGAGAGAGAGATGAAGGGAGAAGCCAATGGGAATCGACTGTAGTCAACATAAATTTCTGCAAACACGCTAAACACACGGATAGCACATCAAGCATGAAACACCTTTAAACTGCAGATGCGCAGAAACAAATGAAAGCATTTCAGTATTCAGTCCAGATTTTGTGCATTCATAAAAAAACGATAAACGAGTAACCTTACACCTACACTACGCTGTAGGTTTCACTCAGAGTGAAACCTACAGCCTGATGCCTGCATAGAAACCCACAAATAGCAGTTGGATGACACTCAAATCAGTTGTGGTGTGAAAATGAATTCTAATGAAATAACCTCCTCAGCCAGTGCAGAGAGCAGTTTTGCATGTTTGCAGACTGTGTTTATACTTTGCTTTTCAAAATAAAATAAAAAAACACTTCTGAATCTTTTGCTCTTTTTTTGTGATTTCATTCATTTCTAATGTGTTCTTTGAAATCCCCCAGCTGCTTCGATGCTCTTCCTGTGCCAGCCTGGCAGAGCATTGTTGTGGTCCACCATGTTCTACATAGAGCTAACTAGGCCACAGAAAGACATGCGTTGCTGTTAATCATTTGTCTCTTATGGTAATGACTCTGAAAAGAAGAAAAGACGCACACCTTTGAAGTCTTATTAGGTGTATAATTTGATTTTTATCCATTTATTGTTTAAATCAGTTTTACGTTTGTAAAGCGTAGTTTTGTTGCTTTTATTATGACTCATTTCCTGTTATGTGTACATATATCTTACTCTGTGCTAGAACTTTGCCAGTTTCTCACGTCAGTTTTCCCTCATTGCTACTCAGTCTGCTTCTGATGTAATGATGTTAGCCAACATTTCACATTTGAATCCTCTTTTATAATCGTCTTCACAGTTTCCTTATCTCACAGATACTGACCCACTCCTGCAGACGCACTCTTCTCCCCTGACACTAAAATATTATTGCTTTTGTTAAAAGTAGCATGTAATGATTTCCTAATAAGAGTCTGTGCAATGCAGTGCAGTCGTGTGATAGTGAACACTAACTATCAGTGAGCTGATTGTCGTCCCGAAAAACTGAGGACAGAGACTGGTCCTTGTTACTCTCTGAAAAATCAGGTTTCTAGATCAGTGGTTTCCAAATGATGTGCCTGGATTCAGTTCCACGTGTGCGATGGGATTTTGTAACTGCTAGGTCTCTGAGGTCAGCTGATCAATGTTTGTTTGTGGTACCCAGGTCCAGACTAAGAACTAAAAGAGGCTTGCTTTGGAGGTTGTGGGTCCGAGTTGTTGAACTTGCATCTGTCGGACTTGTTCAGACACTGTTGATACCTTTAAGAAGAAACTCATGATCCACCTGTTCAGGTCTCCTTTATGTCATTTTATCTGTTTATTCCATTTTAATTGAAAGCGTTACACAGATACATTTTAAAGCACAGCAGTTGTAAATTCATGGATTCATTTACTGTTTGTATTTTTTTTCATGATGGTTGGATCAGAGTCCTCCTGGTGGTAGACGGCAAACAATTTTGGCCTTAATGATTCAAAGTGTTGGCATAAATTTTTTTGTAGGGTATCGCATCCAAATCATTATCTGGTATTAAAGAGACCAAAGTGTGTCATCAAGTATTTCCATCACAGCTGCTCCACCTCTACCTGTCGAGTCTTGGGCTGTCCAGTTGTGGTAAGCCTGCGCTCGCTGCAGCCTTAGATGGATTTTCTTGGATGACGGGTTAAACTCTAACGTATCTTCTGCTCTTTTATTCCATCCATCTTGACGTCTGATGTTGCAGTGAGAGGACCTTTTCCTTTTTATCGAGGTTTTCATTAGTAATTATATCTTGACACCCTCAACTCAAACCAACCATCATAGCATAGCAACAGATTTATTTCAATCTTTCTGACTAACGCTGACTTGTATGACCTGCTGCATGATTTGAGGATTAGATCATTACATGAATAAGCAGGCGAGTGAGTGCACACACACAAGTACTACCACTGGCTTCATACTACTTTACTTGGGCGTATCAGGAATGTGGGGTTAGAATCAAAGTGGTTAATTACTTCTCCTTGTTATCTGGTTATTCAAGAAACCCAGTTAAAGTTCCAGTACAAAAGCCTCGTAACTGGGTTAGAAATCCAGGTTGAGCTCTCTTTCTGAATATGAGAGTCCTGGCTAACGCCCTTTGCGACTCTTCTGTGGAATCAGTTGCTGTACGACGGGAACATGTTGCCGCTTGCATCAAGGGAGCATGCTGGCAACCTGCTGTGTCATAAAAACACATTAAATAGCAGTGCCTTCAATAAAGTTTCTGTTTGCATTATTGGCTCTGTTGTTTCTGTGCAGCTGACCGGCTCATACTTACCAGATTATCTTGAGTAAGATAAGAAAGTTTCATAGTGTAAATAATGTGATTACTGTTCTGTACAGTTAGTCTGATTCATCTGAAGCTTTCATACATTTTTATCCCCCATCATAGAAAAACACACACACATGCTAGCATACACACGCTAGTATACAAACACCATGTTAGGCTAACAGCTGACACATATGATCTTGTCTAAATTTAAACACACTGCTTGAACTTCCTGTTGTCCAGATGCTACCTGTGTTCGTATCATTTTCTAGATAGAAATGACTGGTAACTGTGACATTAGCAGTAATACACATTCAAAAAGTGCAACATGTTCCAAGGACATTTACAGCAAGTGACATTTTACTACACAATTTATTTATTGTTCTTTCCTGACTGTTGGAAAAACTAAAAAGCAGAAACACAGGGAATTAAAACGGCTTGACTGTTTGTTTTGTGGTAATGAGTAAGAGGAAGTTCGCTGTTTGTCAGGAGTTTGTCAAATGTTATGATGACATTGATCTCTTTTATTAGCTCTTATAATGTAGACTTAATGTCTTGCAGCTAATTATTTGTTAGCATAAAGTAATGCCTGCAGTCAGTGCTGTGTGCGTTCACACGGGAAGCATCCGTATCGATTATATCGACTGAATTTAGAGCTCGGCTCCTTGGCCGTTCCCGTCTTTGAGGAGAAGATCTCAGAGAGACTCTTTATTGTTTCAGCATCTACATTGAGCTGCTTTGGGCTGCTCCCTTGTCACACATTTGATTTGGCAGTTTTACACCAGATGCCCGTCCTGATCTGACCCCCCTAAGGGGGATATGTTTCTCCAGCTGCAGTCAAACTAGCAACCTATCAAGAGTTATCTACTGCACTGTGGAAGCACATGATTTCAACATCTGGCTTCAACATCTGTATGAAATGAAAAACAAAAGTATACCGTTAAGAACTGTCATATAGTTGAAAATTGTCTGGTTTATTATTTGGAGAAAAAAGAATAAATCTGTGGTTTTGCTGAGATTATATTTGGGTATTGACTCATTCACATTTTTTAATTTTTATTAAAATGTTCACATTTAGTATGGCACAAAAAGCTTTTTTAAGCACTATAAAGCGTGAGTGCAGAGGGAATTTTTAATCATATTTCCTGAAAATTCTTAGACTTGCCGAACTCTGAAACCTTCAAAAACCCAGTCTAAACATGTTCTATCTTTCTGTGTCGTCACATTTTCATCAGGAAGCATTGAGGTTTTGAAAACACCAAATGGCCTTTTGCTTTGTTTTCTCATCTTCTAATTTTCTTGTTAATAAATCTAAGTCTAAATTGTAGTATTTGTCTGTTTTTCAGTTGCTGGACATCAATTGGACTGGGCTCACAAATATGTTGGACATTCCTGGTGTCAAGTAAGTACCTGCGGATAATTATTTATAAATAAAATCGGTGTGATTTTTGAGGGTGTCATGCAGTGTTACAGGCTGGATTGACAGTTATTTGCATTACGAAAGCAGGAGACATTCTATAAGTTCAGTTCAGTTCCAATAAACTGGAGAGACTGGCATCCCCACACTGCAGGGAAGGGTTTGTTATGGGAGAGCAAGATGGCTAAAGTCAAATAGAGAAGTTCGGTCTTCTGATTGAATTTTTTCAAAAGCAATGACTGTCACACGCAGCGATGAATCACAGAGCAATGACTGCTGTCCCACTGAGGCATCGTAATAGTGTCACTGGATGTTTGAGGCTATTTGTTTCACCTAAACTGTGTTATACTGGAACTATTCTGTCTCTCATGCACAAGCACGCAAATATGCACCTACCGTTCTCTTCCTGGTGGGGGCGTTGTCACCCACCATGATTCCAGAGTGTTTTGTGTAGCTCACATGCTGCCGCGGAAGTTGTTGAGCATGATAAATGTTTCATTCCTGTTTTAATGCCGTGTAAACTTTAATTCCTCGTCTAACATAAAAACCAGATGTGCATTATTATGACATATTGTGAGAATTGCTGGGCACGTTATTTGAGATGATTTAAGAGTCTGTGAGTTAAAGTTGGATGCTGTGGGAGCCGAGAGCGTCTAATCTGTAGTGAGAGGCAGAGAGATGGCTTACCCACCTTTAATAAAACCCAGTTGCTTTTCACTGCTGTGTTTTGTGAGAAGACTTGTTTTCCTTTTTGGTTTCCGTTCAAGAATATTTTCCTTATTCTGCTGAGCTCATGGAAATATTAATTGACCTGGACATGACGCAAAGATTTCAGCTTGCTTCCAGCTGCAGCAACTGCAAAATATTAGTGTTTAACACAAAAACAGGAGAAATCAGACCCTGAATCAGCTATTAGTTCCTTTAGAGTTGGATTGTTTATTAAAATAGCTGTGAAAACTCTTATTTTGCAAAACTGTGGGGGGAAAAGGCACAAATTAGAAGTGTAATTTGGGCAATTCAAAGCAAACTGCTTTTTTATGGGAAATGAAAAGTCTTGTAACACATAATCTTTTATTTAGTATTCATTCAAGATTCATGATTTCTCTTTTCCCAGCTGCCTGGAAGTATGAGCTGAAAACAGACACAACATCAAAGTCTGGCTGAACTAGGATCACTTAATTTTAAATCAGAAAATATCTCACTTTCGATGAGTTTCACCACGTTACAGTTTTGGAAGCTCAAACATGCTGATCACTCGGAATCACGTTAAAGAGACACGCAGCCCGAGCAGGCTCTCGGGCTCTGATGCTCAAACTATTACGTTAAAAGCAGGATCGCAGAATGGATTATAACCATTCATTTTCCTCTAAGTGTTGATATTTTTAGCTGTGTTATTATGAAAGGAGACCTGCCACAGACAGAGATGGGATGTTGGTTGGATTTGTGGGAAGATTTTCCAGACAGGAATTCTTTTTTGCATCTTTAGGGACACAGAGAAGTCTTTGGTTTCTAAGCTTTAGGTCTTTTATTCCATTTTAAAGGGAGCAAATGTGTTTGCCAGATCCAGCTGTGTGGTCATTTGTTCCCTTAGTTGAGTGAAATAGATGTTCAGCAGAAAAAGACACTGAAATCTTTATCACTACATGTGCTTCATTTTATGCTTGTCTTTTATGCCTACAATAACTTAACTTCAGAGAAGACCTTCAGGTTGTTGCTTTAACTCGTCTGCCAAAGTCGATGATACGTGATGAAACTTTATGTGAAAAGTGTCTCTGATGCATTAGAGGATTTTTATTTTATTTCCCCCTTAAAGTCAAAATGTAACAACAAACTTTGTCATTATTGACTTTTTCTGGTTTGTTTTGCCTTTAGCTGAAATTGAATTCACAGACGTGTGTAACCTTAGATGAAAGTAATTGTCAAAACTTCTTCTTATTTTAACTACCAATTTGTATTTTTTACAAGAGAATAATCGTCCTAAATGTTAATAAGGTTTGTTAATGAATTTTACAGCCTGTGAGCTTCCTGCGGTTTGTGCTTTTACCTTTTGCAGCAGTGGAGAGAGCTCAGCTGAAAGCAAAGGCACATGAACATGCTTCATGTTTGTACAAATGTGAGCTGACAGCTTATTACATTAACCTCAGTCTAACACTAATAACAGTGATCAGTGATGCAGGTTATTATCCACTTCAGGTTAGTATTTAACCAGGCTTACACCACTTTTACGAAAACGGCATGAAGAGTTATTTTGACTTTTTTGACTTGTGAAGGCAACAAATATAAAACCACGTCGTGTTGGCAGAGAAACAGACAGCAGAGTCCAGCCCAGATCCTAAGACCCGAGCTCTAATTGTCTCGCGCTAACATTGTGGTGTGTTTGCTAGATGGCGTTTAAAGCATCTTCTGTTTAGTTCGGCTTCCAGGTTCTTGCTCTTGTCCGATGGTGTTGCCTTTTAACATCACTGTGCTATTAAACATAAGTGTACAGTAAAGTGTATATAAAGGGCTGTTAGGAGCCTTTATGCTCTTGATGATTTGATAGTGGTGCAGCAATTTTTTTTGTCACACAGTGTGAGAGTGCATCAAAGTGTGCTTCAGAGAGCCCAGTCTTTATAAAAGTCCATCCAGTTGTTGTTGGGATGTCAGTCTGCACCAGTGTGGTTTTTTTTTTTTCCCCCACTGACTTTTAAGTTCTTGAAGTTCGCTTCATTTAAAACCCTTTTTAGAGCCACAGCTCCCTGCCCTGCCTGCTGTTAGCACACTGCTAGCTGTGTTGTTACGCCTTCATTGGCATGTTGCTGCTGGCTGGTGGTTTACTATTTGTTGTCAGCAGAGAAACACTGTGGTTTCCAAATAACTCCACCCTGTGAAATGTAACTATCCTTGTTCAGCAAGTTCAAAGAAAGTGTGTGTGTGTTTGTGCACTTTTGTGTGTGCACGTGTGTGTGTGTGTGGTGATTGAGCTACAGACCTGCGATAGCCCCACCCACCTCTTCCTGTGCGTGAAGGCGCTCATATTTCCTCACTGAGTATTTGCATTTAGGCCCGAAACAGTAGGAAAACCTGAGGTCACCCCTAGCTGCTTCCTTTTTGAATAGCAGCATTAATGCCACACATACACACACACACACACACACACACACACACACACACACACACACACACACACAACGTTCAGTCTATTACCAAACCGAGCTCCTTTTATAGGGTTGATGGGATGTGTTGAAACTTCATTGAGTCTTTAAGCATGGGCCTGGCAGCAGAATTGCACCACTTAATCTCATCTGGAGACAGTTATGTAGTTAAGCAAGCAGCTCAGGAATCAGCGCGTCGACACTAAAATCAAGTTTGCGCTGATGTGAAATCCCAGAGTAAAGCTGACCCAGAATCAGCTGCTCCAGAGGATTAAGTCATCCCTTCTGAAAGCAGCCGATGCTGTTCCTTACACAGGATGCTGCTGCCACCTAGAGGAAAGAGGTCAAATATCAAAGGATGATCCATACACAGTATTTAGTTTGCTGTCAAATAGAGATCATTTTGGCTTAATACAGAGGAGATGATTGAACTTTTACTATTCAGAAATTCAATAAGAACATGATTCCTCCAGAAACGGTGTCTTGATTA
This sequence comes from Maylandia zebra, assembly GCF_041146795.1. Lineage (NCBI taxonomy): Eukaryota > Metazoa > Chordata > Actinopteri > Cichliformes > Cichlidae > Maylandia > Maylandia zebra. The sequence goes on from NC_135184.1 coordinate 5,985,995, forward strand.
CTCCTATCTTAGAACAGTTTTACCTGGAGGTAGTTGCCACCAAACAAATAATTCCTGCCAAGCAGTTGCAGCTCATTCAGAAGGCAGAGCCTTTCTGTCTGCTTGCTTCTGCACAGGAAAGATGGTTGTTTGTCTTCTATTTATTTGTTAGCTTTTTTGTCATCTTTGCATCTGAGGATTACTTCAGAATTTATGTTCTTCATAATCAGTGTGCCGTGTGCTTCTTATGGGTGTGGCTCAGATATGTGACAAACTGTATGGTCACCTGACTCTGTCACATATACTTAGACATACCACAGTACTGAATCTGTACACAAACAACAGCTGGCATTTACTGCTGCCTCAGTATACTTGTTGGCTGTTTCCATTCTGGATGGGTAAAGATCTGTTTTTCAGCCACTAAATGCATTTCTGGAACCAGAGGGAAGCATGCCTGAGCACAGGGCCTCGCTTTGCACAGCTGGATATTTTAACACAATATAACATCAGTTTTAATGATTTCTTACATTTGTTCGTCATCTTCCCTCTCTCCTTCTCTCCCCGTCCATCACTCTGTCAGTGGGTTATGTGACAATCTACTGCAGGACATCATCTACAGCTACCTGGTGCTGCCAAACCGCATCGACATCCCGCTAGTGTCAGAGGCCCAGATGGCTAGACTGCGCTTTCCCATTCCCAAGGTAACACAATGCAGCCAAGTAAATTATAGCTGCTAAAAAAATATATAAATAAATAAATTAAACGGGTGAATAAATCTGTAATTTAGATGATTTCCTCAATGCCCTCAGAAGCTCTGATAATAATCTTTCTGTGTCCTCAGTGCATCCTGAGAATCCACTTCATCGAGGCTCAGGAACTGCTGCGTAAGGACAAGTTCCTGGGAGGGCTGGTCAAAGGGAAGTCGGATCCGTACGGAGTCATCAAGATTGGGACGGATCTCTATCAGAGCAAAGTCATCCGCGACACCGTAAACCCAAAGTGGAACGAAGTTTATGAGGTAAGCTTCAGAAGACGCTGCACGGAGTCACTGGTGACAAGATTAGAGTGTAATATTGTCCGATATCTTTTTTGTTTTGTAGGGTTGTTGTAACATATAACAGTATTTAATATGGAGGTTTTTTCAATCTCCTGATTCCGTTGAGTTTTTAATTAATAAAGGTAATATAATGGGTGCACATTTTCGGCTAAGAAAGCTGTTTCCGCTGGATTTTACATGTTATGCTGCCCCAACTGCACCATTAAAATACATAAACACATAACATGTAGTGACAAGATTTAATATTTAATTTTTAGATTTTAAAGAAACTAAAAATCAAGACTAAATGATGGATTGGGTTTTTTTTGTTCTGCGCTTTAATATTTTGATCAAAAAAGAGACCAAAGATAAATCTGTCCATGAGTTTGGTTTTTTTAGGATGTGATTTAAATATTTATCATGTTCATCTGGTTTGATTTGTGAGCCACCGAAACATATTTTATTTATCTGTTCCCTTCCCTTTGTCTTTGTGGAAGAGGTGAATGAGCAATAATGATGAATAAATGTTTCTCCTGACAGTAAGAAATTAGTAACTTCATCTAATTGGATGTAATCTGTTGTCTTGTTTTGATCTGGCACCAGCAGTGGACCTGCTCAGTACAAAGTCAATGTGTTTCCATGCAGTCTGCAGCCGCGCCTTCTCGTTTGTTTGTGTGTGTACTGTGTGTGCAGTATGTAGTAATGCAGTTTATTTTCAGGCCTTGGTGTATGATCACTCGGGGAGCAGTATGGAGATTGAACTGTTCGATGAAGACCCTGATCAGGACGACTTTCTGGGAAGGTAACGCTGCTTCTTAGGCTGGATTTTAGCTGAGTCACAGAAGACTGTTTTAAAACGACAGCTGTCAATTTAGCGTTTTACTTTTCTAATTATGTGATGGTTAAATAATTATTCATCTATCAAGGCAAATGCAAAAACAAATTCTTCTTTAGTGGCTAAAAATAAATAAATAAAAGTGTGGTGCTTTTTCTGTTTTTCTAACTTCTTTTTTTAAGTATATTTGTTATTTTTGAGGATGCCACCTTGGCTTGGAGAAAGCATAATGTTTAGATATTTTCAGCTTTATTTACTGTAGTATTAAGTTGATGACTGGCGTTCTAAATTGAAACACGCAATTCATATTTAAAGAAAACTTCTTTAAAAAATCTTATCAGTGTTTTTCTCACAAATTTTTACTGTTTGCTGTTTGATGTGATTCGTAACAGGTTTTCATCAAAGGACGAGGCCTCTGAAAGCAATCGCAGCTTTCAAGCCGAATCCTTGGTGGCGTTTAATGAAAGCAGCGCTGCGTGTCTGAATTTCATTTCCCACCAGACTTCATTATTGCGCAGCGTCACGACACAGTGTGTCGTGTGCTGTGATGAGACAGCTTCATTCTGAAACCCTCTGTGAAAATTTAATCAACAGAAGGCAAAAATAAGGAAATTCCATCAGCAGCTTATATTTATAACTAATTCATTTTTTTCCCTGTAAAAAATGCAAACACCCAGACAGTCTTTGATAAATGTGAATTGCTGATATTATTTAGGACTGGGCGTTTGGCAAAATGAGACATTTGAGGATATTACACTGCGATTTTAAATTTTATTTGTATTTAAATTCTTCATAACTTGTTTTTCCAGTCTTGCAATCAACATGGCCGAGCTCCAGAAGGAACAGAAGGTCGATGAGGTGTGTGCTGCATTCAATGCTTTTGGCACGCTGCTGGTTTAAAGTAACATTTCAGTCGTTTAATTATCCAGTTAGCAATTTTATTCACTTATCACATTAGACTTTAATGCTGTTTTCTTGTTTCTGCACATGCAAGTGGAAACTCTTGGGTTTTTCTTTTGCACTTTGTAATAATGTTATGTTTTTGTAAGTTTCAGTAGGACCCTGATGCACAGGCATATGATGTCATTTGTTGTGTTTTTGTTTGCTTTGCATTATCTGACATCACAATAGCCAATCAAACTTAATGATGTCAAACAAATAGATTGAACTAGTGAATTTAAGTTGCATTTTTTTAATTAAGAATTATTTTTATAACTTGCATCATTTTAAGTAATTCAATAAAAAGTAAATGAGTGATGATATTTGCTGTAATTACAATTTTGCTCTTCCTGAAATATAACAACAACTTTTCTTCACTTCAGTGGTTTCCATTGGAAGATGTGGCTACAGGGAAGTTACACCTCAAACTGGAGTGGCTGTCTCTGTTGTCCACCCCTGAAAGGCTGGACCAGGTACAGTCGCCAGAGGGAGCTTAAATCCAGCACTCCATTTACATTTTTAAACTCGCTATGTGAGATGTTGTCTTGCTTGGTTGGAACTTTAACTCTGCTTGAGCCTATCTTTGCGTTTTTCCTCCCAGGTGCTGTCGGGCATCAGAGCAGATCGCAGTCAAGCCAGTGACGGCCTCTCGTCTGCGGTGCTCATTGTCTTCCTGGATTCGGCCAGAAACCTTCCGGTGAGTCGACCCGGCCGAACGTCGCACTCATGAACAGCAGCAGCGTTAATTTACTCAAACAGAAATTAAATCCTAAATGTATGGAGCTGAAAGACGAGGATGATTATGTTGATATAGCTGCTCTGTTCATTGATCTAAGCGTGTTAAAGCTCAATGAACCAGTGTTTGCAGTGTTTGCTGAGCTCTTAGTTCTTCACTGGGATTTTGTTTTTTCTGCAGTCTCTGAGATCAGTTTTATGTTTAATTTTTGCCTGTATCACTTCGGCCTCTTGCTTTTCTGCTTTCTGAACTTTTTTCTTGTTCTTCTCTCTGTCGTAATATCTGTTGTAATAACCTTAAGCTTTTCATATTTTTTGCAAGCACACAAGTAAAAATCAAGCTCTGAAAAGTTCATGTAAAAAGCTGAAGATTGAAAATTGCTTTGGAAGAGAAAAATTGTCTTTAAGTCAGAAGAGCAGAAGTGCTGCTCAGTACTGACTTCACCTCCAAAGCTCAGCAAAGAGTTTGAGGTGAATGGTTTATAATATTACTGAAGATCTCCATTAAAAAAATAAATTAAACTACATTTTATATTCTAAACATATTCAGCATATTTCCTTAATGTGGTAGTTTTACTTTGTCGTCCTACACAGAGAATACCATTTCAAATTCCCTGTACGGTGGAAACATACATGAACTCACTCGCTGTTTGTGACAGGTGGTAAAAAGCTAACTCTGTTAAGAACTGTTCATTTCTGACTTCTGTTGCACAGACCTGACCTTCCTCTTTTCAGCCTCCTCTTCTCTGCTTTTCCTCTTGCTTCCTCACCTCCTCTTCCCTCTGAAGAGTGTCTTCGAGGGGAACTTGGGCTCTGGCTACTTAAAAGAGAGGCGCGCGTCGGGCCTCGTGTTTTGCGAGAACACGGCTTCTCTCTATCGGAGCTTATTTGTGAGTTCGCTGGCAGTTTTCTGCACCCTGCAGTGTGAGAATGGCATGATTAGAGAGCTTCCTTGTTTGTTTGCCTGATGAGCATGGATCCCTACGTGTGCTTGGGTTAGATTCCCTAATATAATTATTGTTTGTTAAATTGTTGTTGATTGGTTTGACTGATTCCAAAGCTGAGGAACATGAGAAAAGGGTTTGGCTGGAAGATGATCAAAACCACAATGATGGTTTATATTTAAGGCCTGTCAAAATCATCCTTCCTCCACCATTATTGTGTATTACAAGATATTAGTGGTCTCGCAGAATGAGTAGACTTATGGTACATTGTTTCTACTAATCAGGTTTCATGTTCTCTTCACCGCAGCTAATTCAGTGTCTCAACGGCTCATTTCCTCCTAAGAAGTAAGCCATGCTGATGTTTTTCTGTTTGGCTGCCGACACAGATTCCATTTTATCAGAGCAATTGAGTTTTACTGTAAAAGGGTAAACAAATCAATACTGCTCTGTGGATACTGTTAAAAGCTATTCAGTCTTACTCTGTGTTCTGCAATGAGACAGCATAAAAAACAGAAAATAGTTTGAACCATTTCGATGTAGTCTTCTCGAACACATCAGACATCAAAAGTTTAAATTTAAGTTCATTTCAGTGCTCACAGACTTGATTTAGTCCAAAAACAGGGGCAAAGTTACTGATCTCAGTTGTTTTGAAGTGTGTAAGGAGGAAGGCATGCATTTTGACCACTGTGAGATTTTTAGGTTAGGGAGGCTGAATTCTCTGTGGATTGCTTCCCTCCATCCTTCCTGTTTAAGCCCATTGTGTGTTCAGGTTTTCCCCTTCCCATGTGCCCACTCACTTCAACTCTGACATCACAGGCCAGAGCTCCACAAAAACCTGAAGCCAGTGTGATTATTTTTAAAGTAATGCACAGACTGTGTAATGGTGAATGCTAAGATGGCATTTAATTTATAGTAGACATACGTGTCTCTTTTCAAGGAATGATAATGTGAAATGTGAGAAGCTTCTTTTCATATGTTCCTGCTGAATTCAATCTTTTATCAATACAATGTGTAGGTGTGGCTGTAAACGATTTTTATTTTGGGTCAGTCCGTTCGGTGAGGCCTGAGTGTTTTGGGGAGATCTGAAGATGGCGCACTCAGAGTAGCCTTTAGCTGAATCATCTCATTCATCTAACTATTGACTTGACCTCAAGGGTTTGCCTCAGGGTCCTCCTGTTAGAATTCGTGAGGCGTCTTTTATCGGATTTTTATAGATAGTAATGGACCTCATTGGAAGAAATGGTTAATTATAGAATGAGGTATAAAAGATCTGAGAGGATAAACTTCAATGATCATAGGTTATCTGTCCTTGATATCAAGTATCTAACTGTTATTGCATACAAACAAAACTCAACAATAACCAGGTTTTATAAGATTGACCAGTAAAGGTATCAGCATGTGTATATCTGTTAGTTTAAATGCCAGATAAGCGCACACCCCTTGAGGGTTAGGGGGTTAGGGTTAGGGGGTAGTTACATCAAAGCCATTTTATTCCTACTGAACCTTCATATTTCTAACCCAAGCTCATCCCAGGGCGTAACATATTTATTCTGTCCATGGTTGGGCTGTTAAAGTCTCTCACTAATTCCCAAAACCTGACGCATGAAGGCCCACCCTGAGCGTAAACAAGCCATCAACATGATGTTCGATGACAGCCTTACAGTAGCATGTACAGCTACCCTTCCTTTTCCCCAACAATGCTTCTTCTGTCTAAATGAATTGGTTTCTGTCTTTGATGTAGTTGAAAGTTGAATAACAAGGATGCTACATTCTGTTTTGTTGCCATTTCACTCCATTCTGTTCTTGCTCAACACTGAAACACTTTTCATTGGGTTTGCTGTCCATGGTCTTAATATCATTGTTTTCGTTCCATTTAGAAATCTTTATATTTGTTCCCCAATCATTACTATATCACAAATCATCTGACTTTCATTTTTCTCTGACACCCATGTATTTTCTTGTCCATTGTATCCACTGACTCTTATCTAATGCTGTGGTATTTTCACTAGAGTCCAATCAATGTGTTTTGGCTGATATTTTTGCATAATAAATGAACTGTAGATCTAAACATCTTTTAGAATCCTCAATATTTCATTAAAACAGAAAAAGACGTGAGTTTTTAATATCCAAACTATTTAATAGTGTCTAAAAGTAATGTTATATCAACGCGGTTAATAAAAAGTTAAATGTTTTCATTCATCGGTGTATGTCAGCCTGAATTTGCTGTTGGTTGAGCTCTAGTTTTAACTTCATGTCACGGTTTAATTGGGGAATAACACTAACCATGTGATCATTCATGTTGTCTCTCTGTCTTTGTCACTGTGCGGTGCATCCCGATACATCTGGTGATGCCGATGGTGTTGATGTGCTGACACCAATCCTTCCTCCACCTCTTCCCGGCATGCTCCTCTTTTCCCAAATAACCTGGTGGTGTGTGTCTGTGTGTGTCTGTGTGTGCTGTTGTTCGCTCTCTCCTTCCTTGTCCCTGTGGGAAAATCAAAGCGCAATCCGTTAGAGTTCAACCAAGCGGGGCTGAGGAAGGGCTCGGTCAGTAAGGCCATCAAGGTAATGTCACGGCAACCAAGCACACCCATCCCGATCAGACACTGAGGGGAAATAATATAAAGGAAATACAGTAACGCTTATGCACAATGTGACCAAAAGTATGTGGACTCCAATGTTTTGTTTGAGAAAAGTGTCTTAATTGTTGTGAAATAAACAAAAGAGCTCGACAGATTGCCAGTGGATGTTGGAGTGTCTGTTTTGGAAAGTTACAGATATGGTTTCTCCGACTGTAGATGTTGATAAATTCGATGTCAGACATCAATTTGGGGGATTTCTAAACAATTTTTTTTTATGTATGTAGCTTTAAGGTTGAGGGCAATGTTATGCTGAATAAGTGGAAAAAATGAATGCTGCCATTAAGTTAAAGAACGCTCGCATTAGTCAAAATAGCATTGTTATATTACTTACGGTCATGTTTATTTGCCGTGTGGCTCTGTTCTGTAACCTCTGGGCATCTCTGCCCCTACATTTGGCAACCATAAAGTCAGGGACCCGAGCAGCAAGATCCCCTCACCCACAACAGTTTGACATTGAAATGTAAGAAATGGTGAAGCTGGAGATGAGGTGGGTTACAGAGTGGCTTGCAGAAGCAGCATAATGACAATTCACCATGAGAGAATTGCAAACCAGCTGAGCCATAAGCTGATGCAAGCTGGCATGTAGATTTACTTTTATTTAAATCACGCCATATCACAACGTTGCTTCAAGGCACTTTGTATTAGGAGATAAAACCTCAGTAATCCGATGAACAACCACTTGGTGACACTGGGAAGGAAAAACTCCCTTTTAACAAGAAGAGACCTGAGCACAGGGAGATGGGGAAAAGCTGCTCTACTGGGATTTCTGCTGAAACTGAAGATAAAGGGTGTCCACATACTTTTGACCATGTAGTATATGAAGCCGTTAAGCACATTCAGGGAAAAACGTCTAAAACTTAAAATACTGATCTGAGTAGTCTGAATTTGTTTCTCAGTTTCCCGTTGCTACAAGTTTTGCTACTGATAGTTATTTTGTAGTTCTTCTAAAAGTCAGAAGTCACAGCTGATTTGTGGCGATACCCTTTACCAATCCTGTGGATACTGTTACTGATTTAGACACTCAAGACAACCTTTAGGGAAAGTTGTGGCAACCTTAAACAGTCAAGGAGTTTATTTGAAATGGTCAACCAAGCTCCAAGAATTGCATTTAAAATATTTACAGTGAGACTAACATGTCTGTTGTGATGGTTCACAGACCCACTATTAAGAGCTTTCACTGGAACTACTTTCGCCAGAAGAAAATAGTTCCTGTTTGAAGTGATTTGCAAAGAGGTCTGTGGGGATTTTCAGCAAAGACATGCTTCTTTTAAATATTTTAATGTTACTTTTATTGCTGTTCGCAGACTAAATAATCACATCAAACATCTAAAAATCTGGATTGTTGTATTAAAACTCATTAGGTCATGTTCGCATTAGGAAGTGCTGCTGTAGCATCCAGAGCAGCTTCACAACTGATCATGTTTCCTGTTTTTAAAACTCATTAACAAACTCCTCTCATCGTGTTTGTTGACTAAAACCGATTCTAACAGCGTGTGCTGTCAATAACAGCGTTGTTGTCTGAGCTACAGTTGAAATTTTTTTGGTTTCTAATCTTTTCTTTTACAATGATCTGGTGTGGTTTCTACACTAACTGGTTCTGGGCACTTTTACCTGTTGTCCTTTTTTTTTTTTTTTTTAATTCCTTTCTTGAAAAGTCACAAAATGACACTGTGTGAGATAGAAATTAATTTAATCAGCGGAGTTCAGTGTCACTCCTTTTGTTTCAAACTGAAGTCCAAAGAAACACTCACTCTTGTTATATATAATGCTAGCATACCCAGTCCAATATTATTACTGTTTTTTTGTTTGTCCTGCTGTAGTCTGGTAAGAAGGTGACCAGTGATCCCAGCCCGTTTGTCCAGTTCAGAGTGGGACACAAGTCCTACGAGAGTAAGGTGAGAGCACGTAAAATCCACATTTGGTTGATTTATTAATTTCCCAAGATGCCAATTATGAAAATTGCAGCAATTTTTTGTACATAAAAGACTGATAAATGAATTGAATCAAAGCTTTAATAAATGTAAATAAATGTACGTTCAGGCTGTGATTGGTTCACAGCACGTGAGCCCTGTACCTGTACACTTGCTTCTTGACTTTGAATGTATGATCCATCTTGGCTTGATACTTTCTTCTTCTCTTCCTTTCTGTCTGTTTCCAGACCAAGTATAAGACTCATGAACCGTTGTGGGAGGAAACCTTCACCTTCCTCATCCACAATCCCAAAGTCCAAGAGTTGGAGGTTGAGGTATGAAGACATTCAGCTGATTTTATAAACAGTTAAATGCTTATAAAATGGAATATATGAACTGTAACTTACATTATGCCTTAAAATAAAACTTCATCACACTTAATATTTCAGGTGAAGGATGAGAAGCACGATTGTTCACTGGGGACATTAACACTGCCCCTGACTCGCCTGCTGGAGGCAGAGGAGATGACGTTGAACCAGAGGTTCCCTCTGAGGAACTCTGGACCGAGCTGTACCCTCAAGATCAAAATGGCTCTGCGGGTAAAGGAGCAATGATTTTTTTTCCTTAAGGATGATTTTTTCAGATCTAAAATTATCCAAGCCAATTTCCTTTGAAGCCATAAAGCTCGCCAGAGACGATGCAGGTCCCACTCTGTGACTTGAGAATTTGGGTTTCTAGAGATTCTGATGAAGAAACGCATGTGATGATAGGCTAGGGGAGAGTCTTTGTACATACTGCTCCACTACCATGACGATGCATCGCTTCTATAAAACATCAAAAATTCAAACTCTTGACCTTATGTACAGTACTTTTTTGCCCCACTGTAATTCAGTGAATCAAATTCAATGAGTATTTTCACATTACATGTCTTGCTTCTGCATCACTTATTTATAAAGTGTTATTGTTAATGACATTTTAACCTTTTCTGAGGAATCATTTCAACTATGTACGAGTAATGATTTGGATTTTGAATTTCAGCACACTTTCTGCAGAACAGAAGGCAGTGCCTGCACAGGCCTCTGTTTACCCTCATAGGAAAGCTTATCAGCAGTTCTCAAGTGAATGCTAACAGTACTGCTTAACTAAACAGAAGATTTGAGACTGTAAGGCAGCAGTAACATTACCCATTTTTACATCATTAATATTAAAACTAGTTAACCACCTGGTGTCTCTCCAGAGTGGAAAACAGTCTATATGATGCTTTTCTTTTGTGATTAAGTTTACAGAAACCAAACATGCCACAGCGCACGTCTGTGTTGAAATCTTATTTGTAGGTAAACTGACATAAAGATCCACTGACTAACTTTTCCCTAGAACTCTTTCTCAAAACAAAAATATAGAAATGCCTTTCCCTAGGTTTGTTTTTTGTTGCTGTTTATGCCATTCAAAACTGTGAAAATAATTATTCTGATAATGATTTCAGGTGTTGAGTCTAGATAAGGGCACTTCAACAGCTTCAAACTCCACCCCGTCCTCAGTGCAGGTCCGCAAATCCGAGTCCTCCAACTCGACCCCACGGCCCTCTATCTCCTCAGAATCGCCCAAGCCTCCCGCCTCTACCTCAGACATTCCCAGATCATCCTCCGTGTCAGCCAAGGAGATGCTGAACAGGCAGAAAGAAGCTAAGGAGACTGTGAGGACCCAGCAAAGCATGGACTTTGGGCAGGATGGCAGTGTAGGTGGAGGAGGGAAGAGCTTGGCGGAGACTGGGAGAAGCACCTCAAACCTGGCCATCTCGGGCTCCCAGCAGTACCTGGCCAGTGGCAAGGAGCCAACTCCCAGCATTGCTTCAGACATCTCCAACCCTTACGCTGCTCAGGAGCTGCAGCAAAGACTCGAGCAGTTTCACAAGTATCTATCAGTCTTTATCAATAGTTCCTAATATTTTTACATCTTATATCATGATTTAAGGACATGTTGAACAACAAAGGCAGCTGTTTGGTTGGTGTATAAGTGTGTTTTGATAGTGTGCAACAACAAACCTAAGAGGTCATTACAGCTCGGGTATCGTGAGCATGTTTGATGTATTTTCTGTCTTCATAGTGGTTCAGGCCCCAGTCTTTTCCCCCTGGGGGAGATCCAGCTGACGATCAGACACAGCTCCCAGAGAAACAAGCTCATCGTAGCTGTTCACAGTTGCAGGTAATTAAAAAAATGGGGTGTTTCTTCCTCAGACACATTAGTGTTTTGACTCTTACCCTTTGTTGACTTCCTCAGAAACCTCATAGCTTTCACTGATCATGGCTCGGATCCTTACGTCCGGCTCTACCTGCTTCCCGACAAGCGGAGGTCAGGTCGAAGGAAAACTCCAACAGTCAAGAAAAACCTCAACCCGGTCTACGATGTGACGTGAGTCCACCCCTCTCACTTTTTTTTTTTTCAGCCATTTGATAAGCAGAGCAAAGCTCAAAAAAAATTCACTGTGTCATTCTGCCTGTTTAGGTTTGAGTTCAGCGTTTCCCTCGTGGAGCTCCACAGGCGGAATCTAGATGTTGCCGTGAAGAACGGTGGAGGTCTGCTCTCCAAACACAAAGGCCTGCTTGGAAAGGTGCAGACATCTTTAATTTATTGTCTGTATTTATGTGTAACTGAAAAGCATTTCTTTAACACAATGAAGCCATCAGAGTGGAAATTTCGCTGGTTTTGAGAGAAGCCTCATTTTGTTAGACTTTGTCTAAAAGTTCAAGTATTGCTGTTCTTTCTGCTTCTGGTGTCATATTTCTATGAAGTGCATCATTTTGACTGTATAAGAAAACGTTGTGGGTTTGTTTTTGTTTGTTTTTAATCAGGTTATGGTGGAATTGACTCATGATCAGATCACCAAGGGTTGGACACAATGGTTAGTCGTTCATCTCGCTTCAAATCTATTTAAAACAAATACAGTTTACTTTATTATGTCATATTGAGTTCATAGCATGGCTTGGAGAATAATGAGTTCAAATGTAAGTTTGCTTGTATATATTTTTTTTGATTGAGTAGATTATCATGAAGTTATTTTTTACATTATATTTTTTGAAATTAATATCGTGAATGCATCAATAGCTTGGATTAGAGCTAGCCTTACCTAGAAACACATCTCACGTGAATATATAAAAAAGGCCTTTCTGTACTATTTATTTATTTAAGTTGTATTGGCCAGTCATTTTTGTGCAGACTGTTTAGAGGCTATTGGCTTTGCCAGTGGGCTATCGTCTAAAGCACAGGTGTCGAACTCCAGGCCTCGAGGGCCGGTGTCCTACAGGTTTTAGATGTTTCCTTGATCCAACACAGCTGATTTAAATGGATAAATTACCTCCTCAACATGTCTTGAAGTTCTCCAGAAACCTGGTAATGAACTAATCATTTGATTCAGGTGTGTTGACCCAAGGTGATATCTAAAACCTGCAGGACACCGGCCCTCGAGGCCTGGAGTTCGACACCCCTGGTCTAAAGTCTGTGGATTACAAATGCATGTCTCTAGGCTTATTTACTGGATAAAATGGCCACTGTTGCTCATCCATCACTAGTTAGCGAAGACTTAGTTCTCAAGTGAAAGAAGATTAGTCAATTTTCTGCTTAAATATTGTGAGATTGATTTTGTAAAAAAGGCACAGACCTGAGGCCAAACATTCAATAAGCTGTATGACAGTAAACATCCATCAGTAGTTTATAAATCACTGGTATAAGGACAACAGTTGGAGAAAGGGCAAATGTGCCTGTAGTGGAGATAAATGAAAGCGATGTGACGTTAAAGGTTGCAAAAAGCTAGATTTCATGGATTATGAAGCAAACTCTAAACTACTTTTTCCCTCCTGCAGGTATGAGCTGAGCTCAGATGGCCTGGCCAAGTCCAACCAACTTTAAGTCGCCATCATTAGTATCGTCATCATATCACCACACTTCCACTTTATATTCACTTCACTTCCATCTCTACAGTACGATGTGTTTTCTAATAATTTTCATTATTTCTAACTGTAAGAAACAAACTGATTAAGAAAAGCAGCTTTTGACACTCATTTAATCACATCAGTCGCAAGGCAAACCTTCCCTTTAAGAAGTGAGTGATTGGCTAAAGGGAGTATATACATGTAGAGAACTATACTACGTTGTGTAGTGCTATGGAAACCTATATTCTATATTTAGAGAAGTGACTGTTTTTTTGTTGTCTTTCCACAAAGAATGATAGTGTACAAGTGTGTAAATAATGTACAGTGATGCTGGACAAATCAGAGTACAGGGGTGTATTGTAGAAGTGAGAAGGAGTCGTGGTGTCTTACTTGGCCAAATGATTGTTTATAATTTTATTTCATTTGATTTAATTTTTATTTTTTAAATGCAAAAACATTCTGGACAGAGTCGCACCAAAGAGTGGAGTATTTTTATTATTTAGCACAGTTGGGGTTTTGGGTAACACAGCAATACACTGGCTTTATTTCACCGTAATAACGTGTGTGTGTGTGTGTGTGTGTGTGTGTGTGTGTGTGTGTGTGTGTGTGTGTGTGTGTGTGTGTGTGTGTGTGTGTGTGTGTGTGTGTGTGTGTGTGTGTGTGTGTGCAAAACCCAAGCAAAAATAATGATATGCACACACGTGTGTTGTTTTATTTGGTGGCATGTTTCTGGGTTTACATTGAAATAAGGCCATTATTAAGTGTTACCTGTTTGTTTTGTAAAAACTGAATATGAATATTGCACTTTTTTTTTTCTTTGTTTGTTTGTTTTTTAAAATCTGTTGATTATCATATTTACTCAGTGCAAACATCGCCAAAACTCATCTATAGACAAGTACAATTTTTTTAAACCATAAGAGGTGGTAAAAAAAATAGTGTTGAAAGTTCATGGAATAGTTTAACATTTTGATGAAAATGTTTTACTCACAGGTCTCTGCAAGAAGATGTTTAGCTTAGCTTAGCTTAGCCTAGTTTAGCTTATCGTAGCTTAGCCTAGCTTAGCTTACTTTAACAATAAAGTTTGTGTGTCCTTTTGGGGGGATTTCTTTCCTCACTGTTTGGGTTACGTTTAGTCACCACAACTACAGGTTTGCCCATTAAACCTGGACAAAAAAAATGCTGAACAAAACCAAGTAACTATTTGTAAAAAGTGTAGAGTGAGACCTATTTCACTCTCACTATTGGCCATGGCTGTTGAGTCAGTGCACAGATGCCAAACATCTCAATGCATACCCGAGACATCGGTGGTCTGGCATTATTCGACACTCTGGGAATGGAAATGGTCCAAATGACCTCAAAATGATCTTTTATTGTACCATAAGGTGCTGTGTTATATACGTTATCTTTCCTTACAGATAATTTGGTGTTTTGAAATCAGTAACCTTATTAATAAACTAACAGCTGGCTAAAATAATTATTTACAGCAAAGTTGTGTGATGGGACTAAAGACCACATAGAGGAACCCCTTTTTTTTATTAGTGATAGCTGAACATCGGTAAAACTAATTAACAAGCCGTGTTTTGAAAGTTTAAGATGTTTTGGTTGCAGAGGGAGGCTCATCAGAAGACTAAGCTAAACTAAGCTAACTCATCTCGACAGTTGCTGGTTTTAAGTTTTACAGGGTTTTTTATTTTTCTCAAAATGTGTTACTATTCTATCATAAAACTGTATTTTAACAGAAGTGTTTTAAGGATCACCCACTCATCCTCCATGTACGTAAAGCCACTATGTGTAGAAGTGTAAATTGTCCACGGACAGTCTCCATTGGTCGTATGGAAAAAGACATAATGACAATCAATTTTGGGTTTTTTTGTTTTTAAACTTTTATTTACATTTTATGGTAGAAGCTTAACATTATAGTGAAAAATCCAAAAATTCTTTATGAGGAAACCTTAAATTATATAATTGTCTGGTTTGAGAAGAAGCCAGTGGTAGCCCCAGGATTTTTTTTTTTTTCTTATTAATTTATTATTGTCCCCTGTTGACTTCCTGTTATATGTGTTGATAAAAAGCAGTAAAAGTCTTGTTTTTCCTGCATTGATATAATAAAGTAATTCATCATTCTCACTTCACTGATGCTCTTCTTTAACTGAAATTCTGTTAATGCTAGTTCTTTGCAACAAATGTTTTGGCTAGTGTTCATTTATGTCACCCGATTTCACAGGGATTACATATTGGAAGGCATCTACACATAGTGGCTTTAAAAATATTTGGCAACATGATTTTCTTCAGTGAAACAAATGTTTCTTTTAAAAATTTATTCGTAACACTCAGAGCAGGTTTTGTTGTTGTTGCGGTAGCATTCATATTTCCACTAGCATCAGCTGTTCAGTTTGTTTATGAATCCACTTAAGTCTTAACTCCGAATGCCATCTGAAGGAAGGTGCACAGACACGAGTTGAAAATGATCTTCCGTGGTTTTTTTTCTATATCTTTTTAAATACAGTTTTGACTTTACAGCACACAATCCGAAGGGATTTATATCAGAAAGAAATGCAAAACAACCATAGCTTTTGTGTATGTGACCCGACGCAGCCAAAGAACAGCAGATTTTCTGTTGATAAAAGTTGGGGTAGTTTGACCTTGGATTCTCACAATATAACTTCTGGATATTTGCCTTGTGCTCACATCAAGCATTGACAAAGTATTTTACATTTATATATGTTAACTGCATTTTAATGTCTTGATGTTTTTTTTATTTATGTTTCCCGTCTTGTCTGTAAAGCATCAGATTTGAAACCTGTGCCTCTGGGGTCAAGTTTGTCTTCTCCCATATGGAAGTAACATAACATAACTAAATGCTGGTTTTACATGTATTGTGTTTGTCCGGTGAAAATGACCCTTACTTTTTTCTTTTCCTTTTTTTGTGTGTGTCATGCAACATAATTATAAATATTCTGTATGCAAGGGGAAAAATTCACAAGTAAACTATAGTATATGACATGTTAGTATTTTGAGACTTGTGTTACATTTGCTGTTAGAGAGAATGGGAATTTTCTTTTTCTCTTCTATTCCATATGGGCTGAAAAGCGATTTCACTTCTGTGTCTTCTTAATTTATCTCGTGCCTTAAAATGTACATGACCCAGAGATATTTACATGTTTGGAAAGAAGCAACAAATTGCTAAAACAGCTTCCTTGTTCCTGAATGTCTCCTAAATGTCTTTTAAAATTAATAAAGAGCTTTGGCTGGCTTATAGCAGCATGAAGCTGTACAGGACTGTGTTTTTTGTTGTCATTTTTAAGACTATAGATGTGTTTCTCTAGTGGGTGTGCAGCTTTTAAGGAATTTCTGTGTAAACCTTACAATAATTTATTATGAGAAAATAAACAATAGTCATCTTTGTATCTAATCTATTGATGGAAATTATTACATATTATATGTATTATAGAATCTGCCTTTAATAAGATATCAAATGGAGTATTCAGGACGTGTTAGCGATTTTAATTTTTATAGGCAAAAATTACCTAAAAATTGCAAGTGCAATGCAATTAACATTAACAGCTAAGGACAATAACAACAGATAACAGACAACAGTTAAAATAATGGTGTATTTAGGAAATATAAAACAAGGGTTAAAACAAAGGACACTTTTTATCATTATCCAGGGGTGAGGTCATTTGCTTGAATAGAGACCTTTGGCATAACTTAAACTTTCATTACCTGTAGGGATTCAATATGGGTAAAGATGAGGCCTTGTAAATAAACAAAATCTGGCTAGAAGAAATACAACATTAACCAACAGATCTACCTTTTTTAACATGAATAATCTTGAACTCTACATCAGGTACAAATGGTTTATTGCTCACCCATTTGCCTTGTGCTCACAGTACTGATGGGTCCTCTAGGTCAGGGATGTCAAACATGAGGCCCAGGGGCCAGAATTGACCCAGTAAATCTGGTATCGGGTTATTTTTAAAATCACAATTTCACAGCCCACAATTACAGAAGAATCTTCAGTGCCATCTTAAATGTGCCTGTGTAGTATTTGTCGACTTGCCAGTTCTGCACAGACCAATTGTTTGAATGTATAACTGTCTTAATACTGCAGCTCTTCTTGCCGTAGATACTTGTCTAACAGAAGTTAGCGCTGAGGTAAAGGGTTTTGCACTGTTACCTCACAGCAAGAAGGTCCTGAGTTCAATTCCACCATCAGCCCAGGGTCTTTAGTTTGCAAGTTCTTCCTGTGTTTGTGTTGGTTTTCTCCAGGTATTCTGGCTTCCTCCCACAGTCCAAAGACATGCAGTTAGTGAGAGTAGGTTAATTGGAAACACTAAATTGCCCATAGGTATGAATGGGAGAGTGAATTGTTGTCTGTGTCTATGTGTTAGCCTTGTGACCTTTCCAGGGTGTACCCTGCCTCTCACCCAAGACAGCTGGGATAGGCTCCAGCCCCCCATGACCCCAAAGCGGATGGATGGATATGAGGTTTTGAGGTGAAGAGCATAGTTACAGTAGGGAGTAATTTAAAATGCTTTTGACCACAGAAGCCTGCTGTGTGTTTGATAACTGTTGTCATGTAACATTGAACTGTGTCATTACCAAGCTGTTACTGTGACACAAAAATGACAAAAGTTTGGTTCAGGTTTGACGTGTACTGTGGATTTTAGATCAACTGTCACCAATAGAGTAAATTCCTACAGTGTAATACAGGATAGTAAAGCTCACTTAGTAAAGTTTCACATACCCAACATAAAGTGCCAATCTCCTGCACTGCATTGCTCTCAGTAAACACTAGAGAATGCTGTTTTGCTTTATTTGTCTTGTAACTCATTTTACATTTTAAACAGGTTCTTGTGGTTTATTCTTAAATGTTTGTCAGAGGTCAGAAATAGATCTGTAGCCATGTTTTCCTTAAACATGTGCAAGATGTAAATAATAATCCACTACTTCGATATCTGTTCAGTGTAACTCAGAGTGTAAAAAGGCTGCTTTAGCTTACATTTGTTACTCTACATATGACAAAAAAGAGTGAATTTCACCTTTAAAAAAATCCTTTTAATGGACAGAAAAATGTCATCCTGTTATTTTACAGGGAACAAACAGAAACGATAAAATTTGCTCTGTTTCATCTGTTTATAAAATGAATCATCCAAAGCTCTTAGATTTGCCGTGTAACCCACTGTGAAGTCATGGGGCCTGTGTCATAAAAACACCATACCCATCAGTGCTGCTTACGACATGGCATTTATCAGTGATAGTCTTTGTGTCCCATGAGGCTCTTGCAAGCGCATGGGCTGTGTTATGTTGTTTGTTTTCAGTAGGTCTTAATATGAAAATTACAGTGTGAGAGGAAATTATGTTTTAAGTGAAAGGTGCCCCAATTATCCATGTTAGCAACAAGCTGAAATAGGCGTCTTCTCTGTGGTTTTCAGTTTTATAAGGTTTTCAGGTTCTGCAGAAGATTGTCTGAATTTGTTCTTTATAAGGAGAAAATAAAATTATGCAATATGTGTTCAGACTGTGTGAAAGTTTTTGCTGTCATTAAAATGAAAAATGAAGGGATTGCATGATTTGTTTGTTTAATCATCCAAAAATGGATTTAGGCTGGTAAGATATCACATTATTTACTTTCTGCTCAAAGATGCTGCACTTACAAGTGCTGCATTTTCCAGCCTTTCCAGCACTAACACAGCTATCCTGATTGTATACGTTTCTCTATGTGACCCTGAACACACCACAAAGTAGGAGGTCAAAGAGTTTGACAGAATCAGTCAGTGATTTGTGTGTGCTTGTGTCTCCATTTTGTTCCTGTCCTGAGTGTAAACGTCAGAGATGCTTCAGTATTTACCTACAGACTGATAAGGCCTCTGCAAGCACTGATTTGCTCTTCTAGATGGAAAAACCTGTGTGAATCGCACTCTGACCCACTTTGATTGCTCCTAGATATGCTGACACACACACACACACACACACACACACACACACACACACACACACACACACACACACACACACACACACAGTACAATTAATTTCATCAAGTTTGTCATAAATGACCTGAGCAGCAAGGTGGCAAAGGAGAAGCTTTTAATCTCTTCAGATAGTTCTGACTGGTTAAAACCAGTCACTCCAATCTTCCCATGGAGTGACATAAAACAGAAATGGTTGATGAAGATTCAATAGTTCTTTAAAAGAGATCTACCAGGATCATTTCTAGCCCATTTTATTTATTCCTGAGCCCTTGTAGAGTCGCTTTTTTCGCTGCTTAAAGTCCCTCATCCTCTTCATTGTCTGTCTGACGCAAGCTGTTTTAGCTCCTCTGCTTTTATGCCAACTTTCTTCAAACTGGCTGTTCCTGACAAACAGTAGGTTTGAACAATGAGTGATTGCTGGGGTTTTCTCTGTAGTAATGTAAGAGTATTTCCTTTGCAGTATAAAGCATCTTGAGGTGATTATTGTGTGGGTTGGCATTATGTGAATAAACTGCGTTGAACTAAGGTGCACTTCACTTCTCAAAACAATGTAGAAAAGTGTAGTTTAAAAGCAAATTAAACACTTTTGCAGTATTTTAATCATGTTCCCTTCACTTGGCAAATTCCTTTCACATCTGAAATGAAAATTATAGATTGAGATTGACTGAGGCTTGCTAATTCTTTTGGAAATGACTCCATGACCTAAATAGAATGTTAATTTATCAAGAGGAGTCATAGATGCTCATCCAAAATGTTTCTCTTGTGCACCCAACATCACACATTTCAGGTTCTTTGGCTCATTTCCCCCCCATGTCTATCCCCGGTTCTTCAAGTCTGACGTTTCTCGGTAGGTAGATATAAATAACGTCCCTTTTCCCATCTGCCTTCTACTCAAAAACGGGATTATCTCCGACAGCACCTGAAGGCAGCGGTAGTGCTGAATCAGAGTTCCTTGTTAAATCATCAAGTCAGAAAAAAACTGAATCTGGATATAGAGCGATGTAACCTTCAAAATAAAAGCTTTAAAGACGGTTGTGACGTAAAATTTGAACCTTGCAGTGACGGTTAAATACGTCTATGCGTATACATATAAAGCAAAATCATCAAAAATATATATATAAAAAAGTATTTTGATCAATTTAAATGTTTTTCCTAAATACTCCAGACAGTCTACTATGCCTCCACTAGGGTCGATGTGCATATAGACAGCTGTTAGAGTGTTTATGTTTGCATCTGCATTTGTATATAAGCAAAAGGTGAGATAAATGTGCGCGATGACCATCTATCTATCTCCATGTAGTTTGTGTGTGTGTGTGTGTGTGTGTGTGTGTGTGTGTGTGTGTGTGTGTGTGTGTGTGTGTGTGTGTGTGGCATGTAAATCAGGCGGGGTGGCAAAATAAAAGGCACTTCTTTACACATATGCAGGTGTTACATTCTGTAATATAATCTATATATGGTTAAAATGCATCAAATGCAGTAAGTATACACGTTTCATGAAACATTGCCTGTAATTTTTATTGGCTTAAACCCTAGCATAATTAAACATTTCATTCACAAAAACATATGTGCAGTTTACTGACATTTTGTGTAACTTTAAGTATGTAACAATTTGATTACATACTTAAATTTACACAAAATGTCATTAAACTGCACTGTCGGTTCAGTCTTACTTTTAAAGTATTAATGAAAGCTTATTTTTTAAAAAGAACACTATGCAAATTAAGGTGGCACCCCATGCCACCGCAGTAGATCCGCCCTGTGTGTGTTTCTAAAGTTTTAATAATTATTATTTTAATTTGAGCTTTTATTTTGGAAAATGTCTATCGGAAGTACAGTGTGTGAGTGCTTGTGTTTTGATGCTGCGAGAGCTCGAGCCTCCAGCAGCAGAAACGCCCAGCATCCTCTCTCCTCTCCTCCAACATCCATCCACCGTCTCCTCCGCTCCTCCGGCTGCGAAGGGGCCGCTCTGACTGGGAAAGAAGAAGAACCAAACCAAAAATGTCCTTTTAACACTTGAGAGAATAACCCAGACGAGACATGGATCCTTTGCATTTCTCTTTCCTCCACCATCTCCTCCTCCTCGCCTCCCTGAGCTCCTTCCCCGCTTCTGCTGACAGGCGATTCGGTGAGTAAATTAACGGGTGATTATTTTCTCCGTGATGAACAGAGCGGAGCTCCGTCCGCGCCCTGTGGAGTTATCCTCAGAGCCATTTTGGAGAGAGACCTGGGGGGCAGACTGTTTCTGTTGTGGTCTGTGTAAATATTGTATCAGCGAACTGCCACGAACCGGCAGGCTGATTCACCGCAGCTTCACCTGAGCGCAGGAAAAACAAACACGGCGATCCTGCGATTCATTTCCAGCGCAATAATCCGCTGTCAGTGTGCCAGAGCTCCCAGGAACATCACAGGAAATCTGCTAGAGCAACACACCATGACACAGTGAAGCGTACACAGCTAAATGAGCTTTTTTACACTGTGAAAACAGGCCTAAATCTGCCAGTCCTGAAGTCTTTGTGACAGCAATGGAACTATTGAATAATCTGAAGAATGCACAAACCAGAAACTCCTGCAAAATATGCTAGTTAATCGTGGTTAGCACATATATTTACATTTTTAAAAAGGAAAGAAATGTAAAAAAACCCAAAAAAGAACCTCAAATATTAAAAATTGGTCTCGGGCATCATACATAAAATACCTAAAATAAAAACTATAACAGCCACAAATTAAATATTTAAATTAATGTAGAGAAAATACCAGATCTTATTAAAATATTGTTTTAAGAATATATTTATTTTTAAAAAAGACTGAAGCTAATGATTCAACACTCAAAATGTAGAAATTAGAAAGAGGGATCGTACACACGGCCCTTCTGGGTTGTTTACACCCGCTTGTAAACAAAAGCAGCCATCAGTGATAACATCACTGCAAAGCAATGAAAAATGGGATCGTACATGCACTCTCAAATTTCCAGCTCTGCGCTCCTGACAGAGGCAGCTATTGATCGGAAATTTAAACATGTGCGTGTGTCTGGAGAAGAGTGCACGCACTCGCTTGCACTGTAGAGTCTATAAATAGAGTCAAATAGCTCATATTCCCCCAATGACTTGAGACCTGGAGCCTGCAAGCATGACTGATACAGAGATTTGCTGTATACGATGGTGAGTACGGGACGAACAGCAGGAAGAAGCTGGTGCTGAGAGGGAGGTGTGTGTATCTATGTATCCAAGACCCTCCTCCTCTTCCTCCTTCTCCTCTTTCCCTGTGATTACATAACCAGCATACAGAGAGTATGGCAACCACAGGACACGTGGAGCTGTGGAGACGAGCAGCAGAGACAAAGTCTCCATTTCAGCGTTCATGTTTTTGAAGGAGCAGGAATAAACAAATCTGAAATACATCAGACGAGAGGGTTTTACTCATATTAGCAGCACCTGTTATTACTGCTGTCACGTTTGTAGGGACCTGTGGTGCTGTTTTGACATTTCTTCCTTAAAATGCTGTACTGTACCTTTACATTATTTTGCTACTTGACAGGTCTCCAACTTAAAGGGACCATTTAGAGTCATTGAACACCAGCGGCACTGTGAAGCTGGATGCTGTTTTATTTGCATCACAAGAATGTAGGTGGCGTGATTTATGTCCTGCGTCTGGTTTTGCGCTATTTGACTGATCAGTGAGCAGTCGGTGGCATTAACAAGCCGACAGGTGTAGCAATGTTCCAAATGGGGCAAACAAGAAATAATCATCGCTTTGCGTCATCAGTGTCAGCTGGTGGTTCTTGCTAGTGGTCATAATTATCATCTGTAAATTAAGGTCCATCGCATTGTTAGTAGGAAGTTGGGTGCATGCTATGGGTCTCCCTTTGTTTCAGTCTTTTTCCGTCACTGTCTTGGAGAAATATGATTCCTGGGCTTGTTTGTGTAAAGTTGCAGTTGCCACACAGCGCAGAGCAATTTCCAGGAGCTGGAAGCAAATTAAACATGTAAGATTTCAACTTGCTGTTTGTTTTTTTCACGACTGGTTTTGATATTGGGAATATGCTCATAAACATGTACCTAGTTTGATATCCAGAGTTGTTGAGCTGCAATATTTTTCACTGGAGTTATGTTTTTTGCATCCCTGAGTGCTTTGCTCCCATTGGTCACTGTCTTATAGCTCTGGCTTTGGTCTCCACCATGTCCTCAGAGAAATGCCTGGAGTTTATGAATGCTCGGTTATGTTCACCGCACAGGCTTCTGTTTCTGTATGAGTTTTAGTACTCAATAAGTAGATCTACTCTTTTGTTTTGTTAATATTTTGCATCGAAATATCAAGTAAATCTAGTTTTCTGTATAATTTAATAAAAAAAAAAGACATTTGTTACATGTATTAAACCTCAAGGGAGACAAAGTGAAAGTAAGTTTCTTTTTCTTTGCTTCTGGCACACTCTGGCAACAATAACCGTCTACTCTTAAACTGCTTCCATCGCAATACTGTTTAAGGGAAACTGAACATAATATTGTGTATCAGAATTGATTTATTTTTCCTTATGTACCCGGACAGTTATTGCACAACTGAATTTATCTTACTTAGGGCCTGGCCATCATACTACAAGGCAATTAAATATAAAAAAAATGATCGTTTAGTTAATCATTTGTTTTACATTTTGTTTCCTTCAATTCAATTTTATTTATATAGCTCCAAATCACAACAACAGTCGCCTCAAAGCGCTTTATATTGTAAGGTAGACCCTATGATAATACATACAGAGAAAAAACCAAACAATCATATGATCCCCTATGAGCAAGCACTTTGGCAACAGTGGGAAGGAAAAACTCCCTTTAACAGGAAGAAATCTCCGGCAGAACCAGGCTCAGGGAGGGGCGGGGCCATCTGCCGCGACCTATTTCATTGGTTACTTTCTCCTAAATTTATTGGGATATCTTAGATTCTGGGATCTCACTAATCAGACTCTACGTTTTAGCAAATATATTACATTCGAGAACATGTGTGTTTGTTAAGAATGACTTCTGAGTATACCGCTGCTATATGACAATTTGGGGTGTTACTTGAAAGC
The DNA here is from genome assembly GCF_041146795.1 of Maylandia zebra. Lineage (NCBI taxonomy): Eukaryota > Metazoa > Chordata > Actinopteri > Cichliformes > Cichlidae > Maylandia > Maylandia zebra. The sequence continues at coordinate 6,009,972 of NC_135184.1, forward strand.
AGCATTAACTTGTTTCATGTTGAATCTATACTCCATCTGTCAGATAAATGTAGGATTGAAGTGAAAAGTCCAAAAATGGAAGTATAGAAAGTGAGTCGCATCTATAAACAGAGACAGTGTTTCCTGGATTTCAGTTAATAACGTTCTCTTTTTTTTTAACCCGCCTCATAAAAGAACTTGAAACTGTAAACATGGATTATATTACCCTGAAAGTGGAGTGGGTTTCATTATCCCTTATGGGACCTGTATATTTTAATTTCTAATCAAAAGTGACTTTACACTGACCTTGTGCACATAATATTCTTTGGATATTTAAAAAGTTTCTGTAATATGCCTTCAGGGACCGGTAGCACCAGGGTGCAGAGGGGATATCAAGACCCAATACTTTCCCGGTATCTCTCATCTCCTGTGTTGCTGCATTACAGCTGTAATATTTCATGTAACATTTAAGGATTGATGGAGTAAATTCATGAGTAGTCAGCAATGACTTTACAATGATCTTGTTAAAAATTTTAAGGCAGTTTATCATGTTGTAATCTCTTTTGCTCAGAGGAAGATGATCAGTTTGTTTAAAGGCACGGGCAATCTCTCGCTTTTTCTCACATGTGTGTGTGTTTTTTCTTTAATGTGTGTGTGTGTGTGTGTGTGTGAGAAGTCTTGAAATACACAGATAGCTTTTATAAAGACAGGTTTCCATGGTTGGAAAAGGTCAGACAAAGAGTAGATTAGGAAAGATTTTTGCCACTGAAGGAGTTCGATGGAAAAAAGTGTGGGTGGTGAGAAGCGCTTGCCTTGAAAATGAAGGTTTGGTTTCAGTTATTATTCTCTGAACTTTTGAACCAAAACCTCAACATAATGCCAACAAGCTGCTTAAGCACGATCTTTAGCAGACTCTTTCATGTGGCAAGCAATGAAAACTACAGTAATGTTCTTATTGCCCTTCATGTTATTCATTCATTTTGGGCAGTTTAGCTTGTAATCCTAAACCTGAGTAATATTTAGCTTGGCCTGAGAAAGGCAAAGCTAAACTCCAACAGTAAATATCAAATACTAAGCTGCATAGTTAATGTTTACACTAATTATTACCACCTTTACAGTGTGTAATAATGTAATGAAGCAGTTAGCTCATTCTGCCTTTTCCGATTGTGTTTTTAATGAATACAAGTGAGTCAAATGACATTTGTGCTTGTCTTCAAACACCTGGCTGGACATACTTGCTTATTATTTAAAGTATCAGATATTCAAAGACGATGCCACGTTTTTTTTCTCCATCAAAATAACCCAAATCTTTACTTTCTTTGCATACACCTCGGTCTCACACACTAGAAACTTAAAAAAATTCTAGTTTTTAAAGTTCAGAGACTGAATAAGTTAAGTGAAATATTTTTGCCTTGCAGAGGCAGCAGCAAGATGCTGCAATCCTACCACAGTATTCTACCAAACATCATCCATCACTGCTAATAGTTTCTCTTATGCCCCCTTAGCTGGAATCATCTGTGCTCAGTGATGAAGTGGAAGCTCTTGTGTGGGAACCGTGCCCAGACATACCGCTTGGATCGCCACTTTTTGGGTTTCACTTTTATCTATTTTGTGTTTTGGCTTTGAAGTAGAGATCGGTTGAACAAGATATAGAATGAGTCTTCGATTTCTTTTGATGGAATGGGACATCATCCTGTTAAAATATTGTATCATTTCTACTGGATATAAAATGTGGGCCATTTACTTCAATTTTGAACTTGTATCATAGATTAATGATCCCTGAGAAACTTGGTAATCAATAACACAAAACCAAATAAACAAAAACATTTTTTTTAATCAGAAAAACTCAGGTATCCATTGTTCCTATTTTGTCCGATCAAAGGCCCAAGCCAAAAATAATGCAGCTGCTTTTTAGGTAATTAAACAGTTCAAATAATTACTATGTTGTCATAAATGTTATTGGTAGACCAATCAGCTTCTATCATCTTATTAATCTATCATTTATGTTCATGCATCTTGTGCTGGTCACAGTGAGTTTTTGTTGTAAAGGCTCTTTGTGAGTCAGATTTTCCCTCCTGGGATTCCAACTAGTGACTATGCTGAGATGTCATTCTTCTTAATCATTAACCTGGATGTGGAGAAGGTCATCGCTTGTTCACCTGGTGTGACTGTCACCATGGCAACGCTCATTAACTTTTCATTTGTGCTGATAGGTTGGTTGGGTCGGGCCAGGCCTGCAGAGCTACTGAGGTGGTTTACTTTAACTATGTTGTAAAACATGAGGAAATGGACAGAGCCAGGTGTATGGGAGCTTTTATGTTGCAGAAGTGGAACAGTGTGATTGGTCAGAAGTACGCTCCAGCTATGGTGACAAATCTGTTAAGATTTCCCCTGGATTTCTGGGTGTTCTTGCATTATTTGTTCTAAATACAGGTGTTAGTAGTTTGGAGTCCTTTTTATGAAACTTTCACTGAGCATAGCAAAAAACATACTAAAAAGTTCACATCAGCATCTTTTTAGTTGTTTTATAGTATGAAGTAGGCAATAAGTTTAATAAAAATGTTGCAGATTTAATGCCATTTAAAGAGGTTGGAGAGGAGATTTCTGTCATTTTCCTTTTGTATTGATCTCTAACTATTGAGTGTATAGAAAAGATGTACCCAGCATAAAGTAACTATATTTGGACCAGTGCTTGGAGTACTAAGTTATCAGCTAATGCTAGCAAGCTTGGTTATGAAGCAATATATATAAACTATATGTGTCCAATGGAAAGAAACATATGTGTGCTAATAAGTAACCAACTAAAAATACACTGGATGGACTATAATACACAGAACATCATATTATTTTTCAGATTTGAATAAAATGCTCCAGGTGACACTGCTGCACTAACAGCCCAAACAGGGTTTAAAGGTTTAATTCAGAGACTGGCAGAGATAAGTCGTAGGAGACGGCTATTAGCTGCCATCAAAGTAACCACGTTACTAACTATAAGTCTGGCCAGTATAACTATCCATAGAGATCCAAAGCTTTTTTTCTGTACTAGATTGTAAACATTTATTTCTTCTGTGAAGGTGGGTATTTGAACACACGTGTCTCTTGGATTGGACGCACTTTGGGAGCTGTCCTCAAATGGCTGTTTGAGGAACTTACCATGTATCTTGGCTCGAAGTTTGCAGCTTGGATTGCACCTGGTAGTACACTATATACTAATACTAACACTTCAGTTGTAATAAACTATAATTAACCTTCAGTCAGAATTTTTAGTTTTTGAGTTTTCTCAAAGTACAGCATGTTTAGCAGTTGATATGTGAGTTGACTCAGCTTTCTGTGGACTTGCGGTATTTGGCAGATCCATACTGGCTTTATAATAAAGTCCTACTTTTTTTATTTCACTGTCCTTCTTTCATTATTAAATCTGCTAATGTTGTTTTTTGGATGATGTTTGGGAAGAATCTCTTCTTTCATCTGCAAAGTTGACAGACTTGATTCAGAAAAAAATGAGTGATTATAAATCTGACATCATCATGTGGTGAAGTCTGGCTGGTGTTTCATTTGCTTCAAGGATTTGCCAGAATGACTTGCCATTAATCAATATATCAAGTAATCTGGAGTCTTCTGGAGTCAGTGCAGAAACTGAAGGTGTGATGAAGAGCCTGCCACACTCACTGCTGCCCTGCTTCTTCTTAATCCCTGCCTGCTACAGATTGCTGTTTCTGGCTGTGTTGACTAATATCTCCCCGTTTTGCTTTTTTGTCACAGTGCAGGTGAAACTGAATCTATTCTCAGTGTTATCTCAGTGAATTGTGTCTGCTTGGCCCTGCAGGGTTTGTTGTTCTTCCTGCGTGCAATGATGCTTGGATTCACCAGAGTGCACCCAGTCAGTTCCTGGATATTTATGTCTTCCAACAGTTTCCACACTGAGTAAATGTGTCGTTTTTTTCCATCACTGATGTACATGCTAAACACAATAGAGAGGAGGGAGTCATCAGTTACATGTATGTTTGCTTAGTGTATAGCAGTGATTAGAGGTTACATGTACCTTCAATATCACACCGCTTACATGTGTAATCATATTTATACAAATCGCAGTACAGCTTTTGGCAACTGCTAAATGTAATTTATGTTGTTGAATTTGAAAGTTGTCGCCTGAACATTTGATTGATAGTTCTGGTTTACTACACTTTAAATCTTAAGGAATTTGTACTTACCAGAAAGAATATCAGCAAGTGCTACAAAACAAGAGGTTGAAGAGGAGTATTCATGAACATATTCTTTGCTTATCTCTCAATGATTATTGCTTTTTATGCTAGCTAGCCGTATGATTTTTTTTAAAACTTTTCCAGGAACATAGCTTGAAGTAGCTACCAGTGGTTAGCAACATGGCTAATGCTAATAGCAGTGCTACTGTACAAAGCAATACAAAATCCTGTAAATGCCCTTTTTAAACTCCAATAACACATTTTTGCAGTGTGCTACAGTCATATGAAAATGCTATGTTGGAAAGTTGGCAGGCAAGTTTTCTTTTAAGGTAGAGATCAAGTAGAGATAATGAAGCGCTAACGCTAGGCTACGATAGTGCTATATGGTATCATGATTCATCGGGACCATTTAAACTGAATTAAGGCTTAAAGCCGTGCATCATTAGAACTGAGGATACTTTGACTTACTGTATAATGCAGATGGCACCTGTCTGTGTTTTACATATACAGTCTCTGCTGCAATTTAGCTGAATATGAAAAGAAGTTCTAGCAGATAAAGTTTAACAAGTAAAACTTTGTTCAGTGTTCCCTGAAAGATTTATTTATACCATCCAACAATGTGCCCTGAGCTTTCCTGTGCATTAAAGTTTTAGATCCAACATTTCAGGTGTTTCTATGTTCTGTTTTACCTCTAAGTAAAGTCTTTTTGAATGCCATTCAAGCTTAACCAAAATAACAATAGAAGACTAAATGATTCAATGTGCCTGCACAAAAAATGCACATTTGGTTCTTGGAAAAATAAAAAATCCACATTCTGCACGGTGCACTCCAGATGTAATGAAGAGCGACAGTAAAGCAGTGCTTTGCTGCTTCATTCAACTAGATGGATCAATGCTGTGGCTTTGAAAAGTCTGTGGAAGAGATGGATAGAGGTGGATGTGGATGAAAAGGATAATAGGAGTAGAGGGAAGGGGACGGAGGGAGTTGTTTTGTGACTGTAGGAGACCGAGGCGGGGATGATGAAGAGAGATTACTTCCAATTTAAGAAGGGGTGTTTGTGCACACCTCCAAATTGGGAAATGGATTTCCCTGCTTTGCTGCAACAAAATAATAATGATTACAAAAAAAAATCCAATACTGTCTTTCCTTCCAAAACCTTCTTTTTGTGTCTGTCTAAATTGTTAGAAGTCATGTCAGGCATGTTGTGATTGATCTTTTCTCTCAGAGCTGAAGCCCAGACAAAATGGGCTGAAAAAACAAAGAGAGAAAAGGAAGCCATAGTACACTACAGGATGCATGTGCCACTTACACATATATACAGTGTAGGTAGACAACACACAGGCTGCCACGAAGGAAGCCCCTTTTTTATCAGCTATGGGAAAAACCTAAAAGTGAGTCAGCCTTTAGACAGACTAAAAATAACAGTACTAAGGCGGGGAAAGCTTTTAAAAGGCTGCGTCTTGCAGCCTCCACTTTTATCTGCTGTCCGGAGATGTAAACACTGCTGCACAGATAACATTGTGTGGTGGAAAACAGAACATTAAAGGAGAAGGTTGAAGGAAATGCTGCGAGTTGTCTGCTGTTAAAGAGACAGAGGGCAATAATTGCACATAGTCTATTCGGGAGTTTGAAAAGAACACGCCTCGCTCCAATGCATAAAGTTTAGCTGCTAGTAAAGTGTATTTAAAGGTTTTATGGGTGCATCTGCTTTGAATATACAGTGGGGCAAAAAAGTATTTAGTCAGCCACCGATTGTGCAAGTTCCCCCACTTAAAATGATGACAGAGGTCAGTAATTTGCACCAGAGGTACACTTCAACTGTGAGAGACAGAATGTGAAAAAAAAAATCCATGAATTCACATGGTAGGATTTGTAAAGAATTTATTTGTAAATCAGGGTGGAAAATAAGTATTTGGTCACCTCAAACAAGGAAAATCTCTGGCTCTCACAGACCTGTAACGTCTTCTGTAAGAAGCTTTTCTGTCCCCCACTCGTTACCTGTATGAATGGCACCTGTTTGAACTCATCATCTGTATAAAAGACACCTGTCCACAGCCTCAAACAGTCAGACTCCAAACTCCGCCATGGCCAAGACCAAAGAGCTTTCGAAGGACACCAGGAAAAGTATTGTAGACCTGCACCAGACTGGGAAGAGTGAATCTACAATAGGCAAGCAACTTGGTGTGAAAAAATCAACTGTGGGAGCAATCATCAGAAAATGGAAGACATACAAGACCACTGATAATCTCCCTCGATCTGGGGCTCCACGCAAGATCTCATCCCGTGGGGTCAAAATGATCATGAGAACGGTGAGCAAAGATCCCAGAACCACACGGGGGGACCTGGTGAATGACCTGCAGAGAGCTGGGACCAAAGTAACAAAGGTCACCATCAGTAACACACTACAACGGCAGGGAATCAAATCCCGCAGTGCCAGACGTGTTCCGCTGCTGAAGCCAGTGCATGTCCAGGCCCGTCTGAAGTTTGCCAGAGAGCACATGGATGATACAGCAGAGGATTGGGAGAATGTCATGTGGTCAGATGAAACCAAAGTAGAACTTTTTGGTATAAACTCAACTCGTCGTGTTTGGAGGAAGAAGAATACTGAGTTGCATCCCAAGAACACCATACCTACTGTGAAGCATGGGGGTGGAAACATCATGCTATGGGGCTGTTTTTCTGCCAAGGGGACAGGACGACTGATCCGTGTTAAGGACAGAATGAATGGGGCCATGTATCGTGAGATTTTGAGCCAAAACCACCTTCCATCAGTGAGAACTTTGAAGATGAAACGAGGCTGGGTCTTCCAACATGACAATGATCCAAAACACACCGCCCGGGCAACAAAGGAGTGGCTCCGTAAGAAGCATTTGAAAGTCCTGGAGTGGCCTAGCCAGTCTCCAGACCTCAACCCCATAGAAAATCTGTGGCGGCAGTTGAAAGTCTGTGTTGCTCGGCGACAGCCCCAAAACATCACTGCTCTCGAGAAGATCTGCATGGAGGAATGGGCCAAAATACCAGCTACTGTGTGTGCAAACCTGGTAAAGACCTATAGTAAACGTTTGACCTCTGTTATTGCCAACAAAGGTTATGTTACAAAGTATTGAGTTGTATTTTTGTTATTGACCAAATACTTATTTTCCACCCTGATTTACAAATAAATTCTTTACAAATCCTACCATGTGGATTCATGGATTTTTTTTTCACATTCTGTCTCTCACAGTTGAAGTGTACCTCTGGTGCAAATTACTGACCTCTGTCATCATTTTAGGTGGGGGAACTTGCACAATCGGTGGCTGACTAAATACTTTTTTGCCCCACTGTATATAGAAAAAATACCATCCATCCATCTGCCAATGCAACGTTTTATCCAAGTATCTTTCTAATGAATGCGCTGAGTTAACTCTCTGGCCCCAGCCCCTTTCCCTCAAGATCAACAGGTCTCTTATACAAACAGACATATGGCATTGTGGGACATGTAGTGTTTTTTTTCTTCTTCTTTTTTTAAAATGGCCCTGTCAGGAGGCATTAAAGGCCACAGCCTGGACACTGGTCTTTGCTCACAGGGTGAAGCTGATTGAAATTCTGTTCCTCCCGTGTGGCCGCCTTGGCTTCGGTCCACAGCGCGATGCTGCAACCTATTTCACACTCGGCTGCTAAAGAGGGAGGAAACCAGAGAGAAGAAACTTGGGGTGGCAGCAAAAGTCCAAAAGGAGCATGCAGAGTCATCTTCTTTATCATCACCCTCCGACTGACTGGAGAAGCCTTTTACTTGGAAGTGAAATGGGAAAAATGTTTATATTGCCTTACTTTTGATTTTATCTGTTTTATCTTAGTGTCTTCTTTTGGAAGCACAATGAAGTTTATTGTGGACATTTACATTGACTCTGTCATATTTAAAATGTATAGTTTAGACATTAATGTATTAGCAATAATTATCAAAAGAATCATCATCATGATGTTTGTACCCTGTTTGACAACACTTAATATCTTTTAAACATAATATCTGCAAACCGGTGCAGCGTCCGCATCACTGCGGACGACCATCTCCTGCGACCGGTTGGGGTGAGAGAAGGAAAACAGGATAAAGACATGCCGTCGAAGAGAGACAGAGCCAACCATTTAGAAGCCCAGGCTCTTCCAGCAGCCACCAGGCCCAGGATCCTCCAGCAGCCACCAGGCCCAGGCTCTTCCAGCAGCCACTAGGCCCAGGATCTTCCAGCAGCCACTAGGCCCAGGATCCTCCTGCTGCCACCAGGCCCAGGCTCTTCCAGCAGCCACCAGGCCCAGGATCCTGCAGCAGCCACCAGGCCCAGGATCCTGCAGCAGCCACCAGGCCCAGGCTCTTCCAGCAGCCACCAGGCCCAGGCTCTTCCAGCAGCCACTAGGCCCAGGATCCTCCTGCTCCACCAGGCCCAGGATCCTCCAGCAGCCACCAGGCCCAGGCTCTTCCAGCAGCCACCAGGCCCAGGCTCTTCCAGCAGCCACTAGGCCCAGGATCCTCCTGCTCCACCAGGCCCAGGCTCTTCCAGCAGCCACCAGGCCCAGGCTCTTCCAGCAGCCACTAGGCCCAGGATCCTCCTGCTCCACCAGGCCCAGGATCCTCCAGCAGCCACCAGGCCCAGGCTCTTCCAGCAGCCACCAGGCCCAGGCTCTTCCAGCAGCCACTAGGCCCAGGATCCTCCTGCTCCACCAGGCCCAGGATCCTCCAGCAGCCACCAGGCCCAGGATCCTCCAGCAGCCACCAGGCCCAGGCTCTTCCAGCAGCCACTAGGCCCAGGATCCTCCTGCTCCACCAGGCCCAGGATCCTCCAGCAGCCACCAGGCCCAGGCTCTTCCAGCAGCCACTAGGCCCAGGATCCTCCTGCTCCACCAGGCCCAGGAGCGTTAAGATGCCGCCTAAGAGGAGCAACGTTAATGAGGAGGAACTGGAGGACATAAAGAAATCCCTAAACTTTATGTCTGAAGAAATAACAACAATTTCAAAACAACAAAAACTGATACTCAATTTAATGGATGATATTAAAGAACTAAGAAGGCAGAGCGAGGAAAAGGACAAGAAGATTGCTATGCTGGAAGGACGGGTGTCAGATCTGGAACAATATTCAAGAGTAAATGATGTGATAGTGACAGGACTGGAAACCAAGCATCAGACATACGCACGGGTAGCAGCAGCAGAGAGAGGGGAGCCACCCGAGCAAGAGCTACGCTCTTTGGAAGAGCAGGTAATGGCCTTCTTTAAAAGCAAAGGTATAGAAATGGACAGTAAAAATATTGAGGGATGCCATCCTCTTCCGAGAAAAAATCAAATACCTGCCATTATCATTCGTTTTGTTAATAGAAAACAGAAAAAAGAACTGCTCAAGCAAGGAAGAAAGCTAAAAGGTACAAATGTTTATTTAAATGAACACCTAATCAAGAAAAATGCAGACATTGCAAGACAAGCAAGAATATTAAGAAAACAGAAGAAAATACAGTCAACTTGGACGTCAGACTGTAAAATATTCATTAAGTTAAATGGAACACCAGAGCAGGCTAAGGTTCTAGTCATCAAAGAGATGACTGAACTAGAAAAATATAACTGATAAATGCAAAGCAGTGCTAAATATGATGTGACCGTCCAAGTGCACAACCAACGCAGATGTCTGACAATTTTCAACTAACAACTCATATAGATATTGAAAATAAGACATTGATGTATGACAGCAACATAGATCCTGATTGTAATTTCTTTAACAATAAGACAAATGAATGCAATTATTATACAAATGAGCAACTTAAAAAGGAATTCAAGGTAGAACAGGGTATAACAATGGTTCACTTTAATAGTCGAAGCTTATATGCAAACTTTCAATCCATCAAAGACTACATAACACAGTTTGAACAGCCATTCAATGTGATAGCCATATCGGAGACCTGGATAACTCCTGGAAAAGAAGAAGACTTTAAAATAAATGGATATGAATTCCTTCATGTAGACAGGATCAACAAGAAAGGAGGTGGGGTGGCACTTTACATTGATAAAAACCTAAAGTACAAAAGAATGGGAAGAATGACAACTGTTATTGATGGAGTGATGGAATGTTTATCAGTGGAAATAAGTATAGAAAAAAGGAAAAACCTAATTGTCAGTTGTATATATAGAACACCAGGATCTAAGATTGAGATATTTAAGGATAATATGGAGGACTTATTTACAAATATAAATCAGAAAAGAATGTTTATTTGTGGGGACTTTAATATTGACTTATTGAATCCAAATCATAATAAGAGTACAGAAGAATTTATTGATTCCATGTACAGCATAGGTTTATTTCCACTGATAACAAGACCGACCAGAATAACATCTCATTGTGCAACTCTATTAGATAATATATTTACAAATATAATAGAAGGAAAGATAAAAAGTGGGCTGTTAATCAATGATATAAGTGACCATTTACCAGTCTTTGCATCGTATAATTGCCATTATAAAGTGAACAACGATGGACATAAGATTATTTACAAAAGAATAAGAACAGAGAAGACCTTAAATTGTCTTAGAAATGAACTTTTAAAGCAAGATTGGAATATTGTATATGAACAAACAGAAGTTAATAAAGCTTACGAAGGATTTTTAAGAACATTTAACACATTACTTGATAAAAACTGCCCAGTAATTGAAATCAATAGGAAACACAACTATGCAGGAAGACCATGGATGACAAAAGGACTACAAAATGCCAGCAAAAAAAAGAATACCCTATATCGAGAATTCATAAAAAAGAGAACAATAGAAACTGAAATGAAGTATAAAACTTACAAAAATAAATTAACTAATATAATGAGATCCTGTAAAAGAGAGTATTACATTAAAAGGTTAGAACACAATAAAGATAACACAAGAGATATATGGAATGTATTAAACAGAATAATCAAAAATGAATCAAGGAATAATGATTACCCTGGGTACTTTATAGAAGGGACAAGAAGTATTAATAACATGGAGGAGATAGTAAATGGCTTTAATGAATTCTTCGTAAACATAGGGCCAAAACTGGCAGAAGAAATAAAGGTTGATGGAATAGAAAGGGACACTGGTGAAAATATTGAAAGGAATAGTAGCTCAATGTTTTTAAGAGCAGTGGAAGAGAAAGAGATTTATGACATGGTTAGAGGACTTAAGAACAAAACCAGTACAGACTGGAATGATATTGATATGGTAACGGTAAAGACAGTTATTGATGGTATCGTAAAACCATTAAAATATATATTCAACTTGTCGTTTCAAAAAGGAGTTTTTCCACAAAAAATGAAAGTTGCTAAAGTTATTCCCATTTACAAAACCGGTGAAAGACATCATTTTACAAACTATAGACCAGTGTCAATACTCTCCCAGTTCTCTAAGATACTGGAAAAACTCTTCATAAAAAGATTTGACAGTTTTGTGGAAAAATATGAATTAATGACAGATAGTCAGTATGGGTTCAGAAACAACAGATCAACAGCTTTGGCACTGATAGATTTAATGGAAAAGATAACGGAATGTATGGATAATAAGAGGTATGCGCTCAGAGTTTTCTTAGATCTAAAGAAGGCGTTTGATACTGTTAATCATGAAATTCTATTAAAAAAACTGGAAAAGTACGGGTTTAGGGGAGTGGTTTTGGAATGGTTAAAAAGCTATGTAGGGAATAGGCAACAATATGTACAAATAAATGAATATAAATCTAATTTGATGGATATAGCTTGTGGAGTACCTCAAGGTTCAGTACTGGGTCCAAAAATGTTTATTATGTACTTAAATGATATCTGCAGAGTATCGGAGATTTTAAAGTTGGTAATATTTGCAGATGACATAAATATACTGTGTTCAGGTGGGGAATTGCCACAGGTTTTGGAAATGATCACACAGGAATTAACGATATTAAAGAAGTGGTTTGATATAAATAAATTATCATTGAATCTCGATAAAACCAAATTTATGTTGTTTGGAAACCAAAAGAAAAACATCGACGTAGAAATATGTGTTGACAATGTATATTTAGAAAGAGTAAATGAAATAAAATTTCTTGGGGTGATCATTGACCACAAGCTCTGTTGGAAGCCACACATTACTTATGTTCGGGGGAAATTGGCACGGGGCATTGCCGTCCTGGGAAAAGCAAAGCATATGTTGGATCAGAAAGCACTGCACATTTTATACTGTGCTTTACTACTGCCATATATGAGCTACTGTGTAGAGGTCTGGGGAAACACATACAAAAGTAACACACAAACAATAACTATAATACAGAAAAGGGCCATTAGATTAATAAATAATGTAGGGTACAGGGACCATACAAATGCACTCTTTGTCAAAATGCAAGCTATTAAATTCCAAGACTTGGTGAAGCTTAAAACAGCGCAAATAATGTATAAAGTAAGAAATAAATTGCTTCCCAAAGAAATCTGTAAATTGTTCATAGAAAGAGAAGGTGGGTATAACTTAAGAGGGAAATGGAATTTAAAAATACAAAGTGCTAGAACAACTTTAAGAACTATGTCAATCTCAATTGCAGGAGTTAAATTATGGAACAGTCTAACAGAAGAAATAAAAGACAGTCAAAACATAAAACAGTTTAAAGTAAAATATAAAAACCTAATTTTAAATAAGTATAAGAATGAAGAAAACGGGGTTAACCCAGGATGGTAATGTTGCTGGTAATGGTGTTGCGGTTCTTTTTTGGTTGTTTTTTTGTTTTTTTGTTTTGTTGTTTTTCCATAACTTGTGTATCTGCAAATATACACATTCTGTATTTTTCATATGAAAGAAACTATACTGTGGTGGGGCTTGCTAATTTCTTGTTTTTGATTTATGTAGGTTATGTTTTGTTTTACTTCATATGTTTATATGTTTCATATGTTGTTTGTTTAATTTAAGACAAAAAAAAATTAAATGAATGAGAGGTAAAACTTGAGGGGGTAGGGACAAATAAGTAAATACTTCAGCCTACTCCTTTTCAAACAAATAATGGAATGATATTTTGTAATGATTGTGAAGGCACATGTTTGAAATAAAAATGAACTGAACTGAACTGAACTGAACATACATAAACGAACTCCAGCTTGTAAAGGAGGTTTTTGTAGAACAGTGAAGTTTGGGTCAAAGAAAAGGACAAATGACTTATAATTTTGTGCATTTCTGTTTATGTGTGCTTTTACTGCATTGGCAGTGTTTGCAAACATTGTTAGTTCAAACCATGACACAGCCTCCACTGTGCTTTACAGACAGCTGTAGACACTCACCTCTCTCTCCAGCCTCTGTACATTAAGAACAATTTGACCCAAAAATCTTATATTTGAGTTCATTACTCCTTCACGACCCGTTGCCACTGATTTTAAGGCCAGTTCATGTGCAGTTTGGCATACCTCAGCCTTTTCTCCTTAGTTCCCTTCCTTAACAACATCTTTTTGAGAGCTAATATTGCATTGAGACCATTTCGGATGAGATTAGCTGAAGCGAGAATGCGCTTCTCAGGTCCTGTTGTAGGTCTTTGCTAATTTTTTCTTAAGGACATTTCTTTTAGATAATGTTAATTGGCTGTAGACAGTTAGACAGTTTAGGCCTGGAACTTTTGTCCTATACTTTCCCCAGAAATGTAAGGACACAGTGCACATAATACAGTGTAAAAAGTGTGAAAGTAGCCAATGTCCAAAGAAAGAGACCCTGGAGAAAGTGTGAACCAAAGTATAAAGAATTTAGAGGTTTGGTGCGTTCACATAGTTTTAAACATGTGAGATCTACTCTGACCCCCCCCCCCCCCCCCCCCCCACGCACACACAAAAAAAACAGTGACACAAAAATCAACCAAAAACCCAGAAAAAGCTAATCTGTACAGCGTTTGGTTTTCCAACATTGTAATTCCCTGCTATTTGTTAGCATCTTTGTATCCATTTACTTGCTTGCATATTTTTTTGTTCTTTTTATGCTTTTTATGCAGAAAGTGGTCCAAATGCTGCACGAACGCCTCAAAGCTGCCGTAATGAAACTCGGGCTCTTTGTAAACAGCATTTCTTTCTTACGTGTCTTGGCTTTTAACAAGGTTTCCTCTGCTGGAAACTGCTGTGATTTATTCATCTTTTTTTCCGCAGAGATGTAAACAAATACAGCTGTGGGCGATTCTCCTTTTAATTACAAAAAAACAGAAACATAAAAAATATCCGGAAAACAAGACTCAAGCTTATGGCAAATGGCTTTGCTCTGTTATGTCTCCATCAGACACAAACTGCATCATGGGTAAAAAGAAGTGAGCTGGAACTCCGAAAGGGTCCTTGATTTATTTTCACTTCAAAACAGCAAATAAGTTGTTGTGCATTTCTTCTCTAAGTAAACTTTTCGCATGTAAACAGATTTTTGTTAACAAAAGTTATATTTCAGACATTTACAGTCTTGTTATGACGCAGCATTTGGCACAGAAAAATTAGGCTTCTGGTATTTATGCTGCTTTTAGATGTTCCCCACACATTTATGCAGCACATTGCAGTGATACATGCCATTTTCCACTTGACAGATACAGTACAGTAATACAGTAAGTTTAGCTTCCCACGTCGTGCAAGTTCATGTAATATTTTAGAAGTTTGCTTCTGTTTGAAAATGAGTCAACTGGAAATAATAAAAGTCAACACGAGGGGATTTTTGAACCTTTGTTTTTCTGGTTTGACCTACTGAAATGTGTTATGTAGTGTGTTTATAGCACTTAATATCATGTTAGCTTAATTATGAGCTAGCTAGTTTAGAGAACATTTGTCAGTAGAAAAATCTCTATAGATTTTATCTCATAAATATGCTTGACAAATTTAAGGTTTTTTAGACTGATGTTGATATTTGGTGATTTAGAAATCAGATTCACAAAGCATATATTATATGCAGTTATTTATTAGTTTTTAATAAGATGATATGACAGGTCTGTTTAAGAACAATCTTGTTATAATGGTATAATAAGTGGTGGATTACTGGTTTGTGCTCTACTTGACTCTGCTCACATCAGCTGCTTGTTTGTAAAATTTGAAACACGTCTTGCCAACAGGGAGATTGCACAGCGCCCTCCGGTGGACAAATTGTGCAACATCTACACTAACTTTTCAAGGGTGTTTTCCTTTTGTAATGTTCCTTTATAATGTATAATGTTCATTTTGGATAAAAAGTTATTACTTTTTATAGCAAAACTGAGTTGTAAATGAACACAGATATACAGTCACACACTTCTTGTCAAATCTGTAATTACGTTTTTTAGGCTATTCTTAATATAAAATGAACGCTTCTTGTATATGCATTGGGAATAATTTGGGGAATTGTGGTTTGTTGAACCATAATCGTGAAAAGGTGACCAAATGTCCCGCGATCTGTGTGTGACACTGTGGATGGAGCAAAGCTGCACCTGCAAAAAAATAGAGCAACATTGCAGGTGCAAGTTTAAAACCAAAAGTCATCATCTGGAGAAACGTGGGCAGTACGGTCTGTAGTCTAACTTCTGATTTCTGAGCTGCGGTTTTGTGCAGTGCTATGTAGTAGGAGTAGTGCTAATATTTATTATAGCTGTGGGGGGTAGAGGATAGTGGTAGATTTACAGTTACAGTGTGGTTAACCTCACTGACTTTTGTTGTTTGCAACAATCAGACACTCTCAGGTTTTCTCGGTAGAAGGCTTTTATTGTCAAGCCGTTTCAGGAAGCAGACTTAATGCACATGGCTTACACCTGCTTCTACTAAACAGATCCACTCAATCCTCTGCAACACTTTGTTTTTCCTCTGTGATGCTTTAGGTTAAGGTTTCTTTTAACAACATACACACAGATAGTTTTCATATTTTTATCACCAGAATCTGAGTCAGATGTTTGCAGACAGAGAAGACTGATTAAAAACCTTAAAGCAATATCTCGCTCCATTCTTATTGAGCTCCGTGGAGAGCACCGAGCCAACTGCTGCCCAACTAATCAACACTGCTAATGTATAATACTGTAAATCCTGTTTGTGTTTGCAGAACATTATGTTACACAGCTATTTCAAGATTGCAGGACAGAGACGGGCAGGCACAGAGACATCAAGTGTAACAGTATCCTGTATGCTGCCAGATCTCCTGCAAGTGGATAGAATAAAATATAGCTGCCTCTTCTCCTTTCCCAGCGGAGCAGTGAAGGAGCTGGTTCGATGCATCATCCTGTTCCCCCCTCGCCCCGGAGTTAACTCTGGATAACTGCAGGCTTTTGCTGCCCACGGCTGACAAATGTAGCAATATATAAAACTCCCCAAGGGATGACGTCTTAATAAGTCACTTATTCTCACTTTGCGGTCTTAAAATAGAACAGTAATTGAGAGGTGCACATATCTCAGTTACTCCAGTAAAGCCAGAATTAAAGAGCTGTTTCAAACAGTTGTCTTTTGGAATTTGCATGCAAGTAGATTTGCATGAAAAGTTTCGAGAAAGAAATTTGTGGAAAAATAGTATTCGACGGAGAATACCCAAAAGAGGTAATATTGCAAACATCTGTGTAAACTAGTTCCATGTGAACCTGCTAAGTAGTTGTTGTTTGTATCTTTCTCTGCTAACAGGTTGCCTTTTCGAGAACGAGCTGTGTTCACCGTATGAGATCTGCGTCAACGGTAAGCAAGCTTTATCTAAGTACAACTAAACACATATCGATTGCAGTATACATGAAAAGGCACTACAGATGGTTTCTGATGCTTGGGAGGAGAGAAAATATGTCCAGAGGTTTCATCTTATCCAGCTAACTTCAGGGTTAAGCCTGGATTTTCAGTTCTACAAAAGTGGTGGAGATCGCCTTGGTAACTTATGCTGCGAACCAGAGTGATTTTTCATATCTCCAGATTAGAAATCAGCAGATAAGAAATCCTTGGTTACTGACAAATCAATATTCTGTTAAATGTCTGTGTCAAATCTAATGTCTTTGTTTTTCCTGTTGAACATCAGTATTGAATATAGATTTTTAAATGCAACTTTGTTCCATGATTGTTTGTAATAATAACAATACAATTAAGTAATACTTAATTAATATACAGTTTAATAGTACAGCTTCATCTTCCTTTGAAAAATCAGCCACTCTGTTGCCACTGTACATATCAAGACTTGTGATTGGTCAGATGCTGCCAACACTACTCTTTTCATGCGAACGTAGAGGAGAAACCTTGAGTTAGCTGAGTTAGCTTAGCAAGATAGTAATCAGCATCATGTAAAGCTTGGCCTTACAGCCAGTGTTAGGGTAAGTAAATCTAGATAACAGAGAGATGCCCTGGGTATACTGAACTTGTTAAACACCAAAATTTCTAAAAATTAGTATTTCTGATGCATCTTTTATGATCACTACTCAGAGCTCTATGGCAAATTTTGCTATTCCTATCAACTAAATTACACCTATATTCTTTGAATGGCATTTTTTAAATTGGTGAGTGATTATGAAAAAACCCATTGTGTTTTTGATGTCTTTTTGTTCTGCAAAATGCTCTGAAACATTTGAACTTTCAACCCTTGAAAATTTATTAGCCTTTAGCTAGCTGGTTAGAAATGTTGATCTGTGAGTCACCGTGATATTAAATGAGATTTAAGCTGGTGAAAAACAAAATATCAGATTAATATGAGAGAAATGAGAACAAGTGTTCTGTTGCACCACTTATCACTCAATTATGCGTTATGATTTTAGATATAAAGTATGTCTGATATTACATGATTGAGTTAGATACATATTCAACTCCCTGGGAGGGAATTAGCAATAGACACCAAGCAATTTTCTTTATTCCAGGTGATAAACATGTTTATTTCTGCTTTGAAGTTGTGTATTTTAAGATGAGTACTTGTGACGATTAACTCACTTCTGGGGTCAGCATCAAGAGGCCGTTGATGGAAATGCAGTTTTCTGTATTTACGTGTGTAATTTATCTTTTTAAACCTGGAGTTTGTGCTCAGATTAAGAAAACACCTGGACTTTGTAGTAGTCAGAAGGCCCCTGAACAACACTGTTGTCCATAACAACTTTTCAAATGTTGGCTTACTATTCACATTATGCAAACACGGTGTCAATGTGTGCATTATTAGAAAATTCATGCTGCCCTCTTTAGAATCAAGTGTTGTGTTTTATAATTACACACAGTCACAGCTGCCTTACTCTTTCCCTTGCTGCCTCTCTGGCTACGAGAGGAAAGACACCCCTGCTGAGAATCAACCTAAAATTTAAAAAAAGAAGCCCAAAACCTGAAAGCCGGTCACAGAAAATGTCTTTTTGAATCCTGGAAACGTTTTTATCTCATACTTAACTGGATCTGGTGGGAAGATAACCACGTTACCCTGCAGAGTTCATTCTAGATCTCTATGGCCAGCCTTTTGTTTTCTGTAACCAGCGATCATCAGGATGCATCGGTTTACTGGGAAGCTATCAGCTGTGCAGAACAGGCTTCCCTTATCAACAGCTCTGCAGGATTTAAGGCACAGACAGAGCCAGCAGAGATAACAGAATGGAATAATATATGTTATGATGTCATTAAGCATGTGAATGGTCTGTTAGGAGGTACAGGTGCGTGCCCAGCTGACCGGCAGGGTGTGTGTGTGTGTGTGTGTGAGATTTATTCGCTTGGTCATTTCCTGTCCTTTTAAAAATGCGCTCCGTAATCTTATTCTGACAAAACAGGAGGGAGTGAAAGACAAAGCGTGTGTCTCCTGTGGTGAGAAAATCATTATGTCCACGGTGGATTTTATATTTAGCTGAGCTCAGGCGGGCTCTCCGTCTGTGTTGTTGTGACTGCCTCCAGTAACATCCGTCATGTGTCATCTGCAACATGTAAATTGGGTCTCAAAGAAGTGATGGAGGGAAATGGCAGCTTTACAAGTAAAAACATGTTGATGGCTGTATACAATAAATAAACTGCATCATGTTTCTTTTTCTATTTTAAGGTTAATTCAATCTAAAGCAGGAAACCTTGTTTTTTTTGACCCGATGACTTGCTTTGTCAAAATGATGTAACGTTGGTGGCTTATGTGCCCAATTTGTTTTTGCCTTTTTATTAGATAAATATGTATGTTTTCATGCCTGATAAGGAGATATTGGCTGGAGCCTGTGCCAGCTAAAACTGTGCAGCATGATTTAAGCGGCAGATGAACGCACATCAGAACAGGCTTGCAGCTAAATTCTCAATCGCCACTCTTGTAGTTTTCAGTCCTTGGTAGGCAACTTTCTCTGACTCAGACAAAGAAATGTCCTTTTTTTGGTTACGTGGCAAAATTACGATACTAACAGCTAATTTACTATTGTACTGAAAGACGTTTGTGTCCTCAATTGTAGAATATAAAGTACAAATTTTGCCTTTATTTTGAGCTTAGCTTTACATTTGTTTTACTTCATGAGTGGGTCTTGTATGGCGTGGGAATGGGCCCTGACCCTTTAGTGCTTGTCCCATTCTTTGGTAGCCCCTAAGCATATTTATGTATGTAATCGGTTTAGTTATCTGTTTGTCAGCAGTATAACGTTGGTCGTTTTTAAGATATCATGT
Source organism: Maylandia zebra (assembly GCF_041146795.1). Taxonomy (NCBI): domain Eukaryota; kingdom Metazoa; phylum Chordata; class Actinopteri; order Cichliformes; family Cichlidae; genus Maylandia; species Maylandia zebra. The sequence continues at coordinate 6,029,669 of NC_135184.1, forward strand.
TTAATTTTTATGGGATGGTAGATACAGATGGTAGAGCTCAAGCTCAGTGCAGAGGGTGAGGCAGTGGTGGGTGTGGGGTCTTGTGCGTGAAGATAGAATATGATAAAGGTTATTTTTCTTGTTTTGTTGATATCTAAAATTTAAAAGTAAAAAATGATGAAACTGAAAACAGCTCGATTTAATTTTGGTGAAAATCGGGTCAAAGTCAAAGTCCAGTTCACGTCCTTCAGGGAAGTTGCATTCTCCTGTTTTTCTGTTAACCAGCTTTAGAATCACAAACTGAAGACCATAGACAAGATTTTTTTAAATTGTATAATTACTGTTTGTATTTTGATCGTGAGAATTTGCGTAATTATGATGAAGGAACTGACCTCCCAGCCCACTGTTCCTTCAGTGGGCTGGGAGGAATTTCCCCACGGGGATCAATAAAGTATACATTATTATTGCTATTATGATAAGCCAGCAGAGCACTGTTCCTCTGAGGTCTCATGGTGTCTGAGGGAGCTGTGATGGACTGTAAAGTGTTTTCAAATGTGATGCTCACATGGCGAAGCATGACTCTACATGAGAAGGGTTGACTATGGTTCAGGAGGTAGAGCAGGATATTTAACAATTGGATGGTTTGGTGATTCAATTCCTGGCTGCTCCAGTCTGCAAGTGTCCTTTGGCAAGATACTGTGTTCATCATTAGAGTGTTAATGTGTGATAGAAAGCACTAAGATGTAGAAAAAAAGCGCTTTTGTGTGAAAATTGGGTGGATGAAACATCCATTTACCATTTATAAGTTGGCAGTGTTGGCTGTTGAGCTAATATTCACGAGTCAAACAACAACAGCATCTGCTGCAGACCTGCAGAGTCTTGGAACTGTTTGGGACTCTTGCAAAGCTGCGAAAAAATCTTTCCGTATCCGACACAAAACACTTGCCAGAGCACTCAAAAGCGCCTTTGTTATCGTTCTTGTAACAGTAGGTGTCTCCAGGACAACATTTTGCAAAAAAAGCATTCTCAGCAGGTCAACCCAATAATGGTCTCACTGTTTCAAATGGTAAAAAGAAGCAAAGTTGTACCTTTTTTCATCACGGCTCTGTAACTATGGTCAAACAGCAGCTAAACAGGGGGAGAAGGATCTCAGCTCTTCTGCACATTTCACTGGTGCACACAGTTTTGTGAAGTGTGTGGTTTTTTGCCTCACTGCCTTTGGGTAGTAAATACAATTTATTGCTTTGCCTCTTTCATAGATCTTTAGGAGCCTCTCGGCTCTCACTTAGATGGTTGTTTAGTGTTCACTGTGCTGCGTTTCTCCAGACGAAAAGGTGTCCAGCTTTTGAGTGGTCATTTCCCAACACTAACACGATGTGTTTCTCCTTATTTACGTGTTCACATCGCATCTATCAACTTGGGCATTAAAATGATTTACTGGCATCACTGTGGGGGTGCTGTTTGTCAGTTTGGCCACACTTTGAGTTTGAAAGAGACTGAAAAGCTCCTCGTAGCTGAGTCATGTGAAGCGAGGCTCTCATGGGGGAGAAGCTACGGTGACTGCACCTCCAGCCATTGTTCTCATGCACAGTGTGTCTGACCTGCCTCAATAGCTGCTGTCAAGCTGCTGCCGTAGACAATGCGAGCCTGTTGTGTTGGTGATTGGCAGCTCAGGCTCTATGAAGACACACCGCAACTCTGATTGCCTGAGCTGGCCATATACTCTTTGCAAGAAACAACAAAACACTGACTGAGCCTGATATTGTTTAGCTGAGGACATTGTCTCCCTCACTACATTTTTCTGCATCAAAAAGAAAGTGTATTAGCTGAAATGATATCTCAATACTCTCAGGAAGCAGGGTGTTCGTTTTATCTGACGACTGGGAACTATTTGAATGCTGGAAAAAGGTGACAGTTGCTCGTAGATGAACACTATAAAAAGATTATGTAAAATAAAAGGTAACCTAGAGTTCAGGCTTTTTTGTATTATTAACTATATTTCCATGTATGTTTGTACACTTTTCTTTTTAAAATTTATGACCGAAACAAGTTTTTTAACTCTCCTGACATTGGATCATAAAATCAGGAATAGATGTTTGCTAGATTAAATAAGTAATAATAATAATAAACACCTTCACTGTAACTTTCATACATTGCAAAGTCACCCAGTAAGGTGAATTGGACCCTTTGTAAACTAGAACTGGAGGAGTCCAGAGCACCCACGGTATCACTCAGTTTCCATGGATTGACGCAATACTCCACAGTTCAGTAAGAAGTGATGATGGAGTCCACCCACCTCTGTGGACTTTTTGCTATTTTCAAGCAAGTGACCTTGACATTAGCGGGTATAAAAGGAAAAAGGGCGGGCAAACTGAGCAGCACGACGCAGCTTGGTCGCCGACTTGACATTTTCATTGTGATTGTCATTTCAGCATTGCCGCATTTAGAGCCAGAACATTGAACGCCGGGGTCAGCTTTATTACGCTGCAGAAAGTCCCTGTCACAACAACAGACTGACACAGTAGTGAGTTATCAGACAGTGTTATCTAAGTAAGAGGGTCTAATTTACTCCCGTTGGAGGTGTGATCAGGAATTAAGTGGTAATATTATGAAAACAGGCCATTTTATCACTTCACGTATCGTATACGGTAAACTGTCTAAATTCAGTCAGATGCAGCGATTTAATACATAACCATCTGTACAGACAGACATTTTTTGTAGTGTAGAAGCTTCTGCTGGTGTTCATTTTTAGCCCCAGCATGCATCTGAGTCTGGCCATAGAGATAAGAATGGCTGCTTGAACTTACAGTTTTCTAACAGTTTTTGAAGTAAGGATGCAACTGTGAGTACTTTAATAAAGTAATAATGTAAAGATTGTATTTTTTATTAATTTATATTTTTGATATTTAGTCCATTGACTATCCAAAAGCCAAATACTTAATTATTATTCATCAGAGCCTTACTGGATCTGAATTGGAAATGGTGATTCTGGTAACCCATTTCATCAGCTGTTAATCAATTAATTTTATTATTCATTCCTTAAAATGAAGCTGCCTACTCACAATCTCTACCTGAAGTTTTTCCAAGTTTTTCTTCAGTATTTGAAAAAGTAAAACCTCTTTGGCCCCAAAACATTTTCAGAAAACAGACCAAATGCACAACCAGCCTAATAAAATATTCAGGTTCAAGACTCAGTTTTGGCTCCGATGGATTTAGACTCCTGGAGGGTTCATATTTGTAAAACTTGCAGAGCTCCAGCAAAAGTATTTCAATATAAAAGTGGTAACGAGTACGACTGCAGTAAAACAACTAAACACAATCGAAGCAGAACATTTGCTTTCCATGTTAAAAGTGCTGTAAATAATAAAACTACAAACCCATTAAACTAGCTTCATTTTAATCCTATCCTATTTTAATCTTTTACAGTCTGTTTTTCTTTTTCATTTTTTGTAGCTCAATATCAATTTTAGATATTGAGGATATAAATGTATTATGTCCATCGACAACATCAAAGTGCTGAAATTATTAAACTGTTATTAAATCCAATATTGACTTTTCTTTTTGTTGAGGTCGTGTATCACTGAGCTTCTGAGAGCAACGTGTGACTCCTTAGATGTTTTGCTTTCTTCACTAGGAGGTTGCAAATTTAATGAGATGTTAATGAAAATGGCTCCACGCTGCTCAACGTGATTCATAAAGTGAAACATACCTGATTGAATACACAGGTGAAAATCAATTGCAGATAATCCTGTAAACTTCACATCGGTGATTTTGTCTCACATCAAACTGCTTGTCCTGTGTTATAAATTCAAATTTCACCTAGCACCGCAAAGTTAACGGGATTTGACACACAGGTATTCCTCAGGATACAGCTCCCATCGGGTTCATCGGTACAGACTGTGTTAGAACATCAGCGTAAGACAGACAGCAATCCAGGAGAAAAAAAAATTCTCACCAAACGTGTGGACGTCTGTGAGGAAAAAGGTGTTTTTTCCAAGCTTATAGTCCAGTTGGAACATGCCTTTCATCTCCCGCTCTGTGATGGAGTCTGTGCTGCCCTCCAGGTGTTGATTGGGTCCCTTGGCTTTACTGTCAGAGCTGTAATAGAGCTCACATTGAAGAAGCTTGCTCAGCACAGAAATACTGATTTCCAGCAGAGAGTATGGCCTCCAGGCGCTCTTTAATTGACATTGGTTAACTAAGCTATAAGAAAGCTTATTCTCAACTGCTTACTGCAGGCTGAGTGCTGTTGTGGCTTTGCTAATAAGAGTGTAAAAACGGTAATAGCCTGTGATTTTTAGTTTAGGTCAAAAGACCAGGGGGGTCTTCACAAAAGCTGATTATACAAGTACAAGAGTGCAAATATGATGTGTTTTTCTAGACTGTTTTACTTTAACCATATAGTGTTCTTTTTGTGAACATCTAAACAAAAGTTAGGACACTTTAACAAATTACCTGAGGAAAATTTACGTGACTTCACCCCTAAAAAGCAAGGTGAACCTTCAGGGGCGTGCACTCCTGGACCTCTGCTTTCATAGGTCCCTGAAAGTCCTGCTTTCGCTACTCGCAGGTGCACATCAGCAATTTCACTATGGATCTTAAACTTGTACATAGGACAAACATCAAGTTTTGTGTCACAATGTCCAACAGAATAATAATGAGAGCTGGCTACAGTCCTGTGACCAAATGGCACAGTGTCCAAGTCCAAAGGCAGTGCGTCATGCCAGGGGCATGTCATTTTATTATCACCAGTCACTGGATTTTGCCTTCCAGTGTCAGCCTGTCCGTATGCAGTTCGGACAGTTCGGCAGTGCCTGAGGGAGAACGTTCTCCGCAAGCAACATGAAATGTGCCTTCATGTGCTCTCACACAGCAAATTGAAAAGGCAGGAGATTTTTGGCAAGAACAGCTCAATCTTCACTCACCACCTGCCCCACACACCAGATTCTCTTTATTTATTTTTATTTTATTTATTTTCCACTTTAACACCAAACAGCAACTCTTCATGTTTTACGAGGGCTCCATAAATATGCAAAAAAAGAACCTCAAGCTCATTAATAGAATAATAATCAGTTGTTTGTCCCAAAACGAATTATATATATATATATATATATATATATATATATATATATATATATATATATATATATATATATATATATATTAGGGGTGCAACGATACACACACGGTTCGGTTCGATACTTTGGTGTCACGGTTCGATATTTTTTCGATACAAAAAAAATGTTCATGCATTTTTAATTTGTCATTTATTAAAATTATAAATATATATTTTAACTCAAAAGTACAGTTTTTAAATTTAACCCTAACCCTAACCCTTGTGCGCGTTTTTTATTTTGACAGCGAATGCCCTGGTTATTTAGCTCGTCATATTGCAGCCACAGAAATTATTTTGTCCATGAAACCATAAAGCTGCACTTTCTTTTTGCCTTATAGTCTGATTTGTCATAACTTCTCCGTTTTGTGGTAAGCTTTTCTTTGGCTGTCACTTCTTCACCCTGACCTGTCTTATTTGGCTCAGCAGAACTGAAATGCTTTTACACACGCACTCACATAAGCTCAGCGATTCTCTGCGCGATCAACCTCTCACATGTTTAAGCTGCGGGAGATTTCACTTGTCATGTTTGCATAGTAAGCTAACGATTAATAAGACGATGTCAGAGGAATTGGTGCACAAATTATCATCACTCACAGATCAGTGCTGTCGCTCTCTATACACAGTTCGCACGATTGCAAAGTGAAAGCAAAAAAACAAGCGCAAATTCAAACGCGACTTCAATATGTCACATATTGACAGTGGCTCACCGATGCCAATGACATAATTACCCAGCTACATTTCTGAAAGAATGCAAAAGCATTGACATATATTTTTCCTACAATAGCCCGACGGGCAGGGAAGAGATAGATTTTGGTAGCCCGACTGAAAAAATCGCTAGCTCCGGGACGTCGGGCTAGCGATATTGCAAGCCCTGTATCTGATTGAGGAATCACTCATCTTTGGAAAAGAGAGTTTATTACAGAGAAATGTCTCTTTCCAAAATAAAAGCTATACTATCCGCTTCTTCTGGGCTATATTCTCAGCAGCATAAGGAGAATCATGTGCTAACGGCTGTTTAAATGACCCGGGTAAAGTTAGTAGCATGCTTGTTGTTTTTGTCTTTGCACTAGGATGATGTCGGCGTAAATGTGCAGTCATATTCGTTGTGTTCCCACTAGTGCTTTCAGGTTAATCTCGTTGAAATGACCTTAACGCCACAACATGGCAAATCTCCGTTAACGAGCTACCGCCGATCGCCCCGTGCATGGGGCTAGACGGCCAACACGTTAACGAGCTAACTGCGCTAACACACTAGTTCCCACCCATGTAATTGAGCATTGCATGGCACATCCAACATACTGTTTTACTTTAGTCCATGACTGGCTTACCTTCAGGGTCATACGTCACATGAAAACCAAAATAATTCCAAACGCCAGATCTAAATGAGGGTGGGGGAGGTCCATGTTCCAAGGAGAGCTTAACTTCTGTCTTGCTAGCTTGCCCTGTGCTCTTCCTTCTGAGGATGCTGTCTGTGTGGAGTGCTCAGTAGATCTGCGCTCGACAGTGCAGCCTAGGCGGAGTAGTCGAACGCAGATTCACTGAGCGCTCAACACAGACAGCATCGTCAGAAGGAAAGTTGATAAAATTAATTACAAATGTTGTATTGTTCGATACATATGCGTACCGAACCTAAAGCACTGTATCGAACGGTTCAATATCGATACGAATATCGTTGCACCCCTAATATATATATATATATATATATATATATATATATATATATATATATATATATATATATATATCCTTGTATCAGCCAAGATGGGCGATGTCAGCTCTTGACGGAACAACAACAACACACAGAAGGCCCTGTGACAAAGGAGGGTGCTCTGTTTCGCCCCCTCCACCCTGTTTCTCCTTGATTAGCTGCGAGGGAGCTAAAAAGCACTCGGTGGAGATTGCCATGGCAACAGGCGTGAGAGGAGCAGGGCTTTACTGGCCCATTACCCATCTGCGCCCTGTTGCATACTGTTTCTCGAACATCCATTTCAACAGTCGACATCCCGCCCAGTCTGGAATCTGACTCAAATCTGAATTTGCTTCTCACTGGTCATATTGTTGATTTTCAGCATATCTTCTTTCATTTTTAAAACATGTATAAATCAAAACCTTTACCGCTAATACATGACACTGCATGAAGTCGCTTCACTGGAAAAAAAAAATTCAAAGTCAGATCAAAGCAAAACCTCCCTGAAAAAGAAAAGTTCTTGGTGCTTTTGCTGTCAGGAAGTGCTTCATTAATGGGAGCTGTGGTCAGGATGCGGCGTTAACGCTCAACACTTCACTGGAGTTGGAAGCATATTTGTTTAATGATTTCACACAGCCCCCACCGTCACTGGCTTATTTGCTCTATGCCTGTCTGATTTGACTAATTGGCCAGTGTGGGTGGTGTTATTGATCAAACGTGTGTAGCTTGAGAATCTTTTGAGGGAAATTTCTGCAACTATACTCCCTTCATCTTATAATAGAGCTGCTTTGAAGCCACGTCCTTGTAAACAAACTAATGACAAAGTGATATTTGTTTGAAAATTGGAGACCATCTCATAGGTCAAACTAGACCAGGGTTGGTTGATCTGTGGATAATTTGGTCTCTAGGTTTGTTGTTATATATACCAGGGCGGTGCTCATCAAATTGCCATACCGCATGTTGGTGGCTGATGGATTATTTAGTGGCCAAATGAAGAGTTCCTGCAGTTGCTGTTTTCACCCCCATACAATGTTTAGTCGGCTTAAGTGAATGCTTACATTGGCTTAATCTGCTGCTGGATACTATCCCTGGTGGGAGATATACGTCTTCTTCACTTGACAAAGTCTTGGGTTTGACCACTTCGTTCACCCCATTAAAGTTTTTTCCATCTCTGCGATCGCTGTCCTCTGCCTGGTGGTCTTGGGCCTCTCGGCTAGCTTTTTGAATTCTTTCAAACCATCTTGGCCTCCTGATCTGACATCCGGTCTTCTTGTACAGGTACTCATTAGAGATCTTTTGTAGCCAGTAGATTTTACAAAGACAGCTGTTGTGGAAAGTGTCACTTTTGTACATGTCCTTCTGCACTACCCCCCCACACTCAGATGAATATAATAATACTGACATAATGTTGCTCATATAGAGTTTCATTATGGTTTTGATACTATAAATCAGTGTTCTTCTGAACACCTTTGGGTCTTATACGCATAAGTCAGGCCTGGTTCTGTCAGACATTTCTTCCTATTAAAAGGGAGTTTTTCCTTCCCTCTGTTGCCAACTGCTTTCCCATAAGGGGTCCATCTGATTGTTGAGGTTTTCTCTGTATTATGATCTTTACAGTACAATATAAAGTGCTTTGAGGCAACTGTTGATGTGATTTGGGGCCAAATAAGTAAAACTGAACTGAAATGAATAGAATTGGATAGATGGATGGATTAAAGTATGGATCAAACCAAGCAAAGTGAGGTGAAACCACGGGAGCTAAAGTCAGTTGATGACATGTATTTAGGAAAACCCTTTACTTTTCTTGAGCCAGTAAAAGCAGCCAGATCCTTGGCAAGTGATGCCAGATATCATTGATCTTGTGAAGTGCAGTCTGCGAAGGAAGGACTTGTGCAGGTCCCCAGAGGCAGCAGATCCATTAAGATGTCTTAATCCAGTTCATTAGGCAGGACTGAGGTTGCTGCTTTCCGCCAGTGTGTCCCAACGGTGCAGTCCAGAAATGCACAACAACACTGCATCTAATTTCAGTTGGAAGAAAGTTGTGACTGCAGCTTTTGTCAGTCACAATCAAGTATGAAAACACCGCGTACTACACATGTAGATTAGAGTTCATGCTGACAGCACATACACATTCAAAGACAATATCTTTTGTCAATCTTAGAGCAGGCATTGCTAAGCTCAAGCATTGTGTATTATATAACTTCCATCCATCAAAGGTTATTTTTAAGTAGCAGCTGCTGGTCAGCACTGCCAGTCGACCTCCTTCGTCTTGATACAGCCTCTGTTTCTGAGAATGGCCCGGTGAATCCTCTCAATGCTCTAGTCTCGACTATAAATCACAAGAAGACATGTCTGGCTCTGAATTATGGCCCTCTGGCAGTGAACTGGGATAAATTGCAGAGACTTGGATATGCATGAGCATAATTATGAGGGATAATTCAAGATGTTCCTTCTGGAAAATGAAGAGAAATGGCGTTTTGTAAGATCTAAGCTGAACAAGAGAGAAGGCCTGTGGCACGGTACTTTACTCAGGATCTTGTTTGTCTTTGTTGCACTTTGTCACAGTTAAAGTTTGAAACGCTTAAGGATACTAGCAGTATCACTTTAGCCTCAATTAGTTCTCACTGTTTCCATTTTACTTCCAGGCATCGGGATCGCTTTGGAAAGAAAAATGTTCCAAGATTGCCTCGTCAGTCCTCCTACAATGCTGAGGACTGAAGGAGACACGCATTGTATTCAGAAATATAGATTAAGTATTGTAAAGGGAAATTGCTATTGGCAGACACTGAGTCGACTTATTGGAATGTTTGTTTGGAGGAAAATATTGGATCAGTATATCCTTTGTGAATTGAATAAACTGTCTGTCAATTAACGTAACTCTGTAATAAACTGACAAATGGTCACCGGGATACAGAACAAGTGGTATTGGCGTTTGGATCTTGCATCCTGTAACAAATGTACTGGCACTGTGTTTAAAGACAGAAGATCAAGCATTTTCCAATCTGTTAAATGTAGTTAGAGTTTTCCGGAAGCATCTAGAATAACCATTATAAAAACTGCAGTCTAAAAATGTGAATTTATGACCTCAAAAAGTCATGCCTAGTTATTCATCTTTGCACGAATCTTACTTGGAGTTTGTGTTGTTGTTCAAAGGCACTTCAACATAGCTAGAAATCACAGATGATCCTTGACTTATCCAAAAAGCCTCATCTGTACCTTGGTAGTTCTGTCACACAGTGTTTAAATACCTGTTTTTTAATATTGGTCGTGATGCTGTCACACAACTTTAAAATATATAAAAAGAAGTAAACAACAATGACACGCTAGTTGCTAGTGTAATGTTGGTATGTCCCAAGTTACTCAAAACTGTTATAGTATCGCAAGATTTATCAGTATTTTCCACACAATTTATTCAGCAACAAAGTAGCTTCAAAGAGCCCGAAACATGTGTAATCTTAAGGACGTTTATTAGTTTGCAGCGATAATATCACCAGATATCTTTTATTTTCTTGCCTTCTCACTCTCTCACACTGCATCTCACTCTTCAGTCTGATTTTTAAAAAGAACAGGCGTCCAGTGAGACATTTGTGAGTAATTACAGCAGTGCAGCCCAAGCACTTGTCCTTAGCTGCCCGTTAAATGCCCGTTTCCAGTTTGACTGAGAAGAAGCAAGTATTTATAGACGATCCCTCACCCATCACACATGCAGACAGACGGTGACAACAAAAGGCGACATAAAAAACAAAAATAACTTATTGAGGTCTAACAAATATCTCAACCTCTGAAATCCCAAGAATTACAAACCAGAACTAGAATAATTTAATAAATAGTGAAGTTTCCATTTTACATCGTGTCACAGTGTTTAACCAGTTAACTCTCTCTTCTAACCTTCAGACAAAATCAGAACTGAACATGGTAACCAGAAACTTTTTGTTTAAATACAACAGATTCATGTGTGCAGAATATGCCATAAAATACTAAAATAATAATAGGGTATAATATAATAATAAAAAATACATTTTACCATATATATTTTACTTATTTAATACTATTTTAGAATTGAGCTATTTGCACATATTAGAGCTATTTCTTGTATTTTGTAATCTTTGTAATATATTGTATTATTTAATTAGTTCAGTCTATTACTGTAATTGTCTTGGAGCAACTCTAACCCACATAATTTCCTTATGGATTATTAAAATATTCTGATTCTGTTTCTGATTTCTTATTAATCTAGACTGTCACTGATATTACTGAAACAGTGGGTTGTTGGACATTTTTCAGGAGGATATTTGAACTGTAAAGCAGCATGTTTAAATGTTCTTGTAGTGATTTCTGCTGCTTAGAGCTTTATTTTCACTCGATTACCATTATAAGTGCCACTACTACTACACCAACACCGAATGTTGACCAGACTACACTACAGTGAAAAGATCTGCATAAGCAGATATTATATACAGTCATAACTTTATATTTCCTACATTCCTGCATTTGTGAAACCTGATGAGCCACAAAGAATATGATCCTTTTCTCTTTTAGCTCAAGGTTGATAATTCGACATTAGAGGCTGTGTGTTAGAAGATAGTCCAGCTTATTTTTGTAATTTGACTCATCTTTTTTGGACGCTTTCTCAACCCACGGTTTCCTTTTCCTTCAGCTCACATTAACACAACCCACTGTGTGGCTTTTTGGAAGGAAGTATGAGTGAGTGAGAGTCACACTACATGTCATTGGGATCCATGTTTAGCAATAAAAGGATAAAAGAGGATAAGGATAAAGGAGATGAACTTCCATGTGAAATTAAAGTGTCTGTTTGTTGTCTGTTCAGTGTTTTGCTTGAGTTTTGGAAAATACTCCTAAAATTGTGCGACACTGTTACAGAATCACAGTATCAAGGATTCTGTGAAAAGTGACACAGTTCAGTTTCGTTGCATGTTTTTGAGCACATGAGCTTTTCTGATTCTTCTTCTTGGATTTAAATATTCATTTTATTGTAGGAAAACTTTTGCTTTTATCACAACCCTAACCCTCACAATAAATTGGCAACAGTGATTTACTTTGCTTTCAGCAACGTTAGCCTAAGGTTGGCGCTCACATGCTGAAATATAAAGACCCATTAAAAGAGGTGGCCGGGGTTCGCGTTTTGCTGTTAGGTAATCAAGAAACTTGTATGTCTGAGTTCATTAAATATCAGTTCAGGGCAAAAAAATCCTCCCAATACAACCTTTAATTTGATTTAGTTTAACAGTTTGCTAACAAAATATGCTGCTTTAAATGTTTTATGTTTTACAGTCCTCGTTAGTTTTTACTCAAACTGCCAATTTTTTATTGGTCCAAACTCCTGGTTTTCTGAACGTTTAGGTCTTAAAGAAGAACTTTAGTACATTCATATTTTTATTTTTGAACTTAACTGGAATAGATTTGCTTGGTTCACAGTTTGGATGCAATCCCTACTGTATGACACAACCAGTCTTAGCAACCACCCTTCCTTTATGGTTGCTTTCTTATGATTAATTTTTGGCTGTGATGAATTACTTGCACCTATGCTGACCTCAATATCTGAAACTTTGACCATGTTTAATATAACATGCGCCACTGTAAAACTATATTTACATCATTTAAAACAAGGGCAGTCAGAATAGATCCCCTTGAAAGAAACTGTGTGCCTTTCAGTGTGAAATTGTGAAATGCAAAATAGAAACACGAGTTATAATCTCTGCTGAAAGTGTCTGTTTACGTGTTGACAGATGGCATGTTTGGGAGGTGTCACTCTGTTCCGGTGAAGGAGATTTACACCTACGATGTTTCCCCATCTGTAGTGCAGCGCTTCAGGATGCTGCTGGAGAAGCTTTCCAACAGAGGTAAACACGTGCACACATGTTCTGCTTTCCTCAGCCCAAATGTGTATGTACGTTTGCACAGAACATGCACACACACAAAGTGGCGTGCCGTGTCAGCTTCAAGTTCATAATCTTCATAATCATGGTCATGTGCAAATTATATGCACACTCAGCTGTGCGGCTTTTGTAGGATATAATCGCAAACTGATTTGAGATTATTTTTCAAACCAAGGTAGAATAAGTGTGTTTAAACTTGTCATATAGGAACACAAGACTTGTTCCACCCAAATACTGTAATGTCTTTTCACTCGGTCAGATCAAGATTGTATGCATGCATCCACAGTATGTATTTATAAATATACAGTGGGAATAATATGTGCATTTTACCCAAATAACCTTGACGCCTGTGAAGCAGATGTGTTTTCTTGATTTGTAATTACTTCCCCAGGTTAGGGGATTTTAAAGGCAGGATTAGGGATTGAAGAAGGAGTTGAGCTAATGCTGTCACTGAGAGTGCTAAAAAGAGCTGCATGGTTCAGTACGACACATTTACTACTTTCCTACTTTAGTTTCCATTCACTCACTCAAACCCAATCAGAGATACTTGCATGTTATAAATGTGCACACTCTGGTGTGCATAAAGCAGTGTGTTAAAATAAATATGTCTGTTATTTTAAGTTTAAAATGTTTTAAGTGAAATAAATGAAACTCATTATTTTACCTTTCTTATATATTTTCCAGAGAGGATTTTTTTGCCTCTTAATTTCCTTTTTTTTGGCTTCTCAGCATTAAAAAACATCTAAACTTTCACAATGGATCCCCTCAAATCATGTTCTGTTTTTCAGTCTGTAAAGATGAGTGCTAACTCATTCCTCTTCTTCCTGATTTACCGCAAAGCTATTTGTTTTCTGCCCTGCACAGATGTAGTCAACATAAGGCTCATTCACAGCATATTAGCAAGTAAAGAGAGAGGAAGAGAAGTAAGCGTTGTTTAAAACTGTGCACAGACACAGTGTGAAGTGAGGCTTTTAGACATTTGTCACCATTGAGGAGAAGCGGTGTAGTGAGAAGGACTAATGGGAAATTCTACTGTTTTGATCAGTCTGAATGTGCTCGAGGTTCTGGTGACTGTTACTTATTGACACAGCTACTACATGAACTGCATTAAAAGCTTCTGGGTTAAAGAAAAGACAAGAAAAAAAAAGAAAAGACAAGAGAGCTGCTGCCATTGTAGACGCACCTTCACACCGAGGCCTGTCCTGGTGAAAACATCATGTTAGCAGACTTACTGGAGGAGCTGAAGAAGACTGGACTCCAAGCTGCTCCTGCTGATCATTGCTATGCTGGACCTGAAGATGTGGCCTGTGATGTCTGCACTGGAAAATAGACACAGCTGCAGCAGAAAGGACTGAGAGGCAGAGAGAGCTGGAGGTGAGTCGACAAAACATCCAGCAGAGAATCCAGGACAGAGAGAAAGATGTGAAGCTGCTTCAACAGGAGGTGGAGGCCATCAATCAGTCTGCTGATCAAACAGTGGAGCACAGTGAGAAGATCTTCACTGAGCTGATCCATCTCATCCAGAAAAGAAGCTCTGATGTGAAGCAGCAGATCAGATCCCAGCAGGGTGCAGACTTTTCTTCTCAAGTCATATCGCACTGATCCTGTCGGCAATTTTTCGACAATATTAAGTTGTGTGAGGTCAATTTTGTGTAGTTTATGTGCTGCCTGCCCCAAATGTTAGCTGCCAGTCAGCAAGCTTGCAGTTGTTCAAATTGTATTTTCTGCTGGAGTCTGTACAGGTAGCTGTCGCAGTCACACTGGCAATTACTGCTAAAGCTAATAGCTTTTTTTAGCGTCTGCTGTTGATTCTAAAGCAGAAATGTCAGAAATTCAGTGCAGTTTACATTACTGCAGTCTGCAGTATATTAGTCAAATAGATATTCATTATCGACAGAGACATGCTTTTATGGTGAATAAACAGAACAGTCTCATGGGTCTTGTGCCTTATCCTGATTATCCTAATACTCTGATGTCATTCTCATCACAAAAGGCAGAGATGAAAAAATGTAACGTTCTGTCTCTGTTGTCAAACAGATGTTTTTTTCTTTTTTACCTGGTTGTTCAAAGAACAATGAGACCAAAGATTAAAGCTAAACTATTCTCAGGAACTTGAACTTGTTTGTGTTTTGCACTTGTTGATTGAGAAAAGCCAAATAAAGTCAATAAAGGAATTATTGAAGCCTTTGAATGATACAACCAGGATAATCCAAAGTTATATATATCTCTATATAGATTTGTATGACGTATTTTCCTTTAGTTATATGTTAAATATCTTATAGATTTAGATCTTAAATTTATTCCACTCTTGTTCACAAAACTCTGTATTTTCTGTCAAAGTTTAGAATATAATTTTGTGGCTTTAAACCACAGTTTGTCTGAGTTTGTAATGAATGGATCACGGTTCCGAGGAGATTAATTGAATTAGTTATAAAGTGGTTTACTTTCTGCCAGAGTTCACTGTTGCATCCATGCTTACAGTAATACATCAATATAGCTGTTTATCCCACAAATGAATGAACTAAAAAGGAAAGAAGGAACGGCCCGAGTGAGCATTATGGCGTAAATATTTGTTATTTGACTTTTTGGTTTAATCAGCCTTTGCTGTGCCTGTGTAGAAACGAACAGATGGATCAGTTGTCGTCTTTCCTGCTGCACTAAGTTGCTGTTAGTGTGCTGTACCACGAGAGGGAGGCAGAGACCTGGGTAACCTCCCACTGAGCTGGATTTCATCCCCTTTCATCATCCAGCTTTGCTCTGAATGACAGGACCTCATGTATGCAGGAAAAAAAGAAAGAGTCCAGTCTTTTGTGCTTGACCACTCAAAAGAGAATGATTTCAAAAAAGTACATTTGTTTTGGGAGGAGTTTTTCTCTCGTGTTTTTATTACACCATCCTTCTTTTGAGCTCGATTTAGTGCATTTCCTCCCTTTCCTCTACCCACCCCTCTCCAAAAAAAGAAAAAAAAAGTCCTCTGGTTTAATTCTCCGAATCGGAGCTCAGCGGGAGAGCTAGAGAAATATTCCGATTTCACAGAGGCGACAAGTTTGGAGGCATTTGTCAGGAGCTCTGAAGTGAAATGAATTATGCAAATGAGATGTTTGGGCCCGGCTGTCTGCAGAAGCCATTAGGGAGGACAAAACTCTAAAGACACTAAAGCATCTGCATTTCAGGCTCGGCTAGTTCACTAAAAAGGTAACGCGGTTTACTCTGTCCTTTTGCTTTCCCTGTTACAAACACGATCCTACGCCCATATGCCCATCAGATCTGTTTTAGGATATGGGAACTGATGTCCTGATTCACAAAAGTGCACGTGGAAAGAAGAGTCCACAGTCAGACCGATATCTGGACATTTAGGCAAATACTTTATGTTTATTCCCTTTGACATTGAATTTCTGTTAGGGTTTTCACATCGCAAAAGTCACTGGGAAGCTCTAGTCTTGTTTCCAGTTTTCCCAATAAGCTGAGCTACTGATGGTGTTTTGGCTGCAGCTTCATGGAAAAAATAGTTTGTTTCTTCAAAATGTTGATCTGCTCCAAGGAGAAGCAGGTGATGGATAAGTTCAGTGCATCATGTCCCATGATAGCATGACACTGTGTTAGCACATGAAGCCGGTTTATGATCAGTCAGCTGATCCAACATGCAGGAAGCTTTTCACCCAGATGATTTCACTCTTAGCATCTTATCTGATGTACAAATTAATATGCACATGTCTCCATTATGGCATACACCTGCCGCTTTTTAATCTGTTTGCAGGGCAAACACATAATGATCAGTCGTCAGTCACTGCTGCGCCGAGCTTGGTGCTTTCCAGCAGGGAGTGACGAGCAGCCTCATTTATAAAAGAGTGCACAGGAACCATATTAAAAATAGTAAGTAAGTAAAATGTATTTATACAGCACCTTTCTACATAAGGATCACAAAGTGCCCCACAGCCACAATCAACAAATATAAAATACAAATATTAAGACATAACAGTATCCATTAAATGCTTAAATAAACATTTCAGTAATTTCATCAGATCTCAAATGTAATGCTCATGCATTCCATCTTTTAGGAGCCACAATCTTGCATATCAATGGATAGTCTCCTTTGGTTTTCAGTGTAGAACAACAAGATTTGGTCTGAAGTCTGAAGCCCTCAGTGACCTGCATATTATAGAGCAGAAGCAAGAGCTTGCTAATGTGAACAGGCATTTTACTGTACAGAGCTCTGAAAGTGATCAGCAAGATCTTAAACTAAAGCAGGTGCAAAGATGACAAAACACATGAAACACTTAGAAGACCTATTAAGTGCAGCAGCTGGATTTTGGACCTTTTTGTAAGATGACTTAATCGTTTCTTATTCTGATTTGGACACCATTCCACTGATGGGGTCAATACTTCATAGATGAAATATAAAGATTATCAATATAATTATTGAAACTAAGAGCCTGGTCAAATGTGACACCAAACTTTATGACATTTGGTGGAACCGCCGATGATAGAAGTGCACATAAAAGGCCAAAAATGGAATTGGCCAATTTTTACAGTCAGGCTTCAGTCCACACCTTACTGTGGGATCTTCTCACAGGCTCTTCTGATTATTTTTGGTTAATTATTTACGTTAGTTATTGTTCTATAATTGAGTAACGCAAGCTAATTTGCAGCTCTCACTAATGACACAACATTTTTGGGTGGCTATTAAACGGATGTCAAAGAGAGACATAAAAAAGATGTCAATTTTGTTTTATAAAGAACTCGTTTAATAAATGGATAATGTTATGAGCTCATCCATAACCAACCCAGATGTTTAAGTCAAACAACTAGTTTTTTTCCCACCTAGTTAACCTATAGGTCCAACCCTGTGAGAGAACAAACAGGTTCGCCACCATCCCACAGACGTTGGACTGACCACAGAACCAAGAGTTGCCCCTGATGTGAATGAACGTCAGATAAAAAAGCGCTTGAGCAAAGATAAAAGTGCTGTATGAATGTGTGTGTAGTAAAAAAAAAAGTGCTGTGAGTGCTCAAATTGAGTCAAAAGGCACTATACAAATACCAGTCCATTTACGCACATCCTCATAAACTCTATACGTCTGTCACTGTAGAGCCTGTCTGTGTTTTCTGAGTGTAGTTAATGTCACTGTACGCCCATTTAGTAACAGCGTTATTATTATCAACAGGGGTAATATCGAAACTACAAAAATCAGACGAGATTTAACCTTTAGCACACAGTACATTTGCCTCTCTCTTTCTTTGTGAACGGTTTGAATCTTTCACAAAGTTGTTGCTGCAATTCTGTTTCTCCCCCTTTAACCACCCACACACACACACACACACACACACACACACACACACACACACACACACACACACACACACACACACACACACAGACCCTCTTCCCACTCGCACTGCTCACTAAAGGCCCTGCAGATGTGAAGTCATTTGAAAAGCCACCTCGTCAGGGTCACAGCTGCTGTTCGCCCACAGCAACGATGGTCCTCTTTAGTTCGCACACGACATCAAAAACACACTAACCTCCCCGCACCACCTTTGAGAGACTTAAAAGTAGATAACTCTTGCCTTTATCATTATTATTATCATTATTATCAGTTGTCCCATGACTCCTTATGTTCTACAGCTCCAAATTCACTGTAAGTCATGCCACGAGTTCCCTTCCTCTTTTCCCCGTGGGATCTTTTGCTCATGTTGCTAAAAAACTGAACATTTTCACTTGGAAAAATCAAAAACGTTGTGATTCACAATTTTGTATCCCACTGCTTTCTTGTGTTTTTGCTGTGTTTTATCCTATTTAGTTCTACAGCATTCGTTCATTTAAGCATCTGTCACATAAACAGTATGCCTTCAGGGATAATCAAAGATCTTCTGAATCTGAGACTAAAGTGTGATTCTTTGATTCTTTAGTAATTTACAAAAAATATATACACACGGTTGAAAATTGTCAGCATTCTACATCGCTTCTATTTTCAGAGTGTTTGGGATTTGTTGGCAAAGACATGTCGTGACTTTTTTACCCAGTGATCCAAAAAGTTTCTCACCTTGCTGTCTGCTGTTTTGTAGGACCGCAGTGATTGTAATTGGACTTCAGGTTGTGGAAATTAAATTTGCATAAATGCGGCTGATAAATCAAGTTCTAAACTGGTGGAAGGCTGCAGTGTTTTTGCCCATGGTTGTAATTAGCGTGACTCTTAGTGAATACGGCCGATGGTATTTGTGGAGCAGGCGGGCATCATTTAGCAACTGTGGAGGACGTGCAATACAAAATTGTTGAGAAAATGCAAACTGAACTGGAGCATTTCCAAAACGTCTTTTTCAAGCTACATGCATTTCATTTTCCAAAGACTTTTTATTTAAATAACTGTAATCACAAAGGTTTTTTTTTATTACAAAATTGCCTTAAGGGGCTTTACAATCTAACAACCTGTTACAATGTAACAACCTATGTCCGTAAGCTTTCCATAGTCCATGAGTCCTTGCAGGTACATCATCGCATTTTAAATTCAGTCCAATTTCTTTCAGGACCACAGTCTCATTTATTTAGTTGTGAAAGCTTCAAACTCTGATAGACCTTCACCTCATACTTCAGCTGGCCGACAACCTCCTGCCCGCTTTTCTGTGGTCGGTTAAGTCTGTGAGATGCGCGGAGTCACTCTGAATATCCTGGCAGGGGCTCCAACGTTTATTAACCTGTCGTGTCAGATGCCGTCTGTTCACCCGCCGCTAACGCCCGTTTTCTCTGCCACCGTGGCTGCCATTAAAGGCTCGGTTTTATGTCTCTTTGATGGCGAAAGCTGGCCTGACACGCTGTGCAGCTGTTAAAGAGAGGCTTGTGCCTGATTCGTGGCAGTTGGGGTTGTAATTCATTTTGCGGGGGTCTAAAGGAGGTTTCTCGGTGCTGAGATGCTCTGAAATGAGTTGAGCTTGTTTAATTGGATTCGCAAATGATACAGGCAGAAGTGTAAATTCAGTTGGAAAAAAATGGTGCTGTTGTTGGTTAACTAGAAATGGTATGAGATCTTGGCAGCAATGAGATTATTGCTGGCAGCGCTTTCCAGTTTCACAACATGCTGATTGTTCTGCAGTGCGTCTTATAGAGCTAAAATCTTAGGAATG